>NC_081409.1:257373244-258010744 GCF_030272615.1 Cryptomeria japonica | reverse complement strand
TCATCAGTGAAACCTTGAGAATGCAATCAGTTTCTCACAGTTTTTCTCTTGTAAGAGTTGGAGGAGAGACGAAAAGTTTGAGGGAGTTGCTATAAAGTCTCCCTCAAGGGCTCCTCAAGTATCTGTTACTAGAACTTTGTGGAGTCTTTGTGCGGTGACCTTATAGCATCTTCTCTCAAATGCAGAAGCTAATCATTCAATTCTAATCTCCAGGGTGAGAAATGGCACAACCCTTTTCAAATGGATTAGTTTACCGGAATGATCTCTGTTATGATACACGAATGTAACATTTCAAGCAAAGAGAAGCTTAAGGTAAATATGTACATTTTTAATTTAAAAAATGGCTGAGGTGAGTTTTACAATATTTTTAGAGACTTGAAAAAAGAACTTATTTGAAATGGGAAAAAGTATTAGTTATTGCATTGGTGCTATTTTGAATCTCAGAAACATATTAATTCTATTATTTTAAAATGAGGTAATTTTTTTCTTTCAATTTGGTTGATTTTAGTAAATTAATGTTTTAAAATATTTTACAAATATTTTTTAATTTTCTTCTAGAAAACTTTATTTAAAAGTTTTAGCAAGGCTTAAAAATTAGTGCTGTTAACTAATGAGATAATGTTTCATAAATTCATAGAATCAAAGGTCCCACCAAAGATGTAGTTCTTAAGTTGGGCTGAAATTAACTTGTGATTGGTGGTTTTATTCTATGAATAACTATGTTTAATTTCAAGAAAATTATGGTGAGATTGAATTCATTAGAATTCTACCATGCTTAGGGGGTGTATATGCTTATTACTTTTTATTATGTCAAATTAAGATTGTTTCTTAATTAATTTTTTTAAGTCTTACAATTATATCAAAGAAGACATTCAGTGTCTTAATTAATTTTTTAAAGTCTTAAAGGCTTTAAAATTGCATGATATGTATAGGAAAAGAAGTTTGTGTGCTCACCTTGTCGAGTTTCATAATCTCTTAGAGGTGAAAGATTAATTGACTGTGTTTTCAAAAGTCTCAACAAGGTTTCATCTTCTTTAGATGAAGGGAGAATATTAGTCATTGATTCAATTTCATTTGAATGAAGCTATTTATGTATCTTGTGAGGTAATAGATCAAGGGTTGGAGCTAAAATAGGAGGGAATCCTACACCTTCTCTATAATATTGTGGTGTAAATTTCACTGGAACCTTCATTCCTTGTTCGATATGCCCAATAACATGTCCATTATATCCTTTTTCAGAGAGTGTAAATTATAACCAACATTATGATGAACTCTAGTATTTCTAATTGAGAAGGAATCAAATCATAAACCTCATTAAAATGAGTTATGTAATCATATTGTGAATTGATTAATGGATGAAGGATTGGCCCATTTCTAAGGATGCAAATCCTTAGTAGTGTCATTTTTGGCTCAATTTATATATATTCATAGAAATGTCAAGTCCTATTTTATTAGAATCATGAGTATCCCAAGTGTTTAGAGAGGAGTAAAAGAATTCATGCTTCAATATTTGATCTCCATTTAATGTAATTTTATGTGGCATGTCATTTAGGAAGTTGTTAGCATCTTCTTGCACTAAAATATTTATTAACTAATATTTTAAAATAGGGGTTGTTAATGTCTAATATATTATCCTCCTACACCTAATGATTCTTATGGAAGAGAAAAAAATTGTGAGAAGAATCCACATCTTTCTCCAATAGTTAATCTATAGAAAAGATATCATTTAAAAAAAGCTAATGAAATTGTCTTCTTGTGCTAAAATACTTCCTAAGTAGAAAAACCTTTAAGAGAGACAAAAATGGTTTATCTCATTATCATTTATAGAAGGAGTACTAAAGGGACAACGTGAAACATCTATCAAAGATTTTAGAAAGGAAAAACATGCAAACAACATTTATAGGAATTCCATTATGAGATAAATGAAAATAAAATTAATTAATGCAAGTAATGCTAAATTAAGAAAATAAAGGAGGGGTTAAAATTTATTCAAAGCGAAACAAGTACAAAGCAAGGGCATCAAATAACCCTATCAAGATCCACTAAGTGATCTAAATGATGAGACAAATCTAGGGGTAATTTACCCTTATCCACAATATACCAATTATGCATGTGCTCAGAAGCCCATTTGGTGAGACAATCGACAACACCATTCCCCTCCATACGGATATGAGTGAAAGAAATAGAAACCAAAGAATCACAAAAATGAAGAATTTGGTTAACAACCAAACTCAATTGCTAGCTAACATCTGTAGAATGTTGTCGAGTTAGCAAATTCACCACCACCTGAGATTCAGATTCGCAAATGAGCCTACTCCAACCAAGAGCACAAGAACTCTCCATAGAAAATAAAATGGCGAGAGCTTCCATCAAATTATTAGTGGGACACCTTTATAAATAGAAAAGAGAAACTGTACAGTCCCCAAGCTATCTCTACAATTGTTGCCAATACCAGCAGGACTAGGGTTTCCCCTAGAAGACCCATCCATGTTGATTTTTAGAATGCCATGTTGAGGAGGGTACCACCTCCCCACCCTATTTATCTTCCGAAGAGGGTGTCTACATATATTTCTCATGAGTTAGCATTGTGGAGGAGGAAGATGGATCTGGTTGTAGTAACTAACATCACCTGGATCCACAACCTTAGACAAATCACATTTTGCAGAAATAGTTTCTCCCAAAGAGTGGAGAATTTTCTACCACAAGGGGTGGGTTCCCGGCAACACATATTGAAAAATACGGTGAATACTCTCCAACCATATATGCCAAATAATAAAAGAAGGGCCAAGAGACTAAGCAACTTGAAGGAAAGAGGTTTTGGCCGAGGCCTTGCTCCAATGTGTAAAAAACTTAGCCAAAGGAGAGACATGCCAACAAGATTGGTTCCACAACTCCCACCAAAAGTGCCAAATATGTCTAGTATAGGAGCATTGAAAGAAGAGATGAAAGACACTCTCTTTACTATTACAACACAACACACACATCGAGGGGCCCTGAAAACCATGCTTACATAAATTATCCAAGGTGAGGCACTAGTTGTGGACCACTAGCCAAATGGAAAAATTACACTTTGGCAAAGAGAACTAATACCAAACTTTCTTCCACCAAGGGACCTGAATGTCCCCAAAATCCTTCCACACCAAATCAACATATCCAGTAGAAACATAAAACTTTTCATATAAATCATTACTTGCCCAAGCCAAAACATCATTCCCTGCTAGGGTGGTGCACTCATGAGACTCAAGAATTTGAGCCAGCTCTTTTCTATCCTCCATAGAACCTCCAAGTGGTCATTCAGAAAGATTTTTCTAGTGAAATCAACGCACTAGACCTCCATTATGAGCAATATTATAATGATCAACTGTATCCCAACCAACAACAGTCTATATCAGAAATGGACTGAAGATGAGGATGAGTAGAAATGATAGGAGGATGACCATCCTAGGAATCCAGCCCAAAAAAAGCTTGAGACCCTGTATGATAGATCCAAAAGAGCCCATTCTTAACTAACTGATTCCCCAAATTCAAAGTATTCCAAATCATAGGAGAGCAATGTTGGTTGTCTTGGCTAGGGCTCTCATGCCCTAGATGTGGTAGTGTTTTGTTGTGCATGTGTAGAGAAACGGAGGAGGTGTTGCTAGTTGTGTGTAGGGGCTGATTTGTCAATGTGTGGGGGATGATTTCTTTGTGCATGCAGCTATGTAAGGGCTCATGTCCCTTTCCTTTTCTCTTGGCTACTATTTGAGGGTATTGTCTGGGCTTTCATGTGTTGCATGTTTGTTGAGAGTTTGGGAGCTGGCTTTGGTAGCTGTGAGGTGTAAGTTTTATCTTCAATGGATCTTGGTTATGGTTTGTTTTGTTTGTTTCTCTTGGTTGGGGTTTTTTCTTTGTTTTTGGTATTTTATTTATGTGTTCTCTTTCCCTATATGGCAGTACATAGAGGTCCTTCTGGTGAATCGAGTATGCCTTTTTGAGATGTTGTGGTCAGGAAAAATCTTTCTTTAGGTATGTAGGAGAATACCATTTCTAGTTCGATGGACTTAGATATGGGAGAACATTCTGCTCAGGCTAGAAGTTTTTGTCCATTAAAAGTGAATGGTGGTTGGCCAAGAGTGATACTAGGCATGTTTTGGTGATCCAACTAGACAATATTGCGAAAGACATTAATTATTAATCTTATCATGAATTGATTTTCAAGTTTTTGGGGATCCGAGTTTCCTTGCCCTTTCTGGAATCATGGTCTCAACGTAGTTGGAGTTCATAGGGTTAAATGGAGGTTCTTTTAGTTGCCAATGGATATTTTTTGGTGATATTTTCATGCATGTCAGACATAAATAAGGTTTTTGAAGGGGGGCCCTATTTCTATAATTAGGTTGGCCTTTTCATTAATCCTTAGCATTCTAGGTTCAATCCCACAAAGGAGCTTATGTCTAAGGTTTCGGTTTGGGTAAGACTCTCATAGTTTCATTTGGAATTATGGAGAGATGATATATTCACTCTTGTTGATGTGCAATTTGGAAATCCTATGGGCCCTTCATGCCAAAGTATGGAGAAAAAGTTAATAACCTCTGCTCATGTCTTTGTTGAAATTGATCTAAATAAACCCCTACCGGGTTCTATGGAAATTAAATTGGGGACAAGTTCATGGTTTCAACATCTCAATTATGAAACACTTTCCTTTTCATCATTGTATTTGTCATGAATGTGGGCATCTGCAGTGAATGTGTCCCAAATCCAAATTTGCAAGCTCTTCTAAATTTGGGCAAAATAGTTCTTCCCCTAATCAAGATAAACGAAAGACTCATGCGGTGGAGGATAAGAAAGGCTTCATCTCAATCCAAACACATAATAAGGGTGGAGGTAAAAAGAGGACCTGTAATGATAGGCAAAATGATGAGGTTTTTAATAAGTTTGATGCTCTGGAATATTTGGATCAGTTTGATGGTACTATTGCAAATCAACCTTTGGGCCATGACCTTTTGGAGACTAAGGATCCAATTGATGAAGAAATAAATGTTATGTAGGTTGGAACACAAGAGGAAGGATTGGGTATTCAAATGGACACAAAACTTCCAGTGGCTAACCTTGAAGTTTTAGGAAGTACTGGAGGATGAATTATGGAGCAATGTCCTACCCTTACTAGTTTTGTGCTAAATGAGCTGAAAGAGACATTGGATGGTAGAAAAAGAAAAGGTACCCTATTGGGGCTTTCTATTCAATAGAAGGTTCTTAAAAAAGGTTCCATGGAGAATCCTCCTAAGGTGGGACGGAGGAAAGATCAGGAAAAGGTGAAGCTAGTTGGAGAGACATTAGTGGAGTTTATAACTGTGAAAACCATTGACTCTCACTTTGCTTCCTCTTCCTCCCAAAAATTATTTTTCTTTCATGGAATGTTAGCGAGTTGAATAGAATCCATAGAGAAAATGCTATTCAAAAGTTGGTTGTTCATAATTCTCCTGATGTGGTTTTTATCTAGGAATTTAAGTTATAATTGATAATATGCTAAACAAGGCTGGAAAAATTTAGGCCCAATGTCAGTGCCAATGTATTGGAGCTCAAGGAAACTCTGTGTTATGGAACATATGTGGGACCTGTGAAAACTTATTCCAATATGTTGGTTGTCTAGAAAATCTTCTATCTTGATGCTTGTTGTAAGCTGCAAGTCTAGTGAGAACCTTATTTTTACAAATGTATATGCTCCTACTAATTTTGGGGGTAAAAATTTCCTTTGGTTGCATATTAGATGTGTTCGTTCCCTAGCCCCTCTTTTTCCTTCGATTTTGGCTAGAGACTTCAATTCCATCTCTAGTTTGGAGGAGAAGAGGGGATGTAATTTAAGGTTAGATCCCTCTGCGGGTCTTCTGAGAAATAATATTGAGTTCTTGAGGGTTGTGGATGTTAAAACTTCCAATGGGATATTTATCAGGAACAATAGGAGATGTGGAGGAGAGGTGATAGTAGAGAGATTGGACAAATTTCTTGTTTCTTTCTATTGGTTGAGTGATTTTTGGACTACTACCTCTGAAATCTTAGATTTGAAAGGATTTGATCATTGGCCAATCAAGCTTTCTACTTCTACTTTCCCAGTTTCGAAGAATCCTTAGTTCAAGTTTCAACTAATGTGGCTTCATGACTCTATCCTACATGACATCATGATGGATTGGTGGGTTGAGGGGAAGCCTACCATTGGTACTACAATGTATTCTTTTGTTAAGAAACTACAACATATTATAATAGGCTCAAGAGATGGAACAGATGCTCCTTTGGTAATATATTTTTAGCTAAAAGGGTTTCTCAAGAAAAAATTAACTCTACCACCCACAGAATTAGGGACTAGGGACTTTTGGATGACCTCTTCAAATAGGAGTCTATAGCAGCTAGAGAGTTAGAGGAGTGGGAAATTTGGAAGAGATCTATTGGAAGAAAAAGTCATGGGTGGAATGGATTCAAGAACGTGACTAGTATACAAACTTTTTTATTAACATCGTACATGATAGGAGCTAGGGGAACTCTGTTACTTCTCTCATTTCTTTTGAAGGAGTCCTTATTTCATCTTATAAGTAGATTGTTGAGGAAGCTATGAGTATCTTTTCTAACTTGTTTAAGGATGACTCAGTTTCTAATATGGAGGAAGAAAGGCTGGTCCAAGATAGTAGTTCTTCTTTTATCTGAGGTGAAAAGGTGGTTTTTGGCATGACTAGAGGTAAAGCTCATGATTCGCATGGGTTTCCAATTGAATTTTACCAAGATTTTTGGGGAAATTGGTAAGCTTGATCTTTGAAATGTGATTCAAGAATCCTACAAGAATAAGAAGATGCTTAGGGCATTGAATGCTACATTTCTTGCCCTTATTCTGAAAAAGGAAGTACCTAATTCTCTCTAATTCTTTCATCCTATTGCTTTGTGTAATGTGATTTATAAAATAATCATGAAATTGATTGCTGAAAGGCTCAAACCTTGGTTAGATAAATTTATTTCTAAAAAGTACGGTGGATTTGTTGCTGGAAGAAATTTTTTAGATTAGATTATCATAGCTTCAGAAGCTATTCATTCTATGGTTGTTTCTAAGGAGAAGGATATGTTCATTAAGATGGATCTATGGCTAAAGCATATGATAGAGTAAATTGTAGTTTCCTCCATAAAGTGCTAATAACTTTTGGTTTTAGAGGTGATTAGATCAATTGGGTGACGAGTTATTTTACTTCTTCTTCCTTTGTTTTTCTCATCAATGGTGAACCCACAGATTTATTTGGTTCCTCTAGAGACCTCCGTCAAGGTGACCCCCTCTCTTAGTATATGTTCCTTTTAATGGTGAAGGGATTGGAGAGATTCATGAAATATCATATTAGATAGGGGTTGATTCAGGGTTGGAGGTGGGGTCATGGCTTCCCTCCCTATTTGCATCTTCAATTTGTGGATGATATTGCGTTGATGGGTGTCGTGAGAGTTATTCAGGTGACCAATTTCAAAAGAGATTTGGATATATTTTTGAAAGCTTCAGAGCGAAAGATCAATGAGGAGAAGTCTTTCATATTCTTCTTTAATGTCCATTCTTTGATGTAAGCTAAGATTGCTATGATTTTGAGGTTCCAGATTGGTGCTCTTCCTATGGTTTATCTAGGTGTTCCTCTCTTGGATTATTGTATACCTAGGAGATATGTGTGGGATATTCTAGATAAGCTCTGTATCAAAGTTAGTCATTGGACTAACCATTGACTCTCTTCTGCAAGATGTGAGACATTTCTTAAGGCAATGGTTAAGGCTCTTCCTATCTAAAGATGTTTTTCTCAGATAACTTTTGCTAGTTTTATTAAGGAATTTGAGGCCATCTCCAGGCAATTCCTATGGACAGATAATTTACTCTCTTTAAAATGGAGTCTAGTGAAGTGGGAATCTCTTTGTAGACCTATGTAGGATAGTGGTATTGGTTTACGTCATACGATTTTAAATGGTCAGGCTCTCACTGCTAAGCTCTTTTGGAGATGGTACACCAACCAAGACAAGGCTGGTCTAGGATTATCAATGTAAATTATCTTGGGGGAGTGGATGGGAAGGATGTGCCGAGGTAAAATATTGTTGGAAATGGTTCTATGATTTGGCATACTATTAAGAAAGGATGTCAATTAGTTAAGAAAAGGAATTTCTACATTTGTCACAAAGGCAGTGAAGATTAGTTTTGGGAAGATTCTTGGGATGGATTCCCTCCTATTCTCTCTCAATATCCTCATTTACAACCTCTTTGTGATAGTTTCCTTGAAGCTAGGTGGAACAAAGTTGAGGACTTCAAGGTTGTGGTTAACTTAGGACAAGGTGATTTTCTAGGTGGAAAGAACCACATGAATGGCTTCCTAGAGGTTCTAAGTAAGATAGATTGGCTCTTGCTAGGATTTTGCCTCAAAGATTTGGTAATTCTTTGAAAAGGGAGGATATTGTTTCTTGAGGCCCTAACCTAAAATGAAAATATTTTGTGGCATTAGGATACTTGGAGTTGGATAGGTTTTCATTTTGAAAGATGAATGTTCAGTGATGGAGGCAGGTTTGGAATAGATTTTCTTGTCCCAAGCACAACTTTTTTGTGTGGCTTGTTGCGTGGAGTAGATGTTTGACCTGGGAAAATCTTCATAAGAGGGGGTTTCTTGGGCCTTCAGTGTGGGTCCTCTGTCATAATTTTGAGGAGAATACCTCCCATCTCTTCTTCCAATGTCCTTTGGTTGGAATGATTTGGCATCTCTAGTGCAAGGCTTGGAGACATGCTTGTATTCATGTTACCTCTCTCGAAGAGTTATGGAGTTGCATGGGGGCTTCACTTTATGAACCTAGGTTATAAAAAGTGCATTCATGGAATACTATAAATCCCCATATTTTAAAAAAATACTTCCCTAAACTCCTTTTTTGTCACCCCCTCCCAATACACGTCCTGAATTAAAAGCCCCTTATTTTCACCAAATATTCTATTTTTTCATAGCCGGAATTAAAAACCTCCCTATTTTCACCAATAGGTAATATATTGCACCCTCATTTTTGGGATATTAAGCCCCCCAATATGAATCCACGTGATATAATATTACCTAGCTAGTGAATCTTCCATTTGGAGTGGTCTTGGTAGGCCCCTAACTAAGCCTCCTTTTCTTCAGGCTTCTTTGGATATTGGTCCCTGCTTTATCATTTGGCAGTTATGGTTAGAGAGAAATCATAGGGTTTTTCATGATAGGAATCTCCTGGTGCAACAAATTTGGTTACAAGATATACATATGGTCCAAGAAACTTTTTTGGCTAAGTGTGAGCTCACTATGGATGTGGATCTGGGTGATATGCATATTGTTTAGAACTTGGCTATTTTCAAGAATAGTCTTGATGTTTTATCTCAAAAGAGATAGGCTAGGAGAAGCTATGTTAAAAAGAAGGCTCGATAGGTTAGCAGGTGATCCCCTCCACTTCCTAAAGTTCTTAAGATAAACACAGATGGATCTTCTAGGAAATCCTAGGCAAGATGGAATTGGAGGGGTTGGTAGAGATAGTGGGGGAAATGTGATCTTTCTTTTTTCAATGTATAAGGGCCAATGAACTAACAATGTTATGGAAGCCCTTTCTATTTTGCAGGCTCTTGAAAGAGATCATGCTCTTAGATGGAAAAGAATTATCTATGAATCTAACTCTCAAGTTGTAGTGGATATGCTGAACAAGAAAAAGTTTGATGACATGGAGTATAATTTGGCCTTAATGGGTAGATAGATTCTCAGTTTGATTAAATCTTTTGATGAGGGTTACTTTTGCTATATTCCTTGGGAGTAGAATATGGTAGCCAATTGCTTAGCTAAATGGGATTTGGATTGCCTTCACAGTTGGGATATTAGAGAGTGGGGTCAGATGCCCCCGGGGTGTGCTCAAGAGTTTAAAGACATTATTAGGAAGCACCCAATGAATTAGTCCAGGCCTATCTTTGGCTCCCTATTTTGTAGTTATGTGTGTCTTCCTTTTTTCATATTTTTGGCCCTTTTCTTTGTACCGGCTTTCTTGAATCAACAAATTTTTACCTTTTTTCAAAAAAAAAAGATTTGATTGGATAAAAAACTAATTCTTTTGGTGAAAGGTCTTGTAATTGAGAAAAAAATATTGCAATTTCCAAAATCGTGTCTATTGTGGATAAAGATCCCTTAGAAGATGAAATTGATGATCAATCTAATGACTCCTTCTTTAATGGTGAAGCCACTAATAGTAGTGGAGAAACCCACTAATGTACCCACAAACCTAATTCTTATTTAATATTTTTGTCACTCCCCACCTATTGAGGACCAGTTGCATGAGGCACTTGATGAGCTCAACATCCTAAAATATCATGGAGATAAGGATGAAGAGGAATTTTCTAAAATAGGTATTACTAGCAAAGATAACTTGTCTCAAAACTGACATGTGATAGCTATAGAATTATAATACTTGAGTATCAGGAAGATAATTTGGAAACTCTATAAAATTGTGTATGCTATAAATCAAAAAGGACTAGATTACACACTCAGAGAAGAGAATTAAGATCCTAGTGACAATAAATAGGTAAATTATGTAGAGTTCTTTGGCTGGAGTGGTGACTATTAGCAAAAATATTGGAAAAAATAAAAAAAGGAAATAATCAAGGTGCACGACCAAAGGAAAAGTTAAAAGGAAAAAGACCAATTTCTCCTCACCTTGGGAAGATGATTTAGGCTTGATGATGGATGATTGCCAGGGCTATATTCCCTTTATTTCTTACTTATTTCCTATTATGTTCATAGTTGTTGATAGTAGACTATTTCTAAACTTTGGTTTTATTAGTTATTATATGTACTAGTTTTAAACAATTTGATGTGCTATTATTTGGTCTTGTTATCTAAGCCCTATGGTGGTTTTTTTTCTATTTTTTGATGGTTTTTTATTTGGACTTGTAATGGGTTGGGGCCCTTCTCCACTTAATAAAATAAAAAATTAATTAATTAGACAAAAGAGAAATAAACCAAAATGTGCTATATGTATGAGCTAAATGAGAATGGATGCAAGTACAAGGCAACTTACACTAACCAAAATAAAAAAAGGGTGATTTGAGATCCCTCGGATTAATTAAAACAAACCCATGTGTCTCTTGTTTCCACCAAAATATTGCAACATGAATAGGCCTAACTATTATCCTCAAAGGAGAGCTAGGCATTGGGATTTTCCTTTTTTGTTAAAAAATAATGAGATAGTGGAGTGTGTATGTGAGTGTGGGAGTGTTTTATTTAGGATAATAATGACAAAATAATTAATTTTATGAAAAATGGTACTATGCATTGTAATCTAAAGGTTTTTGAGACTTTGAGATATGATAAAAAATGAAATTGAGAGGCTTTATACAGTTGTCTCCAAGAAAAGCCTTAGAATAGAGGTGCGTGGGTGCTAAGTAAATTATTTTCAGGCCTTTCATTCATTCAAATCCTGTCACAATCTTTTATTGTTTTCTTTACACTTTTGTACCTATTTCATGGTTGGTTCCAAACCAACATAGAAATAAAAGAGAAGCATAATTGTGTTGTGCAGGGGATTTCTTTATTCAAACTCTATGTTGGTATTCTAGACTACAAAATATTATGATTAAAATAGATCTTATCTCCATTAAGATAGAGGCTAAGAAAATGACAAATGCTAGAATGACAAGATTAGCAAGCAGGTATGAAACCCTCTCAAGGACCTGCACATAAAATTCAATGCTCTTTTGGAACTTTTTCAATTGTTAAATTAATTACAATAATTATAAATGACAAACACAAATCAACACATCAATGTTGAATGCTTGTATTCTACTCCTATACACTACAATTCCTCTAGAATTAGATTGCATATTCTTACTTGAAAATGTATTATGTTGGATCCTATGATTTTTAAAATATGTTTAATATATAAAGATTATAAGCTTATTCCATATGTAGGCTAACAATAATGATGAAATGAAAAGATCAAGATTGGATCACGAATAACGAAGGCCAACACATGCAATATTAAAAAAAATGGCCCCATTTTGAGAGACTGGGACATTGGGTGCCCAAGTCCAGTTAAAAGGGGAAAATTTTAGACCTAATCATATGACTTAGTCTTAGAATTTTCATTCCACAACAATTAAATTGTGATTGTATTAGTAAAATTATAGGGCAGCATAAAGTGCAAGTGTGCTTAAAAGATCTAGGGAAGATCACACTAAAGTAGGTGTCAAATCGAGTGTGAAATTTTTAAGGTAAGAAATTTATAACTCTACACTACTATCGAGCACCATTACCATAAATCTGTTACCGAGGAGATATCTATTTATAATTAAATATTTGTTTCCTTTCCTTATAAAAATATTTCTAGTTAGGATTTATTTAGGAAAAGGAATCAATAAATCCAAATTATAATATTTTATCCTCGCAAAATGTATCTCATACTATATTTGTTTCTTGTAGAGGAATTCACTATCTATGAAAAATTATTTGCTTCAAATAGATTAAGTTTAATGAGTTCTCTTCTCCATGTGCACTCACTATTATATATAATTTGAATCCCTTTTCTGTAAATCCATATCATTTACATTTTACCTCTCTTAAACTATGATTTCATGAAACTCAATTTCTATTTTTTATCATAGTGGAGAAACATTTCTTTTAATGAGTGCTTTACATCTAAATTTATAGAGAAAATGTCAAAACTAGAAATATATTAATGTAGAGTTGCAAATACAATTTATAATTAATGATGTTCAATTCTTATGTTATAAATTTCTTACATCTAAATACTAAGAAAACATATGTGAGAATCTTTGTTTCTTAGGCATTATCTAACTATAACTATAAATATATAAAAATAATTAACTGAGTTTTAAATTTTATGTTTTAAATGCTTTATTTTTTCAAATTGGAGTAGATTTTCATAGTCTCTTTTTATAGTTGGGTTTATTTTAAAATAATCATTTTAACATATAGGTTATCACAAAATATGAAAAATAAAAAAAGTGATTTCTATATTTGATCACCAAATCAACAATAATGACTTGACTAAAAGAGTGTTTTAATTTCACCATCATGTTCGTCTCCCAATATTTTGATCAAATAAAAGAAAACATGACTTTAACATGGACCCATTTTAACTCTTCACTTTGTCATTTTCAAAGCCCAATTTAACCATTTCTAGAAGAATAGCCTCACTTTAGCAAGAAAAAATTTCCCATTGAACTAAAGTAAAATAAAAATTTCATAGTTAAAAATAAAGAATAATATAAATATTGATTTTTTAACGATCTTATTTTTTAAATAAAAAATAATTTCCCTAGATATAAAATATTCTAACAAGATAATTTCATACCTTAGAGGAATACCATTCAATAATAAAATTAGGAACTCATTGTTACCCTTCTCATTTGGAGATAAATATAAAGAGTGTGTAATTATGAAACTAATTATTGTTGTAGAATGGGGTGTTTTACCTAGTTAGTTCATAACCTCGGTCCTAGTTACACATATATAGTAACTATGTCACATTTAGAGTCATAATATATAGAGACATTCCATAATACTATACAATCCTTTGTCTCATGTTGGCCTATATAGCCAAGGGGTTCCCTGTGGATTATTAATATAATTTAATCTACCATTTGCATCCATTGATAAAATAACACTATTTTAAAATAGTTTATCTTTCTCACACTTTCATAGAAATTCACAGATCCTGGGTGCCTACAACCTTTGATGAAATTCTTGCATGGTAACAAAGATTATGGGATTTCTTTTAATTAGTCTTTAGTAAGATATTTAGATTCAAATTCTTGGTGTATCTTGAAAATTTGAGTATGCTCTTCTCTTGTATTGAATGATGAACTAGATAATCAAAAAAAATTGAAACATATATTATATTGTTGCCGGTATTTATCTTTGTGGATTTATATTGTAGGTATAATTTGAGTTTTTTTGTGCAAATATGAGCTCACCATTGAGTATACAATGTCTAAGAATTTTTTTTTTCCTTATTTAGTCCAAATCAGAAATATAACACTATATCTAGAAGGATTTGAAGTTGGGAGGTGATTGCTAGACCCCAAAGGTAGATATCATTTCAAGGCTTTTTTTTGGTCAGAATAGACCCTACTATTGCATTTAGAAAGGATAAGAATCCTTATATTAGTTGTCAATTTATCAAATAAGATGCATTTTTTGAGGGCCATTAGAGTAATATTTGCCCTGTTTTACCATATGGATCATAAAAAATATTCCTTTTGTAAATAAAATATTCTACTAACATATTAATAGCCCAGGATTACATAAACATGTAGGTATTATAATAAATTTTTAAAAATGATGTTTTTTATAAAATTTAATTAAAATTTATAAAAATGGGAATTATTTCCTACATACTACTAGCACAAAACTTTGTAATGTACTATCTTGTTTAGTCATGATGCATGGTCCATGAAAGGTGACATGGACCAAATATGGCATCCTAGTAGAGTCAAACTAGTTACCACTCATTTTAAAATATTGGTTGCTAATTAGGATTTCTAGTGATGAAGAAAATGGAACATTATTTCAAGTATTTTATCATTTATAAATATTCCTCCCATCTATCGATGAAAAAGTATTCTCTAGTATCTTGATAGGTTTTTACCAATGGGGGACTATTCTAGCATTACAGATCATATTCTAGTTAGTTTTTATGTCAATCTTATTATTATGTTAGGCTAACATCAATAAACCAACCCCTAATTTGCCCTACCCATCTATAATTAAATTTTCACTTTTTTACTCCAACTCTTAGAGCTCATAACTTAGTCATTTGATCTTAAAAATTCTTAATTTAGCTTGCCCCTCTATAATAATTTTCTCACTTTTTGTACTCCAACTTTGATGGCTCATAACTTATTTGTTTGATCTTAAAATCTAAGTAATTATTCTATTTGAAGCATAATGATTTTCTTTCAATATTCATACAAATTTTTATTATTTTTTATGGATTGCTCTTGTATAAACTATAAATTTTCATGGCTATTGCTAAGTTGTTCTCATTTTGGGAAATTCTAGGCATTTTTCTTATGGTAATATTTTTTATCATAATGTTTTAAAGTACATTTTTTTTTTTACTTTATAGTGGTGTGATTATATTGATCCTAGATCCTATATATAAATTATAGTTTGAGTTTGTGGTGAAATTTTACATCTACATGCACTAATATTGGATCCACTTCATTTATTTTGGAAGGTGACACTAGTAATTACACTAAAATAAAGTACCAAGTTCATATATTATTAGGGGGTTTCATTTTATTTTCTTTTTGCAAGTAATATGGTACATTTTTTGGATTTACTCTCTTGATTGGTATATTATGTGACTAGATAGAGCTATAATATATATGGTATATTATCTCTAGATGGAGATGTAAAGTCTTTTATATATCAAAAGGTACCATGCTACAATTAGGTTAGATAGATGGAGCTATAAGCCTAAAAAAGATGAAAACCTAGCACATTGTAGGTGGACTAATGTTTTTCCTATCTCTATGGAATAGTTCCTAGACCATCATCAACTTGGAAGATATATGTGTGGGACTTGAAGAATGATCATATCATATGAGTAACTAGTTGTAGTCATGATATTTATATATAAATGGAAGTTGACTATGTTGAGTACCATTGTGACCTTATTTGAAAACTTTGAGAGATATATTGATACCCAAATGACTATCCTTTCCTAAAGGATCCTATTGTAAATCATCTTGTTGTAATTAATAATTTTTAATCACATGACCATAACACATATAGAATGCTTCTTGAATGAGAAATGTTTGATTGTCTTAATGATAAAGAGAAGATACAAAGTCTCTTTTTCCTCTTACAAATATTCTTATTGGAATTTCAATTCATTTTTCTCCAAATCTGTATTTGTAAGGTTTATCTTCTACATCTTTTATTAACCATATTTAGGCCAAGGACTCTAGTAAACCAACATCAGCAGAATAATTTGGTTTGTACACACTAAGGCATCTAGTGTGGATATTTTGAGGGATATTCAGTATAGTAATTTAAAATTGGTCTTCCCTTATCTACTAAGAATCTAAAGCATAATCCTAATATTTCACATCTTCCACTTAATTTTGCATTTGCTGATGATTATATTTTCATAATTATGGATACTTTTGATTTAGTTTAGTAGGATACTATTTTATGGATATGGCTACTTGGGATGATTACTTGAAAGAGATTAAATTTTTTTTTGTTCAATCCTACTTTTTTTATTTGGAGAACCTATTAGATGTATTCATATTCTCTTTGATCAAGATGATTCTTATTTAGTTATTATAGGGCAACATTTAAACCACCTTATTGATTCTTCTACATAACCATTCCTCATAGTTTGCCATGATTGTAAATACTTTTGAGTAGCAATGGTCGTAGAATCCTTATCTTTAGATGAGATATCTTTTCATTTGGATTGTGTTATAATATAATCTCCTCTACATTGTAGATTATAATTTTTATTAATGTGTCCTCTAGTACTTGATTTAATATTGCAAGCTTTTAGAATCAACATTGGGACACTTGAGTAGAGTAAATATACATCACACATCATCCTTCTTACCACATATTTCTTTTAAGAATGGGTAAGCATCCTCCATAGAATATTTCTTTAATTTTGCCACAAAGTGAGGAATGTTGTGTGATGTGATTAAATCATCTTCAACATTCATGTTGTTGGGAATCTCATTTCATTATAGAATAGTCTAGATTGAGGAGGCCTACATGGTCTCTCTTCTTCTCTCTTATGCCCGAGCATTATCAATCCCATGAATTTTTCTCCTTCTCATTCTTCTTTGAGATCATTTCATATTTTCTATTTTTGGGGAGGGTTTTTGTTACATTAGGTTCTTTTATTTTCTCCCTTTGTGAATGATCGCTTTGGTACTTGTGTACCTAATATTTTCAAGTAATAGGGACCTATCTTGCAACTCTGGATTAATGTTGTTGGGGGGATTGTTGGATATGGTTGGTCATTGCTACTGCTAGGATATGTTGTTGTAATTGATGTCAACATATTCTTGTGATTTATTTTGGTGTGATTGGGAAGATCTTATGATCTAGTTTGTAGTGTTGTTTTTTTAATCACTATTCTGCAGAGTTCGGTATATCCTCCAATATGTTCATGTGTGTTCAGATCTTATTCTGAGACTTTGGTATATTATTTAGGATGGTCTTTTATAACTTTATTTAAAATGGTTCATGATTTGGTACTCTGCAACTTATCTTTTTTCATGACAGTTACTGATTGGTTGTGTTCTTGAGCATTTAGACGTTGAAGAATGAAGATTTGATATGTGGTGTTGTTGTAGCTATGCCTGATGATTCTAATGTGCTTAATGGTGTTTCTTAGTCATGTCCTATTTATTTTGGCAATCCACATTGATCATTAAGAGATTTTTTGGTAGATTCTATGAATTGGTGATGTTTTTTATGCTATGCAGTTTTCTTGGTGGTGTAGTGTGTTGTGGTTGATCTTGGCATGATTTTTGGTGGAGTTGTGCATTTGGGAATTTGATTTAGGATGATGTTATACTATGTAAATCACTATATTGGTCCGGTGGTTAGTATTTGTATTGGGTGATGTAATTCTGTAATTGACAGTTGAGGGTTTAGCCAACCTTGTTATCAAGGTTGACTTGTATATTGAGGTGATATATTCATGTAATTTGGGTGTGATTATTGTGTCTCCATTATCAAAGATAGGTTTGTGTTCGAACAAGTGATTCAACCTTCGGTGATGAGTTTAAAGTGATATTCGTGTTGCAGGGAAGACATATGTGCTTAACCAAAACTAGAATCAGATATTTTGAGATGTTATTCTTTCAGTTCACTTCTTCAAGATTGTAGTCAAAATCTTATTGTAAGTCATTGAGTCTTTCCTAAGGGTTGTATCCTTCTAGGCCATTATATTTGAGTAGTGAGCTATAGGCAATGTGCCTGAATGCATGTGCATTCCCCATTGTAACATTTTCACATACTACTATAGAGTATCATCTTACTATTGGTAGGTCTTGGCATATGCACACTCCAATGAGACATTGTAGGTGATTGAAGGTTTTGTCATTGATGGCAACCTTACAATCCTATGACACCGACAAGATATTCCACCGGCACTAGCAAGATCAGACTCTACACCGACACACAGATCATTGGCACTGGCAATGAAAGAAAGCATACCGACACAGATGCCAAAAGGATTTTTGTTGAAATATATTTTGTTTATTATTGTAAAATTATTGTAAGCTGACTTGGCAAGTTGTAAAATGTCTCTTCAAGAAGAGAGATCATTGTAGAACATTTTGTGTAAGTAAGAGGAATGTAATTAGGTGAAACAAGGCAAACTTATTATGTGAATTATAGGTTAAGGATTTATGTAAGAAGAAGAATAGAAACTGGTACTGGATCTAGCATTATAGATGCTATTCTGAAGCAGTACAAGACATTGGATTTATATAATCCATTTTTTAAGTTAGTGAGACTTCCTATTTTGTATTTGAGCTATGAGCTCTAGGCACTTGGCCTTCCTGCATGTGCAGGCCCCTCTTGTAGCAGTAATATTCTCTTATTGCCTAGTAAGTGAATATTGTGGGTCACAAATCCCACCGAGGTTTTTCCCACATCGGGTTTCCTCATTAAATCCTTGTGTTATGGTGTGTTTTTTATGTGGTTGTTTGTATCTCTGTTTATTGCATTACTTTATGTTTACCGGTACACAATATAAATATGCTCTACATGTTTTAAGTTAAGAAAATATATTAATCGGTTAGATACTAATTCAGCCCCCCCTCTTAGTATCTGTGGGAATCCTAACAATTGGTATCAGAGCTTGGTCCTCTATTTGCAAAAGCCTGACAGCTTGAGGAATATCTTGACACTAGTAGAGATGGAAAACTTGATGAAGCAACTTGAAGGAGCTCTCTCAGACTATAATGCAAAAAAATTGAAAAATATCAAACTCGAAGATGATCTAAAGGCTGCTCAGGATATCATTTAAGCACTTCAAGAAAATCTTACTATTTCAAGAAACAAGAGAAGAGAACTTTGTGAAAAGATGCAAAATGAGAATGATGAAAAGGAAACTCTTAATGATATGATAAATAAGCTGAAACAAGAGAACATGACAACAAAAAATGAGATGCAGGATATGAGTATGAGATTTTGTAAAGAAATTGAAGATATAAAGAAGAATGAGGAAGAGTTGACTAGAATACTAAATGATGCAGCAAATGAGAACACAAGACTCAGTTATGAAAATGATTTGTTCAAAATAGATTTGATGCACACTCAGAATGACTCCAATGAACTAATGAGGCAGAAAGAAGTCTTAGAAAGAGAGCTAGATATTGCAAATCAACATAAAGTGAAATTCAAGAAAAGCTCAGAAGAACTTGGTAACTTACTAAAGAATCAAAAACCTAAAGGTGAAACTTCTGGAATTGGCTTTGAAGTTGGTGAAAGCTCCATTACTGCGAACACATAGGATCATAGAAGACCAGTAAGACAACCTACTACTTATAAATTTAATGGAAAATGTGTTAACTGTAATAAGTATGGTCATAGAGAAAATCAATGTAGATCTAGAAATTATCAAAATATCAACACACCCATCGGTCAATGTTCAAAATGCAACAAAGTTGGTCATAATTTTGAGAATTGCAGAATGAATGTAAGATGTTATGTTTGTGGATGATTTGGACACTTATCTAATCAATGCAGAACACAAACCAGCATAGGTTATGGAAAGGCTATTCAGAAAATTAATGTGACTTGTTATGCTTGTAACAAGATTGGACATATTGCAAAATTATGCAAAAGTAAGGCACCATTGGTAGACAACAAAGGTTCTAGTTTGAAACGTAAAGAAAAAGTTTAAGAAGTTAAGCAGAAATTCTCAAAACAATGGCTCAGGAAATCAGAACTGAATGTGGATAGGAATACTCCTCCACCAGTAGAACCATACAACACTCCACCAGTAGGATAGAGTAGCACTCCACCGGAAGAATAGAATAGCACTCCACAGGTAGAAGTCTCTTCATCAAATTGAAGAAATTTCCTTGAGGGTTTATCAATTAATGAGACATATGCTATTATTCCCTCGGTTGATGGTAAGAAGTTGAAAAAATACTTCTATATCAGTAGACAAAGTTAAGTGATTACTTAACCGACATGCATTAAATGTGGTAGTTGGCAAATTGACATTATAAATTAATGTTTTTGGCTCCATTTTACTTCACCAAGCATTCAAACATTCGAAGAGCGTGAAATCTCTAGAGCTAAGGCATTTCAAGCAAAGAGGCAAAGCACTTCAGCAATCAATCCTTCCTGAGGTAGAAAAAGGTATTTATAATCATGGCATCCTCCTCTACACCTGAATTCATAGCAAACCCTACTATGGTCAAGGTAATCAAACACCCTAGGCCCATATTTCAGCTAGTTCCTGAGATAGCTAAAAAGGATGACAATGTAGGTGCTTTTTCCCAAATTCCCAAAGGAGTTGTTTTTGCAGAAGACCCTAGAATTTATATCCATTTCCATATAGAAGAATTAGGAGATGAAGAAATCAAGAACATGTACAAATTTGTTATCTGTGATGATTCCAGTAAAGTAAAACCTGAACACAAAATTGTTGAAACCCTAGGATTCACTGAGATCCTCTGCATTCTAGACTTTCCTAAGGATGTTATTAGGATAGTATTGAGCAGTGTACATGGTGAATTTTTCTAGCTAGATTCGGTTCATAAAATTACCAAGGAAGCTATGAAAGCTATAACAGGGTTACCCTCCACCGGTAGCAGACTAAACAAAACAAATAAGGTCTCAAATGACCTGGGAATGAACTTAACTAGTGCAACATCCAACAGAAGGTCTTTAAGGGTTAATGATGTAGCCAACATAAATGTGAGATTTGTTGGCATGATTTTAGGAAACAAAGCAACTCATGCAAATAGACTTAACTAAGTTTCTAGTTTATGCCAAAAAAGTGCACATGATATGGTAAATGAAAATGTGAAAATTGATGTATGTGAATGGCTAAAGGATGAATTGATTGACAATTTAGGGAAGATCAAGAAGGATAAGAAAGGGACTTTTAGATTTGGTAATTTACATGTATGCTTAATGCTACATATAACCAAATAGGTGCCCAGTATAGGCAACAAGAACCTTGGATTTGACATACCAATAGGGAAACAGTTATCAAACTTATTCAACAACATGGGTGAAAACAAGGAAAATAATATCAATGAGTATTTTCAAGCACTAAAGGACAAAATGAACAAAAGAATCAGACTGTCACAAGAAATTGTTAACAAATACAAAGATGATATATGTTTTGTTATTAAAAAGGATGAGATCTGGATGGAAGAAGTTATCCCAAGAACAATTTGGGTTACTAAAATGGGCTATGAGACTGATGACCACATCATTGAAACATATGCAAAAGCTCTTCTGGAAGCACCCAATGAACCTAAGGAAGAGGTATTTGGTAGTGTCGAGACCATTTAAAGCCAAATTAAATCTCAGAAGAGAGTAAAGAAAGTAGAAGCAACAGTAAGGAGAGGTTCAAGGCAGGCTAAGGCTATAAAAGAAGATATACTGAAACAAACCGGTATCACTGAAGATGAGTTACAGGCACAACAACCAGAAACTCACCTATCACCGGTAGCAACTTCTTCAGAGAGTGACAAGCTAGCTAAATTTAAAAGAGTTGTAAGGAAAAGACAACCTTCACTGGTATCCACACCCTCGCCTAGAAGAACTAGACAAAAACAATAGGCAATGAGGTGTCTGGTAAAGAAGACAACCCCAAAGAAAAAGCTAACACCTAAGAAGAAAAGGACTCAACAAAATATTTCTCCAATTGACAGACTATTGGATGAAATCATAGAAGAAGGAAAAGTCAAGAACATAGAAAAATTATATGATATACTATCAGCGGATGAGAAAGAGAAAGTTGAAAATAGTGTCATTTTACACTTGGATATCTATAAGCAGTTTTTAATGCAAGTTGTAGATGAACTACCAGATGAATTATTCAAGAGACTGGAAGAAAGAAGACAATCTATTATAGAACTTGACAAGAAAATCAAAATTAAAAAATTACTTGTTGTCTGCCTAGTCAACTCTCCAAAAGAAGTAGATGATCTAACTGCAAAGACCAACTAGTCAGTATTCTCTACTGCACACCAACATATTGCACTAATGGTGGGAAGAGTAAATGAGGTAATAAAAGAAATAGAAAATGGATGGGATATATTCCTTGCGGAGAAGGAAAAGCAGGAAGAGTACAGGAACCCCAAGCCTATCAAAGTCTATCAAAAGGACAAAGATAAGGGTAAAGGAAAGGTTGGTGGACCTCCTAGTATCAAAATAAAAGATAACTTATCCCCACCGCCTCAAATTACTCCACTGGTAACAACAACTGAAGAGAAACTAGCAAATGACAGTATGGATGTATCATAAGAGGATACTAATCCTAATCCTAAGGTACTATACATAGTGGATGTTGATACTCAAAAGGTCAACATTGTGATAGACAAGGACACAACTGGTAAGACTGACATGGCTAGTAAGCCACTAGTAGTTCACAACATTGATAACACTGAAGGAAAAGTGGAAGATGATAGCATAGGGAAATAGATAGAGACTTAGATAGAGAGACAAGCAAAGCAACAAGCTCTAGAACATGAACAGGTTCATGTGGAAGCAGTGCCACCGGCAACAGGAGAGAAACAAAAACCGTTGCTTAAGGAAATGGAAATATAGACTCACCTACCAGAGGCCACTACAAGCATGGTTACTTCCTCCACCGGTGGAATTCAAAATGTTGGTTCCTCCTCAGTAGATTAAAAATCAACCAATGTAACTAAAGTTCTTTTAGATTCTTTGAAGAAAATAACTGATTGTAGTTCACAAGCTTATAAAGCTATAGATGACACAATCCCAATTTTGAAGATGATAGCTCCAAAATGCAACATAGATAATAAGGATTCTTTGAGTCAACTTGACACTTTGTCGAAGTATATTACTAGCAATACAATGACAGTTGAACAAATAAAGGAAGAGGCATTCAAAGATAGGTTGGAAATTGAAAAACAAAAATTCTTTGAGGATCAAATAAAGAAGTGTACTAGGGAATTTGACACACTTCTACCAGAACTATGCAACTCACTGAAGGAATTTTAAAATCTGTACTAAGATGCTTGCAAGACAAACTTTTTAACAGTTGACATAGATAAGAAAATGAGCAAGGTACAAGAAGAAATAAATAAACTTGCTGACAATTTTGTTAATTCACCTAATACATTATCCGTTTTTTAGCAAAAGATAACTAGTTTTGAGGAAGAATTACTGAAGCTAGAAAGAAAAAAGGAGAGAATAATAAACAAGGCTAAAAATTTGAGACTAAGACTAAGTCCAAGACTGGACTATCTAGCATCCTTGAGGAAGGAAATATAAGAGGCATTAGTACAAGGACAGAAAACACCGGCAGAGAATATGCAACACCTCACCGGTATAGTTCAAAGAACAGAGGCAGCAATAAAAGACTATAAGAAGTTTTTGGAAAGCATAAATATGGTTTTGGCAGATCTTTTTTAAATTGTAACCACCTAGTTACAAGGTTGAGATAGAAAACTAAAACTCTATTGAGAAAATAATCAGCAAAAGACTTATCTGCTCAGGGGGAGCTCATATATTTTTGGTACACATTTTTTGGTATACAATTTTTGGATTACAAGTTTTGGATACACTTTTTGAATTTTCTCATGAGTGTTGCCATCAATGCCAAAGGGGGAGATTGTTGGCATATGCACACTCCAATGAGACATTGTAGGTGATTGAAGGTTTTTTCATTGATGGCAACCTTACAATCCTATGACACTGGCAAGACATTCCACCAGCACTAGCAAGATTAGACTCTACACTGGCACACAGGTCACCGGCATTGGTAGTGAAAGAAAGCATACCGACACAGAGGCCGATAGGATTTTTGTTGAAATATATTTTGTTTATTATTGTAAAATCATTGTAAGCCGACTTGGCAAGTTGTAAAATGACTCTTATATAAGAGAGATCATTCTAGAACATTTTGTGTAAGTAAGAGGAAAGTAATTAGGCAAAATAAGGCAGACCTATTATGCGAATTATAGGTTAAGGGTTTATGTAAGAAGCAGAGCAAAAACCGGTAATGTATCTGGCATTATAGATGCTATTCTAAAGCAGTACAAGACACTAGATTTATATAATCCATTTTGTAAGTCAGTGAGACTTCCTATTTTGTATTTGAGCAGTGAGCTTTAGGCACTTGGCCTTCCTGCATGTGCAGGCTCCTCTTGTAGTAGTAATATTCTCTTATTGGCTAGTAAGTGAATATTGTGGGTCACAAATCCCACTGAGGTTTTTCCCACACTGGGTTTCCTTGTTAAATCCTTGTGTTATTGTGTATTTTTCATGTGGTTGTTTTTATCTCTGTTTATTGCATTACTTTCTGTTTATCGGTACACAGTATTAATATGCTCTACATGTTTTAAGTTAAGAAAATCTATTAACCGGCTAGATACTGATTCACCCCCCCCTCAAAGTCCTCCTTCTTGATTGCTTCTAACAATTGGTATCAGAGCTAGATCCTTTGGTACAAGCTTAAACACTTGAAGAGATCTGGGATGTCAGCTCAAGGTGTTATCTTTAAGAAGGACAATCTGAGATTTGATGGAAGTAACTATGCTATATGGAAGGACTAGATGGAAGTGCACTTGAAATGTCTTGGTGAAGATTACTAGAAGATTACAAAGAATGTTTATGTTGTTCCTCAGAAAAGACCATCTACTCCTGATGAGGTTAAGGAAGATGAACACAATATTAGAGAAAAGGAAGCATTTCTTAGTGTTGTGACTGAATCTAAGATGACAAATGTAATGGGACTTCAGATGGCACATGAGATCTGGGTGAAGCTTGAGGTGTTGTATGGAGGTGATAAACAAGTGAACATTGCTAAGTTATAGAGTTTAAAAGGAAAGTATGAGACATTGAAGATGGGAGATGATGAGAACATACACTCTTTTATGGCTAAGGTGAATGATCTTATCCTAGGTATTAGATGTACTGGTGGAACCATTGAGGAAGATGAAATTTTTTCTAGGGTGTTGAGAGCTTTTCCTCCTACCTATAAACATAAGGTTGATGCTATTGATGAGATCCAGAGTGTGACTACAATAACAAGAGATATGTTGGTTGGAAAGATTGTTGCATTTGAGCTGAGTGAGTTTTGTTAATCACATGGAAAGTTTGAGACTACATTTAGACAATCTACATCTGTATATAGCAAGGAAAATTATGATCTTGATGAGTGCACAATATCTATATATGAGAAGGGGGGAAAATAAATGGAAGAGCAAGAAAGGGAGCTAGATGAACTTGAAGCACTAATTGCATGGAGATTGCCTAAAAGTGTCAGTAAGTATGATGTAAAGTTTCCATTGAAATGTTTCTCTTGCAATAAGATAGGACATTTTGCTTCTAGATACCTAGAGAGAATGGCTAAGTATGACATACATGATAAGTTTGATAAGCATGATAGATATGACAAGCATGAGAAGTATGATATGACTTACAAGCCTAACCGAAAGTCTAGAAATCAGATGAACTGTTATTATGTTGTTGATGAAGGTATTACTGATAAAGAATCAGAAGGAGATGAAGTTGCATTCCTTTCCATTAAGGAAGATGGAACTATCCCTATTGATTCCACTAGTTTTACTATTGAGAAGAAAGCTTTAAAGCTGCTAAAGTTGAAGATAAAGATGAATGGGTAATTGACAATGGTTTTTGAATGTTCACGGCATATGACTAGTGATAAAAGCAAATTTATGAGTAAGAAAAGGTATGATGGTGGAATAGTTAGATTTGGAGATGACAAAGCCTGTGTGATCTGTGGGAGAAGTTATATTTCTTTTGATGGTAAGCATAACACTAATGATGTCTTGTATGTTGAAGGTTTTAAACATAATCTATTGAGTGTTGGACAGATGGTTGATAAAGGTTATGATCTACAATTCAAGGATGGAAAATGCAAGATCTTGAATGCGTCTGATATAGAGATTGCATCTGGAACTAAGACTAAAGGTAACATTTTTCATTTAAATGTTAATGAGGAAAGTTGTTTGATCACTCAAATTGATGAGAGTTAGTTGTGGTATAGGAGAATATGTCATGTAAATTTTGATTCAATGATTAAGATCTATACTGCACATGTTGTTAGAGATCTCCCTAAAATTGTTAAGCCTGCTAATCCGGTATGTAAGGAATATCAACTAGGTAAGAAAATAAGGATTTATTTCAAGAGAAAATAGTATACATCTGATGGACTTCTAGATCTTGTGCATACTGACCTATGTGGACCTACAAATGTTAGAAGTGTGTAGTGTTATAAATATTTAATGCTACTAATTGATGATTATTCTAGGATGATGTGGGTTGTAATTTTAAAGGAGGAATCAGAAGCACTTGATAAATTCAAGATATTCACAGCAAAGGTCGAGACTGAGTTTGGATTGAAGGTGAAGTGTCTGAGATCTGATAGAGGTGGATAATTTTATTCCGGTAAGTTCAATTCATTTTGTGAGAAGCATGGGATTAGAAGATAATTATCTACTCTGAGAACTCGGCATCAAAATGGAGTTGTTGAGAGGATGAACAAACTATTTTGGATGCTGCAAGGACTATGTTGATTGAAGGAAATGTTATGAATATCTACTGGATAGAAGCCATTAGCACTGTTGTTTACACATTCCATATAGTTCACATCAAAGGTGATAGCAGTAAGAATCCTTATGAGGTATGGTATTGTCATGTTCCTACTATGAGATATTTTAGAGTATTTGGTAGCAAATGTTATATCAAGAGAGATGAGGATATAGGAAAGTTTGATGCTTGAAATGGTGAAGGTATCTTCTAAGGATATTCTACAAAGAGGAAGGCCTACCAATGCTACAATAAGAGACTAAGAAAGATAATAGAAAGTGAAAATGTGAATGTGGGTGAGAACATTGGAAAGGAGATAAGAGGATTTGTTTGTGATGATGGACAATATATTATTTTAGCCTCTGTTCAGCCTAAAGAGCCTAAGCAAAATGATCCAGTAGATACTGTGAATCCGGATGTTGCTACTGTTGGTGAAGGAGTTTAGGAACCTAAGAATTAGAACAATTAGAAGACTCTAAGGTATGTATGATTGAATCATTCTAAAAATCATATTATTGGTGATAAGAATACAGGTGGGATGACTAGAAGAAGGCTAGTTGCTGAAGAAGTATGCTTGATTTCCAAAGTTGACCTAAAGATATTGTTGAAGCCTATAAAGATGAGAGTTGGATGAGAGACATGGAAGAAGAGCTAGATTAGATTGGAAAGAATAATACATGGGAACTTGTGCCTAGATCTAAAGATAAGAATGTTATTGGTACTAAATGGGCATTCATAAATAAATTGAATAAAACCCGTGAAGTTGTCAGAAATATAGCTAGATTCATTTGAAAAGGATATTCATAGCAAGAAGGGATTGATTATGAGGATAATTTTTCTCCAGTTGCCAGACTTCAAGTTGTTAGACTGTTTCTTGCTTATGCTGCTTATAAAGATTTCAAGGTATATCAGATGGATGTCAAATCTACCTTTTTGAATGGTGATTTTGAGGAAGAAGTTTGCATTGAGTAACTTCATGGATTTTCATTATCAAATGATGGAGACATGATTTGTAAGATGAAAAAAGCTCTTTATGAATTAAAACAAGCTCCTAGAGCCTAGTATGCTAGACTAGATAAATATTTATTGAAATTGGGATTTAGTAAAGGTGTTGCTGACATTAATTTGTACTTTAAGATATAAATTGATAACATCCTAATTATTGAAGTCTTTGTGGATGATATTATCTTTGGAGGTGATGATGACTTGTGTATTAATTTTTTCGGTGATATGAAGAAAGAATTTGAGATGTCTATGATTGGTGAGATGAAATTTTTCTTAGGTCTGCAAATTGCATAGGCTGGAAAAGGTATATTCATATCTCAAACTAAGTATGTGAAGGAATTGTTGAAGAAGTTTGGATTAGATGACTCCAAGATGGTTGGAACTACTATGGTGATTGGTTATAAACTGTCTAAGAATGATGAATATCCGAAAGCTACTTAGAGTTTGTAAAGATCTATGTTTGGTGGATTGCTATATCATATATAGACTAGACCAGGCATTATGCATGTTGTGTGCATGGTTGCTAGATATCAAGATGATCCAGAAGAGAGTCATGTCACTACTGTTAAGAGTATATTCAAATACTTGAAGGGAACTGTGGATTATGGTTTATGATATCCGAGGAATGATGATTTCATGTTATGTGCCTACACTAATGTTGATTGGGGTGGTGATGTTGATGATTGGAAGAGCACTACCAGTGGAGCATTATTTTAAGGTAAGAAGTTGGTATGATGGGCTAGTAAGAAACAAGATTTATTGTCCTTATTTATTGTTCAAGTTGAGTACATTTCTTCTTCTAGTAATTGCACTTAAGTAGTCTGGATGAAGCAAACGTTGAAAGATATCATCTAGTTATTCATGATGAGCCTACTTTTATATACTGTGATAACTCCAGTGCTATCAACATGTCAAAGAATCTAGTGTAACATTCAAAGACTAAACATTTGTCAATCAAATATCATTGCTTGAGAGAGAAATCTAGTGAAGAGAAGGTGAAGCTAGAGTATGTATCTACAAAGGAACAAATAGCTGATATTTTGACTAAACCTTTGCCTACAGATACATTTGTCTACTTGAGAGACAAGTTTTTCCCCTCCTATTGAGAAATAGATGCATTCAGTTGCATTGATCCAGTGGATTTCATAGCCTTATCATTTTATCTGGATTGGTGTGTTGGTGCTGATCCTCTAGTGGAGTAGTTTGGTTATGTATTTCTAGGAGAGTGATTCACGTGTCTATTTTAGGGAGAGAGTTTGGTCATCTATTTTCAGATCTTTTGCATTATTGTCAAAGGGGGAGAGAGATCATGTGAAAATTGATTTATCCATCCTGATCTTAGGGGGAGTTCGCTAGTGATATCTTCTTTCTTTGCATTGATTGTTTTTCACATTTATATGTTGCCATCAATGCCAAAGGGGAGAGTGTTGGGGAGATTTTTGGATATGGTTGGTCATTATTGCTGCTAGGATGTGTTGTTATCATTGATGTCAACATGGTGATAGAAAAACCATTGGTCCCAGTTCAAGAACCACAAGCAGAAGCAGCAACAAGGGTACCTCCATATTCATTATGGAGGATCTGGAGGAAATCAACAGGATTTCCATCTAGAAGAACAAAGATCTGGTGCTCTCTCTTAATTGAGAGTTTTTTCTTTTGTTTTGTCTTGTTTGTGTACGTTTCCTTTGTTTTCGTGACTGCTCGAGGATGCTCCCATGTTTTGATGTTGGTTCATGTTTGTTTGGCTGATGGTCGATTGTTGTAAAACTTTTGGTTTTGAGTACGTGTAAAACCCATTTAACTTTATCAAAAACATATTCCTGCGATTTATTCTAGTGTGATTGGGAAGATTTTATGATTTGATTTGTAGTATTGTTTTGTTGACCACTATTTTGTAGAGTTTGGTATATACTCCTCTATATTTTGGTGTGATCATATCTTGTGATGAGACTTTGGGATATTATTTGGGATGGTATTGTGTATCTTTACTTCATATGGTTTTCGATTTCGTACTTCGCAAGTTATCTTTCTTCATGGCAGTTGTTGATTGGTTGTGTTCTTGAGCTTTTAGACATTAACTGATGAATATTTGATAAGTGGTGTTGGTGCAACTGTTCCTGATGATTCTAACATGCTTGCTGGTATTTATTAGTCATGTCTTATTTGTTTTGGTGATCCCCATTGATCATTGTGCGATTTTTGGGTGGATTCTATCAACCGGTGATGTTTTTCATGTTATGCAATTTTCCTGGTGGTGTAGTGTGTTACGACTAATCTTGGCATGCTTTTCAGTGGAGTTGTGCATTTGGGAATTTGATTTAGGACCATGTTATGCTATGTAAATCATTATATTGGTCTGGTGGTCGGTCTTTGTATCGGGCGATGTAATTTTGTAATTGAGGGTTGAGGGTTTAGCCGACCTTGTTATCACAATTGATGAGTTGTATATATAGGTGATATATTCATGTAATTTGGGTGTCATTCTTTTGTGTGCATTATCAAAGATATTTTTGTGTGTGAACAAGTGGTTCATCCTTCAGTGTTGAGTTTGAAGTGAGATTGGTATTGTAGGGTAGACATCTATGATTAATCTAAATTATAACCATGTATTTTGAGATGCTATTCTTTCAGTTCACTTCTTCCAGATTCTAGTCTAAATCTTATTGTAAGTCAATGAGACTTCCCTGAGGGTTGTAGCCTTCTGGGCCATTATATTTGATTAGTGAGCTCTAGGTAGTGTGCCTGAATGCATGTGCATTCCCCATTGTAGCATTTTTATATACTACTGCAAAGTATCATCCTACTGTGGGTAGGTTCCCACCGTGGTTTTTCTTAACCAGGTTTTTCATGTGAAAGTCTTGGTGTTGCGTGTTGTGCTATTAATTTACTTATCTTTTTTGTTACTGCAATTTATCAGACCTATATTTTGTGATTAAGTTTGGTACTTAGGTGAATACTGATTCACCCTCCCCCCCCTCTTAGTTTTCCCTCTTGATTGCAGCTAACAAATGTATCACCTACATTCTCCATAAGTTGCACTTAAGGGGGTGTTGGCATGAAAGGGGTGCTTTACATAGCTAGTTCATCACATGGCTCCAATTCACATAAGTTACTTAAGTTTACTAAGGGTACACATAGGATACTTATAATTTTATGTCTCAAGTTTTAATATTATAATAAATGTCATAAACTTATGCAATCAGGTCTATCTCAGTTTGCCTTATATGAAAAAGGGTTCTCTTTGTAATATCAATATAGTTTAATCTTTCATTTGCATCTTCTGATAGATTAATATTATTTTTCTCATATTTTATCTCTCTTGTGCTTTTATAAATGTTCCTAGATCTTTGATGGTTACAATGTTTAACCAAATCTTGCACAGTATAGAAAATTCTACACCAACTCTTACACTAATGTTACCTTTAACAACATCAACTCAACATTTATCTAAAGGAAACCGAATGATATTACTAGCAGCAACTCCTAGGTTTGAATGTATTCTGACAAAAGCCCAAATACATTTAGATCCTAATTGATAGAATTGCAAGGTCTATAGAAAATAGCTACTGAAATATTAAATACATTTAACTTCATAGTAAATTTAAATATAAAAAAACTTGAAGGTAGAGATAGTATCAGTGCCAACATGAGATGTATTGCCTCATAAGCATGTAGGCTTATAATGAGAACGAAAGGAATCAATAATATTCTATTTACAAAAGACATGTCAACCCCTATGATTACAAGAATTTATATTCTATTTCAGACTAACATCATTGCATCAACCTTGCCTAGCACAAACTAGACTAGTACCCATTATTACTAAACATTCATTTAGACTTGTGATACAAGACATGACAATAGTTGTGCCTCAAAAAGGTAATCCTTTTATATCCTTATCTAGAAATTGCATCTCAAAGGCCATTAGACAGATTTCAAACTAAAAGTCAATAAGTCTCTTCTATTTCAATTCAATTATGCTTATGATTACCTTCAATTTAAAAAAAAATATTGTTTATGAAAATGAAATAGCTATATAATATAACTTATCTACAGTAAATTGGTTGTAAAATAACTCTACCACTTTGGTCGTTTGAAAGTTGAAAGATGGAACATCTTCCACTTTAAGAAATGAAACTAAAAGTAAGAGACATTGAGTTTAACTTACATTACATTTTTAGAGAAGTAACCTATGATTCAATCAAAAATATTGGTGAAAAGTAGAACTTGGCGTTAAATTCGCTCAGGTAGACTATCACGGAATATTATCCAATATAATTCTCTTTCTTCCAGCGTAATGGAATACCAAATGGAAAATCAGTTTCGTCCACCGTATGGAATACCTACCCACAAAGAATTGTTAGCTCCACAAGTATCGACGCATTATCTTTCCAGTTTTAATAATTCTTCTAGCTTGACCCATGTGAACATTTTAATGAGTGGATCGAGGGAATATTTTCTTGTTTACACAGAAATGGTCTTATAAGATACAGTGATGTTTACGGTTCATATGAACTGTGAAAAAGAAATTGATTATTAAGTCTCTTTTTAAGTCAATCGCAAAATATAAAACCTTATCTCTTATGGGCTTTTATGATATATGCTCTCCATGCAATGAAACTTCATGTTCATTTATATCACAAAACAGTTCATCGAATTTGACCTGACATAAACAGAGTCGACGCTGGAAAACATTGCATTGATACCTGTTTGAGAATCTTTGTAGATAAAGATATCTTTTACTTTAATTTGAAGATAAGAAAAGCTCGTATCCATATGAAGACACTTTATAAATATTTCATTCAGATACATTGCAACTGTTATCTATATATGTTCCTCTAGCCAAATAACATATCACAGAAGAGTCAGCTAATCTCATTAAAAGAATTTAGCTATTGAGATCCATTGCATTGGAGGATGAAAGATATGACAGATGCTACTACCTTTCCCTCAAAGGGAGATAACAGCACTTCATCTCACTTGGGGTCAAACCCATCATATCGAACTCTCAATATTTCCTTCAATGTTTTCCAATTACAATGGCTAAATTTTATATTCAAACCATCATGATGCTTATAAGAATTTGATTACATAGAAAAAATTGTGGAATGCTTTATTTCTTATACAATGGCTATCTCTTGTTACTATCGTCGGCTTGCCTTTTGAAGCTTCTCTAGTACTGATGATGTTATGTTCTATTTCTCTTTCTGAGACTGCTTTTACTTATTGGGCGATTTCTACATATTCAAAATTATTTTTTTTGTAGATCACCACAAGAGCTGCTTTGGTGCAGATCTGGAATGAGCTGAAATAAAAGATCAGCAGCCGTGGCGAAGGAAACGACACAGGAAAAGAGAAAATTCGAAGAGGCGCTGCTTAAAAGTTCCGAGAGAGAGAGTTGTTGAAGTTTCCTCCGTTTTTTGAAAAGTTTCTTTTTTCAATTTTTTGAGATGACCGAAACAGTTAAACTATTGAAGTTTGCTTTATGTTCTAAAAGTCATTGAAAAAATTACAAAATTCCCTTTTTTTTGTTTTGTTTTTTCTTAGTGATATGTAACATGGGAAGGAATTTCCTTTAGAGGCGTTATTAGCTTAGACCTCTTAAAAGTGGTGTCTACTTTGCAAAGAAATGAGGGAATGATTTGTAATTATTATAATATTGATTGAGGGTATAAAGTGACAGACATCTTTTCAAGATTTCAAAGTTTTGCGGAGAACTTTTTGAAGTAGACGAATGAAAAATTTAAAAATTCTCAATAGAATGTATAGTCAATGTTTTGGTGCTAGATTCGCGAGCATCATTTCATGCAAGGAATATTTCTAAAATTTTTAAAGTGACATTTTTTGGTGAGGTTTATTTTGGTCACAATAAATCTCATGATATTGTTGCAAAGGAGATATTTTTTTAAAACTAACAATTGGAAATAGCTTTCTTAGTTCAAATAAAATTTGATTTTAGTTGAATTGTGTTCTCAAAGATATGAAGTCAAATTTGGATCCCACAGATGGAAAGTAACAAAAGAGGCCTTGGTAATTGTTTGAGATAACAAATTATGCACCCTGTATGCAATAAAGAGTAACACTAAAGGAGGAGCTGTCCATCCTATGTCTATTCTTTCATTACCTACACAATCTCAATTGTTGTGTGAGGTCTTGGTTGCTCAAAAGAGGTTTTTGGAGCAATCTTATTCGGTTGGTAGTGAAATAGACTAAGAAGGCAATGATGAGAACCAAAAGTTTTATGAATTAGAGGGTAACAATACGAGCCTTTTTGCATCCGGGAAATATGATGAGGAGCTTTTTGAGAGAGATGATGAATTAGATAGAGGCCTTTTGGGTACAAGTCTATCTAATCTTTCATGAAGCCAACTAGAAATTGAATCCCCATGTGCTGAGGAACTATTGTGGGATGAAGGCCTTGCTTTTATGTTATAGGAGATGAACTCTCACATTTTATGAGACACAATTTGGGAGTTATAGATAGTTCATTTTAGCTTCATAGGGAGAGAGGAAGAGGAGGACAATTTTTAGTCAAATATAGAGGGCCATGAACAAGGACCTCTGTGATTTGATATAGGTCAACATATAGACATATAGTTGAGATTCGATAGTCTTGAAGTAAGTTTTATAATTAAGGAAAAAAAGGCCCAAGAGTCATTACCTCTAAACATTGTGATTTTTTTTATGCCAAGGTCGAAAGATCAACTAAAATAGACAAGCGAGCTTTGGGAAGTTCAACAATGGAGGCTAGGTATCACAATCAAAAGAATTCAACTTCTTTAGAACTTGGCTTTTGTAATACTATAGAGTTGAACTCTCCATCCAAGCCTGAAAATGAGGGATATATTCCAAACAAAGAGTAAACCTATAAAAATCCCTAATTATTGACAGCTAGATAACTTTATGATCAGTAGTTGAACCTGTTGGGACTTCAAAAAATTTGTCTAATTTTGAAGACCTAGGTTCAAAATTTTGTAGACTGCATTCAGAATCGCCTTTCAATGTAGGCCTTTGTAGCTCAGTTGGTGAGATCATATCTTTGCATCGGAGAATTGTTAAGAGAAATCCCTTTGGGACCTAGCTATACACCTTAAAGAAATTTCATGTGTCCATTTGGAGCTTTCTAAGATCAATTATGATGCATTTGTGAAGTCTCCTTTGGAGATCCTAAGGTTAAGGTTATTGCTTGCACCTTTCTGCACTGTTTTGAGTAGCCATGTTTCAGACATCATATCTTTGTGCCAGTTGATTATTAAGTCAAATAGAGATTTCCCCATGTTTGCCTGCTATTTTTTGAAGCCTCGTGCCAAATATCTAAGTCCCATAAATCCATGGGCTACAAGTTGAGAATCTTCTGTAACTCGATTACAAGTTGTGTGAGTAAAGGGTGATAACTGTTTTTTAGGATAAAAAAAAGTGCATGGAGGTTAAGTCGCGAGTCTCTTAAGCTCATCCTCAAGCTTTGCAACTAAAATGCCATTTTGATTTGTTGGAACTGTGAATATGTTTCCTTGATGAACTCAATGCAAGTAGTAAATAACGTGAGAAAAGAGGTTTTCAAATGCAAATTGATGACATTTAAAATGTCACTAGCATGCAACATAATAGCATGATCCTTCTTATGGTGTTACTATTGCGTGCTATTTCGATGTTTTGTGTGTAATGGCCATGTGTAGGCAACAATTGGTATGCTTCCTAGACGCTTTAATAAGGTGATTTTGGAAAAAAAATGATTGTCGAGCGGTAGGTTCAGGCAAATGTTTGGATTGTGAACTAGGTGAGAATTTTTCTATGGCTGTGTGGATGCATTCTCTTGTGCCCAATCTTTTGGATGGAAGTTGGAAATGTTTTGAGACAGTACTACCGTTGAAATATGTTGATTCCCTCTATAGGAGTGTAGCGTTGTGGTGTTGGTTAAATATAAGGAACATGGACGTACTCTTATAACAATGTCCCAGAAGTTGTGATAGGCAACAGATTTGAAGGAAAGCCTCCGTATACGAAAGAGTATGCAGAGAACAAGAGCAAAAATTTATAGCAAACCTACTTTGGAGAACTTGTGGTGGCGATGGTTAAAGTTGATAAATAAATTTTATCTTTACAATAACTTGAAGCAGTGGTAAAAAATCTTTGATTATCGCCAAAACACATCTTGCTAAATAACTTGCATACATCCAATGTATTAATATTCTTGAAATTTTTTCTCATGAAGGTGTAGAGCGAGATAAGTTATAAATCCAAGTCGGCATGGACCAGAGGTTTTTAGTCACCAAACCCAGTAAAAGAATGCTTATCATGGAAATTTTGAACTAGTGTGCATAAAGGAGGATTTATAATACATATAATACATTGTTCAAAAGTGTGTTTTAGGGTTCAAAATTCATGGGAATATGCTACTTAACGAGCATGTTCTCATGTATGGAGATGCGTCATGATGGAATAAATGGACAAGAAAATGTGTCTCGTAATTTTGCCCGTAGGAAATCAAATGTAAATGTATGAATTGGCTTTAAGTTGGGGAAAAAATGGGTGAAACAGAATGTTTTACCTATAGAAATATTACCAGTCAAGCGAGGAGGTTAATTTTACACAACATTCGATAAGGTAAAAGGATATTAATCAAAGGGTGATTGGTGAAGATATTTTTTGCATGAGGGGGCAAGATGGAAGCATAATTAAGGGGAGATTATTTTTCATCAGGAAATAAATCATATGGAGAAAATTAAATTACAACAACTAGTATTGACATCAATGACAAAACATCAATGCAACACATAATCAACTCCACCAAACAGGCAACACTACTGCCACAGACCCGCCACCGACTCGCTACCCTTTGTTGTTTGTCCGCCATCACAAGCGCTTCGCTTCTCTACCATCGGGACTTTGCCACTGGCCAGACACTAGTAGAGCCACCCTGTCCCAATTTGAAGCATTTTTTGAGCACCCTGGCCCTTTGTTTTTTATATCTTGAGCATACGGTAACAAAATCATGCAAATGAAATATCTCCGGAAAGCTAATTTTGAGCATGATCCAGAAGGGGAGGTTATTTTTCCATTTTTTTTTCTACATTTCTTTATAATCAAAGTCAAACCTTGGTTTTTGCACTTCCAGGGGAATATCTTTTGCATAAAGACTCCATTTTTTAAAAACGAATAGGTGTTGGAAATGTGTTTGAAAGCTCTTTCTAGATTTGCAATTTACTCCATTAGAAAATTTACTAGGTACATAGAGAATATTCAAAGGTTTTTTTTCTTTTCCACGCTTTGTAGATTTTAAAATTGTACTAGGGTTTAGTTTTTTTGTTGAGTGGTGTGTTTTTTCTTTCTTTTTGTATATTCACATCTGAAATCAAAAACCTCTATCTTTAAACATATTTCAAAATCATAAACATCATGGTGGATACCTCTTCATGTGATCGTAATACTCAACAAAATTATCATACTCAGGAGGCACATATGATGAGACTTCTCATGTCTAAGGGGTTATGGTCCTATTTGGATGAGAGTCAACCCCTTTTGACACATCCCTTTGAGGTTATATAACACAGAAACAAAATGGATGAGGCTATGGGTTCGATGTTTTTACATGTTATAGACAATCTTCTTTTCTACCTGGAGGGTTGCACAACTCCTTGGGCTGTATGGACTAAGTTTCATGATTTTTTTAGCACTATTAATCAGTTCAGGGCACTTCAGATTGATGTAGAATTGACCACCTCGGAACCTAATTCTTTTCTATCTATTAGGGATTTCTTGATGAAATTCAAATCACTATGATCATTATTATAGGGTTGTGGTAAGAACAAAATAAACACTGAGTGTATATACCTAATTGTATCGAAGCTTTGAGGTTCATTTCAATCATTCTCTTCTACCTTTTATTTCATTATTGATGCTTTGGGCCCACAATTTACCATGCTTACATTTAAGGTATTTTTTGATCAGTTGACATGAGAGTAGTCCATGCTCACACATTTTGTGCTCTCCCAAGATCAAAAAACCAAAAATTGGTAGCTCAAACATCTCAAAGAAGAAGAACCAAAAAATATAAGCCGAAGACAGATTCAACACGTAGTGAGAGTTCCTCTAGGCCACCACCAAAATCCAACCCTAAATAAGGTAAATCTTCTAAGTTTGGTGAGTCTTCCTCCAATACTAATAAGAAATCAGGTGAACCTTGCAGTTTCTGTGGGAAGGAAGGTCATCTATTTTCCAAGAGTTGGAAGTGATTACAGGCTTTAGAGGAGGCCATGCAAGAGCATTACATCACCTCAGCTCAATCACCTTTCCCACCCATACAAAAGGGTCATGATCTTTGTACATGAGCATTGCCTTCAGGATCCACTTAGATCCTAGCTTCTGGTGCTTCTTACCATATAAAACACTCTCAAGAGTTTGTCATGGCACTTTCCCATTATGGAAATTCATAGATTGGAGTTGGTGACTCTACACAACTTTTTGTTATTAGTTCGGGTACTATTTAATGGGATGGTGGTTGTCTAGATGATGTTCTTGTTATTCCTGATATTTTGAAAGACCTCCTTTCCATCTATGAGACTTTCCAGTCAGGCACTAGTAAGACAGTTGAGTTCTCACCATATGATGTGTTTATTAAAGACCTTCTTGCTCCTAATCAATGGTGGTGGCTACTAGGAGTGTTGATCCTGCATCATGCTTATACAAATTTGATGACTTTGAGATGATAGATGGTATAGGTTCATCTCTTATAGCACATACAAACATAGTGAGAAGAATTTGGCATGAGTGTTTTTGCCAATGTCAATTACAAATATCTACAATAGATGAGTACACAGACACTAGTGATTGGGCTTCCATAGATTTCCTGTATTGATGGTGTTTCTTGAGGTTGTGAACTTGGAAAAAATCATCAGGATTATTTTTCTATGGGTCGATCTAGACGTGTTATGGCACCCTTGGAGTTGGTCCATAGTGACCTCATGTCATTTTTGACTTCTTTATCAGGCACTAGATATGTGCTCACATTTATTGATGACTTCTCCAGATATACATGGGCGTACTTTCTTAAGTACGAGTCTGATGTCTTTGATTCATTTCGGATCTTTAAGACATTTGACAAGGAGAAGACTAGACTTTCTATCAGGCGGATATGTAAAGATAATGGGGGAGAGTATGTGAATCGAGCCTTCATAGATTTTTGCACTGAGCATGGTTTACAACATCAGTTTATAGTACCTTACACCCCTTAGAAAAATGGTGTCGCTAAGGAAAGAATAGGACTTTATGGGAGATGGCCAATTGTATGATACTGTCACAGCCTATGGATTCTTATTTTTGGGTTGATGTAGTCAATTGTGCCACCTATATTTAGAATCAGATGCCTCATAAGGCATTATGACATATGACTCTTTAGGAGGCTTGGACCCATGTGAAGCCTGATGTTTCTACATTCTGACTATTTGGCAGTGAGGCTTGGACATTTATTCTTTATGCTCAACGAAAAGCCATGGAGAGTAAGAGCCTACCACCCATATTTTTTGGATATTGTGAGGATGTTAAGGTATATAGGTTATTTGATCCTAATTCTAGAGAGGTCTTGTTTCGATGGGATGTCTAGTTTGATGAGCGCTTTCCTCTGATTGATTCTCCATCACCCGCTTCTCCCTCACTACCTACTCTAAACTCTTCATCCCTTGAGGATTGTTTATGCCTTGAGGATGATGTAGATCTTGATCCACCATAGTTTGCCCAAATGGGCCCTCTTTACTATAGAGGCAACTGGATCTATGGAAGGTGACCCTTCAAATACCCATCATACACAAGCACACACTTCAGGTGATAGTCACTTGATTCATACCATCTCAGATGATCCTTAGAGGTTTTCAGAGGTGATGGGCTATCCTAAGTGGGATAGGGCTATGGAGGAGGATTATTCTTCTTTGATGAAAAATATTACTTGGATTCTTTGTCCTCTTCCTAAGGGAAGAAATTTGGTTCCGTGCAAGTTGGTGTACCATACCAAGTTTGTTGCAGATGGTTCAATAGATAAGTACAAATAACGTCTTATTGCAAAGGGGTTTTCTCATATTGAGGATATTTATTACTTTGAAACCTTTTCTCCTATCACCAAGATGAATTCCATTCACTTTGTTCTATCTCTAACAACTTCATAGGGATGGCCAGTTTTTTAGATGGATGTGAAGAGTGTTTTCAGACTTTGACATTCATTATATGGTCTCAAACAAGCCCCTCGGGCTTAGTATGAGAAGATGGACTCTTTTTTCCTCTCTTCTCAATTGACACATTGTCATTCTAATCCCACAATTTACTTTCACTGTCTAGAGGGTGATCTTTTGATCCTTGTGCTTTATGTTTATGATATAATACTTACAGGTAGATCATGCTCTATGATAGAGAGTATTCAAAGAGCTCTGATGGAGCAGTTTGAGATGACAGATCTCAGTCTTTTGCACTATTTTCTTGTTCTACAAGTTATTTAGTCTTCAGATGGGATTTCCATATATCCGCAAGAGTATGCTCTTGACATGCTTGATTGAAAGCCTACCCCCACACCATTTTAGTCAGGTGTTTCTATGGTGTCCACTTGCTCTACTCCTTTAGTAGATTCTACATTATACATGTTGTTGGTTGGTAGTTTGTTTTAACCTAATGCATTTTTGTCCTGATATTTCCTTTGCAGTTGGCCTTGTCTCTAGGCTCTCACATGATCCATATGAGGTCTATTGGCAAGCTGCCAAACGTATGGCATTCACCACACATTAGGGGCTCCACACATTGTTGGCTTCATTGACTCAGATTGGATTGGTGATGTTGATGATCGAAAGTCTACTTCTGGCCTTTTTTTCTACCTTGGTTCTAGTCCTATGACATGGTTTTGCAAGAAGCAATATGCTATTGTATTATCATCTAGATAGGCTGAGTACTGAGAAGTGGTGTTATCCCATTAGGAGGTTTTATGGCTTCGACAGTTGATGACAAATTTTGGGTTCCCTCATAGTGCCATGCTTTGTTGGTGTGATAATCAGAGTACTATACATATTTCCCACAATCTAGTAGAGCATCAATGGATGAAGCACATTGATATCCACATGCACTTCATCGAGGAGTTGATTCGAGATGGTTCCTTCATCTTGGAGTGCATTCCTACAAAGGAGTGGGTTGCTAACATCTTAATGAAACCTTTGGCATTACCACACTATCTTCAATTATGCTCTATGCTCGGGGTGAAGGACGTTGTCCTTGGGGGGTCTTTGTGAGGCCTTCCTTCCTTCGTAGTTTTTTAGCATGCTTTCATCTCTTTTTGCAGAGGAGTTTTTTCCCATTAGGTTTTCTCCTTTTCTCCACTTTACAAAGATTTCACTGTACTTGGGTACCTCATCTAACCTCATTGTCAGGACCCATTTTTTTTGCTTCCATGCATCTAGTCCTTAATTTTTTCTCTTCTCCTTAAGTTAATCTTAATGGGAGGTGTTGGAATAATAAGCTTATTTTATGAATTAATTAAATCATCTAGCTTTAATAATTAAGTCACCTTTTACTTTATTTTCAATTAGGCTAAACTTATGCACATTAACATTTAATTTATTATAAATTATTAATTAGCTCATCCTAGGGTTTTTACTTTTAGGTTTTAATCTCCTTTTTATAAGGATTGACCCCTTTGTAATTATTTATTATTGCATATACTTTCTTTATTCAGGCTTTCAGAGATTTTTTTTTGTGTTTCAGTATATCTTGCACATGATAGGTTATTTGCATGTAGGTGTTCACTGGGTTCTGTGAGGTTGTATTTCATAACTTTAATAATATAAGATCATAATTTGTGGTCAATTTCAATATTAGTCTAGGTCGAACTATGCTAATCCATATCTCTTTTGTTTCCATCACATAATTATCTACTTTCCAAGTTCATTATACATATCATCAATATGCTGAAATGTCAAATCTAGTATATAAAAGATTATGTCTTTGAAAGAATGAGATAATGGTCCAAGGGGTTGAGCTTAGTTGGTTAAAGAATTGAGTTCTCAATGTGGCAATCCAAGTTCAACTCCCATGAGGGACACCTTTGTGTATAATTCTAAGTTGTGACTCTTTGTCTTCCATTGGTTGTATTTGTCTCATTGTTTAAAGTGGATTTCTAAATTTTGACCCTTGGTCTTCCAATTGTTGTTTCTAGTTTGGTGCTCTAAAGGAGCTAGTATTTGTAGTAAGTTTTCTCGAAAGGAGCTGGTATTTGTAATAATTTTGTAATGTGGATACTCGAATTAAAATCTCTCCAATTCAATCACTTGATCCAAGTCCAGTAGTGCCCAATAGTGGCTTGCAAAACCACTTGACCATGTGATTGTTGGCATTTTGGCACTAAGTTGTCATTGATGTCAACCAACATGATGGAGATGCTCATAAGGTGAGCATAAAGAATGAAGTTCTACTGGTAAAGAAACCTGTCTAAAGGATAAAGAAAACTATTTGAAGGATGGCTTCTTGCTTATGATGAAGAGGCACAATGTTATAGTTGTCTCACACCACCGGAGGTGAAGATGTGCAACCAGTACAGGATGCTCTACTGATTAATAGAAGAAGAAAAATCTATCAATAGAGGGATATACTTATATCCATTTGTCAGATTGCCTATGTGCTGGTGGGCCATGTCTTGATTGTTGTGACGCCATGTGAAGCATATGTGGCAAGTGTGTTGTGGTTGGTGAAGCCTCATCGATAGGGTTGATAAAACACATAATTGCCATTAATGGAGGAGCCACAAATCACGGGATTGCATCTGACTGATTGCAGCTCAAGGAAGTAGGAATGATAGAGGAATATCAAAAAGTAGTCAGCTCCTGAATCTATGCAAGGGAAATTCGATTCAGGATGTCCTTGAAAAGAAAACTTCTAAAGTGCCTTATGTGTCGACTAATTTCGTGACAGAAGATCTAATTCGAGATTGCCATTTCTAGTAAATGTGCATTAGATAATGGAAATCATGTGTAGGTGCATCCTTCTAGGATATGTGGTTGATTCAAGATAGGTGGGATTGGATATCATGAATATTGTGTTGGAAATAGGAAACCCTTACCGCTCAGTTTTTTGAATTGCATTCTGGTGGGAATTCACCATATAAGAAATGAGAGCTCCAGATGGAAAAGGTTGTTGATGCTGTGAAGATTGAGCAAAGAGGAGAAGTGAGAGGGAGCAAGGAGAAAACTTGAGAAGGAGTTCTGAGAAAGTGGTAGTGTGAGTTTCAGTGGAGGAGAAAAGACTATCAACCGACACAGTGTTATTTGATCAAAGAGTTGCAGAATTCATTTGCAATGAGAAGCCTTAATTGTTTTCAAATAGTATTTTAATATATAGTTCCAAGTTGAAGCTTGGTGCAGGGGTTGGTACTCCTTCGGTTGGTGCCCAAAATATTTGTAAGTCTGTGTTTTACTTGTGAGGCAGGATTGGAGCAGTAGTCTCCAACAACTTTTCTCACCGGGGTTTTTCCCATATTGGGTTTTCCTCGTAAATATGATGTTGTGAGTTACTTGTGTGTGAATGGCCTCTTTGGCTTTCTTTCCTGTATTAATAGTATGAATGTTTAAGTAGTTAAGTAAATAACTGATATTCTCAAGTTATATTAGGAGAAGAAAAACTTAGGAACCATTGATTCACCCCCCTCTCAGTGGTATTCTGTGTTCAACAATTTGTATCAGAGCCTAGGTTCCTAGTTATCTTTAAACCTTGGGTAGATTCTGGACTTTGAGCACAATGGCAAGAAGTGAGCCTGCTTCCTCAAAATCCCCCATGTTTGATGAATCAAACTATGCCTTCTGGAGTAGAAGAATGGAGACCTATATTTCATCTCTTGGTTTTGATGTGTGGATGTCAGTCAAGAATGGGTATGTCATTCCTAATACTCCTACCTCTGATCTAGATGGAAAAAAAACCTATGAGAATAATAAAAAGGCAAAACATGTTATCTTAAGTGGACTGTCTGACAATGAATTTGTGAAAGTCATGCACTGTACTTTATAAAAGGAGACATGGGACAAATTGTAGAGGTTGTTTGAGGGAGATGCAAAAGTCAAAGAATCCAAGCTGCAAACACTAAGGGGTCAACCTGAAAGCATCAAAAATAAAGATGATGAAAAGACCGTAGACTATCTTCATAGATTTGACAAAACTATGAGTACCATTAGAGGACTTCGGGAAGAGATTGTAGATGAGATTCTTGTCATAAATATAGTTAGATCTCTCACTACCAAATATGATACTAAGGTGTTAGCCATTGAAGAAGCCAAGTATCTGAAGACTTTTACAATGGATGAGCTATTTGGATCCCTGACAACCTATGAGATGAGAACAATTGGTGATACTTCCTCAAGGAAAGAAGTAGCATTCAACACCACCAAGAAGGGCAAAGAAATTGTTTCTCATAAAGAATCTAGTGAAGATTTTGATGTAGAAGTAGCAAACTTTGTTAGGAAGCTCAAAAGAGGATCTGACTGGTACAAAGGAAAGCTACCACTTAAGTGCTTCAACTGTGGAAAGGTAGCTCACTTCACTGCAAACTGTACCCACAAAGAAACTGGTGGAGATGGTCAAGAGAGTTCTAAAGATCTGTCAGCAAAGATAGTGAAAGAAATGACTACTGATAGGGAAGAAGAGGCTACCTGAACCATAATAGCTTATATACCTTTGAGGAGGACACAACAAAAGATGAAAATGCATTAGAAGATGATGACCATGAGAACAACAGAAAAGTCAATCTCTTCATGGCACTTGATAGACCAGCTGATGAAAATGAGGAAAAAGTGGATATTGAGGCTGAAGTGGATTTGGAGAGAGAACTTATAAGTGCTCTTGAAGAATTGAGTAAAACAAGAAGAGAACTCAAGAGGGTTAAGCTTGTTGTAGTAGATGAACAAGATCTTTTGAGACAATCTCTAGAAGAGTTCGGTAAAGTCATATTTAACTTGAAGCTATAGCTGGAAGAAACCAAGAGCATTAGTGAAGCAACAACCTTTGATCTGACAAAGAAAGAAAAGGAGCATCAAGAGATGGAAGCTGAAAAAACAAGGCTCAGAAAGGAGCTTGAAGAAATCAAGGAAGAAATAAAAATAAGAGCAAGTATGAAGGCAACATTGAGGCCTTAGATATGATGTTGAGCAAACAAAAGCAATCCAAAGACACCAGTGGCTTAGGTTTTGAAGAAGGTCAAAGTTCATTCCACAAAGATAAATCCGATAAAGAAATAATATAAACCTCTTCAATTGAAGGTGAAGGAAGGAAGACATTCATTGTAGGCAAGGATACCAACAAAAAGACATATGCAGATGCTATTGGAAATCATTACTCAAACCGGTATGCAAAAATGGACCGAAGGCCACACTTCTTGCACCAAAATGCAGATCCAAGGAGAAATGCCAGAATTGATCATGAAGGATTCACCATATTTAACAACATGAAGGGAAGACCCTCCATGAGGCAGCTCCATGCAGGACCAAGACAACTTAACTAGTATGTTTCAAACTTTCATGGTCACTATTACCAGTGCAATAAATTCGGACATAGAATAGTTGACTGTAAATTAAACAATAAACCTTTTATGAATTATGAAAGTAGAAATCCATTTTATACACTTCGGGATATGAATGTTGTCTGCTATCAGTGCAATGGATATGGTCATAAGATTTTTGACTGTAGGAACAATAAACCTACACCCTACAATAATTTTAAGGACATTCCCTTTAATGAAAATGTAAAATGCTATAACTGTCAAGAATTTGGACACAGCGAAATTATGCAAAAACAAGAAGATCAAGAAAATGGAGGAAAATATAGATCAAGGGTCGATAACTAAACCGGAGCTCAATATAGCAGCAGACAAGAAGAAGGAAATCAAACCAGTTTGGGTTGAGAAAGAAAAGGAACAGGCCGAATCAAGTCTCTTAGTATATACGACCTTACATACTGAAAGGAAAAATCTATGGGTAGTAGATGGTGGTTGTTCAAACCATATGACTATGACAAAAAGAAATTCATCAAACTTGAAGATTGGAATGGTGGATCAGTAAGGTTTGGAGACAACTCCTCAATCAAAATAAAGGGAAAAGGAACTCTAAACATTGATGGAAAACTGAGGGCACATGATGTATATTATGTGGAAGGCCTCAAGCATAATCTGCTGAGTGTAAGTCAAATGTGTGAAAAAGGTTACAAATTCACCTTTGACTCAACCAGTTGCCAGATAAAGAAAGACAATACCAGTAAAGTTGTGGCAAAAGGAAAGAGAACAGATGGAAATGTTTATAATCTGAAGGAATGCTATGAGTCCTAATGTATGCTAGGAAAAGTAGATGAAAGTTGGTTGTGGCACAGAAGATTAGGTCATATAAATTTTGATAACTTAGATGCAGTGAGCAAAAGGGGGTGTGTGAGGAACATTCCACCCATCATCAAACTGGTAAACACATTTTGTGATGAATGTGTAAAAGGTAAGAAAACAAAAATGAGTTTCAGGACAAAGGAGTGCAACACCTCAAGACTACTTGAAATTGTGTATACAGATCTGTGTGGTCCAACATGAACAAGAGCACTTACCGGTGAAAGATACTTTATGCTCTTTATTGATGACTACTCAAGGATGACATGGGTCACCTTTTTGCAAGATAAATCACAAGCATTTGAAAGATTCAAGATCTTTCAGAAAATGGTGGAAAAGGAAAGTGGGTATAGATTAAAATGTCTAAGATCAGATAGGGGTGGAGAGTTCACATCAAATGAATTTGAAGATTATTGTGAAAAAATGGAATTAAAAGGTAATACTCTGCTCCTATAACACCACAACAAAATGGTGTGGTCAAAAGGAAAAACAAGATAGTCAAGGAGATGGATAGAACCATGTTAAATGAGGCCAAGTTGCTGGATACATATTGGAAAGTGTAAAGCAGAAAATCGCGATCGAACCCTAGTTGCTCTCCCCTCTTCCAACTCCGAGGAGAGAGAAGGGAGAGTCTCTAGGGTTGATGGTTTTCACTTAGGGGAGAGACTTTACATTCAAAAGAGGGGTTGAAACCCACAAGATCCAATCCCACACAATGCAAGATTGGATGCTAAATGTGTTTCAAGGGTTAAGAAAGCAAGGCGACCCTCTTTTGTAAAGAATGTTGATAGAAGAATTAAGCTAGGAATGCATAGAAAGTGATAAAGATTCGCTTATAAACTGAGATAGGGATATAAGATGAAGCTGCGGACCTGGAATTAGTAGTAAAATGTCGATACGGCGCTGTCCTGCAAATTTGAGCAAAAGTTGTCGGGACGATGGCGCCCGGCGTGCACACGGTCCTCCGAAAAATCCACGAAACGAAGGGGGATCTGTTCGTCTCTGCACAAGGATTCCAGATCTTCAATTTCAGCCGCGTACCTACAACCTACACATAGAAAAGCGAAGACGATTGGGGGGTTAGGGATTAGGGGTTTGCCCTTAGGTCAAACCCCGGTTTTGGAATTAACCAAGAAATGAGAAATGCTGTAAATGTAATGTAAAACAAGTACTAATACCTTGTTGTAAGGATGTTTGTATCCTTATGTGCGAAGGTATAGATGTTGTTGTTTGTTGTATGTTTGTATGTTGTATGTAGCATGTAGTATGTGATCTCCTCTTCAATGGTTGAATCCTTGTCTTGAATGCAACACTTAGCCTTGACTGGAGACTTAGAATGATAAATTGCTTGAAAGAATACTTGAATGCTTGAATGCTTGAGTATAGTTTCCACGCTTTTTCCATCATATCGAATGAGAGAGGAAAATGTAGTTTATATACTTGTCAATTAGGGCTGATAGATTGATTTTCCCGACCTTAGGCCGACCAGGAAATGTTATTTTCCAATTTGCAAACAAAAAGGCCCGAAATCCCATAGGAGACTGGGCCCAAAATAGGGCCAGGGACCAGGGCGCTGGGCGCCATGGTCCTGGGGGACCAGGGCACTAGGCGCCCTGGTCCTGAAGGACCAGGGCGCTAGGCGCTCTGGTCCCACCTCCCGGGACAGCAGGGTGCAAGAAAATGCAGTTTTTGGTGTCATGAGCAAGTTTCGGGGTCTCCATTCAGGTTTAGTGTTGCATCGCCATCGTGAAGACCCAAATGCGGTCGAAATTGCAAGTGTCACAATTTTAGGACGCTACAGAAAGAAGTTGTTCACACTACTACATATACTCTGAACCGAGTTTAATTAAGAACAAACAACAAAATTACACCTTATAAGTTATGGTATGATCGGAAGTCGTCTGTCAAATACTTCAAAGTATTTTGATGCAAGTGCTTCATCAAGAAAGATATGGATGGGTTAGGAAGTTTCAACTCCAGGAGTGACGAAGGAATCTTTCTTGGATACTCATCTAACAACAAAGCTTGCAAATTCTACAATAAAAGGCTAAGAAGGGTCATTGAGAGTGTGCATGTAAAAGTGGATGAAGATATGGACAGAGGATGTCAACCACAAGTTAACTGATATGATGGCTCCAGTGATGAATATTTTGAAGTTCAGATAGATAGTGAACCATAGTTAGCATCCAATAAGGTCCCTAACCAGTATGTATAGTTGAATCACCCAGAAGAGCAAATTTTGGGAAATAAGAGTGACGGTGTGCAAACTAGAAGAATAATTGCCCAGAATGATGAAAAAGTAAACCTATGCCTCATGAATAAAGTTGAACCCAAAAATTTCAATGAGGCTAGCAAGAGACAAGAATGGATGGATGCCATGGAAGAAGAACTACACCAGATTGAGAAGAACAAGATTTGGGAATTAGTTCGTAGCTCGGAAGACAAGAACATCATTGGCACAAAGTGGGTCTACCAGAACAAGATGAATGAAGAAGGTAAGATTGTAAGGCATAAAGCTAGACTAGTATGCAAAGGATGCTCTCAAGTAGAGGGGATTGACTTTCAAGAAACATTTGCACCAATGGCTAGATTACAAGCCATTAGGATGTTTCTACCTTACTCTGCCTACAAGGGCTATAAAGTATACCAAATGGATGTAAAATTTTCTTTTCTAAATGGAAATTTAGAAGAAGAAGTATACATGGAGAAACTAGAAGGATTTCTGCTACATGATGATGAGACATTTGTGTGTTGGTTAAAGAAGGCCCTGTATGGTTTAAAGCAAGCTCCAAGAGCATGGTACTCAAGATTAGATCAGTATCTGAAGGAGCAGGGATTCAAAAAGGGAAGTGCTAACAACAATTTGTACATAAGGAAATATGGGAATCACATGATTATTGTGGTTGTGTATGTAGATGACATCATTTTTGGAGGCAACAAGGATACTCTCTATAAAAAGTTTGCTGATGAGATGCAGTCAGAATTTGAGATGTCAATTCTTGGTGAATTGTCTTACTTCGTTGGCTTGCAAATATTATTGAAAGATAGAGGAATCTTTATCTCACAAGTCAAGTATGCAAAGGAGATGCTCAAGAAATTCCAACTAGAAGATTGCAAATTGGTAAGTATCCCCATGGTGACCGACAACAAATTGAGAAAGAATGATGAATCACAAGTGGTGGATCAGACTTTGTACAGATCCATGATAGGCAGTCTATTGTATCTAACTACTTCAAGACCATATATAGTTCAGGCAGTATGCATGGTAGCCAGATTCCAAGCTGCACCAAAGCAGTCACACATGAATGCTGTTAGTAGAATTTTTAGGTACCTACAAGGAACACTTAGCTATGGTTTGTGGTATCTTAAACAGGGAGATTTTATCTAGGAAGCATATACTGATGCCAATTGGGAAGGATGCATTGATGATAGAAAGAGAACAAGCGGTGGAGCATTCTTTCTAGGTGACTGGTTGGTCTCTTCACATAGCAAGAAATAGGACTTAGTCTCCTTATCTACTATTGAAGCTGAGTACATTGTTGCTGCTACATACTTCTCTAGGATTCTTTGGATGAGTCAAACTCTCAAAGATATACAGGTGGACATCATTGAACCTATTCTCATCCGGTGTGACAATTTGAGTGCAATCAACATAGAAAAGAATTTTGTTATGCATTCCAGAACAAAACACATTGCTATCAAATATCACTTTCTCTGACAAAAGATTGAAGGACAGGAGGTCAGGATGGATTATGTCCCCACTCATGAACAAGTAGAAAACATTTTCACCAAACCGTTACCGGTAAGCACTTTTGAGTACCTCCGCCACAAGTTGGGAGTTGTGTCATCTACCTAGGGAGGTTTTATGTGGCTCAGGGGGAGCTGGTAGTTGTCAAAGGAGGAGCTTAGTATAGATCAAAGGGGAGTGTACAAGTAGCCTTTGTCATTGTGTCAAAGTGGGAAAAATGTACAGGTATAAAGTGAATTGGCATTTTGGCACTAAGTTGTCATTGATGTCAATCGGCATTATGGAGATTCACATAAGGTGAGCATAAAGAATTAAGGTCTACCGGTAAAGATACTGGTCTGAAGGATAAAGAAATCGATTTGAAGAATTGTTGTTTGCTTATGATGAAGAGGAAGAATGTTAAAGTTGTCTCACACCACTGGAGGTGAAGATGTGCAACCGGTATAGGATGTTCTACCGATTAACAGAAGAAGAAAACTCTATCAGTGAAGGGATATACCTATATGCGTTTGTTAGACCAAATGTGTGTTGGTGGGCCATGTCTTGATCATTGTGATGCCATGTGAAGCATAGGTGGCAAACGTGTTGTGGTTGGTGAAGTCTTATCGATAGGGTTGATGAAACATATAATCGCCATTAATGGAGGAGCCACAAATCATAGGATTGCATCTGACTAATTGCAGCTCGAGGAAGAAGGTGATGGTCGCATCCACAAAAGGATATGAAAATCATAGTAAAACCTTTCTTGGGAATTGGGCATTCCAATAGGTGACCAATATCTCTCTTTGTAGACATTCATTTACTTGTCAAACCAAGGGACGTATACTTTAAATGGCGCAGCAAAATATATGCACTAGGAACTTATTTTGGTCAAATCTTAGCGGAAATACATACTGAAAAGAAATCCTACCTATGCTACAGGAAGGTAATGCAAAGCTTTTTAACTCAACTATGATTTGATTACGACAGAAACCATAATAACTACAACTAAAATACAAACTATGAACTGGCCTTATGCTGCAGGAACAGACACAGTGATGGATTCCTTGTGCTGCAGGAGCAATGTAAAGCTGAGTTTGTATAAAAACTTTAAAGATGAAAGCAAACCGAAGCTTAACAAGAAAGAACAACTAACTAACTAGCTACAGATACCTACTAAGTGGGCCCCCTTAGCAAGCATCTCCTGATTACGCAGATACAAAACTCAAAACTTCATTGAACTTTATTCATAAAAACAGAATGATATACATTGTTTTGTTGATATGGAAACTAACAACAAACTCTGCTTCTAGTTAAACAGATTCTGTCTTTCATTATCTTGATCCTTACATGACATCTACTATTCTTATTCTATCCCTCTCTTGCCTCTCTCTCACGCAGGAGGAGAAGCTTTATTTAAAAACAGGGGAGCAACTAATTAACTAACTTCATCAAAGAAAGACGTGGAAGTAAAACATATCCTCGAATCAAGGAACAAACTTCATAAATGAATTTATGCGTTCAACCCGATCCAGAGAGAATCTAGCACTCCACTCTTTGTCATTAAAATTATTTCCCATGATTTCAGTCAAAGTGTCTTTGCCAGAGCTTCCTCGAAGTCGTGCAAGAAATGGACTTTACTGCAAGGCCGAGATTGGCTGTGCTTGACTCGATCATTCTTCAACAACCTATGAAACAAAAGGTAATAGGCAACAGAAAAGGTGTATGGCACATACACGATATCCATTCATTAATCACACATTTTAGATTTACTTCATCATTCAAAAACGGTATATGATATACCAGTCATTTTAGGGAGTCAACGGAGCAATAAATGCAATCAAGTCAATCACAAAGAGCTATAGGAATATAAAAGTCTCTTGCTACAGGATATCCCAAAAAGGTTTCACAAAGTCTGAACATCCATGAAATAACAAAAGTAAAGGCATTTAAAAGTTTTATCAAAACATCCAAATTATGAGCATATTTTAAGCTCATCACTGCCCCCTACTTAGCCCAATGCTGGTCCTCCAGCATTAACTTTCCTGGTGGTTTCTCTGAAGTCGGTGGCGGCTACATGACTCTGAAACAGATTTTTAAACTTGTAATAAAATCCTCTGAAATCCCGACATTTTTCATACCTTTGGTCTTCTAATTCATTGTTGAGATTTGTAGCCTGGTGAGGATAAAGTGGCCACATTAGCACAGGGGATCTGAATGTCAGTGGCAACCACAGTTCAAATCTTGTTTGAAGTCCTAATTGAATATATCTACTGGTTCATTTGAGAGCTGCTATGAAATTTAAGGGACCATGCGGTTCTGACTTTCTTAACCCAATAGTTAACCTCTCCCACCTTTTCTCACTTCTGCAGAATGTCAATTTCCAAAATGAATATTGTTGTGCCTGAAATTCATCATATACTTGTTTTCTAATATCAAATATTTTCCCTCTTGCTGAAACATTATTAACACCATATGTCAGAGCAAACCAATCTTTCAACATTGCATAAGGGTTTGAACTATGAGATCGTAATGGAACAGGTTCTATTTTCTCAACTTCCTCATATGTTTCCCATTACCTGCCATAATTTGCCTCATTTGCTGCCCATGACATAAATGCTCTCAAATGAATATCACCAATATATAGAAGAGGATTCCATTCTATTTCAAATGGTATTAAAAAGCCATGCAAATAGAATTCACAGAGAGAATTCCTTAACCAGTTAGGGACTGCCTGGTATGCTTCATAGAATTCTTTGGCAGTATGGATTATAGGATCTTGGTTTCTGGAAATTCTCATTAATTGGAACCATAAAAACTGTTCTTTAAGGCACAGAGCATAAACTTTGGGTGGGGGTCTACATTCCATAATCTGACTAGTTACTTTCAACATTTCGTCCGTTTTTGCTTTCAACTCAGCAATTTCTTGCTTCTGACTTTCAATTTTCTTTTTTAATTTCTTCTTTTCAATTCCCCATAGACTTTGCTGTATGACAGCCTGGGCTATGTATCGGAAAGTTAGGGTTTGCAATGTAACTATTTCCGAATTAGCTTTAACATATTCTCGAAACTCCATTAAAAATGTTTTCTTATACACAACAATGGCTTTGCAAATTGCAGGATGAGATACAACTTCACTAGGCACATTCGATTGTTTAGTCTGTTCTTGCTCTTACTGCAAGATAAATTCTTCTTATTCCTATGGTGGAGAAGTCTGTGCTTCCTCCAAAAATTGCATAGCAGCAGTAGCTAAATCATCAATATTTGGTAACCCTTGCTCATTATGCCCTGTTTCTTTTGTCTCAACTTGTTCCACTTCAGGAACGATCGAACTCTGGGTAGCATTTTCGGACACATTTTGAGAAACATTAAATTTGGACTCAATAGATCCTTCTGAAATTACAATCACCTCTGGTTGTGGTGAAGCAAGGGAGGTCTTAGATTGTTTCCTTGCGAAAACCCTTCTTGGCACTGATGCGGCTGCAGGAGGTGTTCTAGTAGTTTTCCTTTTCTTTGTTTGTTTAGAGGGATTTACCCTACCAGAGGATGACGGTGAACTAGAAATAGCAATAGGCGTTGCTGTAGGAGAAGGGCATTGCCTTTTTCGAGAACGAGGGTCAGATTCTGGGGACCCTTCTGCCTTTTTTTTTCCCTTCTCACTCCTAGTGGCAGACCTAGTTTGTATCCTAGCAGAGGATTCAGGTACGAAAGCTGCAGGACTAGGTGCTACAGGAGTAGATGACCCTTGCCCTGTTTTATTGGTAGATGGACTTTCTTTCTTCTTTTTCTAAGGCCGTGGGGTAAGTACCCTAGGAGGTTGTGGAATTTGCAAACTCTTTTGGGTAACAAATTGTTGCCAGGAGAGAGATGAGACATCCCTTAAAGAGCGCTCAATCAGTAATTTAATGAGACCATGATGAGTGACAGAATTATCTTTCCCTTGTTGAGTTCCGTGGGCATTGTGTTCTAGAAATTTTAACAAGAAATTTGGAACATTTATAACTAACCCATGCCTCATATGGCTCAATAATTTGAAATGATGAGAATGCAGATAGGAAAAACGGCCTTCACAGGTCAAATACCTGATTATGTAAATAGCATACTCTGAATAAGGAGGGGGAAACGATACGCGCTTGCATCCCTACTTGGAGACTTCCAGAGGTCCATCAGTAGGCATTGAAAACTCAGCCCTTGCTGCTGCAACATCTGAAGAAAATTTTTCTCCAACGGCTGGAAGCCCAGTTACTTCTGCAATTCTGTTTTTGGTTGCAACAACCGTTAGACCCCATACGGTGGCTTCCCCTTTAGAAAGGGTTCTCAGAAATTCTGCAGCAGCCTCCTCATCAAAATCATTTAAGCACAAGAAATAATTTAACCATCCACAGAGGCTGAATGCATGGACTGTTTGTGGATTTTGCAATAATGTTTCATGAGCTGTAGGCTCATGTCGCACCAATTGACCACCCATGTTTGCAGTTTTCCTTCAGCTGAACTCGATTCCTTGCTGAAGATTCAAATTCACTGCTTCCCTTTCTGTTCTGATTTTTTTTCTTTTTCGTGCCATCACATTACTTTCTTTCTTTTCCAAAAATGAACTTTTTTGAACAAACAGTCTTAATCATGATTATGCAATAAAGAAAGACATGCAATCATAGTTGGAAAGTACCAGAAAAGTATTAAAGAAGATTATTTTGCAGTTATGGCAGCGGTGAAAAGACAAGTTTTAAAAGATGGATTACCCCGCCCCCTACTTAAAATATGACATGTGTCCTCACATGTCGCAAAGAACAGGCAGAAGTTCAGGCAATAATGACCGGTACATGCATATCAGAAAATAAATAGAATGAAATAAATCAAATATGCGATAAGAAAAGATATGGCGTACCTTTGATAATTGCATGTACGTGTGAAGAAATATGATGGCATCTGCATGGATTCACAAGTGGGAAAGATATCTTAATTAAGTTTGATATGGATGGATGACGTGGATGGGTGAAATGGGTGGATAAAATGAACAAATGAAATGAATGGACGGAAGTGAAAGAAGTGAAATGGGGGTGATAAATGTGAATGGAGAACAGGGGTTTCCTTTCGTAAAAAGAAAACCTTTATTATGGGCATGCTTTTTAAAAATCATGGTGACGCTGCAGGAAGAGTAGTGGGAGGAACCTAAACGAACTGCTGCATGAATTCTTCCTTGGAGACTGGTTTGTGGTATAACCGGAGTCGGTGGCCATTCACTAGAAATTTGAAGCGGACTGGGTCTATTGTTACCAACTGTACAGCTCCATTGTCGAACACATTTCCAACTTCATAGGGGCCAAACCAACGTGTTATGAGCTTACCTTGGTTTTCTTGATATCTGGAATCATATAACAGAGCCCAATCTCCAGTAGAAAATTTCCTGGTTTTGATGTGCTGATCATGCCATTTTTTCCTTTGCTGTTGGATTGCTTCTGTATGCTGCAGGGCGGCTTTTCTCATTTCATCCAAAGCATTTAGCTGCAGGAGATGGTCCTTCTGTGCTTCAGATATGTCTATATTGAGTTCAAGAGCTGTCCTCAAAGTTTTGTGTTCAAATTCTATGGGTAACATGGTTTTTTTCCCATAAAGCAGCTCAAAAGGTGTAAACCTAGTTGTTGTTTTCCATATAGTTCTGTAAGCCCAAACTGCTTCAGGAAGTCTATTGCTCCAATCTTTTCTATGTATCTGTACTGTCTTTGTGAGGATTGCCTCAATTTCTCTGTTTGTTACCTCTGCCTGACCATTTTGATAAGGGCTGGACTTCCTATGTTTGATTTTATATTCATTCATTAGTGTTGTGATCAGATTAGATGTAAACTGAGTTCCTTGATCGGTTACAAGCTCTCTGGGAACCCCAAATCTTGTGAAAATTTGTTCATACAGAAACTCAGCAACTTTGTTATCTCGAGCATGAGCCATAGCTGTTACCTCAACCCATTTTGTTACATAGTCCGTGCAAACTACAATGTATGACTTTCCATTTAATGGTGGATCAATTGGTCCTACAAAATCCATCCCCCATTTATCAAAAGGGGTGACTATTATCTATGGATGTAGTGGCATTTCATCGAACTTAGTTGGTCTTCCCATACGCTGACATTTGTCACATTTTCTTGTATAGGCCATAGCATTCTTATGTAATGTTGGCCAGTAGTACCCTATTGTAAGAACTTTCATTGATGTTATTTTTGCTACAAAATGTCCTCCACATGGTTCATCATGGCAAGCATGCAATATGTCATAAGTTTCATCTTCTCTTACACATCTTCACATTACCTTATCAGCTCCAGTATAAAACAAACTATTTGCAATCTAGGAAAAGTTAAAACTTTTCTCTATTAACAATTTCTTTTCTTTTGCAGAAAAGTAGTCTGGTATTCTGTTTGCTGCTAGATAATTGGCAATGTCTGCATACCAGGGTATATGTGCAGTGATGGAAAACAAGTGTTCATTTGGGAACCTATCATCAATGGTCTCATGTTCAATAGGTGTAGCTGATTGGAGTCTTGATAAAAAGTCAGCTACAACATTAGCTCTCCCTGGTTTGTCAATTATGGAAATGTCAAATTTTTGTAACAACAGAAGCCAACGTGCCAACCTACCAGAAATGGCAGGTTTGTTCATCAGATATTTGATTGCTGCATGGTCAGTATGGATGAATATCTGATAACCTATGACATAATGTCTAAATTTATTCAAAGCATATACTACTGCAAGCAACTCCTTTTCTGTGACAGTATAGTTGAGCTCAGGACCTTGAAGGTTCTTGCTGATAAAGTAAATAGCATGTTCAACTAAATTTTCTTTTTGATTCAGAACTACTCCTATGCCAAAGTCAGAAGCATCAACATGTATGTGAAAAGGCAAATTCCATTTTGGACCTTGAAGAACAGAGGCTTTATTAAGCAAGTCCTTTAATTGTAGGAAGGATTTTTCACAAGCCTTTGTCCACTCGAATTGGGAATCCTTTGTTAACAAAGCATAAAGTGGACTGGCAATTTTACTGAAGTCTTTTATAAACCTTCTATAATACCCTGCATGACCAAGAAAACTTCTGACATCTTTTTGTTTTGCAGGAGTTTGTAAATTCTGAATTACTTCAATTTTAGTAGGGTCAACCTGAATTCCATTTTTTGAAACATGATGACCTAGAACAATACCCTCTTCCATCATTAGAAAACACTTCTCACTGTTTAGAGACAAATTTTTCTCTCTACATCTTTTCAATACTTTTTCTAAATTTAGCAGTGCTTCTTCAAATGTGACTCCATAGGTAGTGAAATCATCCATGTAAATCTCCATACATTCATGAGATATATCAGCAAAGATACTGATTACTGCTATTTGAAATGTTGCTGGCACATTGCATAGGCCAAAAGGCAAGACCGAATAAGCAAATGTTCCCCATGGACAGATAAAAGTGGTCTTATCTTGATCTTCAAGGGCTATTTTTATCTGATTGTATCCACTGTAACCATCCAAAAAGGAAAAATATTTTTTGCCAGACAGTGAGTCTAGTACTTGATCTACAAAAGGTAGTGGAAAGTGATCTTTTTTAGTAGCACTGTTTAATTCTCTGTAATCTACACATACTCTCCATTTTCCACATTTCTTGGGAACAATGACTAAGGGAGAAACCCATTGACTGTCGGAGATTGGATAAATAAAGCTAGCATCAAGCAACTTTTGAAGCTCACTTTTAACTATTTCCCTAAGTGCTGGATTTACTCTTCTTTAAGGTTGTCTAATTGGTGAACAATCTTCTTTGATATATATCTTATGAATACAAACTCGAGGATCTATTCCTTGCATGTCCCCATATTCCCATGCAAAAGCTTTATGCTATTCTTGCAGCATTTTTAATAGACCAGCCTGTTGAGACTGTGACAGCTTATTATTGATATTCAAACAATGACCTTGAGACAATTCTATCTGCTCCGTGAGATCACTCATAGAGTCTATAGGTAATGTTTGTATCTCTTATGGAAGCAAATTATGAAAAATCGTTGGAAGTTTAGGCAGTGAATTTTCAGAATCTGGTTGCTGCAGGAAACATTGTAAATGAGTATCATTTGGATCAGATGAACCACCTTTATCAAAGTTGTTTTGTAGAATTTGAAACAATAAGGCATCTTCACTCTGAAGTTGTGAGAATGGGTCATTTTGAATCATCATTAATTGAGCCAAGGAATTGGCTTCTTTAATTTCCTCCCCCACATCTGGCCAAACAGGTTGGGACAAATCTAGCTGAGGTCTAGCAGGAGGATACAGAGCCAATTTCTTTGTGGACTGCCCATCAGAAATGGTCATATCTCCAGAACGACATCCTATAAAAGCATCAGCAGTTGCTAGCCATGGTCTACCAAGAATAACTAGATACCCTCCTAAAGTTGCCTTCACTGATAATATTGTGAAATCAGCAGGATACTCCCAAGATTCAAGAATGACAATTACATCTTCTACAATCCCATCAGGTTTAACTGTGGAGTTGTCTGCAAGCTGCAGGACTGTGGGTGTAGACCTAATGTTTGAAATGTTCAGGGAATCCATAGTATGCTTTGTCATGACATTAATGGCAGCACCTAAATCAATCAAAACATTTTTTACAACTTGGCCATTTACATTTATCTACACTACAGGACTTCTTGGGTCAATATACTTTGGAATAACTACATTTCCCAACATTATATCAGCCAATTTTCCTATGACATGAATTGTTTGAGGGTCCTTTTTCTTTCATCCAAGCTTCTTTAAACAAACTTCTTTAATAGCTTTTCCAAAAATAGGAATATCTTTAATAGCCTGAAATAAAGGAATTTGAATCTGCACATTTTTGAGCTGATCCATAATGTCAAAAGTGGGTTGTTCCATAGGTTTATATGCAGTACTTTGCAACCTCTGAGGAAAAGGTGGGTTATCTTGATTTTGTAGAATAGGCTCCTTAGGAACGGTATCTGTTATTGACATGTGCTCAGTAGGAATAACAGGTGTAGTAGGTTCTTCATGGGGAGGATTTGATATTTCAGTAATCCGAGGTGGTTTTGGAGTAGGTAAAGTAGTTCTAGACCTCAAATGGATGTCATTAATGTTTAAGGCATAAGCTTGATAGTGGTTGGCTTCAGCAAGATATGCAGGTTGCTGAGGCTTATTATTGGGATTGGGCATTGGCTGGGCAGGCATAGGCGTCTGTTTTGGAGGTCCAGGATTTGTGGCAGTTACTGCAGGAGGCGGCATAAGGGCTTGTGGTTGCGGTTGTGGAAGCTATAGGAATCCAGAGGACTGGTTTTGCCATTGTTGAGGGCCTCGCCATTGAGAATTTTGCTGCCAATTTCCTGAAGGTGGGGTCCATTGCTCCTGTGGCTGCTACCATCCTCCTTGAGGGGATTGCCATTGCTGGTTCTGATAATTAGGCCAATTTGGTTGAGGTGGGTTCTAGGATGGTGGTGGTCCATATGCATGTTGCCATTGGTTATTATATCCAGAATAAGAATTACCAAAAGTTAAAGGGTCTTGAGGCATACCTTGTCTTTGGGCCCATGGTTTCCTTTGTGCAACAAAGAACACATGATCATCATCTCCTTCTACTGGCTTAAAGTCAGTAGGTAGTTGTTTAGCTTCCAAAGTCAGTAGGTAGTTGTTTAGCTTCCAAATTTGCAGTCACGCTTCTTTTGTCTGCAGTATGGACAAAACTCGGCCAAAACTGCGTCAGCCTCCTCATTTTTCTTTTGAGCTTGCATAGTGTCCAGTTGCGTAGCCATATTATTAATGATGTCCTTCTTGAAGTCAGATAGCAAATTTGTTATCTCAATTTGGGAAACTCCACCAAAAGAAGACTTCCCTATTGTAGCATGATGACCTCTACCTTTCTTAACTATTGCTCGAGAGTAGTTAAGACATATTTTCTTTATATCATCCCAAGGCACCTGGGTTATATCACCTCCTCCTATCAGGTCCAGGGCATCTATAAAAGCATCACTGATTCCCTTTAGAAACAACAGTTTCTGAGAGTCCTCGTTGAGAGTATGGTTTGAGTTCCTCTGTAGTGCAAACAAGAATCTGGAAATGTAATCTTCCAGACTTTCATCCTCTTTCTGCTAAATTCGAAATATATCATCACCCTTGTTGGCGCTCTTACAATATTCCTTATAATTTTCAAGGAATTTTGTCTGCATGACCTCCCAACTATCAACTACACCTTTTCCCAGACTCATGAACCATCTGAGAGCTCCTTCCTTCAAGGTGGAAGGGAATAACTTCAATTTATGAGCGTCTGTGTTGTAGTCATAACTGCGATAGAGGACATCAAATTCAAACAAAAAGGTTTCTGGGTCCTCTATGACCAGGCCATAAAACTTTGGAAGCAAAGAAGAGGGAATGTTTTTAAGATTTTCAGTATCTCCCTGGGGAACAATAGGAAACTCAAATGCAGGAGGTGGATTATTGGGTGGATTATTTGCCATGTTTGGTTGCTGGAATAACAGAGTGAATGGATTTTCCTCAGGTTCGTTGTCAACTGGGTCAAATGGTAGTTCAATAAATAGATTTTTAGGGATGACCCTTCCCAGGGCGTCTCTTATTCTTCTATGCATGCAATATAATGAATAGTGGCTTGAATAATCTAGAAAATTTTACTAACAAGCTAAACTAATGCCAAAAATGACTTCTGATAAACTCCTAGCTAGATGCCATCCCCGGCAACGGCACCAAAAATGATGGTCGCGTCCACAAAAGGATATGAAAATCACAGTAAAACCTTTCCTAGGAATTGGGCATTCCAATAGGTGACCAATATCTCTCTCTGTAGACGTTCATTTACTTGTCAAACCAGGGGACGTTTACTTTAAATGGCGCAGCAAAATATATGCACTAGGAACTTATTTTGGTCAAATCTTAGTGGAAATACATACTGAAAAGAAATCCTACCTATGCTACAGGAAGGTAATGCAAAGATTTTTAACTCAACTATGATTTGATTACGACAGAACCCATAATAACTACAACTAAAACACAAACTATGAACTGGCCTTATGTTGCAGGAACAAACACAGTGATGGATTCCTTGTGCTGCAGGAGCAATGTAAAGCTGAGTTTGTATAAAAACTTTAAAGATGAAAGCAAACTGAAGCTTAATAGGAAAGAACAACTAAATAACTAGCTACAGATACCTACTAAGTGGGCCCCCTTAGCAAGCATCTCCTGATTATGCAGATACGAAACTCAGAACTTCATTGAACTTTATTCATAAAAACAGAATGATATACATTGTTTTGTTGATATGGAAACTAACAACAAACTCTACTTCTGGTTAAATAGATTATGTCTTTCATTATCTTGATTCTTACATGACATCTACTATTCTTATTCTATCCCTCTCTTGCCTCTCTCTCGCACAGAAGGAGAAGCTTTATTTAAAAACAGGGGAGCAACTAACTAACTAACTCCATCAAAGAAAGACGTGGAAGTAAAACATATCCTTGAATCAAGGAACAAACTTCATAAATGAATTTATGCATTCAACCCGATCCAGAGAGAATCTAGCACTCCACTCTTGGTCATTAAAATTCTTTCCCATGATTTCAGTCAAAGAGTCTTTGCCGGAGCTTCCTCAAAGTCATGCAGGAAATGGACTTTACTGCAAGGCCGAGATTGGTTGTGCTTGACTCGATCATTCTTCAACAACCTGCGAAACAAAAGGTAACAGGCAACAGAAAAGGCGTATGGCACATACACGATATCCATTCATTAATCACACATTTTAGATTTACTTCATCATTCAAAAACTATATACGATATACCAGTCATTTTAGGGACTCAACGGGGCAATAAATGCAATCAAGTCAATCACAAAGAGCTGCAGGAATATAAAAGTCTCTTGCTACAGGATATCCCAAAAAGGTTTCACAAAGTCTGAACATCCATGAAATAAAAAAAGTAAAGGCATTTAAAAGTTTTATCAAAACATCCAAATTATGAGCATATTTTAAGCTCATCAGAAGGAATGACAAGAAGATCAGAGAGAAGTTGGCACCTGAATCTATGCAAGGGAAATTTGATTTAGGAAGTCCTTGAAAAGAAAACTTCTGAAGCGCCTTATGTGTCGACTGATTTTATGATAGAAGATCTAATTTGAGATTGACATTTCTAGTAAATGTGCATTGGATAATGGAAATTGTGTGCAAGTGCATCCTTCGAGGACAAGTGGGTGATCCAAGATAGGTGGGATTGGATCTCATGAAGGTTGTGTTGGAAATAGGAAACCCTTACTGCTTAGTTTTTTTGAATTGCATTCTGGCAGGAATTCACCATATAAGAAATGAGAGCTCCAAAAGGAAAAGGTTGTTGATGCTATGAAGATTGAAGAAAGAGGAGAAGTGAGCGTGAGCAAGGAGAAAACTTGAGAAGGAGTTCTGAGAAAGTGGTAGTGTAAGTTTCAAGTGAGGAGAAAAGATTGTCATCTGGCAAAGTGTTATTTGATCAAAGAGTTCCAGAATTTGTTTGCAACAAGAAGCCTTAATTGTATTCAAATAGTATTTCAATATACATTGCCAAGTTTAAGCTTGGTGCAGGGGTTGGTGCTCCTGACTTGGTGCCCAAAATATTTGTAAGTTTGTGCTTTACCTATGAGGCTGGATTGGAGCAGTAGTCTCCAATAGCTTTTCTCACCGAGGTTTTTCCTATATTGGGTTTTCCTCATAAATCTGATGTTGTGAGTTAGTTGTCTGTGAATGGTCTCTTTGGATTTCTTTCCTATATTACCGGTGTGATTGTTTAAGTAGTTAAGTAAATAACTTATATTCTCAAGTTAGATCAGAAGAACAAAAACTTAGGAACCACTGATTCAACCCCCTCTTAGTGGTATTATTTGTTCAACAGTGATACGTTTAGCTCCACCTCACTATGCTCATGGAGATGGTCACATGGCCTAAAGAATCATACAAGCATATGAAGGGTACTAGTAGGCGATCACAATGCCAATAATGGAGAATGCACTCAAGAGGAACATCTCAATCAACAAGAATCATAGAGAAACGTGAATCCAAGAGGATAATAATCCTTAACCTCAATTCATTCGAATTCATGTACAAAGTAAGGATACACTCAACAAGGAATAACATCAAGTCATCAAGTATGAAAAAAATCAATATCCAATGCTAAAAAATCTTGTAACACCATCTCGATACAAAAGAATACCACATGAATCCAAAATGAACATCACCAAGATGGAAAACATATCATCTTCTAGGTGCTACTCATAAGTATTGTGCTAGTAACAAAGAGAGAAAGATAGTGAAGTGTCATCACATAGTTCAAAGGGATGGGTTATGTGAAATTGAGTGTTCTCCCTCACATGGATGAAAATGATGATCATGTAAGAACTAGTGCTACGTGTGTAGACATGGCACTCTAGGCGAGAACCATCATCTACATGTTCAAGAATGCTTTCCAAGACAGCCATAGCTACATACTAGTTCTCAAGGAATGTTTGAGGCACCAATGGTCTTATTTGATATTTTTAACCCATCTGAAATTTTAAATTAATATTATCACTTAAAATATAAAGTTCCCAATGAGATTGGTTGTGTACCACTTTGGGATGGATGTATGTTGGGAGCCACCCCCATCATTGAATCCACTATCCACCCTAGGCTTGATAAAATCCAAAATGTGAAACCAATGGAGAAGACATCAACTTACACAACTAAATGTTTTCATCAATTTGAGCCCAAAATCTTCAAATGAAACCAGTTGCCCAAATGACCAAAAACACCATAAAACAGATAAAAAATTATCCCAAACTGAAAATATCATATATAGACATATCATGCCGCATTATCATCATCTTTTTTGTGGAGGTGGGAACACCAATACAACTTTTCACTTAGGAAGGCCCCTATAAAACACAAATTTTTACTATTTTTTGTGTGTACATTCAGATTTGATAGCAAAAAGTTTATAAGAGTGCATAGTTGATAGTTATATGTTATGAAAAATTTTGAGTAGAAAAGAAACCTTGGAATAATCCACTCAAACCCCATCTCCTACTTCTCTAAGATAATTTTTTGGTATACAATAGAACAAAGCCTCTTGACTACATTTTTGGGCACCATTTTATAATTTTGTACACCTTTAAAATAGAGAACCCAACACCCATGTCTCACACATTAGGTTCTAGGTTTTAGATCCACGTTCTTGTCTACATCTTTATTATAGTTTTGTCTTAAAATTTTAAATATTATTTTTGTATTATTATTTTTTATCAAAATTTATTATTTAACTATAAAAAACATAGATCATATACACACACTTCAGAATCTCATTTCATTTCCAAAGAAAGAGTGAAATCCAAGCACTTGGATCTCCTTTTAGCATTCCAGACAAGCTTATTTATGTTCCAAATATTATGAAAAGGAATTAGGGTCTATATCTTGTGTTAATATGATGTAGCAGCTCAGGGGACAAAAACCCAAAACACCAACCTGAATACACAAACTTCCCTTTGACACTCTTGGGACAAATATGTAGAGGATTTGATTGACTCTTTACAATGGAAAAAGGGTTAATGGCATTGATGGACACTTGATAGTCTTTAAAAAACTTTTAAACATCATAAATCCACCTTTCAACAACACCCACAAAGCACACATCACAATGAACTGTGACAAACCCAAGGCCTCTTCCACAATGGCATTGTGCTTCAATGCGCTACAAACACCAACTTTGGTTCAAGGCTTTACAACTTTTTAACTGGCATTGGAAACATCCTAGAGAAAGTAAATATAACATGAATAGATAATCAATACCCTCCAAAATGTTCTAGTTATCCCAACTACTATGCTCTCCACACCATTAAGCCTCGACTCTAGTAGCCCTTCAAATAGGAACTATCCTTCCCAACTTTTGAAGAAGACCTAATATCCCAACTATAAAAACATATCAAAAAATGAAGTAGGGTTTTTTTGAAACATAGGCCTCAAAAATTCGCGTGACCCTCTATTTCCTAAGCCTAATTAGCCCTATTTTTTGAAGCAAGTACAAGAAAATCAAGTGCCAAATTTGAAACCACCACTCCAGAGGCTGAGAAACATCACAAAAGGACCAATTTAACAAGTTTTATGGTCCACACTCACCAATATTAGACTGTCTTGAAGATTCCCTTTTCTACCTATGCTTACTAAGTCTAACTCATAGAGATATTTCACCAATTTGGGAAATTTTCAATGGTGGAATGTTGAGATATTCACATTTCTTTGCTTCAAACCCTCAAAACAAGGGTTTCAGTAATTTTCTTATAAAATTCACAAAACTCAATAAAACTTCACAAAATCAGTGCCAAATGAAATATAATACATTTATCTTTCAAATAAATCCAGCCTTGAGTCATAATCCTTTCATACCAGTATGGAATAAATGCTGCAATAGAGGAAAAACTCAGAAAATTACAATTTATGAAGTTTGCTTTTTGTTTGATTTCACTCCAAAATTCTTCAACAATCCCGGCCAAGCGTTGGTTCGACTATACTAGGCCCTTATAAAACCTTTTACATCTTATTTCCCACTATTACAACTAATTTCAACCAACTTTAAAACTATTTGGTTGTTGGCCTTCCATATCTCACATTTGGACAACCTTGCCAACTTAGCAACTTTTACATATCTTAACAATTTCTAACCCACGAACCCTACTTGACTCAACTACTTGACAAATGGACTTCTTAAGCCTTATTACATCAAAATGAACACTTAAACACCAACTTAGACACTTATGACACCTATTCTTGCAACTTTTGCAACCTAAGACCAATTTTGACCTTGTTGCTCCCGCACCATGATAGCCCTAGGATCTCATTTTCCAATTTTCAATATTAATGCTTTATAAATTATGATTATTCATATATGTGCTTAAACTAATAGGTCTAGTGACCTTTTTCTAGCTATAAAAAATTCTACATCACTAATAGTGAAATTTATTATAAAACAAGGCTTTCAAGGATGCACAAGTATAGTGACATTGTCAACATTCCCTTTTAGATTATAGTTTATGTTTGTTGGTATCCCACATTATTTTTAAGTCTGTTAAATGAATTAGAGTGATTTGTTTAAGATCAATATTCTCTGGCACTTAGTTTTCCATAATTTATTTTATGGTAAAATATTGAGTCTAAATCTACTATTATGTTTATAAATCTAGAGGAAACAATTATTCTGAGTAGTTAGTACTTATTATTAGTTAGATTTTAAAAAATTACTTACAACAAGCATAAATCATAAAAACTTCTATAACATCAAATTAAATTACTTAAATACAATAATATTATTCTTAATTACAATTCCAATTTTTTAAACTATTTGAACTCGCAATATAAAACTTATTATATTATTTTCCTTTTGAATTCTTTATGTAAAACAAGAATATAATGGTTTACAAAAATTAAATCCCTAAATTAAGTTCTACAAATTTATTTACGTAAGTTTTGTTTGAACAGATATTTGGCATAACCTGGCTCAAAATTAATCACAAGGACCGAATCCAAACAATTGGTTGCGAAGAATAAACAATTATTTGGCAAATCATTATTTAATGAATATTTTAGTTCTTGCGTAGAAAGCATTGGTCAAACAAAATTCTCTCATTTATATATATAAACGTCCCACTAAAAGAATAATCTACTTTATCACAAGACGTCAACCATTTCCCTATATTACATTTCTGGTCGGATTCGCTCAAAACTATCAAGTATAAGACGATGTTACATCAAGAACAGTAATATGAAGTAACGTAGCATAACTGGTTCCAGTATAAAGCAATTTATTCAACTCATGTAATGGCGATTCTATCTAGATAAACTTGGGATATTTTTTTAATGAATGGTTGATTATACTTGGCAGGAATATCAAGACAACTTGCAGATAAAAGATTGGTGGAGAATCCATTTTATAAAGTATAATATCGCTACTGTCCTTAACATAATGTTATCTCTATAAATTCATTAGTTAAACCTTCAGAATACAATCAGTTTCTCTCAGTTTCTCTCTTCAAAGAGTTGGAGATGAGATGAAAAGTTTGAGGGAGGTTCTATAAAGTCTCCCTCAAAGGCTCCTCAAGTATCTGTTACTGGAACTTTGTGGAGCCTTTGTGTGGCGACCTTATAGCATCTTCTCTCAAATGCAGCAGCTAATCATTCAATTCTAATCTCCAGGGTGAGAAGTGGCACAGCCCATTTCAAATGGATTAGGGTAGCAGAATGATCTGTGTTATGATGCAGGAATGTAGCATTTCAAACAAAGAGAAGCCTACGGTAAATATGTGTATTTTAGTATATATCGTATTTTAATTGTAAAAAAATTATGACTGAGGTGAGTTTTACATGATTTTTCAAGATATGAAAAAAATAGATTATTTGAGATGGGAAAAATATTACTTGCTATATTGGTGCTATTTTGAATCTAAGGAATGGACTAATTCTACTATTTTAAAGTAAGAAATTGTTTCCTTTAATAAAATTTCAATTTTTTAAATGTTTGGTAGCAAATTCTAATTAAAAGCTTATAGGCTTCTATAACTTAAAAATGTTTGTTGTCAGCTAATAAGCTAATGGCTTATAAATTGAGAGAGTTTCAATTCTAGAAAATTCAGTTATTTAATAAAGTTGTGCTATACTTAGGGGTGTCTGCGCTTAATCCTCTTAGTTCTTTTATTTATGTCAAATTTAGCTTGTATTTATATATATAAAAGAAAAAATATTCTGATTTGTTCAATTAAGTTATGATAATACAATAATATACTAATTAACTACAAAAAAAAACAATATAATATATTTGAAATGCATAAGATCATTGTATTTATTTCTAAAATTTGTAATATATTATTATTAAATCAAGTAGTATAAAAAAATTATTAATTATTATCAAGATAGACATACAGTTTGACACTTTATTAAGAATTGCACTATTATGATTTATTGTATAAAAAAATACTACTAGTATATTTATTAAAGAAAATTGTCATAGGAAATATTTTTTTTATATAAAAAATATAAGAAACTCTTTCAAATTTTAGAATAATTAGATTAAATTATTATAAGTAAATTTTAATAAAGTTAAAATTTTTATTTTGTTGACTATGAAGATAATGAATATGTTCATTTTGTTGTTGAGAGTGATTATACACGATGTCGAAGTGAAATAAGGATTGTGTCATTGTAGACACTAAGGCAGACACATTTTCACCTATCAGTGAAAAATTTCAGACCATGACGAATCTGTGAGGTATGGGTAAGGAATGTTTCCTATGGATGTAATTGAAGTTGATTGTCTCGATGAAAATAATTTGATGGACCATGTTTAATCTAAAAATAGTTATCTTGAAAATTATGCAATTCCTAGAGTTCAATTGTTATAAGTAAATTGAATTAAAGTTAACCTTGTTAATTTGTTGACTACAAGAAGAATTTTTTTTTTTTGGGGATAGTGCGAAAGTGAAATAATGATTGCATTTGTAGACATTAAGAAAGACAAATTTTTACTTATGAGTGAAAAAAAAATTAGACTATGATGGATCTTTGAGGTATGGGTAAGGAATGTTTCCCGTGGATGTAATTGAAGTTGAATGTCTCAATGCAAATAGCATAATTGACCATCTTCAATCTTTAAATATTTATCTTGAAAAATATTCAAGTCTTATTAGTTGTTCTATCGTTAGCAACATTAACCATCTTGCGAAAGATGGTTGTGAGAAATTTGGTGAAAGGTTATATTTGGAATTATTTGGTCCTATTATTTAGATATTTTAGATGGAACGTTATATTGATTTAGAGGATTTGTCAAATTTAATTGTCAACATATGGGATGATGATGAATTTGAGTGCATTTTTGATCCAATTAATTTTTTTTTCCCAAACTAATGAACTATATATTGATATGAATAAGTTACATAGCTTAAGAAGAGATGAATATTAGTATGATGCAATTAAGATGAAATTATTGCATATGTATTTTTTCAACAAGAACATGATAATTTCTTCCAAGATTTGTAACTCATTCAACTTGATAACTTGGTTACTATATACCAATCCTTCACTTTTATTAATTCTACATTCTCATAGTTGAAAGAAATATGTGACTTGAATAAATCATAGAATATATTTATAGATGAGATTATTAAACAAAATTATTATGATAGTTTTAATTTTGGTGTGAAAAATGGAAATGAAGTTAATGTTTATGATAATATTCATCAAATAGATTATGACTATGTAGAAATATCATAGAGCATGATAAAGTTATCCTTGAGGTAAAAAGTCACAATTATTATTGACATGGCATTGTTGGAAAAAATATGATTTTAACAACATATGATAAAAATATTAGTTAATTGCTAATTGTAAAGTTAATATTGAGAGTAATAACATTGATAGTGTATAAGTAATTTGGTGAAAGATGTTTCGATTGAGTAAATCGAGATATAGGGCTCCAACCCTTTAAATACTAGCCATTAGGAAAAAGAGATGGATCTCGCAAATAGTAAGATGACCAAACATTAGGACCAAAGACAAAAAAATGTATCATAAAATAGAAAAGGAAAAGAATAGTGACCAAGAAATGCCAAATAAAAACCACAAAAATTAGCTACTAATTTCTGAGAAGACTAGGGCTCTTTATGACCTACCACTACTAATTGAGAATATTCAACTCATCTCGAGAAGACAGACCCTTGAAGGAAAACTTGTCTTAGAGGAGGGACATTAGAAAAGACAATGCTGTGTCTTTTTTTAGCAAACTTTCCCTAAGAGCCAACAAAATCCTTGTCCAACACAAAGCTTTTACGCTTAGCATGTTTTCTTTCTAGCTCTTTCTAAAACAATATTCACATTTTTCATCATTTTTTTTCTTGTATATAAGATATAGTCATCACCATAGTCTTCCTTTCCTTCTTTGAGATTACTTTATCTTTTAAAGCATTTACTTCATCTTCAAGAGAGTCTCACGTGTCTAGTCTCTTAGCTAACCCTTGAGTGGTAGATGGCACCACCTGATCTCTCTCCTCAAAAAACTATCCCTACTATTCACCACAACCTCAACAAGAGCCTCGACCCTATCATATTTACCCTTCAAAGTGTTCATGTAGACTAAAACCCATTTAATGATAACATTTACAAATTGTAAGCTTTCCACAATTCATTAACCTCAACACAAACCTCTGCACAAATAGAATAATTAGGAGGGGAAATAGGGATTGAGTCAAGGAAAACAAATAAGTGTACAACAACTTATGAAAAGACCAAAAAATGTGGAGATGAGAATCATTATGGGAAGATTTAGAGGAAGTGGGAAAAACATTAGAGAAATCATCTAAAATATCTTCCTAGTTTCAGTTGATTCAACCTTCTCCCCTTTTTTATTCTTAGTCAAGGAATAAAGGTTCTCCATTTTAGCATAATATTTAGGGTTCACACAAGAGGGCATACCTTTGAAGGAGTGAGAGGTATTAACTATGGGAAAGGAAGAGGCCCTTAGGAGATTGGGCATAGAGGAATGGCTTAAGTCCACAAGCAAAGATGGGTTAATCAAATAATGAAAAGGTTTTACAACTAAGGAGAGACTCAAATTGAAGCTATAAAGTTAAAAAATGAGGCCTTGATGGAGGTGTAAACCATTAGGTTTAGATTGGGCTTCCACAACTAACGGCGACAAAGAGGAAAAAAAATAGAAAGGAAAATTCATGTTAAGGAGATGTCTAAAATGCTTTAACATAGGAAAAAATTGTGAATGAAATTTTTTTAAGCATTCATCAAGAGTGACATATCTCATCAAAACCTCCACCACCTCCTTCCATTTTCCAAGAAGATCCCTTTTATTAAATCCATTTATAAAGACAGGTGATTTTCTCATGCTCCAATAGAAAATTATTGAATTCCTCCTTATACTTTCTTTTGGGTTTCTTAGGGAAAGAAACCATATCCCTAGGGAGTTTAGTAACTATAGAAAAAATATTTAAAGAAATAAAAAAGGACATCCCTTTGATACTAACCCTCCTAGCTTTTTGGGAACAAGAAAATTCTATGAAAAGAGTAGGGTCATGGCCAGTCAGTGCTTTAAGATGTGAGAAAAAGGCCCTTTTCAAAAATTACCCATAAAAAATTGTCTGTATTAAACATATAACAATTCTTTGGCTCCACCTAAATAAGATCACCACCCATTGTAGGCTAGTACTGAATACAAAAAGTAATATTTTTCAAAACAATCAAATTGGGAATGTTAGAGAAAAGAAGAAATATATAGACTTCAATGAAATTTAAAAATATTATCCCATCCAACAAAGGAAAGGAATTTTTCCACTTAGAATAATTAGGAAAGCAGTAGATGAAAAGACTCAAAAAAATGGCAATCCACATGATAAATTAGTCACATTAGATCTTTGATCTTTAAGGATTGTGACAACCGCATCGTCAAGGAGGTCTTCTATAGAGGTTCAAGTTTGTGTAAATTATGTCTCATAATTACATTTACTTAAGTTGGCTTAGGGTAATGCATTCATTGTAGTTTGGATATGAGACACTTAGGGAAGTGTGAATCTAGGGAAGTTGATTGTAGGAGAAATTCCACCTTTTGTGGGTGATCCACCTCTTGTGGAATATTTTATTATTTATCCTATCTACCCCTACCTACCCTTGTATCTCATTGGTCCACATGTATTGATTGTGTGATCTCATAGCCTTGGCTTTATAAGTAGGGTCATTTACATTGTATATAATTTTCAATCTATCAACTCAGTTAGTTGGGTATTTTGCATCTTGATAGGAATACAATTTATTCTTGTCTATTTTATTTCTCTATTGCTTGGAAAATTCTCACATGGTATCAGAGTCATTAGAGTGCCATTCATTTTCCAATTGAGAGAAATTTGATGCAATTTGGGGTTTTGCATTTTTGGACCTTTCTATTGTAGGTTATTATTGGAGCTTCTTGGGTCAAATTTGGGGTCACCATTCGATTCAAGAAGTTCGAGAAAGTCATAAACACCTTTTGTTTTGTCCAAATTTGACAACGAGGCCAAATTTAGAGACATTTGAAAGTGGAGGGTGGTGACTTGTCTTAGGAGAGATCTGCAATTTTGCAACATTTTTCTGACAAAATCCATCTTTGTCATTCCACTCAGAAGGCCTAAAAACACCAAGATCACTTTTGTGACCCCGAGCTAAAAGAAACACCCCTCCCTAGCTATAGTATCAACTTGTAAGTACCGATTTGAAATTAAAAAATAAAATAAAAAATGTTTTACTTGTTTTTAATTAAATAAATAAATAAAATTAATTATTTACAAGGGTTATTTTGTTGGGATTTTTTTTTCAAAGAAATGAAATACAAATTTTCAGGTTATTTTTTTGTTATTTAAAATTTTTTAAAAATTATTTTTCTGCGGGTATTGATACCTGTGGGTACCACAGAGTATCCAACTTGAACCTGTGTACTTGTAGGTATGTAGGCCCTATCTGGCTCCGTGGCCCTACTGGGACCATAGGCCTGTAGTGACAAGTGTACTACACCTGCCATAACCTTAGCCCTACCAGGGGTAGTAGCCCCTGCCTTTGCATGCTTTTATTTTTTTAAATGTTTTCTTAAAAACATAAACTTTAAATCTTTTCTAGATTAGGATTTTTTAATTAAATTTTGTTTTTAATTAAAATTTTGATAATTCAATTTTTAATAAATTTTTTTTAAATGTTTAAAATTAAAAGAAAATATCCTTTTTCTTTATTAATATTTTAATGATTTTTTTTAAAATGAAAAATCATGATTTTTTTTTTCTTTTTTAATAAATTTATTTTTTCAAATAAACAAAAAAAGAAAAACAAAAAAAAAAATTCTTTATGTTTTAATAAAGATTTTTTTCTACTATGGGTTTTTTAAATAATTATTTTTATTAAGATTTCTTCTAAATCTTTAAAAATAAAATTTTTATAAATAAGAAAAATTGGGAATATTTTTTTTTCTTGTACACCTATCATACTTATCTTGTAGCGTTCTCCAACCAGCAGTCAAGGGAAGGGGTCAGTTTTCTCTTTCATATCTCTTGGCATCATCCCAATTAGAGGCATCTTCATTTACAATCTTCTACTTGACATCTTTTTGGTGGAATCATCTTCTTGTTTCTAGATTTGAATTATCATGTTGTATTCTCTTGCATGAGCTATGTTGTAATGCATTAATATAAAGTGACAGACCTCTTTGTACTTTGTCATTGATGGCATGTTTGATGCAATCCTCTTGTACTTCATAGATTAGAAAATATCATGTGAAACATGGTGCATGGTTCTAGTTGAGACTTATATTCTGCACATTTGTGCATAGCTTCAATGAGACTTAGACTGTACCAATCTGCCATTGATCACTATCTAGATGATTCTCAAATAAGGTTGTCTCCATGCTTGATCTTCATTTTGTTGTAGAGAGTGATTCATTGTCCATTCTTCATTGACATTGGTACTTGGTTTTGTCACACTTTGACATTCTTGGTGCAATATTATCTCTTATTTTCCGTAATGGAGAGGTATTTTGTTCAACATCATTGGACCATCCTTGTAGAAGATTCTACATTGTAGGGGAGGGGGGCTTCATAGTCTCTCTTCTTCTCTCCTATAGGGGGGACTTTTTCCTGACATGGGGTTTGGTCCTTCTTCTTTAAGAGTCCTTCTGTATTTTCATCTCTATTTTGGGTAGGAGTTTTTTCCCTCGTGGTTTTCCCCCTTTCTTCATTTGTGAGAGTTGCATTGCATTGGTTTGATTGCACTTGCATTTTAACATGGGTACCTAACATGGCCCCGTATCCGGGACCCATCCTGAATTTTTAGCTTGCGTCTACATTCCCCTAATTTGCACTTAATAAGGGGATGTTGTTGTAAATTATGTCTCATATTTACACTTTACTTAAGTTGACTTAAGATAATGCATTCATTCTAGTTTTCATATGAGACACTTAGGGAAGTGTGCATCTAGGAAAGTTGCTTGTTGGAGAAATTCTACATTTTTGAAAATTTTACGTTGTTGTTACATTCCACGTTTGGTGGGTGATCCACCTCTTGTCGAATATTTTATTATTGGGCTTTAGGTATGTAGCAAATTCTCATAGTTCAAACCTTCAAATTTTGAATGAACGGGCCTAAATTTAGCAGTCTTCCTATCGACATGTTACATTGACAAAAGCTATGATGTAATCTATGTTGGTTGATATCTGCTAGATTGTGATGAGAATCTGAGATGGGATCACACATGTGTTGTCTAAGAGAATCCATACCTTTAAGCATCATGATTAAATTTTTTGAATTCTCTTTAATGATGTTTTTGTTAATGTCTTTATCTGTCTCCAACACAATCCCATGCTATGTAATATGTTAATGATAATATAGGTGAACAAAATATTATGATTGTCTTTCTAAATTAGGTTGAGGTTAACAATTAGAGAATGAGGTGTTTGATATATGTAATTTTTGGTTATTCCTTCTTGGGGGCTTTAGGTCACCAAATTAGGTTGGTAATATGAATACAATGTAGTGTACTAAAACTAGTTAGACCATTATAGGGACGAGGTACATGGTCTACAACCCAAATAATTTTTAAATCTTTCTATTCTTGAAATTTTCATATATCCCTAAATACGAGCCACTATTTGCACTTAGAAAGTATCCCCATTTCTAGTGAATGATGGTAATTGAATTGATAAAAAAATTAAATTAAGCCCTGTGGTAACAAGTTGTCTTGAAACTTCTAGTATTATTTTTTTTTAATCTATGGTTTTTCTTTGAAACATAGTTATTATATATTTTTTATAGTTCATTGACTATACAAACAAAATGTCATGGCTCTTGGCCAAGTTCAGTTTGAAATTTTAATGTTTTGACATTTTTTTATTACATCCATAAGGTTTCATAATAAAAATAACAAATTTTATCTATTCTCAAATTCATCCAATTGACCATTTTTATTCACTAGCCTCTAGCTCTATTTTCATTATGATCAAAGATTTTTTAAAGTCTAAACCAAAATTTTGTTGCATAGTCTACAGAAAGACCTATTTTTTAAAGGAAATTTTAAAATTTGTGTTATGTGATAAAATGTAGGTAAATCAGGGTTCACTAACCTAAAAATTGTAAACTAGTAATGAAACCCAATCCCATTAATTTTCTTGAAGAGTAATTAATAAGGCCCGACTTTAATCCCTTAGGAAAGTTGCACACATTGATTAATTGTCTCTTTCAATTATTGATGATTGTAAAACGATTTAGATAAAATGGAAGAACTAGGTTAAATAATGAAAAATAGGAAATAATCAACATAAATAGACAAATTCATAACTGAGAGAAATGAAATAAACAAAACTAGAAATGAGATGAAGAGATTAAATGGTGTGTGAAATCAAATATCAAAATCGTGAGTCTTTAAGGATATACATCCTACTATTGATAGGTGTTCGAGTACAAATAGGGATCAAAATTAGTATAATGAGCCTTCAAACTAACTTCTACTCAAATTTTAGGTCAAATTACCTATAATAGTGCACTACACACCTTAGAATACGTGGATGAGGATTTTAGGTGCCCTAAACCATGCCTTTTCCACTCAATTCTATTGAGTAGCCTCTATCTATTTCTAGGTTATGTTACTCTACATATATTTGACTCCTAAACCTATTCATAAGCCTCTAACTATGTTGGTCTTTATAGTGGCTTGCCTAAGTCAAAGTTGGGGTAGGTTTTAACTCCACTATAATAATGATGAAAATAGAGATTACCCTTGGTAAGGAAATGATACATCTAAAAGCAATGCTAAATCAAACTATTGAAATGAAAGGATTATAACTTTGATTGATGATGCATTTCTTTTTAGATAAGTACTTCATATTTTGGTGCAATAACCTAATAAATCATAACAAAATCAGTCATGAAGATGTATTTGAAGACAACTTGTCATAGCTCGATGCTCATTACACTCAGATTTACTCTTGAATGAATGAATAATATCTCTTGCAATGAATTTTTTAGATAGGAAAGATAGATTAAAAAAAATAAGAGATGATTAATTATATAGGCTTCTCAAGATATTTTTGAATTTAGGCTAACTTACAGTGTTCATATCCATAAATTGAGACTAGAATTTATAATTTCAAAGACATGTTAATCTCCCAAAATCTTGACAAAAATAAATAGTCACTATAGTTAATCAATAGTGACACAAATAAATATAATATATATAAATATACTAGATAAATTATTTAAAATCAAAAGTTATGTAAAATGTAAGACACATTGGTGTCACTAGAATGATTTGTATGGAAATTAGATCCTAGCATATGGATGCAAACTGAAATCTCAAATTGCCATAACATGAAATTGAAAATATAAATAGGTTCAACTACAGCCCTAATAGGAGAGATGAACACTTGGGATTCCATTTGTGTTTGTTATGTATTTGTAATTAGGAGGTGTCAGTTTAAGATTTAAGTTTAATGATAGACAAATAATTGCATTCACTAATAAAGGTAAATTATTAGATATAAAACAAACACATTAGACTAGATATTTAAAGAGGACAATTAGAACCTAAGAAAATAAACTGAGCCTAAAGATTCTTGATTAGTGTGTTGGGTACTCTAGTCCTATGGTTTCTACATGTCCAAAATTTGGCACTGTGATGCACAAAAAAGGGATTGAGTAGCTATGACCTAATCCCACTCTCATGCACACACATAGGAATACAGAGGAGCCTAGGGAGATATCTCACTTTGGCTACTTCTTGTAGGGAAGAGATAATCAAGGAATATATATTAGGGTTTCTATTCCTTTGCTGCAATGAAGAGTAGATATGCCAAATATGATGTCGCAATCAACTATGCTAGGAGATGAAGAATGAAGCACATGCAAACTAAAATGCAGATTTTGTCTAAACTAAAACTAAGATACAAAAAGAAGGACTGAAAATGGACTCAGAGGTCCACCTGCTGCCGAAAACTGAAGCAGAATTGGTAGGACTATGGCATTGGGTGCCTTGGTCCCTATGCTGACAGAAGGTTGGAATTTTGGATATGAGGTCCTGAGGGTCTGAGATACAGATCTAGAACAAAAAACTACAAAACCCTAAGGACCAAGGTGCCACACCCTGGTTCTATCCCAGAGTGCCATGCCCCTATCATTTTGATTTGAGATCAAATTATAGCACTAAGATTTTCTATGTGTCTTTTGTTGGTCCCAAAATTCATGCATCCACTGGATTCTTCTACCCACACCTACATCTAGAAAAATGGTGTCTAGGTGGATACATAGGATTTTTCCCTAGTCAAACCCCTTGTTTTGGTGGTTTCCATCTCTAGAAATAGTCGATAATATACTAAAAATGTGTTTGCAAGAATCTTGTGTATATGAAAGATCTTAAATGAACAAGAAAATAAATCTAGAGTTCACCCTACACTTTGGAGAGTAAACCCCAAATGAGTGTAAATGTAAATGTAAATGCTTCAAATCATAAGTGCAATAATGGATCTAAAGAATGAATGTAAATAGGATAATGAATGTTATGAAGATCATATAAAGACATGAAAATTATATGAAACTATAACAAACCTTAAGGGAGAGGTACAAGCCAATCAACAGTGGGTGATCTCCTATTATTCTTGAATGTCTTCAAAGCTCCTAATTTTTATTGAAGATGATTGATGAAGGCTTGATAAATGCTTGATGAATGTTTGATTTGTTATTGTAGACTTCACATAGCCTACACTTTCACTTCACAAGAGGCTCCCTCAATCACTAGATCTTGGATCTTCAAATGAGGAAAGGAAGGGGTTATGTAGGAGACCCTGACATTGTTTTGAGTCATACGATGACTTAGAATAATTTTTTTGTCTAATCTATTGGATTTGAATATTAAAATACCGCTAAAAAATGCTCCCTAAATTCAGTGAGAAAAAGTCAAGAGCATGTTGGTACTCACATGGTCTGAACACACGGTTCGATCAACTTTTCACCAAATTTTTTGGGAAGCAAGATATCGTGATTTAAAAAAAAATCTAGGAGCATGTGAGAATTTGTGATATTTATATATGCTAAATTGGCCCTTGAAGGTCGAAATAGGATATAATTAGGGTATTTGATTAAATGATTAATTGGGAGAATTTAGAATAAAATAAAAAGGGCCCCATTTTACGATGTGTAGAGGGACAAAAGAAGACTTCATATTTAATTAAATTAATTAATTAAATGCTTAAAGGGAATTTTAAATGCAATATTCAAACACATCAAGGTGGGTGTTAAGGTAAGCATGGAATTGTACCACCCAGTTAAGGGTTTACAATTTACGACACTACAGGAACTATTTATCATAGTCTACTCAACACTTGCTTAACATACAATTCTATCAGATCTAAATCTACACATAAAAAAATGGGGAAGAATTTTTGTACTATATAGGGGCTTGCCTAATTCAAACATAGTTTTAGTGTTGCCACCTCCACAATACAAATGATTGATGACAAATAAATCTTATCCTTATAAGGAAAAAAACTAAATGATAATGAAAATATTGAAATGAAATGATTATACCTTAGGTAAAAAACCCTCTAATGGTGTCTCACATAAAGGTGGTGATGTAATTCTCTATAGACATGTCCTACAAGTGTAAATTTGATAACATGATAATATAAATCACAAACATGAAATCGTACTTGAATATGAAATGTTGGAGTCCACTAATACTTGTAATCAAATTGTCTCTTTGATAGTCTAGAATGTGGATTGATTACTTGTACCCTTATAAAGAATAGAATATTTTATTTATATAGCTAGAATGAGGTATTTTTGATAAAGAAAACTAACATGAAATGGTCAAGTGCCAAATCTGAGACCTAACTAAAAAATATGATGGTTGACACTTGCACTAGCTACAAGTTTGGAGAATTTTGGCAAGACATGTTTGTTGGGTGCCTAGGTCCCTTAAAAATAGGGCCTTCAAAAGGGAGACATGAGTATTAATGTTTGGGATCTTAGATCTAGTCCTTATTTAAGTATTTGATGATAGTTAAGTTATAAAATTAATAATGTAGTGCCCAAACATGCTTAAAAGGATCTAGGAAAAAGCACACTAAAGTGTTACACATAGAATTTTAAATTTTAAAGGGATACAATTTACTATTCCACACTATGTAAATTTGAAAGGAGTTTGAGATAATAGTGGCAATTTCTATATGAGATACTTCTATGTTGTCGCTTGGAGAAATATTAGATATAAATGCATCATCAACTATTAGGGAAGGTGACAATTTCAAAAATGGGCTTATAAGAGTTGGATCTTTATTTTTCCTATAATTCAAAATTAGAGTCAAGGTAAGAGTGACACTATTTTTAGGGATTTTCTTTGTTTTTCTTATGTGAGTAATAGTCAAAAGTATAACATTGGGGCCCAATATTGAGCATTAAAACCTATATTGTATGAGGTTTTAAGATAAAATAGAGAGCTTTGGGAAATTTTTGAGAATGGGTATGCGTATGATTTTCCCTTGCTATAAAGAGTTACGACAATAAGTTGAAATCTAAGTTTTTAACTATTGGACATAGGGAGAGGTGGCCATTAGCATGGTGTGCTTCAAAATTATAGAGGATTTAATTTTTCCCCTCTATATATTTATGGTAGTAACTTGAACCACATAGAATTGTAGGGGTCACCCACCCATCAATACGATAGGGAGAGAGGGGTCCTAAAACCCCCTATGAATTCCCATCTATCTATCTTGAGAAAGGTTAGGGTTGGGTCTGCACTCTCATATAAATGCTTTGAAACCACAAATAAAGTAATTTTGTTCTCCATTATGGAATAAGTTTGTTATCTATCCTTCCTCAGTTTCCGTGCAGAGGCAATGTTGAATCGACACGAACCGATATGGTAGCGATTGAACCAAGTGATATAGCTACTAACCTAACCTATTATTGCTTTAAGGGTTGAAAAAATAACTAATGGGAAACATTAGAGGATCATTAATTCATTCTTTAGGGAAGGAAGGAATGTTGAGAAACTTCAAAATTCATATAGTTTTGGAGAACCTTCCAACAATATGGATCCTAATAAGCTCGTATTATTAAATATTTTAATCTACTATTAAATATGCAAAATATAACAATTTTACATTTTATCTACTATCATGTATTGAAAAATATTTTATTGATGTGGTATACCCTTTTTCGCACTAGGGTTTGATTGTCACTCCTTATAACTATAGGCTTACTATTTATCTCAAGGTTGACATTTTTGATAGGTAGAGAACCATTCAAATAAAAGTAATAGAAAAATAAAAAAGCCCCTAGGAATTCTACCAAATTAATTAAAGGGCGTTGTAGAACTAATGATAAAATTATTCTTGTTAGTAAGAAGAGATATAACTATAAGGGCAAGGCATCAATGCATGTGCATTATATTGGTGACAATAAACTTTCTTAGACTAATAAATTACTTCTCATTAACACTTTGAGTAATATGAAAGGCTTTAATATTGTCCTTGTTTATTCCATGTTTGTCAATCAAAAAAAGAGAATTTTTTTCTCAAATAGTCTAAATCTTATAATGGTAGGGAAACTATAGATATCTCAAATGTAGAAGGGGTGGTCAAAGGTAATGATTGGTTTTATTAGTGTGGTTTCCATTAGGAGGTATAAGATAGAAAAGGCTTCTGAAAATGTCTACTACTATTAACTTTAAATAAAATAAATGTAAGAAAATTTTGTTTAATAATCTCAAGGATGAGGAATCTCTACATCAACAAGGTGAGGAAGTGTATGAGTAGGACATATTCCAAGAGGATGAATATGAGGATGAAGAGATGAAATATGGAGGGGATTCTAAGTATGAGAAGGGATAAAAATAGGAGAAAGAGAAGAGGAAGGATAAAGGAAAAGAAGATAATGGTTAAAAGTTGAGAAAGATGAAGAGGATGAGAAAGACCTAATAGAGAAGGAGGATATTTTTTGTATTTTTTATTAGGGTAAGGAAAGAGATGAAGAAAGATATGGGATTAGGTATAATGGTTATGATAATAAAACAAACATCTTAAGAACTCATAGAGCTGAATTTAGTGATCTATAAGATACAATGGGGGATGTAGAGAAAAGGATTGAAGGTACCAACTACAATAAGAAAAATAAGAGGATTCAAACCACCCTCAGAATACTTGGCACTATTATAGAAGGAGTAAGGGAGAAGGCTATGGTGGGAAATATCTCTATCCATTAAAAATAGAATAAGTAGTATGGTAAAGGTAAGGCTATTCAAGCGGAAAGATAGATAAAAATAATGTGATGCACAATCAAGCGAAATATTTTTTGGAGGAGTCCATTGACTCCTTTCTTGGATATTAGAACCTCATATATTGATGGTTTGATTGATAAAAGTGAGATAGGCCCATACCAAAGAAAACTAAAAATTGGGATAGGCTCATACTAGAACAAGCCATCACAAAGGAAAGTAGAAGGGAAGAGCTCACAAGCATTGAGATGATCCAAAAAACACCAAAAAAGGTAGACCCTTTTTTGAAAAGAGGTTTTTGATCAGAGACAACATGCAGGACCCACAAGACTACCTAATCAGAATAGAGGGGTTTAGGAACACACCTTGAACCATCCTACTAAAAACCTCCCTTAAGCTGGAAACAGGCCAACTATAGGGATAAGCAACAACTAGCAGATTTTGGAAGGCATTCTGCAACCCTTTGCCAACAAGGAAATCCATTAAGACAAAACAAGCCACCTCAATAGCCAACTTTTAACAAGAACATTAGGGAACAATGTCCCAAAAAGGAAAAACGCAAGAAAAAAGGCCCTAGTCAATAAGCCAAAAATAAAATGATCCTAATACCTAGACAAAAGTATAGGTTTAGTAGGCATCACCCCAACAAGGCACCAGACATGAAAGGGGGAGTGAGGGCCAAAAGAAAGGATTCTCAAGAATGGTAGCATTGTTCAACAATAGTAGGACTCCAACACCGAAGCATACACACAAAAAATAGAGCCTTCTCTTGTTAAACACCTATAGGGTAACTAACCCTTAGCACCTATCATAAATCTGTCCACTTCAATACAAAGAGAGCAACAACTGAGAGGAGCAACACTGTCTTGAAAAACACACAAAAAACCACAATTATATCAATTAAGAAGAACCTCACTGAACACTAGAGCTTCAAGACCCACCTCCATAGGGTCACTCGAAGGAATAGAACACAAAGCACCTTTAAAACCCTTTCCCTGAAGGAAGGGACACCAAAAAAAGAAGTCTCTCGGAAGGGAAGGCAATACTATCCCAACGAAGAGACCATAGTACCAAAGGACAACCCCCATTTCAGTAAATAGGGGCCACCACCAACCACACCACACCAATCACCGTTATAACCCCAAGGGAGCACCCATAAAGAATCAAAGGACGTAGGGCCACCACACTGCAAGGTAGGTCAAACCACCGAGAGTCGCACGTCAGCCATGAGAACACCAACCAAAGAGGCCCAAAATTGGAGTGGGATCCGACGGGTCGGAAGGCCAAAGGTAGAAAACATAGGACCTTATCTCATTACCAGCCACAGATATAACAAAGCAGGCCTAGCCACAAATAAAGACATAGCACCCACCAACCCTAAGAAATGGAGTAGACTGTAGAAGAGGAACCCCGCTACCACCAATGTCTTACCTAGCAAACAGACAAAGGAGATGCTTTGGCCGTAGGCAAAGGAAAAAAGGGTCTGAGCCAATGAGACGCAAAGCAGAGGTAGCCACAAAATAGGCGAGACCTAAAGCAGGGGCAGCCACAAAACAGGTGGCTACAAAACCTAAAAAACAAGGGTGGAAGCCAAAAACCAATAGGAGCCACTTTGAAACCACCAACCTAACGCACGTGAGGCAGCAAGATAAACGAAACTCCGAACCATCATCATCACCCTCACCTTCGTAATCTGCATCGTTCCTTACAAAGCCAATGTCTCTAGAAGTCCTAATGCCTCCAGAAACTCTAGTACTCCTCACCCACTCTATTTCCTAAGTTGTTTCTATATCTTTGAAGATATTTTTATTTGGCTAGATACTTTTTTGTGAAGTAGTGTGGTTGTTTTTTTTTGTTGTGCAAGACTACATGCATACTTTCTATATATTATCTTTTAATGTTATTGTGCAATATATTTTTGTATTTCTCGTATGGGATCAAAATTTTTTCCCTATTATTCTATTGAAGAAGATAACGTAGGGTTATATGACCGTCTTATTAATGTGTGTCTTTTGAATTCTCTATAATTCTATAAATCGGATTTATTGTATGCACTGAATATCAAATATACTAAACTTAAAAAAAAATATAAACAAACATTCATTCTATTGCTACAATATTTATTATTTAAATTTAGAGTAGTGGTTGTTGGTGTTGGTATACTCTTTTTGTTTTGCATTGTAAACCTCTTCAAAATCTCTTCTTCATAGTTTTCTTGGAAGATAAACAATTTTATTTCATTTTCTTCACTTTTATCTTTATAAAACACCAAATTAGACCTAAATCGGTCATATTAAACTCTTTGTCTATTGATTATTTAAAATAAAAATGATTAAATCATCATTCACCGGGAAAACTAAATCATTTAGATACAAAACAATAATTAAAAGAGTAACATTGATCAAATTTTTTGATGTAAAACAAAGGTTCTCCATTTCTTTTTCTAAAGCTATTAAGTAGTAAATATGAGTCTATTTTTTATACCTTCCCTATTGTTCATTCTTTAGTGGGGCCATTAGGAACTTTCATTATCATATAAAAATTATTTCATTGCCTTATAATTTGATAGATACTTGGCTTCCTAGCAAAAACTTCTTCTTTTGGAACTTAATTGAAGAAGGCCAGCTTCATGTTGATTTGATACACATTCCACTTGTGTTGTATTTCTTTCGCTAAGAATAATTTTAAAAATATTAGTCTTCTAATTTGAGTATATTTATCATAATAAGTTTTTCCATGCTACTATTTGTATGGCTTAACAACTACCCTTTCCTCTTTCCTTTCTATTCATCCTTTGAAATTTATTTTGGTATTAGAGATCTTTTAAGTGTCATAATTTGTATCATTATAGAAATTTAATGATTACTCAAGCCTCACTTTAGTGTTTGTGCCTTATATACCCTAGCAATGTCTTCTTCTTCTCAAACAAGTGTCAGCTATATGGTCCCTACCTTCTCCTCTTACTTCTTAACCTTTTCCCATTCTAAAAAGAACTAGACTAGGGTTCCTAGTTACCTAGTACTCCTAGATTAGAATGCTAGGAACCATTTTCCATACCAAAAAGGCCTAATTTTGAGTCCTTCAATGGTAAAACCAATTGGTGCAAGAAATATTTATACCCAATTTTGCTCTTCTTTACAATTTTTAACATGTTTTGTGAGGTTGCATATAAAAGAAATGATTATCCCTTCATTTGAAACACCTCTCAATCAAATCTCATCAAGTTACTCAACATCAAGAATTTCAATCGAGCAAGCAATCTAGCATTATTAAGGTAGCAAGCAATCAAGAATTACTAGGGTAGTGATCGAGAGGTCAAGTATTCATATTTTAAAGCACTCAAGATGGCATCCATGATCAAATTTATGTGAAGACATACATGAGTTCCTACATAGAAACATCAACCATTTTATGAATACTTCAATGCAAAGGATATTTATAAAGGAAGGTGTAACAATTCTAGAATTAGAATCTACCCTACAAGGGTAATCTTTCTTTTCTATTCATTCATTATTATATCATTAATTACAAATCTAAACTTTGACATAGACAAAGCCCTATCAACCCAATGCCATTTATCCTATTTTGTGTGTGTAGGATATAATTTTAACAAAGAAGGAATATATATTCAAATAGTTTAGATTGAGACAAAGAGAACTAGATTTTTAAGATTCAAAAAACCCTAGACAATTTTTTGGAAAAATTTTAAGGAGTACATAGAGCGACATTCTCATCTCGAATCTATTTTTAATATTTATATTTGACACCTATTGTAATAGGTCTACTAGCCACACAGCCCAACACATTCAACCTTAAGTTGTAAACATAGGTTCCTCTCTTATTCCCATTTGCATAATTATACTCAGTCTTCATATCAAATATGTAGCTAATTGTTTATGTTGATTACTTTTAATTTTACATCATTAGCCCTATTTTGTACATTTAATCATTCTATGATATCCAATTACATTATTTGTCAATAGAGAAATAACCAATCATTATGTCCATATCTATTATAGGTTTAAAATTAGGCCTACGCCCAACTCTAATATATATTTCATGTGAACGTGTTTTATTCTTAGTTTGCATGTTCATACTAGTTAATCTCATTCCACCAACTATATAGATCCACTTTACACAAATCAATTTCTTCGCATGAGAAGAATTGATTATCAACCATGTCCTATAATTCCTCTATATTATAATCTATTTCATTATCCACCACCTCACACCATTTATCTTCTTTTATAGCATCCTCAATAAATTAGATCACTGTGATAAAATAACACAAAATTAATAGTTTCATCTTATTAATCATCATGCCTTTTATTTTAATAAATATCTATTATATATTTAATCCTTATTGGCATAAGATAGGAAACTGTTGTTTTTAAACTCTTGATGATATTATTAGTTGGTTATGTAGAAAGTCTTTGCAATAGTCTAGACTCCTTAATTGCAAATTGTATAGGTCATTGCAGCTATCCAAAGGATTGTGCAACTGAACTCTATAGCAATATTTTGGCTCCACAACTACATATAGTGCTCTCTAGAGGTGAGTTTTGGGCTTGATACCTATTTTAATATCACATTTATTCTCTTCCTACACTTCATTTTCATTATTAATAAGAAACTTAACAATAATACTTGAAGAGATATTGACCATTTCATTTCAAGACTTATTTCCTATAAACTCAGCATCCCTTCTAATTACTTTTTTTTAAGTGACAATGTTATATACTCTACATGCATTTGATTATTCACTATAGCCCATAAATATTTACTTTTCATCTTTCTCATCTAATTCTTTTTTTGTTATGTTTTAGGACAAATAGATATGTCACACATCCAGACACTTTCAAGTGCTCCATGTCCTATTTTTGGAGTAGTTGTCAAACACTCAAGAGGTTATGCATAATAGCTATGGAAAATAGACATTCTCTATCTCCTTTTCACCATGCTTGGTGTAGATTCTAAATTATTTTTGTTCTATAAATACAATAATTTTTGCCATTTTAATTTTTAATTTAACATTCTCGTCAATAAATACATATAAATTTTCATTGCTCATGTGATTAATATATCAACTATCCATATATCATAGCTTACTGCGACCTTTCTCACCAATGTTGTACAAGATAAATCCCTTTGACTAATCAACCTCAACCACTTTCTCATCAAATATTTTCACTTGGTTTTGACTAGTCATGTTGCTTTTCCTAACAGATATTTGAATAATCACCATACATTTGCAATAAGAACAATCCACATCACTTTTATCATACCTTTGTGTTCAACTTCTAAAACTTTTTTTGACTCCAAAGGTGGACTGAGAATTGCTTGATCCCTTTTGATTTTTCATTTATCTAAACTTGTGTACTCCAAAGGTTTATATTTTGTAAGTCACTTGTTCATCTACCTCTTGAGTTCTATTTGAAGATTTAAGTATCTCTACATCTCTGCATACCTCTAACATTTTCCTAAGCTTTTTAATCTCACTCTTGGATAGAAGGTGCAAATATGTTTAGGTGTTGCTCATGGGTTTAAAGTGAACCTATCATCTTATCTATTGTTAACTATGAGGTTGATATTATATCTCTTTAGAAAAAATAACAATTGCATCATATATTGATGAATTACACGGATTTTCTCCACAATCTTCTACTCATTCATTGTCTCATTATTTGTCCTGAATTAATTTATCAAAATCGAGACTCTTTTATATAAGTATGAAATGGACTCACCCTCCTTCATTCGGAGAATCTCCAAATATCTTTGGAACATCTATATCTTTACCAATATATATTCATTAGTCAACTTATAAATCCCATGTTATTTGTAGCAATGATGATATTCATTTTTATTGCCAAAATGTCATAGTTCGACCTAGAAAAAACTAGTGGTTGTTAGCAGATCTTGCTATCATCTAAAAAATTCAATACCTAGTTTAGCCTACAACCTATACATCCGATATTGATTCAATGTTGAAAAGAATCAAAAAATAAAAAACAAAACACATACATGATACTGCTACAGATGCGAAAAACTTGGAAATACACATAAACAAATAAAGCTTATAGACAACTAGAAAATAATAACTTTGTAAAAATTAAAAAAAAATCATAATACAAAATTATGTTCTATACCTCTCTTGAGCTATTATCAATTTATTTTTTTACAACTATGTAGAACTATGGATTTTTTTCTCTCTATAGTTCTTGATAGAGAGAAAAAAATCTTACACTAATCTATTCCCTATCACTATATTACCCCCCAAATATGAATTTTTGTTCAAAAATCTTATTATTGGACATCATAAACATATCCTAAAATTAAAAATTTGTTGGCATCCGCAAGGAGAAAGTTGGGGACAAGATCCTAGAGATCTTGGTTAGAGTTGACACTACGAAAGAGTTAATTACCTAACATAGGATTACAATATTTTGAAGAATTCTAGTCCATATTTATTCTCATCTTCCCTTCTTGTGTTCTTTGATATGTCATCTCCTATCTACCATATTAAAGAATGAATTGGGTTGACCATTCCTTCGAAATGATTGGTATTTTTTTATTTAAGATAATTTAAAGGAAATATTTGCATTCTAATTGTCTATTAATTATCACTAGGGGGAAGTTTGTTCCCCTTTTGTTGGAAAGTGATGCAAGCATTGAACTAGAAAAAAATTTAGTAATGTCAAATATGTAGTTGGATATTTTAGGGAAAGACTCTAATTAAGTTTTTAACTTGGTTTGGGTAAATTTTCATAGAGGCCAATTAACATGTTTTAGAAGTTTTATTATTTGTGATGCAATCATTTTCTATATTTTTAGAGGCTCCAACCTTTATAAAATATTGCCTTCTTTTATTGTTTATGCAAATAAAAATTTAACCCCTAAATTGAGTTGAATCATGATGTAATAGATATTGAATAAATAAAATTTATTGTGTGTTAAATTGGATTTGTGTTTTGTGTTTGATTTTAAATCTGCAAAGTGGTATTAGAGCTAGTCTGGGCCTAACTCCTTATGGGAGAGCCTAGGATTGTGAGTCTAACTTTATGAGACTTTGTTGAGTGCGTTTGTGAGATCAGGATGTGGAGTTATCCCATTTAGAGAAGTTGTTTCTATGTTTGTAGATTGCAAAAGTTAAGGTTGTTGGTGGTAGTTGAGTCTATTTCTGATTTATGTTTTTAATGGAAATGATATTACCCTCAAAAGAGTAAGTTTTTTAATGTTTCTTCATGTTTAATTATTGCACTAAGAGGTTCATGTAAATAACTTGTGTGAGAATTTTAATAACTATATTATTGGAAGTGCAAAGGATGAGAACTAAAAAATGTGAAGAGTGCCAGGGAAATTGATGCATAAGCTATGGTTAGGAGCCATGCCACTAATTTGTGCAAGAGGTGATTTAAGATAAGACATTATGAGATGACCTTGATGATATTGGAAATGTGGTCTACATATGACAAAAGTTTATCTATGAGGTAGGTTGTGTTGCAAGAAATGCAACATGATATTGGATCCTTTTAGCAAATTAATGGCAACCAACAAAGAAATGGTTGTCAAGTTGAGATTGAAGCTTAGTTTTGTTTAACATTGGCATGGATCCTTTGTCAGTATATATTGATAACCAATGAGAATAATTATGTGTAGATGAAATGTCATGAGATTTCTCTTTATTAGAGAAAGAAAAGACCTAGTATAACAGTAATGGCAATTCCACACAGTGAGTTGCAAAGATTCTATATGTGAATCCGCTTAGGATGAAGGTAGAGCATGTTGGATAGTGATGCAAGCTTGTAACTAGAAACCAAATTAGTAATGTCAAATATATAGTTGAAGTTTTTAAGAAAATATTCTAATTCAGTTCTTAATGGTTCTAGTAAATTTTCATAGATGACAATTACCATTTTTTAGAAGTTTCATTTTTTTGTAATATAGTGATTTGTTGTGCTTTTAGAGGCTAAAAACTCTATAAAATAATACCTTCTTGTATTGTTTATGCCAATCAAAATGTAAACCCTATATTGAAGTGAATCATGATGTAATAGATATTGAATTAATAAATTTTTATTGTGTATTAAATTGAATTTGTGTTTTGTGTCTTATTGTAAATGTACAACTTTTTCATTCTAATTTGTCTTGAAAATAATTCCCACTTCCATTCAAAGATCATATATGTTCATGACATATAAAAAGTTCAAATATTTCATTACCACTAGTTCTTGATCTCCTCAGAATAATATTTCCACGAGTGACAATCTCCCTGAAGACATCCCATACTATGGGGAAATCTCTAATGTTGAGCTGCTTACAAAATTTGCTTTACCATACTAAGACATTACAAGAACATGAAAGAGATATATTATTACTTATTAATAGTATGTGCTATAAAATTCTATTCACAATAGAGTACAAATCTAGCTGGAAAAATAAAAACAAAACTTGTACGAAAGAAATCAAACTAGAATAAAATATTATGAATGCCATTCAATTGTTTACTTTATAAATTTGTATGAATTACAAAATGATATATAGATCACAGGAGTAGAAATTATGCATGAGATGCCTGAAATTTTTGAAGAGAAACTGAAGAGATGAAGAGAAAACTCCTTGGTTAGTCTTACATGCACAAATACACATGCACAATCACTTCTCCACAAATTATGGTGCAAGGGAAAATGGTAACTGTGTCAACATCCACCCTAAAGTCTAACTAAGGAGAGATAGGAGAGATATGGGTCATCGCAATGAAGCCTGATTAGGAACCTAATTACAAAGAAGAAAGGGAAAAACATAATTGAGAAAAACTCTTGACCATTTATTCAAACTAAAGAAGAAAGTTGCAACTATCGATGAAGAACTGCAAATGAATCCACACTACAACTAGATTATACCATATTCATAGAAACCACTACACGATTACCTCCAAAATATTTTCCAAATAAAGTTGTACATATTATGCATTTCTCAAATGGATGAATAGACATGTACACAGTCTCTGAATAATGAAACTAGTCATTTGATGGCAAGAAGATATGAATATGCAGAAATATGCTCCAAGTTGAACAAATGCAAAGATTTCCTATGGCTGGCATGATGCCACTATTTATCCAATGCTCAATATTGTCCTGCTAGAAAGAAAATCCTAAAGTACTCAAGGATGTGACTCTAGAATCTCATGTAGTTAGGAACCCTGGTAGAAAGAATCATTAGGAGCAAACAAAGTTGCAACATTAGAATCTCATGTTGATTGAAATTTAGAACAAAGGAACACTTTTGGTTGTCTCTTGGAGGAAGAGTGCAAAGATTAGTAGTTAATAGAAACTTTAATCTTCTATTTTTATTTAGGAAACTTATTAAAAGAAACCTATAATAGATTCTTTAAGAAGAAACCCCCATATAAACTTTATAAAAGTTCAATTTTTACAAAGCTTTAAATTTTCCTAGATCCTTATCATGCAGTGCTTGCAAAGCATGTACAATTTATAAAGAATCAACATAGGAAGAAAGAAAGGAGCATGCAAAAATTAGGGGAAGAATATGCATGCATCTAGAATTAAAGGTTTACGTCAGCTTCCATGATGATGGTAATCTTCAAAATTCTACCTGCAAATAATTGTGTTTAGTTTCTTCTTCCTAGCAACCTTTCTCTGATGCCATGTAAAATTTTGCAGCTAATCGCACAAAATAGTCTGGATCTAACTGGAAAATAAAAGCAAAATTTGTATATTGAAATCTGAGAAAAAAAACATAATGAATACAATTTCATTTCCTAGCAGCTCTGTTTTTCTTCTATATGTTTTCAATTTACAAGTTTTGTTTCTATTTTTCTAGCTAGACCTATCCTGTGTTGTGTAGCTATGATACCATGTAAAATTTTGTTGTTGTAGCTGCATAACACATGATATATCTAGCTAGAAAAATAGAAACAAACTTGTAGATTGAAAACATACAAAAGAAAAATAGAGCAAATATACAAAAGAAAAATAGAGTTGCTCAGAAATGAAATTGTATTCATTCATTGTATCATTTACATTATGAAAATGCATGATTTTATAAATTAGTAACCACTGGATGATCAGAGAATTTACAGTTGATACAAAGGCAGAACAACCACATTAGAACAACCACATTAACAAGACTAGTGGTGAAAGAGGTGGAGAAAAAAAGATTAACTTGTTATTTACATAGTTCACTTAGTTAGGCTCATGCAAATACAAGTGATGTCCATAAATCATGGAGAAGGATACAAGAAACTACAATTATGACTACTAGCTACTACATGATATACACCACTAACACACCCCCTTAAGTGTAACTAAGAAGACAAAACAAAAGAGGAAAGAGAAAAAACCAAGTGGTAACAAAACCCCCCTTGAAAATAAACACTAACTTTGCATGACACTTAATATGCTACAATGTTCTTCACTCAAGAAGATCTCACAGAAAGTGAAAATGAAAAGATAGGTGTTATGGAAGGACCTAGCATCCCCCCACAATATGCAGTCAATTGTAGATGCTTGAATGCTCAAAACTGGATGCTAAAGACGATCCACAATCATTGAACAACATTCCTCCCCTTAGGAAGAAACAAAACCAAAGATGTATGAATGAAGTCTCTCGAATCCTTAAAGGAATATGTAGGAAGAAAACTCAAGATGTATGATGTCTTTGAAAACCAATGTAGATCATAGTCGAAAAACAACGATGATCCCTTCAAATGCTACTCAAATGTCACTAAGTCAATGCCAAAGTGTGAGAAATGTTGATAAGATAAATCAAGTACCATAGAAGATTCAGGTATAATAACCATGGACGTACAGTGATAGTTGGACAAAGGAGAATCAAGGACTACCATGATAGAAGCAAACATAGGGAAAGAGAGAACAAGAGGGTCTAAAGTTGCATGTAACATCAGTAGAAGATGAATCAACTCCATAAGAGCTATTAGAAAAGAGGATATGAAGATCCTCACTAGTGTCCTCCAAATCGGCAATGTGGGATTCTACAAACAAGAAAGCAATGTCTAGTAGAATTATATCTCGCTCATCAGGAGGAGAAGAATTAACATCTAAGGGGGCATTCAGAGAATCCAAGATCTCTATCAAACTGGTAGGTGGAGGTAATGAAGGTACAACAACTATCATTGTGGGTGGAGAAGGAGCAACTTGAGATTTTGATGCACTTCCAAAAAAGAGTTGAAAAGCATTATGTGAGAAATGAGGACACCATTCATGCCCATTTTGATTGCTCCCACAATACCTACATTTACAACACTTATACATATATATGATTCACTCCTTAAGATATCTCCAAAAAAAGGTTAAAAAAAGAAACCTTCAACACAATGGATATTCCAATAGTCTTACATGCAAAAACGCACATGCACAATCACTTGTTCGTAAATTACGATGCAAGACAAAATTTTAACTGCGCTAACATATGCAATTTACCATAGTCTAACCCTAGCCAGTTTTAGGCTATGTAACTGCTAAATTTCATTAGAACGTCGATTGACTAAACCCATTAGTACAGGATTACAGAAACGAAATGACAGATAAACATTAACTAGAAGCAGAACTAAGACAGAATTTTATATTAAAACAAAACTACCATGTGCATTAAAAAATTGCACTTTCCATTAATTTTTGATGTCAAAATCGTTTTGGGATACCCAATTTTGTGAGAACAGCTACAGAACTAAAAAGACTTGCTCGTACGTTGATTGCTATCATTGTTTAGTATTTAAAACAGAAAAAGTTGATCAAATCATGGCAGCAAAGTTTTGATATATATTTTAAACTTGTATTCCACATGTTACTCGAACAACATAAAATATAAATTATAGCTTTGGCCTTTCAATGTTTGTAAATTTATTTATGAAATGGTCTTTCAAAGTTGGAAAGAACCATAAATTGAAAACAAATATTATAATAGCAGTATATTATAATCACCATTCCTATTAGAGGCCCATCATTTGAAGTGTTTTGGCCATTTTGTCGGAGATTGATAGTAACCGTTACCCTTTTATATTTTCTCTATAGAGATTAATAAATTGACTGCATTGGGATTTACAATTTTTTCTATTTTTAAAGTTTATATTTGAATATTAGCTATCTATCACATATCCCTTTACTACCACTATCAATCACAGATGAGGGCATCACGTAGGGTCTACTAGCAGCACGGACTCTTTTTTTGGATTCACTTAACGTCCTACAATTTTGTTGATGAGATGTTAGTTGAAAGTAATTACGGTTGGATAAATTCAAAGCAGCACGAATTGCTTTTCCTCATTCCAATAATTAACTTGCACCGAAATTAAAGATGTAAGCAAAATTTATAGATTCCGAAGCAAGAGAAATAATATATGTGTAATATGTGTGTTAGAGAACAAAGAAGGATGCAACTACATTTAACGAAAGTATTGGTTTCCCATGAATATTGTAATGAAATATAAAATAGAGGCTACATAATGAAAATGAAATAATGCGAGTATATAGAAAAATATATCGAAATTATTTAGATAAGGTGCTTAAAAGAGAATCAGATTTTAAAAATTAGAATAAAAATAGTAATCGAAGAAAGTATGAATTTTGAAGTGGAAAATCACAATTTTATCTGGTAATACTTGGTATTGTTACTGTAGTATGATATTTAATTGAAATCTTCATATTTTTTTTATACATCTCAAACAATCTTGGAATGGGTACTTAGACACTTATATTTTTTTAAATATATTAAACCAGGAGGGACCTGAACCTTTACATAACCACAACCAGCGAATGACCAAAACAAAGGGCTCATGTGGGTTGAGGACCCAAGATAGAAAGTATACTGCCAAAAAAGGAACAAAACCTAGTAGACTTCAACTACCACTAACAAAAACCTAGAAAACATAATAACAAGACCCTATAAACCAAAAAAAATAAAATTGGATACTCCCCCACCGAAAGCACGAACAAATGGATTACCTATTGGGAAAGAACTCTATCTTCTTATCCTAGCATATTCCTTTGCCATTTTTTGAAAAGGAGAGCTTTCTATTTGAACCTTTCCCAAAAGAGATAGTCAAGGAATCTAACATCGCTTTCACCTTAGACATAGACACATCAAGTCTTATACTAGTGCAAGACTCCAAATGTCTCCTCTTCTTAGCATGCTTCCTCACAATTTCATCTTGATTGGCCTGGAGAGTAGCAAAATTATTTTCGATCATCTCCATGTTCTATGCAAGCATACTCTCCATTTTCCTCTCCATGGAGTCTTGTTTGTCATGCAACTCCTCCACCAAATCCTTCGTGTTATTACTACGGCTTACTTTCTCACTGAGCTCCTTCATAGATTTATCTAGCATTTCCCACTTTTCAACCATAGTAGTAAATTTTCCCACAACCATCCAAGCCCCTTGTTCCTTAGCATTTGTAACCCAGCTCAAGGCTCTAGCATCCAAATCAACTAGGGCTTCAAGTCTGTTAATGTTTTTTTGACAACCTAAAATTGTCCTAGAAGCCAGTGGATAGTAGGTTCATGCTTAATAAACCCCTCAAAAAATTCATTCATTTTGGCCACAAAGAGGGGAATTTCCTCCTTGATTAGAGAAATCTAGGTAGAAAAACTAGTGGAGTCAAGGGGGATGGGGGGGGTAGTTACATTGCTCACCGAGTTATCAAGAGTCTAATCAGACCCAGTGGACCATGTAGAAGTTTTCTCATCCAAGGCCGCTAGTTGGGGTTAGACCCACATGGAAATTATAAAGGCACAAAATGAGAGCTTGGTGTAAGGGGAGGGTACCCTTAGACTTGGCCACTACCACAGAATGTGATATGAAGGAGAAAATGTACAAGGTAAAGTTCATCTTAATTCCATACCTTTAGTGATTGAGCATTGACAACAGTTGGGAGTGAATTCACTTAGAGTGTTCGTCTAGGGTGATAAGCGTCATCAATTGTTGTGTCGCTTCCTTCAAGATACCGAGTAGGTTATCCCTTTTGAAATCTCTTTGGAGATAGACAACATTCTCCCCCAGACCTAGAAGTATTTTGAAGTCCTCCTTGTAGTTACCTTTAGGATTTTTTGTGAAGCATGTGCCTTCCACATCCAACCAAGTGACAAAAAGAATAGTCTCTATTGACATAGTAAACTTCACCTTTCCCACCTAGACATCACCATTCTCTCAAGAATTGACAAATTGATCCAATATAGAAGGATAAAATCCCTTCATACCTGCCACATAGTTAGAAAGATTAAACTCCACCACTTTTTCCCAAAGGGCATTACTCTCTTTAAATTTTTCAAAGCTATTGGCCTTTGTTTGTATTAAATCTCTTCCCATAGTTATGGCAAGAAAACTAGAGCCAGGGGCCAAGATTGGATTACACAAACCAAGATTGGAAATGTAGAATTAGGGGTGGTATTATAAATATTGCTTTCCCTTCCATTAAAAATACAAGTCCACTTTGAGATATGATAGAAGTACACTATGGATAGAATACAAATCAAAAAGGTGATTTTCAAATCTTTAGGACTCATATTTTATTAACCTCATTAATAATGGCACCTATATCAATAGGTAATTAGACAAGTTTATATTGTTGAAAGATATTATTATTTTAATGTTCTCCTTATTGACTCGTAACATGAGTTGTGATGTTATTTATGAAGGAGGTGTAGTTGAGAAAGAAATTTCTAAAACTATTTTAGCATATTCTTCTTCATCTTAGAGGTGGTTTTTTCATCTTTTACCATGGTTTGATGTTATTGTAAATTACCGGAACATTTGTGATATTTATCTCAATTTTTTTTATAAACAACAAGAAGTGAAAGTATCTTTATTATATTATATCATTGGTATATGAGTACAATTTTAACACTACTAAATGAAAAGGACTTCAGTAATTCAATATGAATTCCCTATTTTTTTTAAAAAGTCTATTTCTCATATAAAAAATTTATTGCATAAGAGTTTCTCCATATACATTTGAATATTATGCTAAATTCAAAATTTATGGTTTGCCAATTTGAAAAAAGAAATCATGCTAATGTAATCTTTTATAAAGAGAGATAAATATCATTGGAAAAGTAGAGAAAGCTGAAATCACCAACATTAACATTATTTGTCTTTAGTGTTGATTGTCCACTAAATAGTAGACGATGTCATCATATTTTACCACCTCTCACAATTGAGTCTTACATTTTTTATATAAAATTCAATAAACGTGTTTGTATATCTTATACATATTTGAGGAATGTTTGACTCGTGTAATGACCTACTCAAGTGTGTGAGCCTATATCACACTAGTTAACTATCATAGTTTTGGAAAGACATTTTCTAAAATATAATTTAAACTCTTTGGTAATCATGAAACTCATTAGAAAAAATATTAGACCTAGGGGAGTAAGCATATTAATTGACCACATTTATTTTAGTGAGCTACAATAATTAACTCTTATTAGTTGACTATGAATTTTAGTGAGCAGTAAATTGTTGAGAGGCGGCTTACTAAAATATGTTAGGCTCAACAATGATTGAAATTTATTACATTGATATGAACAAAAAATAGTGAAGGGGAATCCTATGAAAAGTATTAAATAGTAGTTTAACATGGATTTTAATTTTAGCATTATTAAATATAATTATAGTCATTGGGTTCTAGAATAATATATAAATCATTAGAATCAATTATAACTTCTTTTTAGAGTTACGTTATACGAGTAATATTTTATTGGTTAGTTTTTTCTTCTTTGATCATTTTGTAATGCAATATCTTATGTCACCCTATTATAAGTTCTTATTTATTGAACTTTTAACTAAAATAAGTTGAGAAAAGACCTCCCATTACAGATCACAACAAAAATCATCAAGACAACAAGTTGTTACAAAGATAGAATAACAGAGTTTCCCGAATAGGTAACCAAAGATAGGAGAAAAAATAGTAATGACTCGCACTCAAATTGAAATGCAAACCAAACATTAGAGTTGGAAATATTCCACAAACTAGCATAGAGTAGCAAAAATTGTCCTTATTAAAAAACTAAGATAGGAATAACTTGTGGGCCCAACAGGACCATCTACATATTCTTATTAATTTATTTTTATTACAATTTTATATATATTTTTAAGATCCTTCATTATACATCGGTGCATTATATAATGAAAAAATAAATATTTACTTTTACTACAAAGGCCAAGAAAATTATAACTAGTCCCTCATACACAAATTAGAAGGAGGTAGATAATTTAAATATCAATAATAGAAAGGGAGAGAAAGATATAAGAAATATGAGATCAAGCTATTTATGGGAATACACTTCAAGTGCAACTAAGGAGTGAAATATTTGTGTAGGTGCTTTAGGTCGTGATGGTGGCTTCTGTAGGCTACCAGAGGGGGATTTGAGGTCTTGTTTGGGCCTTTCTATGTTGTTCAGGCTTGACCGTTTTGGTTTGAACTTGTTCTTTTCTTTTTTGGTCTTTTCCTTTGGCCTTTACTTGCCTTGTTGGTGTTATTTTTTCTATAGGCCCAGAGGCATATTTTTTTTGGTTTGGCTTCTTTGTGGGGCTTTGGTTTTTCTCTTCTACCCTTATTTTCCTATGTTTCTTGAGCTCTGTGTTGTGCAGTTATGGGGGCTTTCTTTTTCTTTCCCCTTTGGGTTTGGTTGTGGATTTCCCTTTGGGTATTTCTATGTTCCCTTGCCTTGGGTGTTGTGGGGATCGTAGATCTATCACTAGCAGAGGTTCCCTTTAGGTTGTTTTTCTTTCCTTCCCCTCAAGTGTTCAAGTTTTGTCTCTAGTGGCCTCTTCCTTGGTGTTTGTTGCTTGGGGTCCTCATTTAAGGAAAGGTTGGTCTCAACCTAAATTTGGCACTTTTGGTATGATGTGGCATGTTTCTCTCTTCTATATCTCACACATCTTGGGGTTCTTGGCTTGAACCTCAAGCTTGCATTGGTCAACATCACCAACACTCTTTCCTTGAGCCCTATTCTTGGCTTAATGCATGGTCCTACATTGGGGCAGTTTCTCTTTGGTGGCCTTTCTTAGTTGTGTCTTTTCGTTATTTTATCTTTCCCCTTCTCTAGGGTTATTTTGATTTTTTGGATTGACCCTTTGTGTGCGATGGGTTTGGGTTTTCTTTCAAGCCCATGTTTATTTCCCTTATGTTTTGGGGGGCTATGGTTGTGGTCCTTTGGTGTGTCTCTATTATAATTTATCTTCTCATTGATGGAGAAATTCTCTCTTTGATTAATTCTTAGTTGGTGTTCTTTCCCCCTTTTGTGGTCTTTTAGCTAGCTAATCCTAATTTGGAGGAGTTGGTCTTGTTGGACTGGTTTCTTTTCCAAATTCTGCATCCTTTTTCTTCTCTAGATATTCCTATTGAGGTGGTACCATATTATATTGAGGTGGAGATGGGTTTCTCTAGATTATGTGGAAGGTGTTGCTTGGGGGTTGTTTGTGCCTTGTCTCTTAGCTACATGGAATTTGTTGCTGCCTTTTTCTGTAAGGAGTTTAGTTTCATGGGGGCTATCACTACTTGGTGTAGGAAGTTTTTGGGTTTTATGGTTAAACCCTTTGTGAAAACTTTTATGGGACCCTTACCAAAACCCATGTCCTAGGTTCGGCTATGGTGTCTCATTTTCATGGTTTCTTCCTCATTTGTTTATATTGAGGTGGGTTCCCCTTCTATTAAGGTAGAGATGATCTTTTTAGGCAAGCTAGAGTTATGCCTTTTCAAGGATTTTGCAACTTGGTGTAGTTTGTTTGTGGGCTTCATGGTTAAACCCTTTGTAAAAAGGTTTACAGTGCCTTTTCAAAACCCATGATTTGGGTTTTCGGAGCATTGTGAAACCCTTATCTCTTTCAATTATGGGAGCCTAGGAAAACTCTCTATCTATGTATATTTGAGGCCTCTTTTTTGATGTCTCTAGCCTCGTTGGCATTTCAGTTAAACTTAGATGATTATTCTCTTGAGGTGGGTTGTTGGTTGGATATTGTTTGTCAATATTTTATTTAGTCATAGCAATGATATTTTTGTGGATTCTAGATCCTCACAAAAATCCTCCTATAAGGGCTTCTGGGTCCCCTCAAAACCTTCTTTAACTCATCAAAAACTATAATTATATTTTTAGAAAAAAATATTTTCATGTCATATGAGAAAGATGATGATCATGACCATAAATATGGATAATTGATAATATTGAGAAGCTCATCAATGAAGTGTCCTAGGGTGGAAGGACTAATATAAATAGAGAACTTATTTAGAACTAGATGTAAATTAGGGTAGTATTGAATGATGATCATCAATAATATAAGTACATGTGAGTTCGTATGAAATGAATTGGATTAAAAATTAATGTTCAATATGTAGAAACACCAAAAAGTCTTACAATATTGTTTGGTTATAATGAAAACCTAATGTAATGATTAAAGAACAATGTTAGGTAACATTTAAGATAGAGATTTATTATTTTAAATTATTGTGTGATATAATGCCAATGGATGTGTGTTGCCTAATACTAGGGAGACCTTGATATTTTTACCAAAATCCTACACATCATGGGAGAGAAAGAGCATAAATTATATCTAATAGTGGATGGACTAAAGGATAGAGAAGATGAAGTTTGCAAAAATAGAAATGTATTCTTGGTAGATGGAAATAATTTTTTATATTCCGTAAGGAATGACTATATTTGTTTTGTATTAGCTATTAATATTTAAAGCAATACCATATCTAACAATATGATGCAAGTGACACTACTAGTAAGGAGTATTAATGACCATATATATGTAATTCTAAGAGTTATTTTACCAAATAAAGGACCACACAAAATGACACTAGTAGAGAATGCGGATCTAAATAAGAGGGTATGCATGTAAATAAGGAAAGGTGTAATTTGAGAGAGTTTTAGCCCATGTCTATAAAAATATATAACTAGCACCCAAAATGATTGTGAGTAATGCAAGTATATTTTCAATTAATCAACACATTATTTCTAAAGTATATATTTTCATTGTCAAGAATGGATGATATCCATAATTATCTAAGTGGAGCAAATTATTTAACCAAGACTTGAATAGTAGTGTCACTAGACTTTGATAAGAGAAATAAATAAATACAAAATAACATTTAATGTTAATTAAGGGTTGCATGAGTGGCTTGATATTATTTTTAGACTATCCAATATATCAAGAATAATTGTTTTCTTGATTAATGACCTATATTAATGGAATTCTTGGGTAAGTTTGAAATAGTTAATCTATATGGCATTCTAATTTTTTTATAAGCATGGAGGAAAAAGATAGAGAACAACAAAGTAGTACTATAAAGGTTGAAATAAGAAATATTGCTTATTAATTTCAACAAATATAATTTAGTATTGAATAACTAGTACACAATAAATTGGTGGTCAACTAAAAAGTTTCTAACATAGACCTACAGTATATGAAATCCATTATGGGTTTAAATATCCTATTAAATTTAGGTAACTTTGAAAGTATTTTCACAATAATAGGTAAGATAATGAGAGGCTACTATGATTCATTCAAGTAAACCTTAGAGGTTTATAGGTAATCTAGGAGCATACAATTTTATAAATGGTCCTACACTACACAAGGAAAAGAATTTAATTAATATTATTTGTTTGAATGTTTATGTATATTGAAATTAATTTTCTTGGTAAATTGTGAGCACATATTTTTCAAGATAATTCAATAAATATCCATAACATATTTTTTGTGGCCCCAAAGGCTTTTTTTTTAATATTAAAAATTGAGAGACCAAAAGGTAGAGAGTTTATAGAAAAAAGACCAAGGGAGGCAGAGCCTCAACCATCAAGCAGTGAAATCAGAGAGACTAACCGACTGAACATATACAGTCATCCAACTACCAAAAAGAGACACGAAGGGAATTATTTATCATTACACTAATAGGAGCATATAAGTAAACTATTGGAGAATCTCATCCTGATTCTCCAACCACGTGGTCCAGCCTTGTGGACCTTCCATCCACACCACCTTCTTCCGATCCAGGATCTAAGTAAACATCTTGAGCTTGTCAAAGTAGGGACCTCTGTTATCCTTGAGTTCTTTGATCAGTTTATTTAATGCATCATCAAAGGCAGTCTGATTTTCTACATCCTAACCCATTCATGTCCATCTTTCATCTCATAGATAAACATGGTTGCATGACCATCCAAGAGGAAACACAACAAATTTTCCCTGTCGACATTCATCAAGAAGCATACCTGCACAACAATTTTATAACATGTGAGTTTTCTTAAAAACCCAGTAAGAGTTCTATCATTGCCTTGGAACTTTTCCTGATTTCAAAGTTTCCAAATAAACCAAAGTATGAAAGAAGAGAGAATTTGCCAGAATAGGTTAGCATCCTTCTTAAGACCATGAATGAAACAAGTAATAATATCAAGAGTATAGACACGTTCAGGAAGGGAGATTCCAAACATTAAACAGACCTCTCTAGCAAAAATGTAGTCGAGAAAAATGTGTTGTGTGGTCTCAGGCTTCCTACAAATACAGCATAGGTCATAGGCAACCCATTTATTCCTAATATGCAGTCTATCTAGCATAAGTTGCCACTTGAAGCATTTGACCATAGGGGGGATAGGATATTTCCATAGTTTTTCAAAAGTTTTCTGCCACACAGAGGAATTAAAGTCAACATACCAAAGGGAGTTAACATGATCGACCACCAAGGTGTCATAGTTAAGCAGTTTGTAAATAGATTTGGCTTTGATCTTGGAGATGAGGGAACCATCCTTCCACAAAAATGAGAGGTATCTATGAGCTTCTACATCAGTGTTCCTGGGAAGATTGAGACAAGCATAGACATTTTTAATCATATTGTAGGTTCTCCTGTATGAGGTAGGGAGGCCATACTCATTACTAGGATCCTCCCAGCTAATGAGATTATCATGTTCAAGGATGTCCATAAGATATTTAATTCCCTTATTATACCAATACCTAGCAAAGCATCCTTGGGTTAAGGCAAAGGGTTTAGAGTTATGGTAGAGATTCCACCATATTTATCTCTCCCCATGCAGAGTGTTATTACAATCAATGTTAGAGTTGACAATAAGTTTCGTACATGCTCCCAGGCTTTCCAGATGGACTTAAACACCCAAGTGCCTTGGAGAGACATAGAGAAACTGCCTGCTACCAAATCACTAAAGGGAAGGATTTCCAAGATTTGGCAAGCTTGGTGACACCATTTTGAATGTTATTGCTTACAAGAATCTTCTAGGGCTCTTGTCCTTCCAAAGCATGAAATATCCACTTGGCAGCAAGGGAGATTCCTTGTGTTCTGAGATCCCTAAGACCCAATCCACCAAGTCTCTTATCTATATGGCACCAGATCCATTTGACCATGTGGGCCTTTCTTTTACCCTTGCCATCAGACCAAAGGAAGCATCTAATAGATGTTTTGATTTAAAAAATTTGGTAGTTACTAAACGTCCAAACAGAGGAGTAGTATATACTATAGGAAGAAAGAATTTTTTGGCAGACTTGAATCCTGCCAGCCGAGGAGAGAACCCTATTGTTCCACTTGTTAAGCTTTTTATAGATCTTTTCTTTGACCCAAATCCACATGTCTTTAAGAGAGGGAGATACAAAAAAAGGGATACCAAGGTATCTAACTATTTTATTGGGTCCTCCCCATGAGTATCCAAACTGTAGGAGCCTATTCGAGGGTTTCTCTTTCCACCCAAGTAGAATAGATTTGGAGCTGGCGATCTGAGCACCAGAGGCTCTACCAAAGGTGTCAAGTTTTTGATTGAGGGAGTCAATGTTATGCCTAGAAAGCTCCATGAAGAGTGAGGTATCATCAACAAATTGAATGTTGAGTAATTCAGAGTCATCCGGCATCTTAATGCCATGAACTCTAGGAGATAAGGTGTCATCTCTTAGGAGGTAGAATAAGGCATCCAAGGCAATAACAAATAGAGTAAGGGCAAGAGGGTAGCTCTACCTAATGGATCTAGAAAGAGGAATAGGTTGTGAGAAGGTCCCATTAATTTCAATCAGGGCAGAGCCATCCCTGAGGAGGATTTGAACATAACTACAGAAATCGCTAGGGAAGCAAAAGGCTTTGAGCATCATAAGGATAAAGTCCCATTCCACCCTGTCATAGGCTTTCTCAAAGTCAACAAGGAAAATGGCAGAGTCTTGATTAGAAGTCCTGGCCCATTCCATAGATTCCCACCTAGTGACAAGGTTCTCCAAGATATACCTACCTTTAATGAATCCAGTTTGGGTAGAACAGATGAACTTGGGAAGAATTTTCTCAAGGCGAGAAGCTAGGGCTTTGGCTATGATTTTATATGAGACGTTAAGGAGGGTAATTGGCCTCCATTTTTTTATGAGGGCTTTGTCTCCTTCTTTTGGAATAAGTTTAACAATGCCCCTATTGATGAACTCCCCAAGGGTTCCAGTATCAAGTGCTTTGGTGTATATGTCATAAAGGTCTTTAGTGACCCACTCAATATTGGTTTTGTAGAATTCAACAGGAAGTCCATCAGGGCTTGGGGCATTATTATCCTTGAGGGCCTTAATGGCATCAACAATTTCTCGCATAGATATTTTGGTCTTGAGAAGGAGAGATTCATTCTTAGATATCCTTTTGGGGATAATGTTATGACATCTATTTCTAACATCTTTTGAAGCTTCATTATCCTTTGAGGTAAAGAGAGTCTTATAAAAGATTTCAAAGGCATCTTTGATATCATTGATATTCAAGAGCTCCTTATCCTCTACTATGATTCTATCAATTTTCTCTATGTTCTAATTTTGTTTGAGAAGGTTAAAGAAAATTTTGGAGCCTTTGTCTCCGAATTGGAGCCAGTGATTAGAGGCTCTGATGAAGGCACCCCTGATTTTGATATGTTGATGTTCCCTAAGGATGTCTCGATCCTGAGAGACCCATTTAGCCAAGGTAGAGGAGGAAGGTTGCAATTGAATTTCTTGTTCCAAAGAGTGGAGTCGATTAGTGAGAATTCTTTGCAGAGATCTATAGTCCTTGGCTTTCTTCTGGCCAATAGTTTGGAATATTTTCTGCCAAGAGGAGATGTTCCTATTCCATCCGAGAGTGTGGGATTGGGGATGTTGAGTCGACATGTTAAAGAGTCTAACCATTTTAATGATAATTAGGACATCCTTATCTTTTAGCAGGGAGGTGTTGAAGATAAACTTCTTATTGCAAGGATTGTTGTTGGAGATGGAGTTTCTAGTATTAATGATAGCTATGATAGGAAAATGGTCGGATAGAGTCACCGGCAAGATAGCCACTGCATTCCCTAAGTGGTTAGGGGAAAAGGAAAAGTAGTCTTTATTAACATAAAACCTGTTTAATCTAGAGTAGATTCGGCCGGGGCTTTGCTGAAAGTTGCACCAAGTGTACCATAGGGCAGAGGTTTCAGATTTGCTTCCTTCAAGGGGATCAAACAACTGCATTTGTTTCTTAAACCTATCCCAATGAGGTTTCTCTAGGCTTTTCCATTAGAAAGGAATACCCCCAGTCTTATCATCTTGGTTTTCAATCATGTTAAAGTCCTCAGCCATAACCTAGGGGATACTCGGGAGGGATGCCAGCCAATTCAAGAGGGATATTCTTTCCTTGTAATCATTAGGTGCATATATAGAACATATGCCAAAACAAGAGCCTCTACTATCCAGGGTAGCCTACGCCACTCTGTTACATGGGGAGATGCCCCTATCCCTAATGTAATTTGCCCACTAAAGGGTTAATGAGAAGACCAACTCCACCCTTTCCTTTAGGATGATTGGTACATATTTTTATTCCATCTCTCCAAATAAAATCAAGAGCAGTGTCAAGAGAGAAATCAACAACTTTAAGTTCTTGAAGCATCAAAAAGTCTATATTTTTATGACAGTGCAAAAACCTTTTAATAAAAAACTTCTTATCAGGTGACTGCAGGCCTCTAATATTCGATGAGATGTACTTCATGAGGAATGAGGATAAAGAGGGACTATTAGGGAGACCATTTTGATCTCTAGACTTTTTCTTATTCTTGGAGCCAACAGGTTTGCCTTTCTTCTTAGGTATGGAGGACCCTTTCATGAGGTCATCATCATCCTCACTAAGCTCAGTTGGCTCAGTCTTACTATCTGCATTTTCTCCAATGTGAGACCCATACACTTGGGAGCCTGGAAAGCCAAGGAGCATTGAGCTAGACTTAATGTCTTCTAGACCCATATTAGCATAAATAACTTCAATAACATGGTTGTCCTCTATCTCATTGAGCACCCAAAAGGATTTTAAATAATTTTAAACCATTTATATAAAATGAACTTTCATCAAATATTTTAAATTTAACTCCAAACACCCAAACATGGAATTTTTTTTTTTGGCAAAATATTCACTAGGAAAAAAATTTCTAACACCTATTCTAGCTAGTGCATCATTTTTTTTCATTTGGTTGCAATAGGATGAATGCAAAGAAGTTACAAGAACCAATTTATAGATAGATTACATTCATAATTGTGTCAATTTGTAGTTTAAAGAAACTAGATGATTTCAACTAGCTAGATGTATATAGAAATCAACAAAGTTAAAAATTTAGGCTAATATTTCCAATTCCTATAGATGAAGAATGAATTATTGACTAGTAATGATTGAAATTTAGATTTCTTATGATTAAAATTCTAGAGGAAAAAACCCAATGTCCATGATTTACAAACTAAGTATTAAGAAGTGCATATGTTTGGGATTACATTGCTGAATTGAATGGCATTTATTTGTATGAGAAATAATTTCTATGTTATGAAATTCAAGTGCGACTAAATTTTATTCTTTGAAAACTATATAATAATGATCTACATTTATAATTTTTTTGGGTCCTATTTTTATTTTAAATATAAGAGAAATATTTAAAATAGTATTAATGTATTTGCATATAAGTATTGTATGTTTTTTTTTTTTTTTTGAATGTGTAAAGTGGGGTTGGCTACAATAGTTAATTCCCATTCAGGTTATCCAAATGTTCGTCTAAATCAATTAGTAATTTAGTATAAGAGATTTGTGTTAGTGTAGGTTTTTATTTTCTCTTAAGTTAGCGAATATTTACTTTTCCTACACATTATTAGGCTTTCTTAGGTTATATTAGAATGATTAGGGTGAGAACATGTGGCATATTTCTACAATCACATGTGTCATTCACACCCACATTTGGGTGGTTGAATGTCACACCCTCTTTTGGATTTATTAGTCATGCCTCCCCATAACCATTTCTTGTCTTTACTTGAGTTGGCATAACCATGTATTTGGCATTTACCAAGTAGGTAAAACTCCCTCCTATTTTGGGCTACAGGGAGTTATTATTCCTCTTGGTTTAATATCTCCATATTTTTCTATATAAACCAGCCCTCACCTCTCCCTATATGAAGTACTGAGAAGAGAACACTAGCTCAGATTGTGAGTCTAGTTCAGTGCTAGGAGAGTGTTGAGTTTTGTTCAGCTCTTGGATTCTTGTTTTTCTTTTCGGACGCATTGATCTTGGATGGCTTCACATCTAAATTTAACATGGTATCCAAGCTAGCTGTGAGTTGTGGGTTAGCATTCTTGTAGAACCTAGATTCATTTTGTTCTTAAGAGAAAAATATGATCTCTTGCATCCATTGATGTCTTGAAGAGCTTGAAAAGATTCAAGGAATTGTATCTTTTTGGGGGGGTTCCTATTTCTTACTTATTATTGAAGGTGTTTTGGAGCTTCCTGGACCAAATCTGAGCACACCATTGAGTCTAGAACAACCGAGAAAGTTAGATTCATCCTTTTTTTTGTCCAGATACGACACTAGATGCGAATTTTGTGAAGGTTCGAAGTAGAGCTTTAATTGCGAGATCCAAAGGGTACTTGAATTTTTGGTGAATTTTCATGCCAAACAAATAGTGCCATCACATCCAGAAGGCCCAAAAATGCTAACATTGAGCCAATTTTTCTATTTTAGTGACAGTCAATTTAGAGGTAAAAAAAATTTTTAGTAGATGAGCCCTATGACCCACCTACAAAGTATGGTATGAATTTGAATTTTTTTGCATTATAAAAAAATAATATTATTTTAAATACTAATATCGCATTTTTGTATATTAAAAAGACTTTATTTTAAAGTCATTATAATTTTTTATTAAAATATTATTTTTTAAATAAAAATCTATATTTATTATAGACTTTTGAAGAGTTTTTATTGAAAAGTTAAAAAATAATTTAGAAAAGAAAATCAAAAAAATTTAAAGGTACTCGACAGAGAGGGTACACAGACCCTGTCGGGCCCTCTGTACCCGCAGGTGTTGTGGGTACCGCGAGCCTAAGGCTCGAGCCCCTTGCATTTCCGGTGGTGGGTGTTTAAACCCCGCACACCTTTACACCCCTTGCTAGGCCTCATTCCCATGACCTCCGTGGCTATAAATTCAAAGTTTGTTTTATTAAAACTTTCAAAACATTAAAACCTCCACTTTGAATCTCGCCTTCATTTCTTGCCCTCGACCCCTGCGCATTAACCCCGTGTGGCCTCAGCTTTTGTGCATCCAACTTGGAGATCCAAATATAATTGGCAGTGATTTTAACGGTTTGCCAAAGGGTGGCATTTTTGGCAGTTTAGCAAATTTTGGCGGAAATTTTCAAAATTTGGAAGTTTTCTACAAACTAGTTGCCAAACATTTTGGCAGTTCAACTAGAATTGGCGGCATATAGAATTTGGTAGGAGTAAAACAAAGTTGGCAGTTTTCATCAAATTTGGCAAAGGATATTTTTTTTGGCAGACCCCTCACCATTGAAGTTTTGTTTTTTGCACTGAAACTTCAGAAGGCCCATTCTCGCTCATATAGAGGTATTTTTCTGTGAATTTTTTTTTATTTGGGGTAGAATTTTGTGCTCTTTGCAGTGGATTCTTCATTTTTTTCTCAAGCGGTCTATTTTTCTAGAAAATTACTTTTCTCATCAGATTTGAAGGACATTCCTCATTTTTTCAACTTTAAACGTATGCAACTTTCACATACAACCTCAGATTATGCTGATTCTTTTTTTGAAAGTTGATATTTTTGTATACACTACACATTGATGCTAATTTAAGGTTCTCATATTGAGATATTTTTGTAATTTCAGCATTTGAGTCTTTATTTGGACATTGTAAAACTCTGCAAAATGAAATCCAACATTGTAAACGCACTAATTTATAAAGTACCTCAATCATTTTCTATTGGGGGAGATTATTGATTGAGTGAAAAAGGGGGGGGTCTCTCTTCTTGTGTGTGATATCTAATCTGCTTACTTGTACTCTTCTTTTCCTACACCTATCGATCATTCTAAGGTTCCTTTGTTTACACCTTATAATTATGCAAATTGGCATCAACATGCTTGAGCAAAAGGTAGCTGAACCTATAGAGGATAAGGAAAAGATAAAATGGATGCTTGAACAAACAAAAGCTCTTGGATGTCTTCGTAGTTTTGTTTCCCTTGATCTAATGTTTCAAATTGAAGCATGTAAACATTCACATTAAGCTTGGGAAAAGATAAAAACATTGTATGGTACTACTGATGAAGTTAGAGGCTATCAGACAGATACTGATTTGATGAGCCTTGATCCAAAGAAATTTGAAAACATCTAGGACTTGATAACTAAGGTTAATGATTTGAGAGCACAATGTAAAGAATATGGTATTGAGAAAAAGGGCATTCAGTTGGTCTACAATGTATTGAACAAATTAGGTCTCGAATATGCATCTTTTGTTTCTAGTTTTCATTCTCACAGGCTAACTATGAGATTGACTTATGTTAAGCCTTCATTTGAACTATTTTCTGAGATGTTGATACATGAACAACATAAGCTTCTTTCTATGGATCTCATTAAGCTATCATAGAATTAGGCCTCATTATCTAATCAACCTAAGGGACAGAAAGAGTCAAGACAATCTGACAAGAAATAAAAGAACTTCAAGAACAAGCCACATATAGATCAAGCACAAAATAAATCATCTTCAAAAGGTGATCCATCTAAGAAGGAGAAGTCTACTTACTCATATTGCAAGAAGACTGGACATGAAGAGAATTTTGGTTACAAGAAGGATATTAATGAACTGAAAAATCTTCTTTAGAAGAATAACATTGATCTACCTTCTCAAATGTCTGAGTCAACTTCTACTTCTAATTCAAAAAAGTTAGGGTCTACTAAGGTAAAAGGTCATGTAAGACTTGCTTCTAAAGAAACTAGAGGTAAAGTTAAAGCTATTTGTGCTACTATAAGTTATGAATTAGGGAGATGACTTCTAGATTCTAGAGGTTCTCATCATATGACTTCTACACCGTCTATCTTCTCTTTTATTGAGCCTTGTGTTATGTGACCTATTCTGATGGGAAAAAATACTTATATGAGTGTAATTGGGAAAGGTTCTATTGATATTGGGGATGGCACTTTCAATGATGTCTTGTGTGTACCTCATTTGTCAAACAATCTTATATCCATCTATCAGATCACCCATGGTGGAAAAGATAAGATTATGGAATTCACACATGATTCAGTCATCATTTGAGACTTGGAAAGCAAAGCCCAATAATTTCTACTAGGATGGTTGATCATGCATCTCAGTTATATACCTTTTCAGACTTTGCACCTGATGATGGTTCTAATCATTTGGTTGTTGATCACACTCTTAATGTGAACATTGATTTTGAGGAGAACTTTGGTTACTTGAACTTGGATATTCCCACATCAAATCCAATTCTTGAACCTTGCATTCCTTCTCCTCCATCTACTGTTGCTTCAAAGGATACTTGTGTTGTTGTATCCATGGCTACTTGTGATTTAGTGCAACATGATATACATTGTCTTTCAGATCCAATTTCTTAGGATGACTACTTGACAGACATTGCAAGTTTGTTTGTGGAGTCTCATATTTAAGACTTGGGAGACACTATTTAGGATATTCATATTCTCTTTGATGAAGTTGATTCTTCTTCAGTTGTTATGGAGGAACCTTTAGATCCTCTTATTTATTCTCCACATGATCATTCCTTATAGTTTGACATGAGTGTGGATACTTTTGAGCAACATTTGGAGGAGGCATCTTTATATTCAGAGGATATTCAAGAGTCTTAGGATCTTGTTTGACATCAAAATTTATTATGTTTTGGATTGTCATCTTCATCAGTGTGGCCTATAACTCCTAATTTTATTTTGATAGCTTTCGACATTGGCATGGAGACACATGAGCAGTATTAAGAGACTTCAAACATTTTACACTTTCTTCCTTCATATTCCTTTAAGGAATGGGAAGATAGTCTACATACACCTTTGGTTTAATTTCTTCCCAAGGGGAGGAATGGTGTTCAATGATCGTGGTCTATCTTCTACATCCATTTTAGAGCATGAACCATTACTATAGTTGATTACTTTTGGGAAGGCTACATAGTCTCTCTTATCCTTTCTATTTCAGAGGGGACTTCTTCCTTGCATGGAATTGTTTCTTATTTTGGGAAACTTGTTGTATTTTCTTTTTTTTGGGGAGTTTTGTCACTCTGGGTTTTTTCATTTTCTTTGTCTATGAGAGATTTCTTTGTACATGGGTACCTAACATGGCCTTTTAGCTGAGACCCATCTTTGTTTTTTTTGCCAACCTAAGCTATGCTTAAAGGGGGGTTGTAAAAGTAGGTTTTAATTTTCTCTTATGTTAGGGAATATTTATTTTTTCTACACATTATTAAGCTTTTCTTAGGTTATATAAGAATGGTTACGGTGAGGACATGTGGCATAAATTTACAATCACGTGTCATTCACACCCACATTTTGGGGGGTTGAATGTCACACCCTCTTTTGGATTTATTAGCCACCTCCCCATTACCATTTCTTGTCTTTACTTGAGTTGGCATAACCATGTATTTTGCATTTACCAAGTACATAAAACTCCCTTCTATTTTGGGCTATAGGAAGTTAATAATCCTCTTGGTTTTATATGCCCATATTTTCCTATATAAACAAGACCTCACCTCTCTGTATACGAAGTACTGAGAATACAACACTAGCTTAAATTGTGAGACTAGTTCAGTGCTAGGAGAGTGCTAAGTTTTGTTCTCCTCTTGGATTCTTGTCTTTCTTTCCTTTAGCCACATTGATCTTGGGTGCCTTGACAATGAAATTTAACAATTTCTATCCTTATTTAGAGAGGAAATCATAGAATATTTTTTGTTGTTGTGAGATAGATGACATAATTTTAGAGGGCTTAAGTAGACAATAAAAATAGAGGAGAAGGTAAAGTTGGGCTTGGACCTAGAGAAATTAAAAATATATTGAGATGATTGATATCAAGAATAGAAACCACATAAAATAAAAAAGAACAAGAATAAGAGTATACATATAGAAGATGTTAGTGAATATTAAGTTGAAGAACCTAAGGTTGTAGTATATAGAGGAGTAGATGCACATTAAGTTAAATGTTTATGTGTAATATCTAGAGTTAAAAAGTAAGATAAGAATTGATTGACCAAATTATAATTAAAGTTTCAATCCAAAACACCACATTGATATGATTTTATAGATGGAAAACTAGTTCGATTGAGTCTATAGTTGATCATAAGAAACTAATATATTTTTAAAAAATGATAAAAGAGAATGCATCCCTATGATGGGATCGAGTGTAAAATAAGAGACACTAGAATGTTAAAGAAAAGATAAAATCACAAGAAGAAGAACAAGACCAAAGAGAGAAGCCAAAAATAAAACCATGTATCATGTCCTTCTAGATAGACTCCTAAAAGGTAAACTATGTTATGTATGATCTATTTCATAACACTCCAAATGAAAAGAATCATCAAAACCCAATCATTATATCACCATGATCAAACACAATATGGATCTAAGACTTTATGAAAAGGAATATCTAATTTGTATCTTCTTATGTAAATGAGTTATTTTTATTAAATTTTCTATGCAATATTGAATATTGATTGATTGCATCAATGTCATATCCTAATTTATTTCTACACATTTACTTACAATGCACTACAATAATTTAATAAATTGATAAATTAAAATTATAGATTAGCAATATTTCACTTGTTAAGAATAGAGAATGAAACCACATATAGAGATGTATGAGTTTGATTTCTTTGATTGAAATAAATGTTTAGCTTTAAATAAAGATATTCTATGAGGTATGCCAATCATATCTCTATATACATATCTGATACATATTTGGATTATGGAATCTTCCTAGACAAACATCTAAAAAACCAAAAAATACATGGCATATGAGATACATTGTGACATGGTAGTGCCATATATAAGAAATATTTCATTTGTATTCAACCCTTATCCAATAATAATTTATGATTTATATAGACTAATTGATCTAATTATAATAAGACTTTAATAACTTACCTTTAATTGTAAATATTATCCTAATAGAATCTTAACCCTTACACTAAACCCAAGGTTTATTTTAGAACCCTAACCTTACCCTAATGCTAACCCCAATATTTATTTTAGTACCCTAACCCTAACCACTATTGAACTCTAATTAACCCAAACCATAAATGTAACCCTAATTTAACCCTAACCCTAGAAACCCTTGCTCTTACCACAAGTTTCATCTTAGAACCCTAATGCTCACTCTAGACCTAATTAAAGTGTAATTCTAAACCTAAAACTTGTCATAATTCTCATCCTAAACTTAATTATAATTATATTTATAACCCTATTTTTAATCTTAATTCTAACACTTTTCCTAATTCTAATAATAACCCCAATTCTAACCATAACACTAACCCTAACCCTAACCATAATACTAAGCATAACTATAACATTAACCATAATGAAATTATTAATAAATCGTCTAATAATTTTGATTCCATCTCTATAACTAATTATAAATGCAACTGTATTTTGATAATCAATTTATATTTCAAATTCGTAACTATTATATATAATAAGATTTATATATTAATAATTAGTAAAATGATTTTGCATCTTTTATTTAAATATGTTAAAAATCAAGAAATTATTAAACATATAATTGTATACAATATATCTTAATTAAATACCGATAAAAAAAATATATATCTTAATTAAATTATATTTATATATTATATAACTAATAAATATATTAATATTAATTATATATTAATACCTGTTGGGATATATGATAGTGCTCCATCATTGTTTGATGACTACAAAATGGTATAATTCTTGATCATATTCCTATAATCTCATTGGACAACAACCCATATTAAAATAAACACCAAATCATGAACCTGTCTCCAAAATCAATGTTCACAATACATGCATGCTTTAAATTTTTCACCACAATGAAAGCCAAAAATGAAAAACAAGACCAAAACACCAAAAATACTTCCCAAGTAAGACACCATCTCAAACTAAGAATATAACTTGAAATTTTGGAAATCCTCCATCTTCCTATGCCACTAATGTTTGAATCGACCTTGTTACACTTTAATCATTTCATGACTCGTGTGAGTCTTTGAAGACCTCATCATGTCTTGTTGGAAAATTTGTTTCTCCTAAGCCTCTATGAACACCTACCTATCAGGGGTTGTTTCCAGGAAGTTATTCATGTGAAGACTTTGATATTTTCATCCCCAACTTGCTTCAGACATTGTAGTAGCAACAACTAGTTGAATTACTGCTGGTAGGCAATTTTGAATTTGAATTTTGAGGGGAAATTTGTTAGACAACACCAAGACAAAAGGAAAGAATGTATCCTAATGCAAGTTAGAGTGTATGTAGTAGTAAGAAAAATGTATTTGTGTTCTGAGTGATTTAGTGAATGTTGAGAAAGTTTGTGTTAAGAGTAGTAGTTTCTCCAAATATTGTGTGGCTCTTGATGAGCTATAATTACTCTAGGAGTTTGTATCTCCAAGTGAGAAATGTGTGAGTTAATGAGAGAGACTTGAAAAACTCCATAGTTTGTAAAAGAGCTCAAAGAACCTCCAGATTGTTCAGTATTTGGGAGTAGCTAAAGAACGCTACAAATCTAATTTGGAATTTGTAGCTATTCATAGTTTTCAGTCAGTAATTTATTTCTAAGTTGGTAATTTGTTTTGTAGCCTCTTTTATAGTTTAATAGAAAGAAAATCATTGTATGTCTCCAATTTGTGTTTAAATTTTCTTTTGTTGTGTATTGCCAATAATTGGCAAATCTTAGCTATAGTCTCAAAAGTTTGATTTTGCATAGTATTTGAGATTTGTATTTGAGAATTCTTATTTTTTTATTTGGTATCAAAGATTTGTCTCTACCCCTTCCTAAGAGAATTTTTTTTTATAACTAAACTACTGGATAGGGCCAGTCCCCTTCACTCTAATTACGATAAAATATACATCATGTTCACATATTTCCAAATGAAAATGCAATATTTTCTTGCTATACAGGTAGTTCTAACTGTGCTCATTTAGAGAAGTCATCTAAAAACTATATACTTATGCATATAACCATTCGAGTAATTATAAATATTCCCTAAGGCCTAGACAAGTCTTAGCTCCAAAAATCTAGATTTCTATAACTTGAAAACCTATTTGTTATTTTCCAGCCATTTTAGGTCACCTCCATACATCAAATTTTTTTAATAGGAATACATGTTCTACTAAGTAAGCAAAAATGACAAAGCATAGGCAGAGGAAAATGATGTTTCCTTTCTAATCTTTAGAATCACACTCCATTTCTTAGTTATCTATAGAGGCTTCTCTTTCCATGTTGAAACCTTGAGTCCGCTTCTCCAAGCCTTCCAACTAGATGAATTTCGATAACTAGTCTGGTGATGGATAATAATAGTGTTTGTCTAATTCAAAAGAAAATTTAGGCTTTGAATTTCTTTCCCCTTGTAATCCTGATATTCCATTTCATCATCTAAAAGGATTATTGGAAATTTTGGAACTTCCTCCCCTTGTTTGTCAAAATCCTTATGTAGAGGGATCCAAAAATCCTCACAATTTCTCAATACATCCTCCAAACCACCCAAAAGCTAAAATTTAAAAATTTCTTTGCATAAGTTTCTATCCGTTTCTTTACTTAATCCCCTATCTAATGCTAAAGCCAAAAATCATTGATGAAATATGTATTAACCTCATACCTGTGATCTACCATTATGAGCTCCTCACCCAAAAGATATTTTATCGCATATACTACTAAGGGGTGATTGTATCTCAGAATGGAATTTAAGCTATTGTCCGTGATTTCTCCTAAAAATTCTATTTGCCTCCTTTTAGCAAGTAGACGGATCAAACTCTCCATTTGGCAGATAATTCTGGACTGTTAAACAGACCACGATATTTTGTTTGTAAATATATTTCTTGAAACTTCGTTGACCCTTTTCTATATTTTAATCTTCTTCAAATCTTCCTTAAGGAGTCACATCAATTTTGGATTGCCATTTTGTCAACCCATATCAAAGTTGGGAAGTAATAGCATTCAAATCATTTTTTTTGGTTGGTCAAGTTTCAAGGAGGCCAACTCAATTGATGATGATTCTGAGTGGATTTTAACCCATCTTACCACCTCCAAATTTAGTGCCATCTCCACCTACCACCAAATTGACTATACCAAAAACTTTTTTCTAGCCCACTCTGATCGGGCAATTCAAAAAATAAATTTGACCAAAACAATTTGGGCATAGACAATAATGATTTAGCCATCTGATATTCGTTGATCAATTAAATCTATGCACCTTTATTAACCATCCCATCACCAAGAATGCTTCCACCCACCAACCTTGTAGTCTCATCAAAAATTAACGATAAGTTTCAAATTCAAATTTTCACCAGCTTTGATTATAATGGGCAAGATAGAGTGATAAAAAGTTAATATGTTCACTTTTTATAACATCAATTGGTAGGAAATTAATTATTTTTAGCTGCAGTTTTTTGCTAGAATGTCCGCTTCACAATTCCCTTCCCTATAAATATGATAAATTCTAAAATCTTCTAGTTTTGTAATTATGTCTTGAGTTGGGGTTAACCATTTCCCCATCAACCAATTTGGTGATCTATTATTCTAAATTCCATTGGCTACAATTTGGGAATTGCTTTCTAACTGAATTCTCTTTGCTCCAATTTTGAGACCCATTTGTAATCCTAGCAAAGCTGCTCTTATTTATGCTATGTTATTGGTTGTCCTTCCTAGAGACTCTAATTCCTGAGTAATTATGATTCCTCCCTTATCTCTATGAATAAACCCTATACCCCCTTCACTTCAATTACCCCTTCCTGCCCCATAAAAATTAATTTTAATCCAACCTGCTTGTCGAGGAGTAGATTTAATATTCTCTCTACTAGATTTTGAGATCTCGATTCTCCCTTTTTGATAGTTTTCAGGAATAGATAAGCCCTTGAATTTTTTGATCATAACATCATCCCATGGACTGGAAATAATTCCCTTTTCTATTTTTCCTCTTTCTACTATATTAAACAATTTCGCCACTTAGTATTCCATTTTCTAATATAAGATTTCCAGTGCAATTTCCTTATCTTGAAAGATTATCCTATTCCTTTCTTTCCACAACTAAGGGAATAACCTTCCATAGACTTTCAAAGAGGCCCTTTTTTCCATTCCATTCCAAATTTTAAACCAAGTAAGTAGATGTTGAGGTTTGGGATAGTAGAATTTTAACTTATCCAAAAAAGAATTACAACATTTCCTTGAGTATGAGTAGTCTAAAAATAAATGATTTGGAGATTCCTCACTTGTTTTGCAAATGACACATCTACTTGCTTCCTAAATTCCCATTCTTTCTGAATGATCTTGGGTGAGAACTTTCCCTTGTATTTCTAGCAAAGCAAAGACCTTAGATTTAGGGAGACAATGTTTACTCCATAGTAGCTTACATGGCTAGTCATCTTTAACTATGGCCATCTCTTTGATTTTGTAACCTAAATATACATTGTAGGATCTTGATTTTGAACCACAACATCTAATCTTATCCAGTTCATTAGAGGGAATCACCCATCTCTCTTTCAAAATATTTGACAAGATTTTCTTTTGTAATCTTGGAGATTGAATATTAACCAGGGGTTTCCATTGCCAACTTTTAATTTTGTTTTTTCAATTATTGTCCGATAATCTTTCACTTTTATCTCCCACTTAAATAGAGTTTCTCTTCTTGTGCCCTCCAAATCTGGAAAGTTTTCTAAAGTTTTATAATTATTCCAAGAATCTTCCCAAATGGAGGCCAATTCACCATTTCCTATCTCCCATGTTACATGCCTTGTTATGATATCCATGCTTTCTAACATGTAATTAATTTTTAGAATGTTGATCAAATTTTTTCTATTTAGATACTTCTTTCTAAGGATTCTAACCCATTTCTGATGACCACTAAAATAAAGATTTCATGCTAGCTTTTCTCCCATCACTAAATTCATTAATGTGAACTATCTCAAACCAGATCCACTAGCCTTTTTTGGTTTACCAATATTTTCCCAAGCTAATAAAGGTACTTTGTTTTGATGATTAATTTCATTCCAGAAAAATCTTCTCATAATCTTATTCAATTCTACCTCAACTCTACTTGGAATTTTGAATAAGACATAAAATAAATAGGGAGTACAGAGAGAACTGATATGATCATAGTTATTAATCTTCTTACAAAACAAAGCCAAATGCCTTTCTAGGAGCCCATCTTCTCTACATATCTTGAGACTAAATTCCCTCAATATTCTTTTTATTCATTCCTTGAAAAAGTTAGGTGCCTAAGAATTTGCCCAAGAAATTAGCCACTTTCAAGCTTAAAATCCTAGCTAAATCCCTTTGTAGACCCAATTGAGTATTGAGAAAAAGACCTTTGATTTTCTCCAATTGATTTGTTGACCAAATGTATCATAGTATCTATTGAGAAGAGATTTGATTCTTCTTGGTTCTTTCCTATTCGATTGACCAAACAACATAGTATCATCTACAAATTGTTGATGAATTACGAGGTTCAAGCCTTCATTCTCCTTCCTCTCTAATATTATTTATACATCTTCCCAGAGCTTCAACCATTATTATAAAGAGGAAGGGGGAAATTAGATCTCCTTTCCTTATGGTTCTGGTGGATTTAAAGAAACCATGAGCCCCTCCATTCATTAATACTAAGAAGGTCAGAGATGAAATACAACTATCAATTCATGTTATATATTCCATTCGGAATCCAAATTTGCATTAAATATCTTTAAGAAATTCTCTATCTATCAAGTCATAAGCTTTCATAATATCTAATTTGATGATCATACTTTCTTGTTTTGTTTACCTCATTGAATGAGTCACTTCATGGGCTATTATTTTCCCTTCCACAATCGATATCCTAGGTGCAAAAGAACTTTTTCTTCTAATATTAAATATTTCAAAACTCTTTTGATCCTATTTGCAATAATTTTTGAATTTATTTAATATGTAGTATTGCATAGGGCTATCGGTCTAAATTCATTCATTGAATTTACCATCTTCTTCTTTGGGATCAAAGCTAGGAAAGTGTGATTCATTACTCTCAGGACTATATTCTTTTTCCTTGACTCCTCCATTGCCTTGTAAATATACTATACTATAATCTCCTAGAAGTGTTGGAAAAAATAGATGGGAAAGCCATTCAAACTAGGGGCCTTATCAGGATTCATCTGGAATACTACATTTTTCACCTCTTCAATTGTTATCTTCTTGAAAAGTTCATAATTTTGATAGTCTGAGATAATATTGATAATTTCTTCTAGAAATTCCTTCATTTTTCTATATTCAAAGGTGAATCTTTGTTTAATATTTTTTCAAAGAATCTTGTTGCCTCCTGATTGACTTCCTCTAAAGATTGCATTCTAGAACCATCTACTCTATTAATTCCTGTGATTGTACTCCTGTCTTTCTTTGCTAGAAAGCACTTATGACTTTTTTTTGTATTTGTATCTCCCTCTTGAAGCCAAACCTCCCAAGATTTTTGTCACCAAAAGCATTCATCTTGTTGATATTTCAAACAAAATTGCCTTTAAAATATTTTTTGTCTCATATTCCTCTTATCCCATTCCTTTTTTAATGATTTTATCATTGAGAATAGTTAATTCTTTTACTACTCTCACTTTTTCCTGGAAAATATTATTGAATTTACTTTTATTCCATTCTTTCAATTTAATCTTAACATACTTTAACTTGCTACGAAGTTCGAACATGTGTGTATGATCTTTGAAGTTGGCCTCCTTACACCATTTTGAAATTAGATTTTCCTTGAGGTTTGGATCCCAGAGCCACATGTTCTGAAATTTGAATGGAATTCTAGTAGGTAGGAAATTTTGAATTTATGTCAATTGGATAGGGAAATGGTCAAAAACAGTGAGAGGAAGCATAGAAACTTCATAAAATTGCATTAGGCTATCCCAATTACTAGCCATCATAAACCTATCTAACCTTTCTGATATATTGTTAAAACCTTTCCTCTGATTAGTCCACTTATAAATATCATTTGTTTCCTTCAAGTCATTAAGATTATTGATATCTATGAAGGGTTGAAAATCAATTTGAACCACTGTAGTTTTCTTGAATCTCCCCAACTTCTCCTGATTGTTTCTAGTGGCATTAAAATCCCCTTCTAACAATACTCCTTCCACTACAAATCCTTCAAGCCTATCTGTTAGATGTGACTATAGTTCCTTATTTTGCATTGTTTGAGTTGGGCCATAGACATTTATTAAAAAGAAAACTACACTTGTTTTTAGTATTTTGCATTTAATGGATATCAACCATTTATTATCTTCCACTATTGAACCATCAACTTTATAAGGGTTCCATAAAACACCTAAACCCCATGAAAAACCTTCTAATGCTACAAATTGTCCTTTCTACTGATTCCAATGGCTAATCCTGATCTCACTCTCCTCCATTCTAAGTTTGGTTTCTTGAAGAAGATAGATATATGTTTTTTTTTGGTTAATTTGGTGCTTGATTAGGTGTCATTTGTTAAGGGCATTAATTCCCCTAACATTCCAAGTAATGATCTTCATTGTGATTGGGGATGGTTGAGAACCTTCCCAAAGCTTGCATTAGATATCCTTTTCCTTTTGTGGCCTTCTATGATAGAGACATTCACTTTGGATTTGTTCAAGGTTCAAAGTTTAGTTTGTTTTACATTGTATCAGAGCCATTTGGCCCTAAATCCTTATTTGTTTGGGCATTTTTTTTTCTGGGTGTTGAAGTTTCTTATGTAGGAGACATGAATGGAGATGAAGGAAAGAGTTGGTAGTAGCCATTGTCCTTCAATGGATAAATTTATGATGTTTGGGAAAAGAAGATGAAGACCAAAAGGGTTGCAAACCATTTGTGGGAGCTTGTGGTCAATGGGTTTGTGGATACAATTGATCCAACTCAATTTGTTGCCCTCACAAACAACCAAAAGACAAAGTTGAGAGAGATAAGTAGGAAATATGAAAAGCTTCTCAGTCTAATTGATACAACCTTGTTAAAGGCCTTTTTCCTAGAATAGCGGCATTTAACTATGCCTAAGAAGCTTGGGAAATCCTTCAAACAAGCTATAAAGGGACTAGTAAAGTCAAATTGGTGAAGCTCTAGATGCTTGAAAGAGATTTTAAGAGGCTTCAAATGAAGGATGGTGAGTCTATTTGAGACTTTCACACAAGATACTCTAGTTTATTGAATTAGTTGAGGAAAAATGGTGAAACTATGGAGGAACAAAGGATTGTGGAGAAAATCCTTCAAACTATACCCTCTAAGTTTAATGCAATCATCATTTGTATTGATTAGGAAAAAAACCTCTCTACTTTCATAGTGGATGAGTTAATAGGTTCGCTTCAAAACTATGAGAAGTGCCTAAATAGGTCTGCTACATCTTCCCAAGAGAAAGCTTTCAAAGCTCAAGATAGTGAAAGAGGTAGGGGGAGAAGAAACAATGTTGGAAGGAGTTAGAGAGGCAGAGGTCATGGCAACTCTAGATAAGGAAGTACTAGAGGAGATAGCTCAAGGTGAACTTGCATCCATGATGGAGAAACTAGCTCTTAGACCAGTTATAAACAAGGCAAGAGGAACATCAATTCAAATTGGAGGTATGATAAGAGAAAAGTTGAATTATACTATTGTCATAAGTTTGTTCATTATGTTAGTGAGTGCTAGAAAAAACACAGTAATTAGTCAAAGAAAAGTGAAGATGTGGATGATGTTTAAATGTGGATGAAGTAATCAGTCCACAGTATTCATTATGTGCAACATTGATGAAGAAGACAAACTTAATGTTTGGCATTTGGATAGTGGTTGTAGTAACCACATGAGTGGTAATGAAAGTATTTTTATTTCACTAATTAAAATGTTAAGTCTAATATTAAGATGGAGGATAATGGAATAATTCCAGCTATGGGAAAAAGGATCTATTATGATATACACAAACAAGAAAGGTGACAAAAAGGAGATTAAAAATGTTTATTTTGTCCTAGGTATTAAGCACAACCTAATGAGTATTGGACAACTGATCCAAAATGGCTACAAAGTGCTTATGGAGAAGGGTGAATGTGTCATTTTTGACAAGGATGAGAGTAAGAAAGTTTTTGTGGGTAAGTGCACCAAGATGGTGAACAAAAATGGGGGTATAAGTGGCCACTGTTTTTTTTTTTTTTTGAAAACAGGTAAACCTGAACTTCAAAGAGCTATTTGAAGGTCATGCACTCAAAACTAGGCATTGAAAAAAGAACAAGAATTTTAGTACTCTAAATCTAGTTTCCAAACTACAATTTTTTTTTTAAATTGGATAATATTAAGAGGGTCAAACCTTTCACGCACGAACAATTGTTCCTGATTTTTTCAGAAAAATATAACATAGTTGTTTTCGTGCACTGCACAAAATATATAGTTAGATTTAATATTTTGCAAAACCTTTGGTAGGATGATAGGTAAGAGTGAGATATAGAAGTTGTGTATTTTTTTGTAATTTTTCGTCGATTATTTTATTTTTTATAATTTTTAGAAGTGACTGCATCCTGAAAATTTGGTACCTATTCATGCGCTGGGCATAACTTGCATCAAAATAATAAAAAATGCAAATTTTATTTTTAAAAGTGTATAGTATCTAGTGTAGAACAATAATATATAATGTATTTTGAATTTGGTCAAGTATATCAAAATTTATTAAAAAAGTGGTAGACATATGTCTGTGAGGACTGTCAAGGCACTGATAAAGAAAATTAAAGTTTACTATGCTAATGTTGTCCAAAAATTAAAAAATTTATATGGTTAGAAAAATAAGAAGATGTGTGAGATTATGGTGGTAATTTTAGAGATACCCACTTCATCATTTGTAAACTTGATGACGATGAAGTCAAGAAATCATGGTGGAGGATGAAAAAATGTGTCAAGGAACAAAAAAGGGGGGGAAATGGGCTTGCAAGACTTAGGGTCATTTTCCAACCCTCTTACCAAGCCAAAACCCGCACGGGTTTTAAAGAATCAAAAGTACTATTCACAGTTGTTCATAGCCCATACGGGTTATGAAGAACTAGAAATAATTTTTTTTGTTTCACAAAACCCGTACGGGTTATGAAGAACTAAAAACATTTTTTTGGTTTCACAAAACCCATACGGGTTATGAAGACATAATAATGTGTGCTTGTAAACTTAGCATTTACTACAGATGTTTTAGACATACCTAGATATTATGTGTTTATGTATGTATATATGCATATCTATAGTTATATATACATATATTTATATAGATATATGTATATATGTTTGTATACATCCATGTACCTCTTCTTTTCCTCTCTCTCTCTCTCTTGTCTTACTTCCCCCATCATTGTCTTTGTCTATTTTGAGCCATAATTATCTTCCTTGAGTTCTATCTCATCTCTCTCCCCGTCACACTTCTCTATTTTTTTATTCTCTCACCCTTTTCTCCTTCTTGTTCTCTCTCTACCTCATGTCTCTCACCCTCTCCTCCTCTCTCTCTCTCTCTCTCTCTCTCTCTCAAACACACACACACACACACACACATTATCCTACCCTATTCTCACCCTCTCCCCCTTCTCTCTCTTTCTCCCCCCTCCCCCTCCCTCTCCCCCCTCTACCTCCCCCTTTCATTATCTTAAATCTCTCTTTCCCTCCCTCTCTCTCTCTCTCTCTCTCTCTCTCTCTCTCTCTCTCTCTCTCTCTCTCTCTCTCTCTCTCTCTCTCTCTCTCTCTCTCCCTCTCTATATCCTATTCTCCCCATCTTCACCCTCCCTCTCCCTTCCTCTCTCCCTCTCCCCCTCTCCTTTTCACAATCTCCCTCTCCCCCTCTCCTTTTCACAATCTCCCTCTCTCTCCCTCTCCCCCTCTCCTTTCCCCAATCTCCCCCTCTCCCTCCCCCTCTCCTTCTCTCCCTCTCTCCGTCTCCTTTTCCCAATCTCCCTCTCTCTCCCTCTCTCTCTCCCCCTCTCCTTTGCCCAATCTACCTCTCTCTCCCCTCCCTCTCTCTCTCTCTCTCCCTCCCTCTCTCCCTCTTGCCATCTTATTTTCCCAATCTCCCTCTCTCTCCCTCTCCCCCTCTACTTTCCCCAATCTCCCTCTCTCCCTCTCCTTTCCCCAATCTCCCTCTCTCTCCCTCTCTCTGTCTCCCTCCCCCTCTCCTTTTGTCCTTCCCTCCCTCTCATAATGTCCCAAAGTCCCTCTCTCCCTCTCTCTCCCCTCTCCTTTTCCCAATATCACTCTTTCCCTCTCCCTCTCTCCCTCCCCCTATCCTTCTCTCCCTCTCTCCCTCTCTCCCTCTCCCCCTCTCCTTTACCCAATCTCCCTCTTTCTCTCTCCCCCTCTCCTTTCCCTAATCTCCCTCTCTCCATCCCCCTCTCCTTCTCTCCCTTTCTCCCTCTCTCCCTCTCGCCCTCTCCTTTTCCCAATCTTGCTCTCTCTCTCCCTCTACCCTCTCCTTTCCCCAATCTCCCTCTCTCCCTCCCAATCTCCTTCTCTCCCTCTCTCCCTCTCCTTTTCCCAATCTCCCTCTCTCTCCCTCTCCCTCTCTCTTCCTCTCTCCCTACCAATCTCCTTCTCTCCCTCCCTCTCACTCCCTCTCTTCATCTCCCCCTCTCCTATTCCCAATCTTTCTTTCTCTCCCTCTCCCCCTCTCCCTTCCCCAATCTCCCTGGCTCTCCTTCTCTCCCTCTTCCCCTCTCCTTTTCCCAATCTCGCTCTCTCCCTCTCCCTCTCTCCCTCCCCCTCTCCTACTCTCCCTCTCTCCCTCTCTCCCTCTCTCCCTCTCCCCCTCTCCTTTTCCCAATCTCCCTCTCTCTCCCTCTCCCCCTCTCCTTTCCCAAATCTCCCTCTCTCCCTCCCCCTCTCCTTCTCTCCCTCTCTCCCTCTCTCCCTCTCCACCTCTCCTTTTCCCAATCTCCCTCTCTCTTCGTCTCCTCGTCTCCTTTACCCAATCTTCCTCTCTCCCTCCCCCTGTCCTTCTCTCCCTATCTCCCTCTCCTTTTCCCAATCTCCCTCTCTCTCCTCTCCCTCTCCCTTCCTCTCTCCCTCCCCCTCTCCTTCTTTCTCTCCCTCTCCCTCCCTCTCTTCATCTCTCCCTCTCCATTTCCCAATCTCTCTTTCTCTCCCTCTTCCCCTCTCCTTTCCCCAATCTCCCTCTATCTCCTTCTCTCCCTCTCCCCCTCTCCTTTCCCAATCTCGCTCTCTCCCTCTCCCTCTCTCCCTCCCCCTCTCCTTTTGTCCCTCTCTCCCTCCCCCTCTCCTTTTGTCCCTCTCTCCCTCTCTCCTCTCCTCCTCTCCTTCTCTCCCTCTCTCCCTCTCTCCCTCTCCCCCTCTCCTTTTCCCAATCTCCCTCTCTCTCCCTCTCCCCCTCTCCTTTCCCCAATCTCCCTCTCTCCCTCCCCCTCTCCTTCTCTCCTTCTCTCCCTCTCCCCCTCTCCTTTTCCCAATCTCCCTCTCTCTCCCTCTCCCACTCTCCTTTCCCCAATCTCCCTCTCTCCCTCCCCCTCTCCTTCTCTCCTTCTCTCCCTCTCTCTGTCTGTCCCTCTGTCCCTCTCCCCCTCTCCTTTTCCCAATCTCTCTCTCTTTCCCTCTCCCCCTCTCATTTCCCAAATCTCCCTCTCTCTCCTTCTCTCCCTCTCCCCCTCTCCTTTTCCCAATCTCGCTCTCTCCCTCTCCCTCTCTCCCTCCCCCTCTCCTTCTCTCCCTCTCTCCCTCTCTCCCTCTCCCCCTCTCCTTTTCCCAATCTCCCTCTCTCTCCCTCTCCCCCTCTCCCCCTCTCCTTTTCCCAATCTCCCTCTCTCTTCCTTTCCCCCTCTCCTTTCCCTAATCTCCCTCTCTCCCTCCCCCTCTCACTCTCTCCCTCTATCTCCTTCTCTCCCTCTCCCCCTCTCCTTTTCCCAATCTCCCTCTCTCTCCCTCTTCCCCTCTCCTTTCCCCAATCTCCCTCTCTCCCACCCCCTCTCCTCTCCCTCTCTCCTTCTCTCCCTCTCCCCCTCTCCTTTTCCAAATCTCCCTCTCTCTCCCTCTCCCCCTCTTGTCTCTCCCTATACCCCTCTCCTTTTCGCTCCTTCTCCCTCCCTCTCTTCATCTCCCCCTCTCCTTTTCCCAATCTCACTTTCTCTCCCTCTCCCCGTCTCCTTTCCCTAATCTCCCTCTCTCTCCCTCTCCCTCTCCCCCTCTCCTTTTTCCTCTCTCTCTCTCTCTCCCTCTCCCTCTCTCCCTCCCCCTCTCCTTCTCCTTCTCTCCATCTCTCCCTCTCCCCCTCTCCTTTTCCCAATTTCCCTCTCTCTCCCTCTCCCCCTCTCCTTTCCCCAATCTCCCTTTTCCCAATCTCTCATTCTCTCCCTCTCCCCCTCTGCTTTCCCCAATATCCCTCTCTCTGTCCCCCTCTCCTTCTCTCCCTCTCCCTATCTCTCTCTCCCTCCCTCTCTCCATCTCCCCCTCTCCTTTTTCTAGTTCTACATAGCCAGTATGGGTAGAACTAAGGCGAAAACTTCTAGTTCTACATAACCTGTATGGGCTATGAGAAATTGTGAATGTTGACATATAGGGTTTCCATAACCCGTATGGGTTATGGGAAAATCTTTATATATTTTAGTCCCAACGGCATAAAAAATAATATTGCAAGTTGTTTGAAGGCCCCACTGCTTCTGCACATGATTTTTTGGAACACTAACAGTCAGGTTTTCATATTCTTTTGTCACTTTTGCTTTGGAGTGATTGATTTTTAAGTTATTTTATAATTGTTACTTTAGATAATAACAAAATCATGATCATTTTTTGTTTTTTTGCTTTGATTATGATTTATTTGTCTTGTATTTTGGTTTTTTTTTAAATTTATTTTATTATTGTTACTTTAGATTATAACAAAATGATGATCATTTATTGTTTTTTTGCTATTTGATTGTGGATTGTCATCATGATGTTATGTGTAGGACAATGGGAAATAATAAGAGAGGAACAAATGAACAAAGAGAGGCAGTAAAGGAAAGACAAAGGGAGCATATGAAGAGATTACGTGAAGGTACATCATCTAATGCACCTAATGAAAGTGATGAACATTCAACAATTGAAATCGATATGAGTAATGCACCAAATCAAAATGATCAACGTACATCAATTCAAATACATATGATGAATTTACCTAAAATGCAGGTACCCTTTCAAAAATTCTATAAAATGCAAGTACCCTATCAAAAATTCTAATGCCTAGTTGTTTGAGGACTTTGAGACACATAGACATACTCTTCATTACTCAAACCTTCTTGTTGCAACAAATATTCATTTGATTAAATATCATGGTAGACCTCTTAACAAGGATTTGTGGAAAGTTCATGAATTAGACCGTGAGGCAATACTTGAGACACTAAGGGTTAGAGCTGATCCAAAAGGTTCACTTGATTGATTTTGGGCCATCTAGAAGAATAATTCTACAATATAGTAGAATAATATTGACAATTTTCTATATATCTTTTGCGAAATGTTGTAACTTCACTTTTTTGGATGTGCTCTACATGCATATGAGTTGTAATATGCATATCAGCTCTAATGTGCATATGTAGATGCCAAATTTTGTATATAAAAACATCAATGAGTTGTAATGTGCATATCTAGATGCTAAATTCTGTATAAAAACAACAATGAGTTGTAATGTGCATATCTAGATGCTAAATTTTGTATAAAAACAACAATGAGTTGTAATGTGCATATCTAGATGCTAAGTTTTGTATAAAAAAACAACAACAAGATGTAATTTGCATATTTAGATGCAAAATTTTATAAATATAAATAGTAATGAGCTTGATAGTTTATATAAGATGCCAAATTTTATATATGAAAGTGTCCATGGGGCTGATTTGCAAATTTTTAATATGAATATGCAATTTTTTTTCCAAGTGTTTTTGGAAAGTTTTGAGTTATTATTGAACTACCCAATTTGAAGGGCTGGTATGAATAGTTTGAATCCGAGATATGATTTTAGTAGGTAGTGACAACATGACCCCATAGGTTCAAACGAATCATCCATAAGTGCCACGGTCCCCAAGTTAGACTACATCAAAGTTTGACCATTTTTGCGCTTTGAGCACTCAAGGGAAAACATCACTACGAGGCGGCTCATAATGGTCAGACATCTTGGGGAGTGAGACAAGGGCATACCTAGCATAAACACGGCCACCTGGATGTGCTCACCTTGACGGTTCATTCCCACGACAAGGAGAACAAAAGATGCACTATTTGGCCACCTCTCACTAAAGGTTTTTGATGTGACAGAAAAAATCTCACCACAAGAAAACAAAATGGAGTTGCTAGAAATTGAGATAAGATTTTGTAGGAAGAAACAACATGACCCCATAGGTTCAAACAGATCATCCATATGTGCCACGGTCTCCGAGTTAGGCTATGTCAAAGTTTGACCTTTTTTCCACTTTGGGCACTCAAGGGAAAACATCGCTACGAGGTGGCTTGTAACGATCAGATGCCTTGGGGAGTGAGACAAGGGTACACCTAGCATAAACCTGGCCACCCAGATGTGCTCGTGCTAACGGCTTGTTCCCACGATAAGCAGAATGAAAGATGCACTATTTTGCCACCTCTCACTAACAGTTTTTGATGCGACAGAAAAAATCTCACCACAAGAAAATGAAATGGAGTTGCCCAAAACCAAGATAGGATTTTGTAGGCAGTGATAATAAGACCTCATAGGTTCAAATGGATCATCCATAAGTGCCACGGTCTCCGAGTTATGCTACATCAAATTTTGACCATTCTTTTTGCTTTGGGCGCTTAAGGGAAAACGTTGCTACAAGGTGGCTCGTAATGATCAGACACCTTGGGGAGCAAGACAAGGGCACACCTAGCGTAAACTTGGCCACCCAAACATGATCACACTAATGATTGATTCCCACAACAAGCAGAATGAAAGATGCACTATTTTGTCACCTGTCAATAACGATTTTTGATGCGACAGAAAAAATCTCATCACAAGAAAATGAAATGGAGTTTCCAAAAACCAAGATAGGATTTTGTAGACAACGATAACATGACCCCATAGGTTCAAACGGATCGTTAATAAGTTCCATGGTCTCTGAGTTACGCTATGTCAAACTTTGACCATTTTTTCCACTTTAAGCACTCAAGGGAAAACGTCGCTACGAAGTGGCTCATAATGATCAGATGCCTTGGGGAGAAAGATAAGGGTACATTTGGCATAAAATCAACCATCAAGATGCGCTCACACTAATGGTTCATTCCCATGACAAGCAAAACAAAAGATGCACTATTTGGCCACTTCTCACTGATGATTTTTGATGCGACAGAAAAAATCTCACCATAAGAAAACAAAATGGAGTTGCCCAAAATTGAGATAGGATTTTATAGGAAGAGATAATAGGACCCCATAGGTTCAAATGGATCATCCATAAGTGCCATGGTCTTTGAGTTAAGCTATGTCAAACTTTGACCATTTTTTTCGCTTTGGGCGCTCAAGGGAAGACGTCGCTACAAGGTGGCTCGTAACGATTAGACACCTTGGGGAGTGAGACAAGGGAACACCTAGCACAAACCTAGCCACCCAAATGTGCTCACACTAATAGTTCATTCCCATGACAAGCAGAACGAAAGATGCACTATTTTGCCACCTCTCATTGATGGTTTTTGATGTGACAGAAAAAATCTCACCACAAGAAAATGAAATGGAATTGCCCAAAACTAAGATAGAATTTTGTAGGCAGCGATAACAGAACCCCATAGGTTTAGACGGATTGTCCATAAGGGTCACGGTCTCTGATTTAGGATACGTCAAAGTTTGACCATTTTTTCTGCTTTGGGCGCTCAAGCGAAAACGTCACTACGAGGTGGCTCGTAATGATCAGACGCCTTGGGGAGTGAGGAAAGGGCACACCTAGTGTAAAATCAGCCACCCGGATGCGCTCAAGCTGACGGTTTGTTCCCACAAGAAGCAGAATGAAAGATGCACTATTTTGCCACCTCTCACTGACAGTTTTTGATGAGACAGAAAAAATATCACCACAAGAAAAAGAAATGGAGTTTCTCAAAATTGAGATAGGATTTTGTAGGCAGTGATAACATGACCCCATAGATTCAAATGGATCATCTATAAGTGCCATGATCTCTGAGTTAGGCTACGTCAAAGTTTGACCTTTTTTTCGCTTTGGGCGCTGAAGGGAAAACGTCGCTACGAGGTGGCTCGTAACGATTAGACACCTTGGGGAGTGAGACAAGGGCACACCTAGCATAAACCCAGCCACCTGGACATGCTCGTGCTGACGGTTCATTCCCATGACAAGTAGAACGAAAGATGCATTATTTTGCCAACTCTCACTAACAGTTTTTGATGCGATAGAAAAAATCTCACCATAAGAAAACAAAATGGAGTTGCCCAAAACCAAGATAGGAATTTGTAGTTAGCAATAACATGACCCCATAGGTTCAAAAGGATCTTCCATAAGTGCCATGGTCTCCAAGTTAGGCTGCATTAAATTTTGACCATTTTTTCTACTTTGTGTGCTCAAGGGAAAATGTCACTACGAGGTGGCTTGTAATGATTGGATGCCTTGGGGAGTGAGACAAGGGCACACCTAGCATAAACCTAGCCACCCAAATTTGATCTCACTAACGGTTGATTCCCACGACAGGCAGAACAAAAGATGCATTATTTTGCCACCTCTCAATGATAGTTTTTGATGCGATAGAAAAAATATCATCACAAGAAAATGAAATGGAGTTGCCCAAAACCAAGATAGGATTTTGTAGACAATGATAATATGACCCCATAGGTTCAAACAGATCGTCAATAAGTTCCACGGTCTCGGAGTTATGCTACGTCAAACTTTGACCATTTTTTTCGCTTTGAGCACTCAAGGGAAAACATTGCTATGAGGTGGCTCGTAATGATTGGATGCCTTAGGGAGTGAGATAAGGGCACACCTAGCATAAACTTGGCCATTTGGATGTGCTCATGCTGACGGTTCGTTCCTATGATAAACAGAATGAAAGATGCACTATTTGGCCACCTCTCACTAACGGTTTTTGATGCAACAGAAAAAATCTCACCACAAGAAAACAAAATGGAGTTGCCCAAAACCGAGATAGAATTTTGTAGGAAGCGATAACACAAACCCATAGGTTCAAACAGATCATCCATAACTACCATGGTCTCCGAGTTAGGCTACATCAAAGTTTGACCATTTTTTTTGCTTTGGGCACTCAAGGGAAACATCATTACGAGGTGGCTCATAATGATTAGACTCCTTAGGGAGTGAGACAAGGGAACACCTAGTACAAACCTGGCCACCTAGATGTGCTTGCACTAACGGTTCATTCCCAGAACAAGCAGAACAAAAGATGCACTATTTTGCCACCTCTCACTAATAGTTTTTGATGCGACAGAAAAAATCTCACCACAAGAAAATAAAATGGAGTTGCCCAAAACTGAGATAAGATTTTGTAGGCAGTGATAACATGATGCCATAGGTTCAAATGGATTGTCCATAAGTGTCACGGTCTCTGAGCTAGGCTACGTCAAAGTTTGACCATTTTTATGCTTTGGGCACTCAAGTGAAAACGTTGCTACGAGGTGGCTCGTAATGATCGGATACCTTGGGGAGTGAGGCAAGGGAACACCTAACATAAAACTAGCCACCCAGATGTGCTCAAGTTGATGGTTTGTTCCCAGGACAAGCAGAATGAAAGATGCACTATTTTGCCACCTCTCACTAAAGGTTTTTGATGAGACAAAAAAAATCTCACCACAAGAAAAAGAAATGGAGTTTCCCAAAACTGAAATAGGATTTTGTAAGAAGCAATAACATGACCCCATAGGTTCAAACAGATTGTCTATAAGTGCCACGGTCTCTAAGTTAGGCTATGTCAAAGTTTGACCATTTTTTTTGCTTTGGGCGCTAAAGGGAAAACGTTGCTATGAGGTGGCTCATAACGATCAGACACCTTGGGGAGTGAGATAATGGCACATCTAGCATAAACCCATCCACTTGGATGCACTCGCACTGATGGTTCATTCGCACGACAAGCAGAACGAAAGATGCACTATTTTGCCACCTCTCACTAATGGTTTTCGATGCGACAGAAAAAATCTCACCACAAGAAAATGAAATGGAGTTGCCCAAAACAAAGATAGGATTTTTTAAGAAATGATAACATGACCCCATAGGTTCAAATAGATCATCTATAAGTGCCATAGTCTTTGAGTTAGGCTACGTCAAATTTTGAACATTTTTTTTGCTTTGGGTGCTCAAGGGAAAACATTTCTACGAGGTGGCTCGTAACAATCAAACGCCTTGTGGAGAGAGATAAGGGCACACCTAGAGTAAACCCAGCCACTCGAACATGATTTCTCTAATGGTTGATTCCCATGACAAGCAGAACGAAAGATGCACTATTTTGCCACCTCTCAATGATTGTTTTTGATGCGACAAAAAAAATATCATCACAAGAAAATGAAATGGAGTTTCCCAAAACCAAGATAGTAATTTGTAGACAATGATAACATGACCCCATAGGTTCAAACAGATCATCCATAAGTTCCACGGTCTCTGAGTTAAGCTACATCAAACTTTGACCAATTTTTTCGCTTTGAGCGCTCAAGGGAAAACATCGCTACGAGGTGGCTCATAATGATTGGACACCTTGGGGAGAGAGATAAGGGCACACCTAGTGTAAACTCAGCCATCCAGATGCGCTCACGCTGACGGTTCATTCCCATGACAAGAAGAATGAAAGATGCACTATTTTGCCACCTCTCACTAACGGTTTTTGATGTGACAGAAAAAATCTCACCACAAGTAAATGAAATGGAGTTTCCCAAAACCGAGATAGGATTTTATAGGCAAAAATAACATGACTCCATAGGTTCAAATAGATTATACATAAGTTCCACAGTCTCCGAGTTATGCTATGTCAAATTTTGACCCTTTTTTTTCGCTTTGAGCACTCAAGGGAAAATATCACTACGAGGCGGCTCATAATGATTAGATGCCTTGGGGAGTGAGATAAGGGCACACCTAGTGTAAACCTGGCCACCTGGATGTGCTCACACTAACGGTTCATTCCCACAACAAGTAGAATGAAAGATGCACTATTTTGCCACCTCTTACTAACAACTTTTGATGGTTTTTGATGCAACAGAAAAAATCTCACCATAAGAAAACAGAATCGAGTTTCCCAAAACTGAGATAGGATTTTGTAGGAAGAAATAACATGACCCCATAGGTTCAAACGGATTGTCCATAACTACCATGGTCTCTAAGTTAGGCTATGTCAAAGTTTGACCTTTTTTCCGCTTTGAGTGCTCAAGGGAAAACGTTGCTACGAGGTAGCTCGTAATGATCAGATGCCTTAGGGAAAGAGATGAGGGCACACCTAGCGTAAACCTAGCCACCCAAACATGCTCACGCTAATGGTTCATTCCCACGACAAGCAGAATGAAAGATGCACTACTTTGCCACCTCTCACTGATAGCTTTTGACGATTTTTGATGCAATAGAAAAATCTCACCATAAGAAAATGGAATCGAGTTGCTTGAAAATGAGATAGGATTTTTAGGCAGTGATAACATGACCCCATAGGATCAAACAGATCATCCATAAGTGCCACAATCTCCAAGTTAGGCTACATCAAAGTTTGACTATTTTTTCTGCTTTGAGCGGTCAAGGGAAAACGTCACTACGAGGTGGCTCATAATGATCGGATGCCTTGGGGAGAAATACAAGGGAACACCTAGTATAAAACTGGCCACCTAGATGCACTCACGTTGATGGTTCATTCCCATGAAAAGCAGAACTTCACTAAGTGATGAAATGATGAACTTCACTAAGTGCTTCAACTCTTCTTTTATAGGTGATGAAATGATGAACTTCACTCCATAAGCATGAAATGATGAACTTAAGCATGAAATGTCTTAATTGGTTCTTGAAATGATGAACTTCACTCTATAAGCACGAGTTTATGAAATAATAACTTCACTCCAATCTCTTCACGCACGAAGGACTCAAAGCAAATTCACTCAATCAAAATACAGAATATCAACATTACCGGTATCAGTACTTGGGTATACACAATATGAGCAATAGATAGTTTAAAAGTATACACCATATGAGTTACAAGTAATGAACAAATTGGATCACATTTCAAGATATATACACAACTAACAAATTTGATCACATTTCAATAGCAAATAACTAAGTTTCAGGAATATCATGTTTCATATATATCAATGAACAAATTGGATCGAATATCAAGTTTCATATATATCAAAATGAACAATAATCATGTACATATATCAAAAAATGGCATAGATGCAAAATCAATAATAGTTACAAAAATGTGGCATGTGCCATGTTTGTCAAAGTTGATATATACATATACAAATGTCGAATATATAAAAATTGGCCCTTCAATGACCACAAATATAACTATATGTCTCTATCCATATCTATGACTATGGGAGATCATCAAAATCGAGTCTCTTCAAAGTAGTATGTGGCTGCAAAAGGACAATTCAAATGTCTAATCAGATATATTTTCTCAATATAACATCAAAATAACTAAATACTAAACTCTAAATTGTTTTAAGTTGAAATGTTGATTACCTCATCTTTGTCTTCTACAATTCGGTGAGGCCGAGGATCCATGGGATGTCTTGTAGGAGGCTATAACTGGTAAAACAATATTAATACATGTTAATGACGTATATGTAAAATAACACACAATAACTAAAAATGAATAGACTAAAAAACTAAAGCATATCAGAGCCTCAGATGGATGTGTTGTGGTCATAGAAGGCAAAGTCATAGATGAATCAGTTACAACCATTTCCTATATCCATGGTAAGTGATCCAAAAGGAGTTAACTAGATGGTTTCAAGTCCCTTGTGCACTTAGTGAAGAGGAGTTGATCTAAGATAGACATACCTTTTTCCTTGGTCATGTTGGATCCCATAATATACATGTAGGACTTCTACTCAAATGGAATGGTAGAATAACAGTAGGAAGTTTGCAAGAGGCCTGTAATAGTTTAAAGACAATCATACAAGTTAATAACCCAAAGTTGTCGACAAACTAGATTAAACAAATATTTTTAACATATGTAGAAAAAATGCACACCGAAGCCTCGTATAGTTCTCCTGTAACCTTAGGAGACCTTGTCGAATCTGATGTAGCTATTACCATTTCCTGTATGAAAAATGATAACATATGATATATACAATAAAAGGATTTAGTTATTTTGAACAAGCAAGAATGCAATCCAAAGTGAATATGAAGTTATCACCTCTTCCCTCTGCTAAACCTCATCAACATTAGGTGCATTCATTAATTCCGTAAACCCCATATGTTTCTGTATATAGAACAAATAAATTAAGTGCATTTATCAATATCTACATATACATGTTTAATCATAATACATTTCAACAATTGAATTTAAGCTATAGTAAATTACCTTCTGTCATTTGGGTGTCCGAGAGGATATCTTTTTCTACCTGGAAGTGCTAGAGGATGGCTTTCTCACACGAGATGTCCTCGACGCAGGTTGGGTAAACTAATGGAAAAAAATTAACATAAGGGAAAAGAGCATGTATTTAATATATCACTTAAGTAAAAAATATATAAATCTAAATGGTACTGCATAGCTATCTTGGCCAAAGTCAATGGCCGAAAGCGTGATATCATCAACTTGGGACATCTCAGCCATTGATAAGCCCTACAAAATATCAAGTAATGATACATATAATTAACAAAATATATTTTGAATCCAATGTATTATTATATTTTTAACAAATCTACAAATCTTTACCTTTGGTGACAAAACTACTCATGACCGTGGAGTCGACTGAATAGTATGTTGTGTACTCCCACCACCTATTGCACCTTGCAATGCATTTTATTTATGTCACTTTAAATTGTTCTAAAAATAAAAATTCATTTCTTTTTATAAGATTTAGTCACTTAATTGATAACATGTCATAAACAAAATTAAACGCACCTGTGTCTGATAGAGAGGGTACAACATATTGAGTAGTTCGTTGGCGAGGGCCACATCCTCTGCAGTGGAAGCATGGCATCTACTCCCACAACATGTACATGAATGAGATGTCCCACCATCCTCGTCTGCATCAATTTCTACACCAGAACATACACCCTAGCAGGTGGAGCACATATGCTGAATGGGATGGCTCATGCCAAATGATGCATGAGGTGCTGCTGAGGAAGGAGGGGCTGCTGATGAAGGAGGTGTTGCTGATGAAGGAGGTGCTATAGGTGCTAGTACATCCTCTGCTCTGACCAACTATGTCCCATGCTGAACAATGACATCAGTCAATGATGCTGCTGCCTGAAGAGTCTGTAATTACATTGACTCCTTCAAGGATATAGGGACAATGACATGAACTATGGGTTTAGGAGTTGTACACCTCCTATTTTGTGGATCTACCACCCTATGGGCCCCAGGTCTATCCTATGCAGTGCCTCTCCCTCTACCCTAAAATTGTTGGATGTCAAAGTAATTCGGCTTCTCATCGTGGATAAACTCACAATACAACTTTCTCAAAAAATATAGAGGCACCTCCCAATTATTACAAGGTGGTTGGTCAAAGACCATATACCACCTATCCCAAAAAGCATCTTTCAACCTAGCATGAACACACCAATGTATAGGAAACCAAGTCATATTTAGTTCTAGGTTGTTACTGGTAATAGGATCGGTGAAAAAAGCACATATGTCAGCTTTAACTATGCCCTTTTTCTTCACTTGATCATATGACAACCCATCCACATAAAATGTTTGACATCTATCCCTCCATTAACCCCATTTCGTAACCTCACTAGATACCTCATTTGCACTATTAGCCATTGTTTCTAGTGTTTTGGCAAGGGTTGAGTGGTGCTCAAGCTTAGAGGTCCTCAACCTATTCACCAATATAGAAATTTGGGCACTATTTTGTGTAAGGCGATTGATGAGATCCTCTTGTGTGGCATCTACATGATCTAATGGAGGACATGGAGGGTTTTGGGGTGGTGGTGGTTGTTGAGGAGAAACATTTTTCAGGATTTTGAGGGTTTTCTTGTTGCTCTTGTGCAATGTTAATAGGGTTTTCTTGTGTTGCTTCTGCAGGAGGAGGTCTTTGTTGTCTATTTCATTTTTGGGGATTGCTTGAAGAATCTGACATCAAATTAATAAAAACAGAACTTAAATCAATTAAAAAACCCTAATTTAATTAAAGTGCAAAGAAACATAATCAAACAAATCAAATCTTACCTGTTCGATGGGGTGCCATTGTTGAAAATTGCTTTTGATGATGGGAAAATAAAAAATTGTTGCAAACCCGTGCGGGTTTGATGCTTTTTTTGGCTTCTCCTTGTTGCTTTTCCATGGGTTTTGGTGTTGAAAATGGCCAAAACCCGTGGCCTAAACAAAAGAAATATGTTTCTCAAAACTCGTGTGAGTTTTGAGAAACTTTAAATTTTTTTATTTAAAAAAAATGTTCCTCAAAACCCGTATGGGTTTTGAGGAACTTTTGGTTTTTTTAATTGTTTTTTCTCTAGGCTTGGTGTTACCAAGCCTAGCATGTTTTTGAAATTTTAGAACCCGTACGGGTTATGAAAAATTTAGTTTTTTTTGGCATGTGGCCACTTTTTTGTTCACCATCTTGATGCACTTACCCTTGCAGCACTTTAAATGATAAAGAACTAGATGTTTCCATTGAGTCTAGAGACCTGTTTCTCTTCTCAGTCTATGACTTCACCTCCCAAGCAAGTAAAATGTACAAAAATATAGAAATCAACCTACAAGGGAGTCATTCAAGACCCCTCCAAGCTATGGCATCTTAGGTATGGACACTTAGGCTATATTGGTCTAAGTCTTTTGTCCAAGAAAATAATGCTAGATGGTTTGCTAAGGATAGTAGATCCTAGTAGAAAGTGTGAGGCTTGGATTTTGGGTTAGCAACATAGGAAGCCCTTTCAATTGGGCAACTCTATAAGGGCAAGAGTATTATTGGATCTGGTGCATACTAATTTGCTTGGCCCTATTCAAATTATATCTATTGGCAAGAGCCAACATTTTATGACCCTGATTGATGATTTTAGTCATAGAAAATGGGTTTATGTTTTGCAACATAAGTTTGAAGAATTGGCTAAGTTTTTATTGTTCAAAACCCAAGATAAAAGGGAGAGTGGACATTTCATTAAGGTCCTAAGGTCAAATCATGGAGGAGAGTATACCTTTAATGGTTTTGTACACTTTTACAAGCAAAATGACATAAAAAAAAAGAGATAACAACCACTTATACTCCATAAAAAAATCAAGTGGCTAGGAAAAAAATAATCATCATGGAGATGGGAATGAGCATGCTAAAGAAAAAGGGACTCCCAAATGAGTATTGGGGAGAGGCTATAGAAATAGTTATTTATTTGATAAATAGAAGCCCAACCAAGGTAGTTCATGACAAAATGTTGTAAGAGGCATGGTCAACACGCAAGTGGATGGTTGAACACTTAAGAATGTTTGGGTTTGTAGCATATACTCATGTGCCAATGGAGAATGGACAAAAATTGGATGAGAAGGGTGAGAAGTACATTTTCATGGGCTATAGTGCTAAGTCCAAGGCATATAGGTTGTATAAACCTGTCACCAAGAATGTTATCATTAGTAGAGATGTGGAGTTGATTAAGGAATCATGGGATGGGTCAGTGGATACTTCTTCATCCACCTCACATGGAGTGCCCATTGATGATGAAGATGGTGAGTATCAAGAAGAAAAAGATGCTACAACATCAGATATGGAGAGCTCCAGAGGGCTCCCAACAACTCTTGCCACAAACAGGTAGTTAAATAGATTGTTTTGGAAGTTAGTCTGAGATAGCTCAAGATAGCTCCTAATGCAAGTAGGGAAAAAGGCAAGAAAACATAAATAGCCAAAGAATCAACTCTAGAGAGCTCCAAACGAATCCAATCAGAGTCTACACAACATAACAACAGTAGTAGTGAGAGTTCGGATCCCTCTCACCTCTCTAATGCCAAAAAAGACCAAGAGTCTAAGGGACATCTACCAAAATGAAAGGTATAATGATGGGTTTGATGAAAATATGAATTTTGCAATATTTTCTCATAGTGGTCCAATTTATTTTGGGGATGCTATCAAAAAAAAGAAATGGTGTGAGGTTATGGAAGAGAAAATAGATGCAATAAAGAGGAATAGAATATGTGAGTGAACTAATTTGCCTCCAAACAAAAGTTAATGGGTCTATAAAACAAAGAGTAATTTTGAAGGAAGAATAGAGTGACATAAAGAAAGATTGGTTGTCAAGGGGTACAAATAGCAATTTGAGAGAGAATATGATGAGACATATGACCCTATTGCATAGATGAAAACCATGCAACCAGCCATAGTTATGGAAGAGAAAATAGATACAATAAAGAGGAATAGAATATGGGAGTGAACTAATTTTTCCTCCCAACAAGCAAGTTATTGTGGTAAAATGGGTCTATAAAATAGAGTGACATAAGGAAAGATTGGTTGTCAAGGGGTACAAATAGCAGTTTGAGAGAGAATGTGATGAGACATATGATCCTATTGCATAGATGAAAACCATGTAGGCAGCCATAGTAATTGCAACCCAACATAAATGGAAGATTTTTCAAATGAATGTGAATTCCACCTTCATGAATGGAGTATTGAAAGAGGAAGTTTATGTAGAGAAACCACTTGGTTATGAAGTTCCAAGTCATGAAGGCAAGATATATAATCTAGAGAAGGCTCTTTATAGGTTGGAGAAAGATCCACGAGCATGGTACAACATGATTGACTCATATTTAATGAAAAAATGGCTTTAGCAAAAGCGATGGTTAGCCCAGTCTTTACATCAAGGTAGCTAATGGTAAGATTCTCATTGTTGTCTTGTATGTGGATGATATAGTTTTCACTAGGGATGATGGTTTTCTTATTGTTGATTTTAAAGAGGCCTTGAAAAGAGAGTTTGAGATGATAGATTTGGGTTTGTTGAGGTATTTTCTAGGCATAGAAGTAATACAAATGCATGATAGCATATCTATCTCTCAAGAAAAATATGCAAATGAGATCTTGAAGATATTTAGAATGCATGGTAGCAAACCTACACCAACACCAATGAGATCAAGTTGAGCAAGGAAGACCATGTACAAGAGTTTGGCTCGAAGATTGATGGATATGACAAGAACTAGGCCTGATATAATGCATGGAGTGAGTTTGATTTCTAGATTTATGGAGACTCCAAAAGACATGCATTGGAAAGTAAGTAAGAGAATCTTGAGGTATGTCAATGGCACCAAAGGATATGGCATTTTTTTAATAATGCAACAAATGATTATAGATTTGTAGGTTACATAGATAGTGATTGGGTAGGAAGTGTAGGTGATAGGAAAATCACATAGAGCTATGTATTTCATTTGGGTTTAGGAACAATCTCATAGATTCTAAGAAGAAAACCATTATTGCCCTATCTACTATTGAGGTTGAGAATAGAGCGGAAAATATAACATCATGTCAAGCTGTTTGGCTAAGAAGAATCTTGACAACTTTGAAGGAAGAGCAAGAGGATGGAACCACAATTTATTGTAATGATATTTCATCAATAGCTTTGGTCAAAAAACTTGTGTTTCATGGTATAAGAAATCACATTGAAATTAGGTATCATTTTTTGAGAGAAATAGTTGAGAATGGTGAAATAAAAAAGGAATTTTACAGATTTGAGTAGTAGCTAGTAGACATTTATGCCAACCATTAAGAAAGGATAGTTATGAGCACCTACAAATAAATTTTCTCATAATTGTCTTAGATCAAGAATGATCGTATATAACAACTCAAAACAAACTAGGAGAGTTGAAAAAAAATCTTGTGAGCCTCTGTGCACACCTACCTATCAGGAGTTGTTTGTAGGAATTTATTTGTGTGCAAACATTGGGATCTCCATCACCAACTTTCTCTTGACGTTGCAGTAGCAACAACTAATTGAATTAATGTTGGTAGGTGATTTTGAATTTGAATTTTGAGGGGGAATTTGTGTGCGAAACCCCAAGACAAAAGGGAAGAATTTTTCCTAATGTCAATTAAAGTGTATAAAATAGCATGAAGAATATTTTTTTGGTCTATAAGTGATTCAGAGAATATTGAGAAAGATTGTGCAACAACAGTTGTATGTTAGTTTGTGTTGAGAGTAGTGATTGCTCTAGAAATTGTGTGGCTCCTGATGGCTAATGATTGCTCCAAGCATTTGTAGCTCTAAGTGACTAGCATGTGATTTAGTTATAGAGCTCTAAGAAGCTCTATAGTTTGTGATAGAGCTCAAAGAAGCTTCGAATTGTTAAGTGTTTGAGAGTAGGTGCAAAATGTTGCAAATCTAACTTGTAATCAGTAGTTAGTCATAATTTTTAGTCATAATTTTTAGTCAGTAGTTTATTTATGAGTTAGTAATTGTTTTTGTAGTGTAATTTCTAGTTTAATAGAAAGAAAATCATTGTATGTCTCTAATTTGTGCTTAAATTTTCTTCTAATGTATATTGCGAGTGACTGGAAAATCTGAGTTGTAGCCTCAGAAGTTTGCTTTTGTGTGGTATTTGACCTCTGTATTTTAGCATTTTATTTTTCTGAGTTGGCATTAGAGTGTTGTCTTTGCCCTTTCCTGAGAGTTTCAGTTTGTTTTACATGACTAGCAAAAATGGCTATGAAAGCACAAGCAATATTTGATATATGTGTTGACCGATGAATGATGAACCCACACCCTAGTCAACCTTTTATCTCCAATGTTTCAAAATTATCAAAATGATTATTATGGAACATAATTACATTTTGAACTTCTTCATTGCCAATATTTAAAAATCTCACTTATGTATCATACTTCACCACAAATTTTGGTATTAAGCAAATAGCCCTATATGTAGTAAAAATTACAATCTATTTTTTAAGCTATAAAGATGACCTTCCTTAATAAGAGAATTATAGGGAAAGGCCTAAACCTATACAAAAAGTCTACTTATCTTTCCAATAATAATATCAACAAATTTACTGTGTTCTTTTTTTTCAGAAATTTGTATCCAAACTACTCTTTGTAATTTCATTTGCAACAATATCCTTTGAAACTGATTAGAACCTCTTTCACTTCTCAAAATATGAATCCGTTTTATATATCTTCTATTGAAATTACTTGATACCCATGTTTACCCTTCAATTCTCACAGTCTATAGATCATGCAAATCTAATCTAAATCCCAGTCAAAGACATCAAAGGCTCTATATATAAAATTTGGTCTAAAAATGTGAAGATGCTATGTATGGAAAACTTTAATACTGACTTGGATTCATATAGTTTATTCAAACGGCATTATCTTGCTGTGAAACAATCAATTCCCAATAGTTTCTAACGCCATATCCATGCATTATTTCGGATGTACAAGCACTTCTATTGTCTCCACTCGCCAGGTAATCAAGATTCACTGCTCACCGCTTTCCATAGGTCACGGACGTTTATGCTACGGTTTGTAATGCATCTCTGGCAGCCATGCTCAAGGGGTATTCATGGCTTCTTCACACCTTTCTGCACATCCAAAAACAAGCGCTCACAACTCTGTCCAATGCAAGTGATGGAGATTCAATACAAATCTTCACACAGCAAGCCCATCCTTCAACACTTCATGCATACATGGAAAACTAGTAAAAATCAAATGCCTGTCATCCTAAATGCCGCACCTAGGTAGTCGCTGCTCTGATATTAAACGAAAGAGTAGAGATAATATAATAATTTATTCAGGCGATGCAAGAACATTTATACATGAAGGAAGGTAAGTTGCAATTATATAAGTAAACAATGGAATAGGTTTTTTCCTTTTCAATTGAAGAAAGCAGTTTACAATAATAAAAATAATAAATAGTTAAACGAAGGGGAAGATCTTGATCAGCAATAACACTGTCAATAAGTGCCTAAGATCAGCAAGACTTATACAACAGCTGTTTTTAATAACAATTGCAAGACAAAAGACTGAATCCAGTATGTATAAAAAGAGAATATACATCAGTTGTTCAAAATTACATCTCTTGCTTAAAAATTACAATTGGAATTTGAAGAGCTTTCGAAGTTGTTTAATATTATCAGCATGAAGTTGAACAAACTCGTATTTGATTTCTTTCAAAAATTTGTTGTAGATAACCTTCTTCTTCAACTAGAAATAAACTGTAATATAATATTACAATAAGACTAAATTATTCATTTCTTACAAATTTTTTTATTGAAATAATAAAACAATCATATAATTACCCTAACAATATAATAATTACATATAATAATAAATATATTTAACATTATATATATTATTTGTGCCGAATCTTCTCCATCTTATTTCTTTTTACTTTTATGCATTTAATGTACTTTTAATCATGGAAACATAAAACACTAGAAAAATATAGAATAATGTTAAAGTTGAACCCTAAATCTTGTACATAAAACTAAACTATTACAAATGAGTCGATTTTCAAAACTGGGTAAAATATAACTGGATAATCATCCAATTCCAAAATGCTTTTCTTGTCCATTTAAATCAAAATTTCATGAAAATAAAGCTCATTAATTAATGAAACATGTTGGAACAGTTTAAAATCAATTTTCTACATTGTGAGATGGCCAAGAATGGCGCCCAACTTCCTTAATACTGTCATGTCTCATTCTATTGATCTAGCTCAATACCTGCTGAAGCCTCTCATTAATTGGTTATACTCATTCCATTTATAATGCTACGCCATGAGTGGTTTAATCTCTGGAACCAATTCTACTGTTGTGCGGTCCTTCAGCATCTATTCCTTATACTCATATGCTTTGAATGCCACTGTTCATTTGGATTTCCTCTTTAAAACAAACAGAAAGCATGTTTGAATGAATGTTGCACTTGCTCTAGAGCTATGCCAAGATCGTACGGGCCGTGAGGATTGTTTTGTTGCTAGAGATTTAATATTTTAATAGAAATGAAAATCTCCATCCTCAAAATATTTATATCATTTCTGAAATGACGCATTATAGTCCTATAGATGATCTTGTCATAATAGTGAACTCTGATACCGACCTGATCATACCACACTTTTGTAATGACCCAACAGATCTTAACCATTGATCCGAAGATGTTATTCTTTGTTTGATCATTCACGGACAGAACCAATACCTTCGCACCAATCCCTTAATGGGAATTAGTGAAAGCTTGCGAGCATTTATACACAACAGAACCCATTGAATCCAATCCATTCCTCATTCCTGTCGGTGACACAAAAGATACTCCGTGAAGGAAAAGCACGGGAGAGATGATCCAAAAATAACATAAATGATAAGATTTGGTTTATTAATATAGAACTTCAGCAGTTTCCATTACACACCCTAAGAAATTATATCACAACAATGTCGGCCAGTTTCCTTCTCGAAATTATACTGCAATCTTACTATTTCTTATCATTGTAACTCTCCAAGCTACAGCCCTATTTTTTTTTTTAGAGATGAACAACTACACACAAGTATAAAAAATATAATATTTTCATGAAGGGCAGAGAGAAAGCTGTGATATCGAGTAAAGAAATTAGAATTTTCAGAAAGGGCATACACTAAGTTCTGGTATCAACATAGAAATTTAAAATGCTCAACTACAGAGCTCTCAAAAGTTCTGAAATTGTGACTCAAATTTGCCAATCACTAGCAATACACAGTAGAAGCAAAATTAAACACAGAGGTATGGAATGATTTTCTTCTTTTATTAAATCTGGAAATGAAACTATAAAAAAAATACAAACTCAGAAATAAACTACTAGCTGAAAACTATGACAAACTATTGTTTACAAATCAGATTTGTAGCATTCTGGAGTTGCTCGCAAGCTCTGAACAATATGGAACTTCTCAAAGCTCTCTCTAACTCACACACTACTCACTTAGAGCTAGAAAGTGATGTTATGAGCAATCATTTCTCAACAAGACAAACACAGAACACAGCTGTTTTCTCAATATTCATTCAATCACTCAAAGCATAAAAAACTTCTTCTTTCTGTTGCATACACTTCTCCAATTATTGACTTCCAACATATGACATTGGGAAGCATTCTCCACATTTATCTTGGGCTCACAAGAATTCCCCTCAAATTTAAATTCAAGCTTACCTACCAACACTAAATTCTAGTAATTGTTGCTACTGCAATGTCAAGATCAAGTTGAGGATGGAGATCCGAAAGTCTACACATAAATAACTTCTTGCAATAGCTCGTAAGATGTAGGTGTGCACAGAGGCTGACGAGAAATTAAGTTTCCAACACTCCCCCTTTTTCCTAACCCATCAAACAAGATCAATTCTGATCCAAAACAAACAAGCCCAAGTTTCTTCTTAGGAACTCAAAGCTATCCCTACTCAATGGCTTGGTGAAAATGTCTACTAGTTGCTGCTTAGACCTACAAAAATTAATTTTAAATTTACCATTCACATACCTTAGGATTCTATTACCCACTTTTCAATGAGAGTCCTTTGGACTCTCTATAAATCTGGAAATCAGATTCACTCAATGCATTATATCAGGCCTAGTTGTTATCAAATACATCGAACTTCTAATCAAACTTTTGTACATGGTCAGACTCACATTGTTGTTTCAATCTTCCTTGCTTTATTGAAGACCTATGAATGTTGGTTTTGGTGCAGGCTTACTATTTTGCATTCTAAATCTCTTCAAGATCTCATTTACATACTTTTCTTCAAAGATAAATATATTGGATCATGCATTTGTTTTACTTATATGCCTAGAAAATAACTCAAGAGACCTAAATATGTCATATCAAACTCTCTTTACATGGCCTCTTTGAAATCAACAATGAGGAGATCACCATCCTGATGCAGAGCATCCACACACTTAACCACTTAAGGGATATCTTTCTCCCAACTCACCTATCCAATTAGGTGATAAATCTTCACTTACTAACTAGTTCCCTCACAAGGACATTGGTTACCCAAAAGCTTACAACAACCCATAGGTACCCCCTTAGTCATTAACTCTCAACAAACCATTGGCATACATTCAACTAGGACATACCAATATGTCTAAAGCCCAATCCAAGTTCTCCAACATTCATACACCCTTTGTGGCCACTCACTCAACACCAATCCTTCACTAGGACTCCAACCTCAACTCTCATCATGCAATAGATACTCACAAACACCTATACCCCTCTTGACACAACCTAAAAGGGCTTCTCAACTTGAACAAACATGGTTCTCTACCCCTGCAACCACCCAAAGGTTACAAGTTGCCCTACTGCTGCAACATTGTCTTTTATAATAGTCATGTGTGCTTGGGACAGTCACAACTTGTTGAGGACAATCATGAAGCTTGAATCATTCTTCATCCATAGGATTTACAAACACTAACAAATATTGCTAAAGGACCCTTCCATTCCCTTCTTCCAACATCAAACTCAACATCAACCAACTTTTTAGCCTTGTAAAATATAGGATTTCATTTCATTGTCAAACTGTCAAAGTCTACACTAGAATAAGGACAGTCATCAACCCTCTTGTTTTGGTCAGCTCCTTTGGTCACAAATAACTTGAATCATGTCTAGGGCTCCCTCACATACCCCTCACTACCTTCCTTAAGCCTTCAAGATCCACTTTTGCATTCATACCATCCAAAACTCATTAACTCAATGTCTTGTTAGTTTGAGACACAAAAGAACAGTTCTTGTGTACTCTCTAGCACATGCAAACCAAGTCATGGATCCCTGCAAAGCATAAGGAAATAAAAGTAAACATATAGAAAAATGTTCCACCCTTTGGAGTTGTTTTTTTAATGTGAAAATAAAACAAAATCATTATTGTATAGTCACTGGTTACCCTAGGTTAAGGTATGGACAAGTTTCACAAAAATTGATGTATCTCTGCCAAAATTGAATGAAATTAAGTGAGACAAAAGGAAAATCAAAGAGGATTCATCCCCTGATAATATCCAATGGTCTCTTAAGATAAATAAATAAGATTTAATATTGAAAATTTCTCTTGATCAGACTGTCATGTCTGAAAAATCAAAATTTGCAGGAAACACAATGAAACTTTATTGATTTTTTCTTTCTTTTTATACCAACTTTCATCCAACCTATCCATTGCTTGAAGACAGGCCTATTTAAAGGTTTTCCATACCTTCCCAATGGTTACAACCAATTTGAACTTATTTCAACAAACTAATACCTACTTATTCATAAAATGCACAAAAGTTGCTTTAGCAATGTGTGACAATATTAGCAACTTTGCCTAAATTTGATCCTAGACTCAAACTAAGACCTCCATGATTGAAAACTGATACAATAGGTCCAAATAGGCCTAAAGTACCCTTACACATCATAAAACATCATATTAGACTGATTGGTACATATTTTCCATACTAAGACAATTTTTACAATATGTGCCAACATGGTCCTACTAGGACTCAATACACCACCTAATGGTCTTAATGACCTTTATTACATCAAATATGGTCATCCAAGATCTTATTGTTGATTTTAATGGATCAAAACACAAATGATGTATAACTTTCTCATAGAGGCTTGATGACAACTTAGGTGCTCCTGCAGCACATCCCTAGTGAAAACTAAATCATCTACATACAAGATAACAATTAAAATTTTACCATCAGCTTCGTAGATGTAAAGAGTGGACTCACCATCACTTTTTTTAAAGCCATTGTTCATAAAATATAATTAAATCTTGTTGTACCAGGCTCGTGGACCTTTCTTTAGCCTTTAAAGAGCATTCTTAAGCTTATATACCTTGCCTTCATGACCTAGAACCTCATAACTAGATGGCTTCTCCACATACACTTCCTCTTTCCACATTCCATTTAAGAAGGAAGAATTCACATCGACTGGAAACACATTCCATTTATGTGGGGTTGCAATTTCTATGACTGCCCACACAATATCCATCCTTGCAATAAGGGCATATGTCTCATCATAATCTCTCTCAAACTATTGTTTGTACCCCTTGACAACTAGTCTTTCCTTATGTTTCTCTATTCTTCCTCTAACATTAATCTTAGTCTTATAGACCCATTTAACCCAAATAACTTGATTGTTGGGAGGCAAATCAATTAGCTCTCATGTTCTATTTCTCTCTCTATTGCATCTATTTTGTCATCCATGGCCTCACACCATTTCTCCTTTTTGATAGAATCCTCAAAATAAGTTAGATCACCATAAGAAAATAATGCAAAATATACATTTTCATCAAATCCATCATCATACCTTTCATTTTGGAAGATCTCCCGGAGACTCTTAGTCTTGTTTGTTATTAAGGAGGCAAGAGTGGGGTCTAAAGTCTCACTACTATTGTTTCTTTGTTGTGCATTAGGAGAGGTCTAGAGCTATCTTGAGCTCTCTTGGATTCAATTCTAAGACAGTCTATTTAATAGCATATCTTGTTAGGAGGTGTCTGAGCTATTTATATACGAATTTTTTCATTTTCAATTAGCTTAATTTATCTACCTTTCCATTAAATGTTTCTCTCTTTCACACATTCAATTGACTTTAGAATACAAATAGTGAATTTTACACTTATTTCTTTTATATTCCTTTTCACTTTGCACTAATAAAATTTCAAATTTACCTAACCTAAAAATTATATTAAAGTCCATCTTTGATGGCATTGTTTTAGAAATGAAAATATTCAATTTAATTGTTGGAAAAAATTAAAAATCTTTTAACTCATTTTTATTTCATTTATATTCTCTTTGGCTTCCCACTTATTAAATTTCAAATTCACCCACCCTAAAATTTGTGTTAATGTTTAAATTGGAAAAAATTAAGAATCTTTTAATTCATTTTTATTTCTTTTATTTTCTCTTTCACTCCCCACTTATAAATTTACCTGTCCTAAAATTTATGTTTTTGATTAGATTAGCAGGGACGCAGCCCTAAACGGGAGAAAAAAAACCAACTTACAAGATCATAGAACCATCAACACACAAATTTATGTTAAAGTCCATCTTTGATGGTGTTGTTTTAGAAATGAAAATATTCAATTTAACTGACAAAGAAAAATATGAATCTTTTGAAGATTTATGTTTTGAATGCAAACAGTATCACGGTTTTGCATCTCTTCGTAGAGACTCTTGTGATTCTAAATGATCAATGTGGAGCTTAAGAAGATTGCTTGAAGATTTCTATAATTCTTGCAGTATTCTTGTATATTAAATATTAATTATTAGTTTTGATGAATGGCAGAGCCTGCATGCAATCGATCAAGTAACCCTTCATACTACAACGATAAAAGAATAATTTCCTCTCCTTCTCATAGGCCCAGGTATATAAATGATTTGGAAGAGGCAATACTGAAAATTTTGTACAATATTCAATTTTGAAAATATTTAAAATGTTGTAGACAATTGATTCTGCAATTTATGGATTATAAAATGTGATCCAAAACATTGATAAAAAAATTCTCACACAATCAAATTCAAAAGCAGTGCAGAAAAAATTCATTGATTGTGAAAATCTATTAAAGCATTATTTTTCTTTTTTCAAATTTTATAAAATAAAAAAAATTTGTATTAATCACACACAATACATGTATTTAATACATTCATATCTAATATACGAGACATCTCTCTATAAAAATTATTTATTTAAAAATATTTTAGATTCATTTATTTGACAATAAATAAAATATACTGTGAAGATCTCCAAATTCAATAATTAGTATTATAGCATGTAGTAATATTGATAGCAAAGATCATTGCTAAATCTTAAAGGAAGAAATTGCAGCTTTGACTGCAGTGAGCGTTATTGATTCTCAAAGAAAGAATTTTTAGGACTGATTAAAAAGATAATTGTTCAATCATACATAAAAAAAATATTCATTGTATACATTTTTGTTGAATCATAAAGGAAAAATTGCATTATTGACTGTAAAGATCATTAACAAATTGAAAAGATTTTTTTTAATCATAGAGGTCATTGCAAATAGAAACTAATTTTTTTGGGTGTCATTTATATTATGCTAAGTAGTGCTAACAATTATGAATAATGAATAATGCCATCATCAACTAAAACATGTTTTATTTTAGGATACCTCACCCCTTTTGTAAATGGATCTTAAACAAGACATCCCATTAATATTCATGTATAAGAAGAATTTAACAAAAAAAATTAAATCATTAACTAGCCTTGATAAATAATTTTATTGGGATATGTTGATAGAAAATGTGCCAATTAGAACAAAGAGAGCTTGGAATTCAATTGCTACAATATTTGAAGACAAGAAAGATGTGAGAAAACAAATGCTTCAAAACCAATTATATAATATAAGAATAGGTGGATTAATAACTAACCATCTAACAAAAATCAATGTTATATTAAATCTTCTTATTCATTCTAATAAGATTAGCTGATAGGATCTTATCTCCATAATTCTTAATAGTTTACCAAAAATAATTTGATAATTTCAAAACTACATTTAAATTGAATACAAAATTCTCAAAACCTAAAATTTAATGATCTAGAAGGTCTAATATTGCAGTATGAGAAAATTTCTGATAAAGATAATAAATTTGAATCAACAAATTATTTTGCATCTTAGTTTAGAGGAAATAATTCTCATCTATTAAGATATTTTGTTATGGATAATAATAAACAAAGAAAATGAAAGGCTTGTAATTATTGCAATATTTATTCATTGTAATTTTCAAGGATAATGTTATAGAGAAATGAAAAATATAAAATAGATTAGGAATAGAAATATGATGGTTCATGGAGATGTTGAAGATGATGAAAATTGTAGACTATTTATATTTGAGGTCTCTAAATATATTTAAACTAATGTTGTTTGAGTAATTGATTTAGAAGATACTTGCGACATATTTGGTATTATTAATAACTTGATAAGCATAGTAAAGAAATCAAGAGATACAATTAAATTAGGAGATATATAAGAACTACATTTTGAATGATTTGGAAAGGGTTGTCTAGATGTTTCAACCCAAGGTAAACAAGTACTAATAATTTTTTAATTTCTCAAGATTAAAGAAAAATCATGTTTGAATTAGTCAAATAATTCTAAATAATATGAAAGTTTAATTTCTATTAAAATAATTTGAGAAGATACTGAGGAAAAATTAATATGTGATGGAAATATGAAAGGAATCCTATTTAACTTGAGGAAAAGATTCTCTCATGTCTTATTTTCAAGTGTTTCTTTAAGAAATTAGTTATGGTATCAAATGTTTATTTGTGTAAAGAGCGACTTTATCAAACTAGTTTTCTTATAGCATACCTAGAGATAGTCATATTAATGTTTCCTAAGTCTCCACTTAAGGACTTTACGATTTATGTCTCACAGTCCTACCTTCCTACCTCATCTACCTTGCCTACATATGCAAGGATTACATTTATATTCTGCACTCACATTGTATGTGATAGATATTACTATTTGTAGTGATTTGGTTTCACTTCTACAAGGTTGTATTGTGCATTCATATTCTCAATAATCAAAACATAGTATGAGAGAATTTTTTCCACTTCCCTTCTCACATCTAAGTGACTCTACACATAGCTCTATTTTTGTGAGTATATACATTATCTAGTGTATAGATTTTTGGGTAAAAAAAAAAATAAATCAGAGAAAAACGTGGCCCCTAGCCATTTGTTTATTTGGCCAAAAAACATTTCGACAATAAATTTATAGGTTTTATTAATCTATTTTCAAGTTTGAAATTGTCTTGTTGGAATCTATTGTTAGTATTTTCATGAATTTGAAGAAATCTATAATTATTTGCAAGCTTTATAGGCCATTCTTTGCTAGTTCATGATAGAGTGTTTGTGCTAACCAAGTTGTGTATTCTCACAACCTCCAATGTCATAATTTCTACATTAGTCATTTTAGTTTGTGGTTTGTTCTTTTTCATCATGCTATATATCATTTTTTTGTGAGATGCAAGTCCATGCCTATTTTTCTAGAAGATTCAATCTACTTACATTGTCTTTATGGAATTTATTTTATGTTTTTTAAAAAGAGTTATGACCTTTGACTTGAGCTTCATGTTGGTCACATGAATGTTGGTACTATCCATCTAACAATAGGTTGAGCCTCTAAATCAATGTCTTCAATTATTTTCTATGAAAAATATTGACATTGAATGAGGTCTTCAATGGAAATTTATTCCCATGCAAATAAATCATACAAAAAAAATAGATATTTATACCAAGCATTGGATTGCAAACATAAACTATTTAATTTTCTTAGAGAACAAAATACTACACCATCTACAATTTGGACTCCTATTGATTTGAAAATCAACATCTTTGCTTACCATTTTCTCTAAGAATCCCACCATAGGGATCAATTTTATCTATCTAGAGATATCCAAGCATGATCTTCTATCAATACATGAAGAAAAAATCATGTGTGACACAATCAAATATTGGGGAGTAGATAAGGATTAGATTATTTGCTCCATTGATGACATATTCAAGACAATATCATCATGCCATTTTACCTATCATCCACCCATATGCTTACTTCATAGTTTCAACACAAAGAAGATGAGGATAGAGGATAATGTGGCATGAAGGGTGGGGTTTTGTGCCAAATAAATTCAAAGTATTCTCTATATGCTCCAACAACTATTGTGCTATCTCTTTCTTTCTCTTGCATGGGTAATTATTCCATATTTGGAGGGATAGTTATTTATTTAGTCCTACCATGCTACCTCATTTACCTTTTCTATAAATGCAAGAATTATATGTACATTTTACACACTCTCATTATATATGATAAATATTTCTGTTTATGCCAATCGGGTTCCACTTGTAGAAGGTTGTATTGTGTATTATGATCATGGATAATCCAAACAAGGTTTAGTCTTAATCATCAGTCAATAAAGGAAATGTTCAGTCAGAATATATTAAATAGTCTTCCACACGTCACTATAGAGAAGTGCCATTGTGAATCTTGTGTCATTGGGAAACAACATAAAGAAACAATTGATTTTGGAAAATGTTGAAGAGCCTCCAAGAATTTGGAGTTAGTTTATTCTAATATTTGTGGACCTATGAAGGTAACTTAGTATTTAACAACATTGATTGATGACTTATCTCAAAATGTTTAGGTTTATTTTTTAACCATATTTTGAAGCATTCAAAATTTTCAAAGACTTTTTACATCAGCCTAGAATCAAAGTGATAAAAATAGTTAAATTTAAAGGTCAAATAATGATGGATTGTACTTCATATTTATATGTCAATTTTTTTTAACTAAAATAAATTAGGAGAATTTTTTTAATTCTATATACTACACAATAAAGCAGCATAATTGAAAGAATAAATAAAAAATTTAAGAGAAATCTAAGTCCATGCTCAAAATTATAATATTGATAAAAATTAAGGGTAGAAGTAGTTCTTACAAAAATATATTTAGTAAACTGAAGTTTGACTAATAGCTTGATATGAATCTTCTGGAAAAAAGCATAGTATAAAAGGAAACCAATGTATAGAAATTGAGAAAGAAAACTAGGATAACTTCTTATAAGCATATTCCATAAGAGAAGAGAGGAAGATTTAATGATATGCGTAAAAAATGCATCCTTGTAGATTACGATGACTCTAGGGAAACCTATTGATCATATGATCCTAATGAAAGAAACTTCAAATATCTAGAGATGCCAAATTTAAAGAAGAGTGGCATTCACCGTGATAATTTATTAGACGAGGAAGATGAAAGATGCACATCATCATACTCAACCAAAAATCTTGAACTATAATTAGAAAGTTCAATTGAATTTATATAAGAAAAGAAATCAATTTGCCAAATTCAAGCTTATTGTCTACCCAAAAAAAAAAATCAATTTGCCAAATTCAAGCGTATTGTCTACCAAAAAATTTAATGTTCCTCTAAGGATATGAGAACAAGCTAGGAGAAGACCTAACAGGCTAGAAGAGAATGAGATAAAATATGCATTAGTTTCAAGTGTTAGGGCGAAGAAGGCAAACACTTTTTTATGTATCAATAAATGATGAAAAATGCCAAAGTGATATGAATTAGAAGATAAATTCAATTTATGAAAAGAAAACATGGGAGTTTCTTTACCTATTGAAAAGGAGGCCATTGATTGTAAATGGTATTCAAATCCAAGTTTAAATTAGATGGTTCAATTGACAAGCATGAAACAAGCATGATAGGTAAAGGTTATAAGCAAATTGATGATGTTGATTATGAGGAAATCTTTTAGTAATTATGATTCGAATTAGAATTTTGATAGGACTTCCTTCCCATTATAATAAGGAAATTCACCAAATTGATTTAGAAAGTGCATTTCAATTTTCCAAAGGTATATGTCACATGGCCTCCTCATTTTGTTAAAAATTGAAAGGAACACATGGTACATCTGTTAAATATGGCACTACATGGTTTAAAACAAGCCCCACATGCTTGTTACTTAAAAAAAACTAATAAATAGTTTATTCAGAGATGATTCCAAAAATTTGATGCTAATCATATTCTATACATTAAGAATTCTGACAAGGTATTGTTCATTGTATTATATGTTGATGATTTGGTGAGTACAAGGAAGATAAATCACTAACAAAAGATGTGAGGGAAGATACATATGAAGATCCATTTTGAGATGTCTGATCTTGGATTACTTCATTACTTTTATGAAATTAAAGTGTATCATAAAAATATTCTCAAATTCAAGACTATTAAGCTTCAATAACACAATTTGAGAGAAGAACTAAGTTCGCTGTAGACCCAGATGTTAAATCGATTAATGAAACCATATATAAGAGTTTGACAGGAAATTTTATTTACTTAACTGCTACTCAAGCAAACATTTGTTATTTAGTCGGAATCTTGTCTTGATTTATGACTCATCCTAAATATAATAATTGCTTAGATATAAATCGAGGTTTGAGATATCTTCAGCCAACACAAAACTTTGGATTGGAGTAGCAAAAAATACAAATAAAAATTCAAACATGGGTTTCTCTAATTCAAATTAGGTAGGTTGGTTGCATAGACTTTAGAAAATTAATGTTTTGTTTTTGCTTGAATCTGGGATATATTATTATCTTGGACATTCGATTTCACATTATAGCACTCCATTGAAATTTATTATGGATGATGTATTGGTGTAAATTAGGGCTACACATTGTCTGCAACCTTTGCCACTGTTTGGGTGCCCTCTTAATACCTTACCTGCATTGTGGCATGTTCGATAATTGCAAAGCTAATTTCTGTTTAGGATTCATGCTCATTTGTTCGTTTCATTATACTGTCGCCCATCGGCCCAGATTATGATAAGACTTCAAATAAAAGCTCACGCCTGTTTCCTACTTTTGCGGCACCATTTTTTTTTTTATATAATAGTACTGGTGATTATGGTTTTTGTTCTTTTAACTCCTATATTAGGATTGATACTTTTGTGAAGACCCTTAACATATTAGGTATGCCATTCCACTGACTTTGAGCAGTCTCTTGGATTTTTGACATTGTAAGATGAACAAGGATGTCAACCAAGCTCCTTAATAATTTAATATCTTATTCTATTGCTCTTGCAAAATACAAGCATAGACATCATTTTAATTGGCTATGCTCGTTCCATTTATAATGCTACGAAATGTTTGGTCTAACCTCTGCTGCCAAATCTATCTTTTGCTATCAAATTAGAATCTACGCCTTACCCTCATGCTTTGAATCCCGCTGTTGATTTCAATTTCTTTATTATAAAAAGCTGTAAGCATGTTTGAATGAATCTTGCCCTTTCTCTAGTGCTATGCTAAGATCGTACAGGCCATCATGCATCTTTTGTTGGATATAAACATGAAAATCTCCATCTTCAAAATATATTGCATTGTAGTCCTTTATATTATTTTTTCATAATAGTGAACTGTGATACCATCCTGATTATACTAGACTATTGTGACCGCCCAACAGATCTTCACCATTGAATCGGAGATCTTACACTATATTTTATCATTCACAGACTCAACCTATTCCATCACACAAATCACTTGGTGAGAATATACTGAAAACTAGTAACGTTGAGCATTTATGCACAACAAAACCCGTTGAATCCAATGCACTCCTCACTACTGTCGGTGACCGTACAGAGACTTAATGAAGGAGCAGTAGGGGCCAAATAATCCAAAAATAATTGAAATGGCGGATTCAATTTAATAAAACAGAGCTTCACGTCTTTCCATTACATACTCAGAAAAAAATTATATCAATTGTGAAATAAAAAAAAATTAATGCTAAGAAAGATTCGTCCAAAACAACAAAATACATATATTTACTTGAAACTGACCTACTGCTCATACATTGAAAACAGAACGTCCACAGATTTGTTTGTTATGCTCCTAGTACACAGTAATCACAACTATGAAAACATATATTATATATGAAATAAAGGACTTGAACACTAGAAGAGGACTGTAAGGAGTGGGGTATTGCAAAAATAATATATATGATAAGAACTGAGTTTGAAAAAGGAGGATGGAGGTAAGGAAGGACAAGGCAGCTTGAAACAAAAGTCTTCATCTATTAAATGAAGTGGCATCCCTGGTCTTCCTTGTTGGAAGATGATCATAGAAGAAAAATATGATGGTGTTTGAGATTAGGTATTCCAATATTTCTCCTTAATTACAATTATCATGATTAAAGATTTTTAAAGAGTCTTATAGATTCAATGTTTTTTTTCTTAATGACTTGCTGGAAATATTTATATATTGATATTTAGTATTTTAAGTAATACCTTTGGTTGTTGATTAAGTATTTAATGAAATACTCTTGTGTCTACATGCTTAATCCTCTTATGTGGAGTACACAATTTTTGGAGAGTGCAATTGTTAAATTGTTGTAAAAAAAATATTGTTTATTCTTCCATGCCTAAAATATATTAATCAGGAAGGACTCCTTATGCCTTCCATGGACTGACTGGTTGCATTTTTTCTCCTCTATTAGAAGGAATTTTGATGCTTGCATTTTGAATTCTGGTAAAAATCTATTTGCTATCTTAGCTCTGTAATTTCTACATAATCAATATAATTATGACTCTGTCTTTACGGATCCAAAAAAAAATATATTAATCATCCAAAATGCCTAAATTTTTTTCCCTATTGCTAATACATACTTCGCTTCTATCAATTAGAGACTGACAATGTCCTTTTGAAAATGAAGCACATGATCAAACGTACTCTTCTTTTCATGAATACTATCTACATAACCATTATATCTGTACCATATGAGTCTGAATTCATCTAGCTTTAAACATTGAATTCTTCGATTTTTTTTTGTTCCACTCACATGTCTTAAAATTAATTTTCCTTCTTTCCAATGAAAGACTTTTTCGAGATTCTTTGAATTGTGATATAAGACTCCTACCATACATTGTGTTTTGCGTTATAGAAATCAAATGCATCAATATACTTCATTTGTACAGTATTGAATCGGTATTAGATTGCTTCTCATCATTAAATTTGTTAGAATTGGTATTGTTAACGATTTACATTTTGCCATGGTGAACCTTTTTTTTATATGTATATATGATGAATATGACTTTTCTTTTTTATTTTCAATTTTCAGAAAATATTCATGAGACCAAAACTAGTCATTACAAATTTATTTTTCATGGATATTTTAAATAAATCAATTGATAAATCACCTACAAATACCAATTCATAAATATAGAAAGATGCAATTAGAATTTAATTTTTTTCACTCATCTCGCATATAATCGAGGCTTCGTGCTACCTCGATGAAAGTTTTTATGTAAGAAGTAAGAGTCAGTTTTGTTGTATCATGTTCTAGGAGCTTGTTTCAGTTTAGAGTTCCTTTTCTATTCTATAGACATTATTTTGATGGCCTAAATATTATACCCTAAAGGATAATCTACATATAGTTTCTGTAAGAAGTCATTTATAAATAAGTATTTCACATATAATAGACACTTTTTTGAGCTAGAATAACTAATATTGTTCTCATTGTATCCAATCAAGTTATGGGAGAAACTGTGTAATATAGTCAAATCAATATTGTTGTGAGTAACCCTTTGTTACAAACCTTTCCTTATTGTTTAGTGAATCTCCTTCTACATTGAGCTTGTTCTCATCCATCCATTTTATACCTTCCACATTTTTCCTTCTAGAAGATTTGAATTAGGTCCCATTTATGAAATTTTTTTATAGCATCATTTTCTATTATCTTCATCTATGAAATGAGTAGCTCTTTTGTCTTTAAGTGCACCCTCAAATTGAATTATGCTATTTCAAAATTATCAAAATGGATGCTAACTCGGAGGCATTGTGAGAAATGATCGACTTATTTTTTAAATTTGTGAGAAGTGGCATGTCCTTCACTATCGTGTGTCAAGCTACTGCCCTCCTTATGAGCTTCCTTCTCATGATCTAAGTTGTAATTTATGTGGCTTTGGTTTTCCTTGTTTTTCTCTACAACATGGGTGGGGATTGGAATAGGGTTAAGCCCATTGTGTATCGTAAATGGAGGAGAATTGTGAGGTTTGAGGTGATCTTTTAGTTGGGGACCTGACATCCCATATTGAGAAATTGCATGGTTCAAATTCTTAGGTGACTGCTGCTTTTATGGAGGGCTGGGATGAGGGGTACCCTCAAGGTGTATGGCATAGAGCTAGTGGTTTTAAAGGAGGTTGTGGTGAAGGTGTCCTATACCCTAGTGGAAGGAAGGAAATTCTACTAGGATAAGAGATATGTTGCAGAAGCAAGAACAATTTTCTTTGAGAATGGGGAATGGGATAAAGAGGAGAGGACCACTGATGGAGGGTTTGATAGGACAACTCTCAATCCACTCTAGGAAGAAGTTGCTAAAGTTATTATGCGGTATGTTACTTTGGATGGTCAGTTTTGTAGTTTGTTTAGCTACCATTTTGTCATCCTTAATCACTTTCGGCATGATAAATGCATTTTGTTACCCTCCTATTTGTTTTCTTTACTTTGTCATAGTTTGAAAGTTCAAAGAAAAACTCCTCTATCCCTATTATTCATGGTTCTTGGATTCTTCTCATCATGGAGTATGCAAAATCTATTTATGTTCAAAAGAATACTATTCCTGATTATGGGAAATATATTGAGCATAATGTCAATCTTGAGGGTATCTCAAGTTATTCAGAGGATACACCCCTGAAGAAGGATGTAGGTGTACATTTAGGGAAACATAAAAAATCCCAAAAGAGGTGCCTTGACCCACCATAAAACTATGATTTTGGATGATTAGTACTTTGAGTATACCCCTTTAGATTAGTATGTTCTTGATTCTATGGCCTATAGCTATGTTTTTAAGGGTAAAGGTAATTTGGAGGGTCCCTCTCTTAGGTCAGTGAAAGGGAAGGGGAAAGTTTTGTCATATTTGTCTAGTGGTTCTTCCCACAAAAAGAAGATGAAACAACAAACGGATGGGAAGATTGAACCTAGTTTTCAATCCCCTATTGTCCACCCACAACCTATCAATAGTATCAAAGTGGCATTGCATGTGGAAATTCTTGTGGATATTGGTAATGTCACCCCTTTGGAGAATGGTTCCTCCATTATTGATTTTGGGCATATGATTAAAAATGTGAAGGATGCTACATAGAGTATCCTATTTTTCTAGATGGGATCAGAGATTAATTCTTTGAAGTACAAGGTTGCTCAAAAATCCAAATGTTTAGAACAAGGATTAAATTTGTGCCACTATTTAGGAGCTAGCTAAGGGAATTAAGGATCATAAGGAAGGGTGTGATCAATGCATTAAAGCCCTGGAGGAGTCCTTTGTTAAAACTCAAGATTTGGTGAGAGTTGTTGTGGCTAGGAGCTAGATAACCATGGGGAATAGTTCTAAAGGACTTTAGAATTTGAACGCCCAACCTCAAGCTATCCAAAATTTGTCCAAAGGGGATACAAATTCCCCTAATGCCAATGTTAAATCTATGAGGATGGTGATCACCCATGAGCTAGTTTCTGGTTCTTCTCCTGGTCCTCATACCAAGCTTCAGAATAGGGACAAGGGCATAACCTCCATTGATAGTATTATCCATAAGGTGTTCAATATTAATCAAGATTTGATTCAAAAGACTAAAAGTTCAATGAAATGTCCATAAGGTCTTTGGGTTTTTGATCCCCTATTTTTGGTGTTCTTTTTTGCCTATGTTTGGTGGTTGGTTAGCATCTGTTATCTATGACTGGATGGTTTTGTTGTAAAGGGTTTTAAGTCTCTTCAAAACCTATTTTTTTCTAATAAAAAACTAACATACTACCATTCAAAACAAACTAAATATAAATATATAACCAAATGTTCTTCTATAATTATCAAAATCTTAAACCTAATTAAAATAAGAAAATGCAAGTATTTTAAACCTCTTACTAGCAATATTACTGTAATGATTACATAGAAAGTGGGTCTAGATATATGTTCAAGTACCTAGAAACTATTTTTTTAATTTTCTTTTGAATGAAATTACTTGGAACTTGCATTGATTGGTTTATTAAACCACACCATTCTTCTAACCTTATCTCAATGAATATCCATACCAAGTGTGAATCTTGCAACACCCATAGTGAAGGAGTTTTAAGTTATATATATATGTATGTATGTATGTATGTATGTGTTTGCATACATATATATATGCATACATACATGCATACATATATATATAACACATACATACATACATACATACATACATAGACACACACACACACACATATATATATATACACACACACACACACACATACACATATATATACATACACATACACACACACATATGTATATGTATGTATACATATATATGTGTATATATATGTATATGTGTGTATATATATATACACACACACATGTATATGTATGGATACATATATATGTGTATATATATATATGCATATATATATATATATACATATATATATATATGCATATATATATATACATATATACATATATATATATATATATATATATGCATATATATATATATATATATTGTGTGTATACATATATATGTGTATATATATGTATATGTATATATATATATATACATATATATATATAAATAAATAGTTTGATAATTATATTCAACCATAGAAAAATTTCTATGATTCCAAAACTAGATGTTGGTTTTAACGTATATTAAATTGATGAGTTAAAGGGGCTCTATAATGAATGGTTCATAAGGCACAACACTTGTCGAATGTTTTACAAATGGAGTTGCAAGCTAAGTGGGTTTAACCTTGGAGGGAACTCTTCCAAGCAATATCATATATTAAATTATTTAATGTACCTCATACATATTTTCTGAATATCTGCAAGAATATGGCCTTAGATACACCTAGTCCATCAAATTTTAGTATTTTGTTTTTTCTTTGAGGAATGCTTCTCACTCTCATCTAGATATGCTATCTTTTTAAGACATCAAATTCTATTAAATATTGCAAGTTTTTAAAAAATCGTAACATTAATTTTAGATCCCCTCTGAACAACATTTCGAAACAGCATTTCCCCAAGTAACATCTTGGTTTATGTTTAGACTTTGGTTCTCTGGTTGTTGATTGAGTGTGCGGCCTATTTGACTAACTATTTTATCTTTACTCATGAGCAGGGTCCTTCCCTGCTTTTATAACCAAAACCATTTCTTTGAGTAGTAATCTTCCACAACACGTTCCTTTCTCTTGGGACATTAAGTCTGAATCATTAGGAATATTGTTTTAACATATAGACTTTGTTTCAAGATTGTGAAAAGATATTCCATTACTTGCTAATAGAATCCGTAAAATATCACAGTTTAACCCTCGCCAGTTTTAAGTTATGTATCTGATAATTTTCATTAGAAACTTGTTTAATTAAGCCTATTGGTATAGGTATAAAAAACTTCAAATCAATGGAAGATTAACATTCACTGGAAACACAGCTAAAGAGAGAATTTTATCTTCAAAAAATTACCAGACACATTCATATTTCGACCTTTAGTGTTGCCAAGATTATTCAAAGAAAATTAACAAGGATACAGATAGTAAGGGAAACATATATGGGTACTGGAAATAGATAAGATGCCTTAACTGAAAATGAATGGTTATTAGAAACAGTTAGCTGCTAGATGTAAGCGAAAATGCTTTCATATCTTCTTCATAGGCTCCACAAACTTTCCAGAAACAGACCCTGGACACCTTTGAGGGAGAGTTAATAACCTCTCTCGATGGATCTCCATACCAATTTTGAATATTGCAACATCCAAATGTTTCATTTCAGATATATTAGACAGCTAAGTTTAGGTTCCCAATAATAAACATGTCATCGACATGTGAAACAGTGATGAAAGCACGATCATTAGCATATTTTTAGTACACCTTGTGATCAACATTTCGTCATGAAAAACCTACATCTAATGTATAAATCACTTGAAACTATATAATGATAGCTATTTCAACCCATACAGATTCTACTCGTAATTTACAATCTAGACATTGTTTACAACATAAATTGCATCTAAATATCCGTAGAAGAATGCGGTCTTACATCTATCTATTACATCTCACTTTAACATATCGATTTTCCTTAAAAAGGAGATGCTTTTCATTCTCATTTAGACATGATATCTCTGTAAGCATTGCAAGCTCATAAACTTTCTTAACATTAATTTTGGATCCCATCGGAAGAATATTTTCTTCAGTGACAATCTCTCACAAGACATCCCTTTCTCTTGGGAAATCCTTAACGTTGAAACATTAAGAGTATTGTTTTAGCACACTACTAAAGCATTGTATCATTACATACTACTAAAATCTGTAAAGACCACAGATTAACCCTAGCCAATTTTAGTACATATATGTGATAATTTTCACTAGAAAATCGATTGATGAAGACTATTGGTACAGGTTTAGAAAACATTAAAGCAATGGCAGATAAAACACAGCTAAAGAGAGAATTTTATCTTTAAAAAATTACGAAACACATTCAGATTTCGACCTGTGGTGTTTCTAAGATTACTGAAAGAAAATTAATGAATACACAGATAACAAGGAAATACATAAGGCTACTGAAAATACATAAGGTACCTTAATCGCAAACGAATGGTTTTCAGAAAGAGTAATCTGCTGGATGTAAGAGAAGATGCTTTCATATCCCCTTCATAGGCTCCAAAAACGTTCAAAGAAAAGAGATCTTGGATGCCTTTGAGGAACAGTTAATAACACCTCCCTCATATCTCGCCCCCCCCCATCAAATATATTTTTTCCATAAACGCCCCTGAGACAAGCAATGATTGACAAAATGAATATTTAAAGGTTTAATGGGCAGTTATTCAGAATTTGCCAATAAGAACTTACCAGATAATGCGCTTTCCACAAATATTCGAAATCGAAAATATGTTGGGGTGCCCACCTTTATGGAGAGTGGAGATAGCTACACATCTAAAAAGAATCGCCCATGAGTTGATTGCTACCACTTTTGTTTTCTAAGATTCCTATCGTTGTATAGTGTATTTAAAATTTAGTGGTGCATGCCCAAGTGGTCCATGCTATGAATTGATGGCAGCTGGATAGAAATAATAAACATCACATCTGAAGATTTATATGTTTCACAAGGTAGTGCAGACAACAATATTCCACACGTTGCTTGAACAACTTAAAATATATATGATTGCTTTGGCCTTTCGGAGTTAAAAAAAAAATTCAATATGAACATTATAATAAAGATATATTATACCACACTTCCCTTTTGGACACCCTTATTTTTTTATGGAGGGAATTGAGTGGTTGTATTTTTTAATATTTGAATAGATTAAAGAGGTTTCTTTTCTATGGAGAAATGTTTAAATAATACTACTTTTGCATATTATAGTTTTGTATAAATTGATATAAGTATTATAAGGTACATTAAGATTACTTTCTTTGATATTTTGTCCAACAAATTTTTAGGGTTATAGCCTTATTGTATTTGTTTCATTCCATAACATTAATTGTTAATTAATTTGTACTTTGCATCATGCAAATAGAAATTGCACATTGTAACATTTGATAAAAAGATGTAAGGATTGAAAACATCAATTTATCTAATTGAAAATTAACACTTTGGAAAAAAATAGGCTGAGCAAAGTTGCATACAACTAGCAATGTCATTGTGTCATTTTAAATGACAAAAAAGTACATAGTACATAAGAAATTAATGATTTGAAGGTCTAGTTGGATTGTCCACTAAATGAATATAGTGATCCTACAAAACATGTAACCACATTCACCAACTACAACCATGTGACACTTTTTGTTTTGATAGAACACAAGTTGACCGTCTTGACATATCACTCATTGGTTTTTCAATGATAAATGTTTGTGGATGCTACCTATCTACATGTATCTCATAACTACTACTACCAAGTTGATTTATAATTGAGAAGATTAGATGGTGGAGATTAATTACTTTTGTAATCAATTATTGTATCCAATAAGTGGAGTCACCAAAATATGTCACATGTCTTCCCACTAGGCCATAACATATCAAACAACTCCATAGGAACATAGTTACATATTTACCACAAATATTGAACACGAGAGGAAGCAATCATAAATTAACACATTTGGTACGAGTTAGAATTATAAAATATAACCTCATCCAAGCCATAACGATTAAAATATGAGCATATGGTCATCTCCCACATTACCATTACAAGTCAAGAGACAAAAGAAACATTTTGAGACACACAAATATCCATGCACTTAGCTCCAAACCAATACTAAGTCAATGAATCAATAGAAAAATCTCTAGTGGAAAAGTATAAAGGACTCAAATAAATGTGGCAAAGTACATTTATAAGCAATATGTAATAACAAGTTAATGTAGGATAAAATAAAATATATATGGACCAAAAAGAATCGAAAGACACACATAGGATGATTAAAATAATTTGTATCACATGGTAGGTCAAATTGTAGGCACAAGACTATTCTTCACTAAAGGGTCATAGGGATTCAAATGATAGACTCAAATGGTTTCAACCAAAGGTATGCGGAAAATAGGCTTACAAAACTTGTATATAAGTAGTAAGACCATTCCACCATTACAAATAAGAAACAATGATACCATACTAAGCACTAATAACTTACACACATAGGTTATCCATATATATCACTAATACATATATTTTTTTAAAATGAGTATATTAGGCAATGAACACATACCATTCTTCAAACAAATAATCTCAATACATCAATTATGGATAAAAAATATGTGTTGTTTTTGTTCATATAATTTTAAATGTAATTGAATATATTCATGTCAATCATTTCTGATTGACAACCAACAATACCCAATATATAACAAACACATATATTGTTCTATCAACCATGAAAACATATATATAATGGATTGTTGTTGAAAAAAATAATCTAACCTAAAAAATTTAACTTCTTTCTAAAATCAAGAAATTTTCTCACATTACTATGTGATGAATCTAGTGTTTAAGTTTGAATGAGATATTTAAGTTATTTTTCTATTAATTTATCATAAAAGTGTAAAAATTCACTTGAGTATCTTAGATTTTTTAGAAACTTAGAAATTAAGATTCATTTTGGTCTTTTAACCTAAAAGGTCATATAAGATGTAGATAAGAGTATTTAAAATGCTATGTGATTTTATCCTAACTATTTATAGGAAGGTGAAAGAATTGATAAATCTAAGAACTTAACACCTAGATGTACAAGGATTACAAATGGATTGTATAAGAGATAGTGAACACTAGAAAAATAAGTGATGATCCTAGGGTACCAAGAACAAAATGATCTATTGATGATGAATGAAATAATAATGATGGATAAAAAGAATCTAAATAATATTACTTGAAACTCTTGGATGTGGCAAGAGAGACAAGAGTATTAAATGATACTACTTTAAGTTTAAAGGAGAGTTTTGTGATGATACTAGAGTGTTCATAGTAGTTCAATAATAAAGGAGAGTCTTATAAGAGACTAAGAACTATTAATGATATTAAAAAAATTATTGATTACTAATATGCATAGAAATGAAATTGTAGGCCTATGGATGCAAACTAAGATCTCAAATATCCATAGAATACAATTTGAACATGAATAGGTTCAACTTAGTTCTGATAGGAGAGATGAACATTGTTATTATGTTCCCTTCTTGTAATGGAATTGAAATTTTTATGTAATCTAGGGTTAATGATGTCAAAACAATAGATTTTTATAATAATTAAAATTTATAGAAATAAAGATAGTAATAGTAAAATTTATTTGAAATGAAGACACAAAAAGGAAAATGTATATAAGAATTAAAGATGAAAGTGTTGGACAAAAGTGCTAGGACCCCTAGTTTGAAGGTGCCTAAAATTGACAAAGACAAGCAGGAATATAGCTAGGAGGATCTGAAGACTTGTCTTCAAGAAATTTAGCCCAAAAATTAGGACATGAGTGTTGGGCACCCTAGTCTAGGTGTTTTCATTTGTATAAAATCCATTGTGATCTATAAATGTTGAACGCCTAGTAGGATTGAAAGGTGGTGGTGAATCAGTCTAGAACTTTAAAAAATAATTATTAATAAACTTATTCAATATCAACACTTTAAGAATCAATACATCAAATAGAAACACATGAACACATGAACAACATATATATGTGGAAAACACAAATAGGGAAAAATAACAGTGAGAATCTAACTCACAATATGAATAACAATTTTTACAACTTTTTAGGCTTATAACCAAGGAGCATCAACACCAGAAGGAATTGAAAAACTAAGGCTCACTAAATTAGGGAAGATGCAAATGACTTGTGTCATTGAACAACACTTCTTTAGGACAAGATACAAATTGTTGTCGAAGGACCCACTATCAATCAACAATGAATGAAATAGATAAGCTATAATTGAGAAGGATTCCATTGATCATAAAATTGTCCTTGAATAATATTTAAGTGGCCAATAACATGGCAAAGATCTTTGACAACCTCTTCTAGTACAGCACTTTGTCTAGCAGAATATATCAGCTTCAGAGTGTTGGCAACAAGGTAGAAAACTAAGAGCAGGGGGGGGTGAATTAGTTTTCTCAAAATCTTTTCTTAACTCAAACACAATTTTAGATTTGATAATTAATAGTGAAAGCATATATCAATACGACATCAATAACACATAAAACACCAAGATTTTTGACGTGGAAAACCCAGTCAAGAGAAAAACCATGGTGGGAACCTACTCACAATATGATGACACCCTGTTAGATGTATAACAAATATTACAATGGGGAATGCACATGCAATAAAGAAGATTGCTTAGAGATCACTGCTAAAAAACAACAAAAGGATACAACCCAAGGAAGACTCACTGTCTTAAAAACATATTTTCATTACGTCCAGAAGATCATGAACTGAGAAAATAGCATCTCCTCATGTATGGTTATAGTTCTATTTAGGCTCATATCACATATTCTTCTCTTTCACACTTCTTTGCACTACTTTTGAAAGATCAAAGCATTATTCATACACACAGATACCTCTCTCACATGACTATTACACTTATTTATACATATCATCCTATCTTTCAAGGTCATCTCAACACACATCACAAATTACAAAATATCTAAACATAAAAGCTACAATATTATATGTGAACCAAAATAATGTTCGCTAAGACATAGTATGGACCTAAATCAATGCCTCGAACATGAAACACCTGCAGTAATTATATCTCAAATATCCACAACATGCTACAATCATCATGTTGGCCAAGAAGATAAAGAACACAACCAGATCAAGGAAAATCATCAAAAATGCACTCATCGATCAATGTGGACCACCAACACAAATAGGAAAGAATCTAGAAACATCCACAAGAATCATGGATTACCACATAAACAACCGCACCAACACCACTTACTAGAATCTTCATCATCATTATACCAAACTTCACGAACAATAACTGAACTGACTATTAAACTAAAATATTGAATTTCAGACCTCCAAATCAATAACCATTTGAATTGAGGACACACTAGAATGTCCCAAACACTAGAAAATCTGGAAACCAAGATATTGCAATGCAAAGACAAATTTAGAATATTGATCAACACTGAACAACTAAAGAACCAACCGCAATACCAAATCTCATAAATCAATCAAATCTCCATGCGAACCACTGAAACTTGATCTAAATCAAATAGAGATAGTTATCTCATAACCCTTTAATCTGCAACAACTCATTTGCAACACATTGGCTTACCAACTTATTTAATCTCACTGCAACACTAGAACACACAAACGATTATGTTGACATCAATAACAACACATCACTCAGTCAATCCAAACACATATTTACACATTATCCCAAAAATCTCCCCCTTTGGCATTGATGGAAACATATGATGTGAAACATAATCAATCTTAAAGAAATCAACAACTCTCTCAGAAAACTCTTTCCTCCCACTACAAATATTCTCTCACCCTTAGATTATTACATGATTTTTCACATGAATTTGTCCCCCTTTGACATTAATGACAAAGGCACATATTTGCACCACAAAATATCACAAATTTGAATATCTAACTACTCCCCCTGAGTAGTAGCCACCTCATCAATCCAAATCACAAAATATGAATATGAAATGCACTAGACTCATGCATACCAATGCACCTTATTTTTGGTCAGGAGGGGAAATCACCCCTAACTTCTCTTTGACATACTCAAAAGTATCCTTAGGCAAAGGCTTCATGAAGATATATGGAATCTATTCCTTTGTAGATACAAACTCCAATGTGACTTCCTTCTCATTCACCTTTTCTCTCAAGAAATGAAACTTGATTGATATATGCGTAGTCCTTGAATGCAACACCGAATTCTTAGAAATGTTGATAACACTTGAATTATCACTATATATAGTAGTAGACTCATCATAAACAAATTTGATATCCTTTAACATTTGCTTCATCTATACCACCTAATTATAATTATTAGTAGCAACAATATACTAAGCCTTTGTAGTAGATAAAGAAATAGCATTCTGATTCTTACTCATCCAAGAAACCAATCTCTTTCACAATAAAAATGGACCACCACTAGTAACTTTTTTTTCATCCACATCTCTGGTCCAATCGGTGCTAGTAAAAGCACTCAAAGTAAAATCATCATCTTTAGGATACCACAAACCAAAACTAACTATGCCTTTTAAATATCTGAAAATATTTTTTACAGCTATAACATGAGATTCCTTAGGATCAACCTGAAATATAACAATAAGACATACAACATTCATAATATCTGGTCTAGTCTAAGTTAAATATAGTAATACACCAATCATAGATCTATATCTCATCTAATTTTCTTTAGGATAATCATCATCCTTATTCAACTTAGATCTGGTCACCACAGGATTACTAGCTGGCTTTGAATCATCTAATACAAACTTCTTCAATAATTCCTTCACATACTTTGACTGAGATATGAAGATACCTTTATCTAACTATGTAATTTGCAAACCCAAAAATAATTTCATCTCACCAATCATAGACATCTCAAACTCATTCTGCATCTCATAAGCAAACTTCTTGCACAAACTATCATTCCCTCCAAAAATAATATCATCAACAAAAACTTCACCAATCAAAATGTTATTATAATAAATATTGAAATACAAATTACTATCAACACTACCTTTATTGAATCCAAGATTCAACAAATAATTGTCCAATCTAGCATACCATGCTCTTGGGATTTTCTTCAATCCATAGAGTGCTTTCTTCAATTTGTAAACCATATCTTCTTGATCTGTCAACTGAAATCCATCTAGTTGCTCAATATAAACTTCCTGTTCCAACTCACCACTAAGAAAGGCCGACTTGACATCTATTTACAAACTTTGAAATTATTGTAAGCAACATAAACAATAAATAATCTAACAACAATTCTTGCAACCTGAGAAAAAATCTAATCAAAGTCAATTCCTTCCATATGAGAATATCCCTTATAAACAAGTCTTTCTTTGTTCCTAACAACTTCACCTTGTTCATCCAATTGGTTTCAAAAGACCCATTTAGTTCCAATTACATTTTTATCATTAGGTTTAGGAACAAGAATCCATGTAATATTATTTTCAATCTAGTTCAATTCTTCTTCCATTGCTTTAACTCAATTTTCATCTTTGCATGCTTCATTAACATCTTTAGGTTCAATCTTAGAAATCAATAAATATTCTTCAACAATATTTATTCTAGTCATCACACCTTTATTCTTATCTCCTATGATTTGATTCTCTAAATGATTGAACCTCACATACCAGGGAGTCTTAGAATTTTCTTGATTTTTTCAGACTCTTGAATTATTTCTTCTACACTAGCACTAGTCTCTCCTTGATTTTTTATATTTTTTGGAGCAATCTGAATTAAATTTTGGGTCCACACTTTTTTTCCTTTATCTGATCTATCATTCTGATCATCAGAATCATATCTGCAAGATCTGATCTCTCTCGTTGCTTTCATCAACTTTCACATTAGCACTTTCAACTATCTTTCTCAATCTCTTATTGTAACATTAGTAGCCCTTTCTCTTAGTAGAATAACCAAGAAAAAATCCTTCATCACATATAGCATCAAAATTTCATATATCTTCATCTCTTTTGACATAGTATTTACTTCCAAAAATTCTAAAATATCTAATAGTAGGAGCATGACCAAACCATAACTCATAAGGAGTTGTACTGGTATTACCTTTGATATGCACTGGTTAAGAGTGTATACAAAAATACTCACAACTTCTCTCCACTATATATGTGGAATGTTTCCTTCCAACATCATGGTTCTAGTAGCTTCCTGAATCGTTCTATTCTTCCTCTCTAAAACACCATTTTGCCAATGATTTCTAGGTGTAGATAACTATTTCTTCACTCCATGCTCTTCAAAAAATTCATTGAACTCACCAAAAGTGAATTCACCACCTCTTTCAAATCTTAGCCACTTTAGCTTCAATCCTATCTCAGTCTCAACCATGGCTTTCAAAATCTTAAATTTCTCCAAGGCTTAAGACTTCTCCCTTAAGAAAGTAACACACATCATCCTGTAATAGTCATCAATCAGCAACATGAAATACCTATGTCCCTTCAAGCTTCTCAGTCTAAAAGGACCACATAAATTAGTATGCACATGATCCAATAATCTATTAGAACAATACTATTTTCTTTTAAAAGTAACTCTTGTCTGCTTCTCTTACTAACATTCCTTACATACCAAATTAGTAGGCTTTACCAACTTAGGAGGATCTCTCACTGCTTGAGTAGAACTTATCTTAACCATGCAATACAAAATCACATGACAAATCTTCCTATGTCATAACCAACTTTCATCAATCTAAGAAATCAAACAAATTTTACCACTAGCATTCAAGTGAAAGATATTACCTTTACTCTTTGTCCCTGATACAATCTCAATTTTGAAACCACTTAAGATTCTATACTTACCATTCTTGAATTGTAAATCATATCCCTTGTCAACCATCTATCAAACACTCAAAATATTATGCTTTAAACCTTCTACATACAAGACATCATAAGTATTGTTTTTACCATCAAGAGAAATAGAACCTCTACCATTGATTATACCAACTTTAAAATCACCAAATCTTACTACACCACCATCATACTTTTCCATGCTCATAAACTTACTCTTACTACCTATCATATGATGAGTGCAGCCACTGTCAATAACCCATTCATCTTTCTCTTCAACTTTGGAAGACAAAGCTTTATCATCATTAATGCAGGTAGACTTGAATCAATAGGCACTAGATCATCTTCCTTGATAGAAATAAATGCCAATTCATCATCACTTGAATTTTCTTTCTCTAATTCATCATATGTCACACCTTCATCAGTAGCATAATAGCATTTCTCTAGATACTTAGGCTTGTTTTTGGCATTATGTTGTCATTGATGTCAACTGATAGAGGCATTATGGTGTCATTGATGTCAACCAGATTGTGTGTTCATTGATGACAACCGGTATGGGATGTTGATCGGTTAATAGGTATTGGAGACAGTTGGCATTATGGTAAGGCCAACTGGTGAGTGATGTGTTGGTAGTTTATGGTTGCCAACCCGTAAGAATGTGATCAGTAAGAATGCAAGGAGGAACCATAAAGAATGTGTAGACAACCAGTGTGTAGTTGGATGTCATACAACAGGAATCCCACCGGATGAAGAGAAGGTTTGACAGATAGTGTGCTTAATAGGTTAGTCAAGAAGTTAAAGGAAGGTGACTGAAGGCACAGACTAGATGAACAAAGTGAAACATAAGGATGCCTCAAGTGTGTGAAACCAGAGATATGCTCTAGATCAGCAAGAGTAAGTATGATGAGCTACCAGGACAGAAAAAGGAAGAGCATGAAGTTATGAGGTTACTACCTTTGCAAATTGGTTGAGACTAGAACCAACCAAATGATGATGAAGGCAAGGTCTAGCATTTGTAGACATGGTTTCACTCTGGGTTTCTGATATCAACTGAGATTCCTGTTGATGATTGATGTCCGAGATTATCTTACAACCAAAAACAGAGAAAAGAGGAAAAGTGATGTTCTCCTATTAGATGGACATGTGTTTGAGTTTGGTATCCAAGAAAATGTGATCCAATCAACATAATAGTAAAGTGCAGACATGAACGTTAACCAATAGGTAAGCACCGTTAGTGGATGATGTGGTTGGTGATAGAGTTTTAACTAACACAAGTGATTGAGATGAGTTTGATACCGATAAAGGGGAAACATGGACTCTAGGTGTCATACAACAATAGTTGGTGAAGAGTGTTCTAGATGAGGTAGTTGGTGAGTGGGTTGACATTAATATCAACTGCAGAAATCACAAGTCAAAGATAGAGGTTTGTGGCTCGATGCAAACTGATTGATGAAGATCTATGGTGTGCATTGATCGATGTTGGATTTCTAGATGCTGATTGGAGTTGGTGAAACCTACACCTAGAGAATTCATGGTGATTAACCAAAAGATATGCCAATAGATTGGATGCTGGCTACTAAAGATAGTAAATGTGCATTGGAAGAATAAAATATGGCAAATTTGCGTGATAAATTACATGTTGTGCATCCCTACAACAAGATCTGATTGGATTTGATATGCCTCATGGCCTGTGGAGAAACCCTATCATGCCAAATTTGAAGTGATGTTTTTTGGTGGGAACGTGTAGAGATAAATAGCTAGACGAAAGATCTAAGTTGATTGATGCTGATAGAGGAAGGGGGCCAAAGAAGAGAGTATAAATGCATTAGAGAATCAATCAGTCAAATAATTAAATGAAGAACATTGAAGTGACTGAGTTCTTGGAAGGTAAACTAGTAAGAGGGATTAACAAAAGGTTAAACCAGTGAGGCCAAATTAACTAGTAAGCTTCTAAAGATTGTGAAAGTCAAGTGAACCGGTAGTGTTTTAACTAGTAAGGAAGCAATAGAGTGTGAAGAAGTGCAAAGTGGGAATCAGGGGAGGTTAGGTGAGGCAAATACTGAGCAGAAGAGGAATTAGAACCAACAAAGTGAAGAGAACTGACAAAGTGAACAGAATCGACAAAGTGAAGAGTATCGGTGATGAAAAGTAGTAGTGGATCAGTGTGAGTAGAGAACTGGTAGAGAACAAAGTAGAGGAAGATCAGTTGAGGAGAGTTGAACTTGGTAGAGTGATTGGATTGTGAGAGGTTACAAAATTTATTTGTAACCAGGTAATAACTTTTGTATTGTTTACAGACATTGTAATCACTAATTTGGAGATCAGTGCAGGGGTTGGTGCTCTTTGTTTTTGTGCCCTAAAATCAAGGGTTGGTGCTCCTTGGGTTGGTGCCCTAAACTTTGTAATCAGTTTTTATTGTGAGGCGAATTGGAGCAGTAGACTCCAGCAACATTTCTCACTAAGGTTTTTCCCATATTGGGTTTTCCTTGTATATCTGGTGTTATGTGATGTGTCTTTTATGTGTTCTTGCATTTTGGTCTTCTCCTTATCTCACTGATAAGTTTACTTGGTCTTTGTAATATTAACCGATACTCACATTTAGGATTAAAAGGGTTAAGTTTGGAAACCACTGATTCACCCCCACTCTCAGTGGCATCTTGTGTTTTACATTTGTATTGCTTCCTAGGAACTCTTTTCAAACACCTTGAAGCAAAATGTCTAGTTTTATTACATGAAAAACATTTAAGAGGTAACATTCCTTCATACTTACTGGCTCCATTAGGAAATCTACTAGCAATAAGCTCTTAAATATCCTTAAGATCTTTCTCTTCTTCAATTTCCTTCATCTCTTTCTGATATCTAGATACCCTTCTTGAAGAACTTTCTCTCAGATCATATCTCTTCTTTTTGAAGAATAGTATCTTTGGATGTAGATTCAGTCTTAAGGAGAGAATCACCAAGCTCACTCAATTCAAAGGCAACAAGCTTGCCAATCAGTATGTCTCTAGTCACATTAGTCATGGCCTAGATCTCCCCAATAGAAATAGATTTGTGCTTGTAAGAAGGAGGCAAGGATTTGAACACTTTAGCTACAATATCTGATTCTTCTAATACTCCATCAACACATCTAATATTGCACACAAGCTCATTCACTTTATGCATAAAAGAAGTAATGTTCTCATCTTTGTCCATCTTCAACAACTCATACTTTTACTTTAAGCTCTGCAACTTGGCAATCTTCATATGACCATCACCTTTATACAAAGTTTCCAACAGATCTCATGTGTAGTCTGCAAATCCATCACATTTGTCATTTCAAAATCAGTCAAGGCACTCAACAATGCTTCCTTAGCTCTAAGATTGTGTTTTGCTTCATTTATCTCATCCAGAGTTGTAGGAACATTTTGAGGAATGCTATACACATTTTTAATAATTTTCTAGTAATCTTCACCAATCCATCTCAAGTGACACTCCATCCGGATTTTCCAAAGAGTTTAGTTTGATCCATCAAATCTTGGACTATCATTCTTATAAGTTGTCATCCTGGATCACCTCAAGTGATCAAGTTTCTTTGGAGGAACCTACTATGATACCAATTGTTGGCAACAAGGCAAAAAACTGAGAGGGGGGGAGGTGAATCACTTTTATCAAAATCTTTTTCTAACTCAAACACAATTTTAGATTTGATAATTAATAGTGAAAGCATAAATCCACACCACATCAGTAGCACACATAACACCAATATTTTTGACATGGAAAACCCGGCTAAGGGAAAAACCATAGTGGGAACCTACCCATAATATGATGATACCTTGTTAGATGTATATGCAATATTACAATGGGGAATGCACATGAATTTAGACAAACTACCTAGAGGTCACTTCTCAAAAACAATAAAGGGCTACAACCTAGGGAAGACTCAATATCTTACAAACATATTCAAATTACATCTGGAAGATCATGAATTGAGAAAATGGCATCTCCTCATGCTTGGTTACAATTTCACTTAGGCTCATATCACATATTCCTCTCTTTCACACTTCTTCGCACTACTTCACTACTTCCAAAATATTAAATCATTATTGACACACACAAATACCTCTCTCACATGAGTATTACATTTATTTATACATATCATCAACCTACCTTTCAAGGCGGCTCAAAACACATCACAAATTAGAAAGATATAACCATACACACTACAATATTATATGTGAACCAAAACAATGTTGGGTAAGACATAGAATGGACCTAGATCAGTGCCTCGAATATGAAATCCAATATTTATATCTTAGAAATCCACAACATGCTACAATCATCATGTCAGCCAAGAACATAAAAGAACACTGTTGGATCAAGGAAAATCATCAAAAACATGCTCACTCATCAATATGGATCACCAACACAAATAGGAAATGAACTAGAGACATCCACATGCATCATGAGTTACCACAGAAACAACCACACCAACACCACTTACTAGAATCTTCATCATCATTATACCAAACTTCAGGAACAAAAATTAAACTGACTGTCAAATTGAAAGATTCACTTGTAGACCTCCAAATCACAAAACATCTAAATTGAGGACACACCAAAACATCCCAAACACTGCCAAATCAGAAAACCAAGATATTACAACACAAAGCAAAATCTAGAATACTAATCAACATTGAACAACTAAAAAACCAACTACAATACCAGATCTCATAACTTGATCAAATATCCATGTGAACCATTGAAACTTCAGCTGAATCAACTAGAGGTACTTATCTCAAAACCCTTTAATCTGCAATAACTCATCTACAATACACTAGCCAAACCAACTTAGTTAATCTGGTTGTAACATAGTAACACACAAAGGAATCTATTGACATCAATGACAACACATCACTTAGTCAATCCAAACACATATTTGCACATTATCCTAATACAAATTTCTTCCCAAACTATCATTCACAACATCAAAACCTTAAATATGCTTGCAAATCATTCAAATAAACTTCTCACACAATTCCCTTCTCATCCATACTCAATTGATCCTTCTACACATCTTATATATGAGACACAATATTTAAATCATAAAAAAGGGTCAACCAAGATAATATTATGTAAAATAGGAAACCTAGACCTAAAATAATTAGATCGGTCCACTCTAGGAGAAAGAAGAAATAAAAACTTATTATAATATATCATCCCATGAACAATTTGATAATCCACACATGCTAGCACATATACCAAAGGACATTACAAAACATAATCTGTACATACGATCAAGTAGTTGGCTACATAACCACATCTAATGCAAAATACTCCATGTAGATCTCCAAAAACTAAAATGAGACCAAAATGATCACCTCAACAAATCTTCCGACACATATCAGGACCAAAGGAACATGATCCACAAAGCCTCAATGCAATAATCAGAGTACAAAAATATTTTCAGACCATCCTAAATAGAAGATGTCACAACCAACACCAGAAAAATATCTAGATCAAACTCTATCTAGATAACCAAGGTTTGACAAAGAATATTTCAACAAATATCCATTTGGATAGCTAGGATTGACATCAATGAAAATCATACTATAAGCTCATGCTTCTAAAAGTCTCCTGCTTTTTCATTGATGGCAACACCAATAAATAATAACAGTCATCAATTGATAATCTCACAACAACTCTCTCTCATTATCTCAAAACATCTCTCTCGCATATTTATCTCATAATAAATATCTCCCTCTTTGACAACATTGAGAAAGGGAACAAAAATAAAAAACAGAATGACCACTCATGACACTGCTCCCCCTGAGAACAACAACAACAACATCAATCCAAGAACAAAGTTAAATAGTAAAACTACATCTATTTTGACAAAAGAGGGGAAATGACCACTAAATTTTGTCTAAGATATTGAAAATTATCCTTCACCAAAGCCTTGGTAAAAGTATTTTCTATCTTCTCTAATGTAGATATATATTCCAATCCAACTTCTTTTTTGCCAACCTTCTCTCTCAAGAAATGATAATAGATTAAAATTTGTTTAGTCCTTGAATGCATAACTAGATTCTTTGAAATGTTTGTAGCATTGGTATTGTCACACATGATAGGAATAGCTTCATCATATACAACTACGATATACTTAAGAGTCTACTTCATCTATTAAAATTTAGTACAACAAGATGTTGTAGCGATATATTCAGCTTCAATAGTAGATAATGATATGGATTCTTGTCTCTTACTCATCCATGAAATCAATATGTCTCCCAAAAAGGATTCTCCATCACTTGTAATATTTTTATCATCAATACTTCTAGCCCAATCAACATCTATATATTCCGTAATTATGAAATATCCATCTATTTTGTACCATAGACTAAAATGTTGAGTTCTTTTAAAATACCTAAAGATTCTTTTCACTGCTTGATCACGAGTCTACTTCAGATTAGCTTGAATCTTACAACCAAACATACAACTTTCATAATATCTAGTATAGAAGATTTAATTATCCTTGCATGACCTTGCATGATATAGTTTTTATATATATGCATATAATAATTGTTTGACGACTCTTTCCTTATTCTATCTATCTAAATATAAGATTCATAAGGATGCTTCTTAAGGATGTATTTGATATCAAATGGAAGTATTGAATGATAATTGATGAATATGATCCGACATGTATAAAAGGAAAATTTTGGTTAGAATAAAATTGTACATTGAAGCCCCAAATTAATGCATTGCATCAATGACCACATTTAAAAATGAATAAATTATGTTGAATATCTTATAAAAATATTAGATTAATAGATCATGTTATAGTCTAAGTGTTGAAAAAGGCAAAGTTGGTGCATTGCATGTAAAGTGCTTATAGGAAGTTTGAAATAATCTCTAGTAGAATGGATCAATAATGAGATGAATGATGTGCTAACATGTTAATAACCAGCAATTTTCCTTGAGTTGTAGAAAATATTAAGCTCTTGAATGATCATATTTAAGTGTTGATAGGAGGTGAGTTTGATAATATTGTATATGTATTTGAATTAGTATGGTGTGCATGTAAGTGGAAATGAAATTGTTACAAGTAAGGTTGTGGTAATTAGTTCATGATTAAATAACAAAGTTTACTGGTTAGTAATTTGTTAGGAAAATTTGTTGGCAATTGACACTTATTTGGTTGGTTTCACTATGTTGTCATTGATGGCAACAAGGTCTCTTGTTCTGGATTCATGTTTTGGTTCAGTTGTGTAACGATAGGCACTTCATAGACACTGCACCGACACTAGTAGGATGGAAGGATTTCTTTAGTTACTGATAATGCAGGCCAACATGGTTTAGAATAAGGTTATCAACATTGAAGGCTGACATCTTTTGGATCTGGCATCAACAATTTTTTTTTATATTCATGTATTTATGTTATCTAGCCGACATGTATATTGATATTGTAATTATCTTTGTAAGCCGACATGAGGCATGATAAATTGTATAGGGTATATAGGTCAGTTGGATTAGATCATTTTGATCTATGTGGATGATTATAAGGATGCGAATATGGATGGATAGTAGATGCAAAATATTTGAGGGAGGTTATGTATGAGAGGATAATTTTATAAAGGGTTATTCCGGTAAAGGGTTTAGGGTTTGAGATCGGAACAAAAAAAGCTTAATTGGAACTGTATTCTGGCATAGAAGATTCTATCTTAGCAGTTCATTTATTTCTTTGGATTGTTGGCAGGATTTATATGTTGTCAGTGAGGCTCCTTTTGTGATTAAGAAGTGCGCTCTAGGTTGTAAGCCTTCCTGCAAGTGTAGGCCCCTATATTTTGTAATATTTCTTCATATGGCCAATGGATTGATATTGTGGGTCACAAATCCCACCTTGGATTTTCCTCTTTGAGGTTTTCCACATATAATTTTGTGTGTTATGGCATTCATTTATGTGATTGGCTTATTGGTTGCTTTACTTATTTCAATTATATATGTATTGTTATACTAGTTGGTGTATGCATGCTTTATTAAGGTTAAAATTGATCATACCAGTATAACACTTATTCACCCCCCCCTCTCAGTGTTCTTGGATTCCAAAAAAATCATCATAGATGATAGGAGTGAGTTTTGTTGAAATTTGATATTAAATTTTCCTCACCATTAAAGTAAGGAGATTTATATCTTAAAAGTAATGATGTGATGTATGTGTGAGTGTTTTTAAAATGACTAAATTGTCTTATGAAATCATGAAGGGTATTCTAATTACCTGTATGCTATTTATTATGTATTGTGAGCAATGGTGTATGTTGTAGTCTATCATTGAGTGATTAATTGTGATTGTGCTATCTCTTTTGATTACAGTCATAATCTGGTGAATGAGACTATCTTGTGAATGAGATATCTTAAATGAATGGTTATGTAGTGAGTTTATTCCTCATGTGTGTATGAGATACTATATCTCTCCTGTGCATGTTTCTTCTTACATGAAGGATGATTACATAAATTCTCGTGTGCAAGGAAAAGTATTGCATTGCATTAATGATGGTAAAATGGTTGCAAGTAGAAACCATGATTGCTTTTGTTGTGGTATAAAATTTTCTTTAGAAAGATATATATTAATATGGCCTAATGTATTTGGTCTAGATTCTCTAGCAAATCCATAGCATTGTGTCCTTAGGTGTCATGCAGTGGTTACTCCCTTTGGGTATTGTTTCTATCATGTTCATTTTTGAACATCTGATAGTGAGTCTAAGGGAGGACACTATGGAAAAGTGCACTAGGCATGGTGGGGAATTGGATAATATTAATGTTAGTGAGGAAAGGAAGTACATTTTTGAAGATGAAATGCATTTATAATTTTATAGATTATATGAAATGTTAGAGAGAAGTGTTTTTGGATTAACAATGTTTGAATAATATGCTATAGTTAAATATTAATGAACTGCTAGTTCCCTATGCATGCTTATATATGTTTTCCGTATAACTATTGAATAAGGATTCCTATGAATAATTTATCAGATAAGAAATGCATTGAGTTTTTGTAACATGTAGTGAGATTCTCTCCTTCTATTTAGTGGAGACTATGTCATGTTTAATGTTTAGTACTTTTAGTGTGGATTTTGAGAATTTTTATACATCATGAATCTTGTTCTATTTTAGGAGCATGGACTATGGAATTTGGATATTGTATGATATCTTAATGGCAATCAAATTTGATAAACTTATTTTGGGAAATATTCCACTCATGTAGATATGTGTTGTGACTTCTATGGTAATATAGAGGAGTCTGTATGAGTTAAATGTCATGAAAAATATAAATCTATCCTTCTTATTGTGTATATAGATGTTAAAGAAGTGTTTTTGTGCATGAAATGTGTGATTTGTTGTGTTTTGTGTTTTATGAGTGCCAGCTTGGTGATTGGGATTATGACTGAAAATTATATCTTGCAAGAATGTTGTAGAAATGATGGTCTCTGAAAGGTATTTGAGTAAATTAGTATACTTAGTGTAGTCAGTAAAAAGTGATGCATCTCGTTTTATCTCTTCTGTAGTGCATTAAATTTGAATGATTGAAGAATGTAAAGGAGAACTATTGTTGTTACTTTCTTACTTTGAGATAAGAAAATGATTGGACAATGATGTTTTGTTTTTTTTAACCTATTGATGAATCCTATAATGAGGAGATGAATTTTGTTGTTTGTATTTATCCTAAAGGAAAGATAATTTCATATCATTCAAGTAAAGTTTCAGCACTAATGTGTGCATGTTTTCATATCAACCTTGCGACTTTCAAGAGTAAGTTGAGTCTTAGGGGAGATAATGTAGTTTCCCTCCCTGATTCATACTTTATGATGGTTTATCTTTATGAGACTCTATTATGATGTTACATATATTCCTTGTTAATGTTCATGTGATGATGGATTATTATTATGTTTCTTTATGAATGTTATGTTAGGTGATGCATATTATTTTATGATTACTAACCCATGTAGTTTCAGATTGAGTTATATTATGAGATGTGATTGATTATGACAGTTGTAATGCATTGAGATTTTATTCATGTATTATGTGTATGTTCCTGATTGTGGTGTGATGGGATGATGCCTTATGACTCTCTTAGGAGAGACATATGATGTCATTATTTCCCTTCACCAATGTGGGTGTATATATTGTATATATATATTGTATTTGTATATGTGTTCAATTGTGATGCAGGTTGCAAGTATAGGGCATCAACTCCACCTAGTTTCATAGGTCTGAGTGTGCCTAAATAATACTAATGGTGGTTGTGGGAGATAGCATATTGGCCTAATTGACCTAACCCATAACATTTCCTCTACATAAGGGAAATAATCCTAGTCACATGTTTAGCTAATCGAAATGCCATTAAGGCAATACCTGATAACCCTTGTTGTGTATGTATGTGTATGTGCTAGTGATTATTTATCCTTGTCCTTGGTATAACTTTTTATTTATAAACATTAATTATATTTTTATTAATGTGTATTGATAATACATATATATTGTAGGTGTTTATATTTATATGCATAATGTATTACTTTCCCTTTTGTATTAATATTTAGGATTATTTTCTTGTGGTATCTATTTTTAAGGAAGTGTAATTATATTTGCATTATATTTTTTATGTTTTGAGTTTGTGTTTGGTGGGAAATCCTAATTCCACAAACCAAAATTTGGATTAGCATTTTACGAATTGTTATTTCTTGTATGTTGATTGGTTGAGAAGGTATTAAGATTTATTAATTTAATTAATCTTTTGTGAGTTGGGGAGTTGGTTTTTCCCATGAGATAGTCGAGAGGTTTATTGTTCTTGATTTTTTTAATTTTGGGGGAATGAGATTTTAGGGAGGAAGATTGGTCAAAAATTTTCGAGACTTTTGATGGGGCTTTTGAATAGGATTTTTGGAGGAGGTTTGTGAAAAAGGATTTGAGGATTGAGGAGTTGGATTTGTTTAGATTTTTAAGGCTTTTGGACAGCTAGAACTTGGTTGGATATTTGATTTCTTGTCCTAAAGTTGTTTGCAACTTTTGTCTTCTTCAAATTGTATTCCTATTTGCTTCTAATTGAGGTAGGTTTTCTATTCTATTCTCTTGTTATTTTGAAATAAAAAGGAAAAGAATGTTTAGAACTTTATTTTATGTGTATGTTACAACTATTTTCAATTCTATGTTTGCTAAATATCTGAATAATGGTCCCAGAGAGAGTATTTTTAAATTTTCTAATTTGCCTTCTGGTTCTATCATTTGGAATTTTTTATGTAAATGTAGAGCAGTTATTATTCCCCGTCTCTCATGGGTTGTTCATAATGGAAGGAAAGCTAGGTTTTTGGATGAAACATGGAATGGACATTGTTCCTTGATTAGTATTAGAGATTGGTCTCCCTTGATTGCAATCCTCACTTCTCTTTGGGGTGTGTTTGTGGAGGACTATTTTGATATTGTTCAAAATGGTCCTCTAAAGTTGGCTAAATGGAAGTCGATTAATTTCCTTGATGTGGATCTGCACTTGAAAGAAGAGTTTGATAATATTATGGGTGAGAGGTTTGTCACTCTCTTGGATTCTGAGGATGAACTTATTTGGACCGGGAATGACTCTGGAAAGTATTTTTTTAAGGATGGTTATAACTCCCTTTTACCTGCTAAAACTTGTTCTTATTGGCCTTATAAGTTGTTCTAGCACTCGACTTGTTTACCTAAATCTAGAGCTTTTGCTTGGTTGGCTATCCAAGATAGAGTTCTACAAGGAACGAGGTTGGATAGATTAGGTATTACTACTATTTTTTCGTGTGTTCTCTCTAATAAGAACCTCAAGTCCTCTTCACATCTGTTTCTTAATTGTGATTTTTCTCATGAGTGTTGGAATTGGTTGCTGAGTAAATTTGGTTTATTTTTTGTTATTGGTAAGGATCTTGCTTCTCACTTTTCCTCTTGGCCTCTAATGTTTGCATCATCTTTCTATGCATTCCTTTAGGTTATTTCTCCCTCTATTGTCCTTTGGATATCTAGCTTGAACAAAATAATAAGATTTTCAAAAAGGTGTGTTCTTTTGTATCAGATGTTTTGCAAAAAAATGAAGCCTCTATTTCGAAGGTTGCTTTGTCATATATTTATAAGAACTTGGCTAACCAGTCTTCCTTTTCCCATTGGGATAATAGGGTTAGCAGGGTTTGGAAAGCCCTCTTGAACTTACCCTCTCATGGTTCAGTCTCCAAGATTAACAAGTCCTTTGTGCTGCGGTCATTGGCCAAGTGGAAAACTCCTCCTTGGGGACACTTCAAACTTAATTTTTACGGTGCCTCCCGAGAAAAACCTGGGAAGGCAAGGGTTGGGATGGCTATTTTTTATCACAATGTGCAACTCATCCTTGGTAAATGTCATGATATTGGTATTAGTACTAATAATTTTGTGGAGTATCAAGCTTTATCCTTTGGCTTGGATATGTCAATCTCTTTAAAGATAAAAAATATAGTGATTGAGAGCGACTCTATGGTAATAATTCAAAGTGTCATGAAGAAGAAATTGAATTGTTGGAAGTTGCAATATTTGCTTGATCATATTTTACAAAATTAAATTTCTTTTGATTCTTTCTTAGTATGTCATTGTTATAGAGAAGCACATTTTCGTATAGTTGATTCTAAAGAAATTCCTTCTAAAGTTTGGGAAGGAGTTCAGAATGTTTAATGTTTTTCTTGTCTCTTTTGTTATCTGGTATCAACATGATTTAATTCTTCATGTTTTTAAAATTCCTTTCCTGCCCTCCTTGATTTTTCAGGCTTATGTTCATGTTCACTATATGGATGACTATCGATACATGTCTAGTATTTGAAGTAGAAATTGTATTTCTATTTTATGTATTCATCATATATGATGTCATTCATAGGGTGAGGGTGTGGGTATCATGATACATTCAAGGGTGGAAACATGTGTGATATAATGTTTTTTTAGCTTATAAGGGATATTGGCATGTGTGAGGTATTATCTATTATACATACTGTGGCTATTATTGTTAGATGATGTCTTTGTACTTCCTTGAAGATTGTTTTGTGTGAGTTTTGGTTGTGGCAGGACTGGCATTGTTCTATGATGTTTGTAATCATTTTTTGGCATATGTGTTTTCTCCCATTAAGATTTCATTGTTGGCTATCAGGTTTGAAGTGTTGTTATATATTGTGAAATATTACATCGATGTGCTTTGTAATTCTGATATGATATTTTATCATTATTTTATCGTTGACATGGTGGTAATTTGATGGCAACCATTTATTACTTCTTTCCATGCATTTCACTTTGATTATTTATTTTGTGGTAGGCTACATTTTGTTTCACATGTTATGTGGGTTTTTGGTGTGTTTGCTTCTGCAAATGTCGAGTCTCTTGTTTTCTAGAATATATAGAGTGGTGCTTGAATTTGGGGTTCCAGAGGAAGTAAATGATGATAATAATGAAAAGCTCGGTAAGGTTTTTAACATGTTTTCTCCTAAGGTGGCTTTTGAAATCCACAAGCTTTTGGGGAATCGTTGGTTGGAAATTTGTCTTGATATTTCTTATTCTAAGATTTTGTCTTGATTTGTTACAATTTTTTATGACATTTTACTTGATGCTGAATTTGTTTGTCTCCTGGTTTCCACGTTCATATTTCCAACATTGTGTAATAGGGATATGGTTTTTTATAGTTTGGATAATTATCATTTTGATGTGGGGTCTCTCTATTATGGTGGTTTTCTTCCTCATCATGAGCTTTTGGGTAATGGATGGTATGATCAATTATTGTTTGAATTAAGAATGGGGCTGATATCTGATACCATGGATGATACCCTGGCATGTATGGAATTTCTTCTAAATTGGGTTCCTGCTCAGTTTGTGGAAAAAGCTTGGGTTGTTTTTTAGGCTAAATTCAGTACTTTCTTTGAGCTTTCTTTTCTCTACCCCTGTTTAAGGCACTAGCACTTGGTTTTTACATGTTTGATTACTTTTCTAAGATATCTTGGAGTTGTGGTATGTTTTTTGATGCAGATATGGACAATTTTGGTATAATTCAGTTTTAACAAGCTAGGTTGAAGAATTTTTGCTCCCCATTTGGTAAAAGCATATGGGCTTCTTGGTGCCTTTGCATATTTTTCTCAAGGAGATATTTTTTGGTATATAGATCTTCATTTTGTAACCAGACGAGCCTACATTTTGGTGGGTATAACCAGATGATGAACTTTGTATCTAGAAATGTCCTTCAGGACCTCATTGTATATTTCAATTGAAAGGTTTGGGCGGGTTTAATGATCAATTGGATATGTAACAACTATTTTGTAAGGGTACTATAGTTTGGTTTATATTTAAGGTGATAACCAAAGGTTTTCTTGCGGGTTCTTTCCTACTGGTATGCCTTTGAACCTGTTGTAAAAATTATTAAATATAATCAAAAAATTTAGTGGCTTGTCCACTTTTATTAAAAAAAAACACAAACTATTTTCAATTCTAGAAATGAAGTTCTATGGTTGTTTGTTTGGTTGCATGAAAACGTGCTTTTTCCCTTATCCATTGCATTGTTTAAACAAACAGTTTTGGAAATTGAAATCTTGTACTATCTAAATATATTTATTTTTCATGTTTGAATGCTTTAATAAACATTATACTCAGACTTTTGAAATGGTCCTTAATTGGTTTTTGGAAATTGAGTCATTTTATATGTCTATTGAATGGTCAAAGTCCACATTTTCTCAAAACCCTAGTTCTGCTATAAGGACACAAAATAGGCTATACAAGGGAGAAGAAATATCCCTCACCTATGAAATTTTCTATTCAAGTCCATAGAAAGCATTTTCAAGGGCACAAGTGTTGGGGTTTGTTCTTTTTTAATTGGTTTTTGAGTTCATGGTGTCTTCTTGGAGCTCAAGAGGCTGGGTATTCGGGTTTGGTCTCTATTGTCTGGAAGATTATGATTAGATTGTTTGTATTGTATTTTTTTATGGATTTATGAGATTTATTGGTAATGTTTTGGTGTTATCTCATTGTATTCCTCTATTGGATTGAGATCTATGTAATCTATTGTTGAGACACTAATATTGATGCTATATTGATGCAATGTTGTTTCAGATCTGTATTGTGAGACTTAATTGGATTATATTATGACGTTCATTTATTTTTGATCCATGTATCATATTATGATTAACATGGTTTTAGGTAGGTATAATGTCATAAGGGAGAGTGGCTCTCCATGGGGGTCGAGATCCTAAGTGATTGCCAGGACAACCCATTGGGAGAGTTGTTGTAAAAAGTGATAACCTTAATATACATAGCAGTTTTGGTAGTATTTCTTATTAATCAAGATAATGGTAATGCCTCAATCATGGCCTTGATTTTTTTTTAGGCTCAGGATGAGATTGGGAGGGCCTAAAATAGAAATATCAACTACCTTGTCTTCACGAAAGGTATGTTGGTTCCACATGAGTCTTGTATGGAGGCTAGGGTCAAGAGAGACTACTAGGATAACCCAGGATGGGGGTCAGGATATATGGAGACTAGCAGGACAAGCCATACCAAGGCTATGTGATGACACTCTTCCCTTGTTATCACTAGTGTCCTACACTTATGCAGTAATGCGTAAGTCCTCTGGAGTTGTCCTTGTTATGTTGTCCTTCTTTGTGTTCCTTGCATTTTGTTAATATCCTGTTGATGTAGGTAGTGGCCTTTTATTCCTTTAACCCTTTCTTATGTGAATGTGGTCCATGTGTCTATTTCCTAGCACAAGGGGTGGGTCTTTGGGTTCCACATGGTCGGGTGGTTGTTGCCTAATTTTATCGAGTATTTTGGACTTGTTCATTGCCTGAATTGGCTTTTCTTTTCACTCAAGATGCTTCTCTTGATTGTAGTTTACTATGTATATAATAGGTACATTCATACACTCTTTATATTTTCACTATTTTATATGAATATCAAATATAATAATAATTTTCAAATATGCCTACAAGGCGGATGACATAAACAATTTAATTATGATTTAATCTAAATGAAATAATTGTAGGATTTATGATGGTTAGTTGTAATTATTTTATTATATAGCCTCGATAGAATATGTGCTAGTCATTTATTATTCAAAGGAATCATAGGAACATTTGGATTTGTGTCCTAAAATGAACCTAGACTTAAAGCTTAAATGAATGTAATTATTTTCTTACAATAGTGAAATTGAATGGGAATGAATCTTTCAGAATATGTTAACTTGTTCATTAATACTCATTTAATATTAAATGGTTAAGTTGGTGATTCTATTAGTTATAGTTTCCTTTCATGCTTTTGTGAGTTGTTAAGTAACAATGTTAAGGAACCTTAGAGGATGGTTTGGTTTTCTCTCTTTTTGCTAGTGCATTTGAGTCCATGATGTTATCTCTAATTGAGCATGGCATTAAATTACACTTTAAGATATTTTGAAAAATAAAATATCTCTTCTTAGTTGATTTAGTTAGGTTAGATCCCTTGGAGTTCCTTAGCAGGGTGTAACACAAATTCTACTTAATTGAGCACTATTATACTTATTTATGTTTCTTAGATTGAAAACCCTACTTGTGGGAAATTAGTCTCTATTTGTCAAAACCCTAAAACCAAGAATGGTTGGATCTTCAAGCCATAGCATGAGTAATTTCTCTGATGAGATAATTTCTTATCTTCCTAGACCAAAATACACAAAAAAGAGCTAAGGAAGGTACTAGTCTTGAAGATTTTTTTAGGTACTCTTTCGCTACATGTAGAGATATAGTTATGGAGACTTGAGGTTTTAGCCTTTGGATAAGATATAACAAGAAGAAGGAACAAGTTCCATTATGTAATATCTAGAATTTGAATTATGGGAGGTTAATTGTCCCAAAAAAATTTCTAAATATTGATCTGATTATGACAATTGCAAACCCGATGTAAGAGAAATTATTGCTATGGATGGATGAATATTAGTTCCTCTTAATAGGGAAATAGTTAAGGAGGTTTCTATGTTGGATGAAATAGAAAACTGAACTCTACATGAGGATGAACTGGCTAAGGAGTACAAGTCTCATGAGGGACTTTATAGGAGTAGAATCCTTGCTTTCAAGCCAACACATTTGAAGAGGGATGAGAGAGCCTTTACCCCTAGGGATCATACACCTTATAACATTGACTTGTTCACCAATAATTTTAAGGATACCTATTTTCCTCTATGCCAAGTCCTCAATATTGACATTGAATTGTCCCTAATTGGATAGTGGTTTTATGTATGGATGTTTAGAGCAGGGATCATAATAGGCTTGTTGATTATGGAAGCACATGCTAGAAGAAAGATTACACAAAGCACTCCATATCTTCAAAGTAGGTCCATCTTTACAATTCATGTATTATTCAATCCTTATACATAATTTTCTTTTTCAGGGTCTTAATCTTTGACACTTGAACCTGAGGGTTGGATTAGTGGTTAAGGTTGAGTCCATCCCTATCCAGTAATAGACATATTTATAGGATGGGCATTCTAAACAATGGGATTATCTTGCAATTGAAAGTCATTATGCTAGAAAGTTGATGGTTATTCCTTAAGGGGATGTGTCATGGGGTTTGAGTGAAAGGGTCAAGAAGGTTTCAAGGAAAAAAGACCATGACCTAAAGAAAAAAATTGACTATAATTAGGGGTAATGATTCTACTTTAAGGACCACACCATTATTATAATCCTTGGTAGCCCTCTTGCTCCAAGACTTCTACCCATTACTATACCTAGCAAGGTTGCTTTTCTAGGAATTATGAATCAATTATCTAAGGAAGATAACTCCCTAGTTGGGGGAAAACATAAAAAGGAATCATTCCACCCCTCCCAACTGAGGGAAAGAATGTATCATTTCACAAATAGAAGAGCTTATGATATTATAGATATCATATTGAATAAGTGCAATCTCCCTAGTGCTTCTTCTAGATTCTATGATTTATAAGGACTAGCACAAAGGCTAAAGTTTGTTTGGCAAGAGACATTGTAGAAGGAGAGATAGGTTCTTAAGGAATGTTTTAGGGTTGTCATTGATGGTAACTTAGATCAGAAATCACATCTGGTATCTGCTGAATTGTTTTACAAGAAGTTTGATATCCATTTTCCTTAAGTCTAGAAGGTGAAATATAGTATGCTGCAGAGTATGAGTACATTGACTAGAAATCAATTTTGGTTGCATAGTTTTGGTTGCAATGGAATAAGTAGTTGATTGGATGTTTGAGACAACTTATTTCACAATCCTAGCATTTCATATTGATTCTTGTGCAAGATTGAAGATCCAGTATCTGGTAATTCAAGAAGAACGAGGTTATTTTGGTATAGCATGTTATGCAAAATCTTTGGGATGATTTTGGTGATTAGTTTTGAGTTTGAGGTGATTGAGACAACATGTGTGAAGAATATTATCAATTTTTTTGGGTTTAAATATGGATTTGTAATCAGATTGAGCTGACTTATTGTTACACATTTCATGTTGTGTGTTATGCAGTTTTTAGGCTGACATGGAATTGATTTAATTTGATGGTTTAGATATATAAGACCGATTTGTATCATATTTTTGCATAGAGATGTGAGGGTGCGAAGAGTGTATGGGATCTTGAGCGTAGTTTCACATGTGCTATTCTTGGATTGGTGCTCTGATAATTAATAGAGAAACAAAATAGAGCAAGTTATTAGAACAAAGAAGTATGTCACTTTGTGCTTAACCGAAACTGCATTTTGGCACTTGTAGATGATACTATTTAGTTCAAACATTCTTGCTATAAGAGAGGGGTGAATCTTTTGTGGTTGTTTGCATTCAGTTTCTGCACTTTGCTTTTACTCATTTGCATCTAGTAGCTTAAGAATCAATTTAAGAAAGTTATTAATTGTAGAACATTGATTCACCCCTCTCTTATTCTTCATTGATTCCAAAAATTGGTATCAGAGCCTAGTTCCTCTAAGGAATCTGAATAGCTTGAGGAAGATCTATGAGAGTGAATCAGTGGACTCTAGTTTGCAGAAACAACTTATTGTGGTACTTGAAGACCTAGATGTAATGAGGAAAGAAACAAGTAACCTTAGAAGAAATATGAGTGATGCTAAAAATTTCATTGAGTCATTGAAAGATCAAGTGAGCACATCTAGAGATAAGAGAAAGGAGTTGTTGGACAAACTCAAGGAGCAAGAAGAGAAAATCATTGATGATCAAGTTCTTAAAGACAAGACATATGAATGTGAAAAGCTTGCTAGAGATAATGCAGTACTGAAGAATGAAATGAAATCCATTGTGACAAACCTAACAAAGGAGATTGAAGACATGAAGAAGAATGAAGAAAGTCTGACTCAGTCATTAAAGGATAGAGCTAATGAATTTGGTAGATTGAATGATGAAAATGACCCACTAAAGCTCGAATTGATACAATCCAAGAATAATGAGCAAGATCTTCAAAGGCAAATCATAATTCTAAGAGATGAACTTACCACTGCTAATGAGTACAAATAAAAATTCAGAGCTAGCTCAGCCAGGTTGGATGAGATGCTAAAAAGTCAAAATAATGAAGGTGATATGGGAGGACTTGGATTTGAGAAAGGAGAAAGCTCCAAATCTGGTCAAAGAAATCATTAGAAGAACAAGAGAGCTTTGATAAGGATAACTAATGCTTATAAATTCAATGGTAAATATTTTTTTTGCAATAAATTTGGTCATATGGAAACTCAATTTAGAAAGAGAGCTAATCAGAACAACTCATCATTCTCCAACAATGTTTCAATTACAATAAATATGGTCATAAGTCAGTTGAATGGAGAAGTATGGTAAATAGGAGAAATGTAAGATGCTATTCTCGTGGAAGATTTGGACATATTTCTAACCAATGTAGATGAAGGGGAAATCAAGCTAATTTTAGGCCTAATCAGAGAAACAATATTGGTTTCTATACTTGCAACAAATCTGGTCATATTGCAAAATACTGTAGAAGTAAGAATATGAGCAAGAATGGTCCAGTAAACAAGAACAAAAACACATGAAAAGGGAAAATCTAAGGTGGAAGAGATCAAAGGGCCACACAAAAAGATGTGGGTAAAGAAGGATGATTCAATTGCAATAAATGGGTCCACACCTGATTCCAGTGTTGGATCTTCATTCGGTAACTAAGGCATTTGACCTTAGGGACAAGCTGTTCATGCAGATTCTTAAAAACCCCTTTCTAAGATTTGTAACCAACTATAGAAGCTTGTAGATGATTGTAGATGGTTACGCAAGTGACCTTGAAAAATATTCGGAAGATTTCATGCAGATTTGATGCCCTAGTACAATAGTCATGAGATTGGGAGCATCCAGAAGAAATTTAGGTTTGAGCATTTATTGCACCTTAAAGTTAGGTATTCGAAGGATAAAAAAGAATTTCAAAATTCATTTATCACATTACATTTGAAGTAGAAGAGAAGAAGAGTGTGGTGAAAAAGATTGTGTAGCTAAACCAAAGCTTAAAAGGATTTGGTGAAGATTTCTTACATCTGACTGAAGATAAAAAGGTATTTTCTGAGTTAGAGCTATTTGTTCATAACCAAGATATCAATAATGGAATCATCTAGTTTCAGTGTGGTGAATCTATTGGTTGTTGAGATAACTGATAGGGAAAGTTCAAAATTAAATAATAATTCATACAAATTGATGGAAGATGATCCAAATGGAGTATTTTCATATGTTCGTATGGGGTTTTGCATGTTGAACATATTAGGGAATCCATCCACTGCAATATTGAGGAGCTTGGGAATGTTCAAATGCTAGATCTATATACCAAGCACATGATAGAAGGTATGGGCATTGGGCAACCTTAAGCCAAAATTCAAATCTCTACAAGATAAGGGTTTCATTCAGTTTGTGAACTTTCTGATTTTTGATGAACCCAAATGGGATATATATATTTTGAGTAGGGTCCATGATGAGTTTATATGGCTTGATAAACCATACAAGATCACAAAGAATTCAATCCAAGCAGTGACATGTCTGAATGCAACCAATGAAGTTAATGGTCTAAGAAATGTGAAGAACACGACAATGACAGAGGTAACCAGTTCCCAGCATGAAAGTAGATCGATGACAATTAGTGACATTATTGAATATTATGTCATATTTGCCTCCATAGTAATAGGATATAAAGTATATCAATGTATCAAAGAAAAATCAGTCTACGGTACAACAAGTATCTTTTATAGAGAAAAATCATGAGAAACAAGAGAAAAGTGCACAAATTTATATGTTTCAGTCAAATAAGTCACACAAAATATAGTTTACAAATCAAGAAGAGGAAAAAGAGGTAGCCCATCAACAAAAAAGCACTAAGGAGGATTCTAAATTTTCTCTTTCATGAGGATGTCCTAGTAGACATCTAGCTAAGAAGGAGGCAATCAAAGCATCACAACTTATTGCATCCAAGCATGAAGTTGTTGTTAAAGATGAAGCTAAATTTCCAGTTGCAGCTGAAGAAGAATGGTTTCATCTCTCTTATCCATTTCAAAACAACAATATGTATTGTCAATGTGAATTTGCAAGAGAGTTTTTTAATATCTTTGAAAAGCCATTGCAACTCTTTTTAGTTGCACATAATCATGTGAAGAATTGGAAGTTGCTGAGAAAGGGCAGGTATTTCATAGAACTAGTGAATGGTTTTATTTGATTGAGTCTTATTTTCTGGTTAGTGTAGGTTAGGATAGGCTAGGATAGTTTTTTCATTCAATAAGTGCTCTTCCACAATGTCTTAGATATCTTTTTCTTCATTTTTTCATGCATAGTTAGTTAGGTGTTATCTAGGGAAGTTGTTTCCCCACATTCTTCTTGTTTAAATGACTCTTTCAGAGGTGTTTATAGATACTTTGTTGGTCATTTCAAGGCCACTTATTTTTCGAGGTTGTGAGTCAGTCATGTCTTCAATTTGAAAGAGATTTTTTGCATATGTTTTCTAAAAGTTTTCATTAGGTAGACGAGTCTTCATGGAATGGAAAATGTCTATCCAAATGGTGTAGTCCAATTGATCTAACCATGTTCTATTTTTTGATAAATGGACAACATATAAATTTGTATTGAAGACATTGGATGGAGGTTTAATAACTACTCAAGAAGTTTGGAATATTTTTAAGTTATTTGCAGCAACTACAGAGTGACTGCATAATCAAACTACACAAACTTCCAAGACACCTACAATAGCTATTGATGTCAAATATGAAGAACTCTTAAAAGGACTTGTGCATTCAACTATTTTGGGACCTGTACTTTCAAATCTTCACTATATTTGTAGTTGTTCAAATCACTCAAGGTACTTACATTTATGATTTCTATTTATTTCTAATATTTATCATTTTTGGTTAATTAACTATCTATTTATTACAATGTTTTTGTAAATTATCATTTTTTTGGTTACATGCTTCATAACTTATTTATTTTTCCACCCTCATCCATTCATTTTTATTTGAGCACAAATGACTTTTCAGCTAGAGGGAAAAATATCCATGCCTTGTATTGTTCTCCTACACCATAAAAAGATGTTCTTGCCATAGTTTCGTATATTTGTACTTACCTTCTAGATTTATGAATATATTTTATTCATTTGACATGATTTTCAAATGATTTCCCTTTTTCATTATTGCTTTAAAGTGACAAAAGAGAAGAGTATTTAAGGGCAGCTATACCAAACAAGAATGACACTCTTGAGACAATGGAAAGGAGTAACAAAGTACAAATTACAGCAAGGATGTAGATTATAAAATATTTTAGTGGAGCAATACACAATGAAATAACAATGTAAAATATTATCATATGAAGAATTAAAAAAGATAAGAAAACATGATACAAAGAAGAAGGAAGTTGACAAGAAGACAATGATGAGAATGAAGCGTATTAGTGCAGCAACAAAGAAGTTTCTACAAATTGATCATACACATCAAAAGAGATGATGGAACAACATCAAAAAATGATTGAAAATAATAAATAATGGAAAAGTTTTTTTAGATTCCTTGTAGCAGAAAATGGAATGAGAAGAAAAGACAAGATTTAAGGAAGAGGATATGACAATCACAAAATTTCATCCATAACCAATGTCTATTCCTTGCTTGAGGACAAGCAAGATTTTGGCTAGGAGGAATGATGAACCTATAAATTAACCATATTATTTCATGTTTTATGATACTTTAGCTCATGTTTATAATGTCCTTCCAAGTCATTTCCAAATATTACCTTAGTTTTGTGAAGCATTAACTAGGATTAATGGTGTTTGATATGCATGTGTGTCTAGCTAGTTGATGGTAAAGAAATGTAACATATTATAATAAATGGTTATTATTAAGTGTAAATTACTTAAGAAGGATAAATTTTTTGTTTTTGAGTGGTTTGAGTCATTCATATAGCTATAAGAAAGGAGGATTAAGTTGGCAATTGATAGATATAGCAATTGACTGAAAGTGCAAATAAAGTCAAAAGACCAGTTTTAGTAAAATAGGCATATCTCACTCATTTCTTAACAAAATTAAGATTTTAAAAATGATCTAGAAATATTAAAAGGACATCTAAAAAGGGTTTAAACCATTTGAGCTGATTTACAATATTTAATGAGAAGCATTCACTAGAAGTTGACTAAAACAAACTAGCAGATTTCTAGGCAGCAGTTAAGGATTGAGTTCTAGTTCAACTTGGACTCTTCTACCTCTTCATGAGTTTGTGTATTTGGAGTTATTAAAGTGAAGGAACATTGGAGAAGATTCTGGAAATAATATTTGATGATTCATAAATAATTATAACATGTTTTGTACACATGTTCAACCATGACTATACTTTATAATTGTTGAGTTCGAAGAGGATTAGAAATCTCTCAACTCTTGTTAGTTTAATCTTTATTGTCAGTCATGAGTAGAATAAGTCATCTCCTTGTTGTCATAGGAAAAATAAAATTTGTAATAAGGTGTTGAGTTTGTAATTACTCATAAATTTGAGATTTTGTTGAGTTGTGAGAAAGTATTGTTGATAGTAGTATTAAGAATAGTGTAGAGAGTATCCAGTTAGTGTCGACTCTTGTTAATGGTGTCCAAGTTCAATAAGAAATTTTGATACATGTCGATGTAATATTTGATTTACAGTAAGAAGATTGTTGGAATTTTGGAAGTAAGTTGTCATTGATGTCAAGTGGCATGATGGATAATCACATAAGGTTGAGCATAAAGAATGAGTTGTCACAAACCTCTGAGGTAAAGATGTGCTACCGGTTTAGTATGCTTTACCAGTTAACATGAGAAGAAACCTTGATTAGCAAAGGGATGTACTGGTATGTGTCTTCCAGACCATCTGTGTGTTGGTGGGCCATGTCTTGACCTTTGTGATGCCATGTGGAGCAGAGGTGGCAAACATGCTATGGTTGGTGAAGCCTCATTGACAGTATCCATGAAACAGATAATCGTCATTAATGAAGGTGCCACAAATCATGAGATTGTATTTGACCGATTGTGGCTTGATAAAGAAGGAATGATAGAGGAAGATTAGGGAGTAGCTGGGGCTTGAATCAATACAAAGGAAATCCAATTCAGGAAATCCTGGAAAAGGAAACTACTGAAGTGTCTTTATGTGTCGACGGATTTTAAGGCAGGAGATCTTGTTCGAGATTGCTATTTTTAGCAGATATGAATTGGATAATGCAAACCATGTACAAATGCATCTTTGAAGGATAGATGATCAATCCAAGATAGGATAGACTGAATAAAATTGAAGATCTTGTCAAAAAGAGGACATCCTAATTGCTCCGAAATTTGAATTGTGTTCTGGCGGGAAATCACTATATAAGAAATGAGAGCTCAAAGCAGAATAAGATGATGTTGTGAAGAAGGAGAATTAAAGAGAGAGTGAGAAAGGATAAGGATTACAAGCCATAGAAAGAGCTCTAAGAAAGTGGCAGTGTGCGTGAGCTAGCATACTAGTGAGAGGATTCTACCGGCAGAACTATAGTTGTGCAGTTGTGCCTAACTGGCAAGGTGTGGCAGAGAAGGCAGCATCCAAGTGTGAAACAGTGTATTGAGAAACTATATGAGAAAGGGAGAGAAAGGTGATAGAGGCTGAGAATCAGTAAGAAAAATATCACAACTGGTAGTGTGAGATTCAGTGGAGAAGAGAAGATTGTCAACTAGCAGAGAGTTATTTGATCAAAGAGTTGTAGAATTCATTTGCAACAAGAAGCCTCAATTGTATTCAAATAGTATTTCAATATACATCACCAAGTTGAGGCTTGGTGTAGGGGTTGGTGCTCCTTGGGTCGGTACCCTAAATCTTTGTAACTCAATGTTTTACCTGTGGGGCTAGATTGGAGTAGTAGTCTCCAACAACTTTTCTCAACTAGGTTTTCCCCATATTGGTTTTTCCTCATAAATATAGTTTTGTGAGTTCCTTTTGTGTGAATGATCTATTTTGCTCTTCTTCTTGTATTACCGATATGATTGTTTAGTGATTAAGCAAATAACTGATATTCTAAAGTTAGACCAGAAAACAAAAAACAAAAATAGAAAGGTTTGAAACCACTGATTCATCCCCCCCTCTTAGTGGTATTATGTGTTCAACAGTTGGTATTAGAGCCTAGGTTCCCAGCAATCCTTAAACCTTGGGTATTTTCTAGGCTTTTGAACATAATGGCAAGAACTGAGTCTGCTTCCTCAAAAGCCCCCACGTTTGATGGATCGAACTATGCCTTTTGGAGCAAAAGAATGGAGACCTATATTTCCTCTCTAGGTTTTGATGTGTGGATGTCAGTCAAGAATGGGTATGTTTCTCCTAGTGCTCCTCCCATCGATCTGGATGCAAAAAAGGAATATGAGAATAATGCAAAGGAAAAACATGCTATCTTGAGTGGACTATCCAATATTGAATTTTTCAAAGTGATGTACTGTGTTTCAACAAAGGAGACATGGGAAAAATTGCAAAGGTTGCTTGAAGAAGATGCAAAAGTCAAAGAAGCCAAGCTACAAACACTAAGGGGTCAACTTGAAAGCATCAAAATGAAAGATGATGAAAAGATTGCAGACTATCTTCACAAATTTGATGAAACTGTGAAAACTATTAGAGGACTCGGAGAAGAGATTGCAGATGAGATTCTTGTCAAGAAGATACTTAGATCTCTCACTCCCAAATATGATACTAAGGTGTTAGCCATAAAACAAGCCAAGGATCTAAATACTTTTACAATGGATGAGTTATTTGGCTCTCTAACAGCCTATGAGATGAGAACAACTAGTGACACTTCCTCAAGGAAAGAAGCAACATTCAACATCACCAAAAAGGGAAAAGAAGCTAATACTCATAAAGAATCCATTGAAGACATTGATGTAGAAGTGGAAAAATTTGTTCAAAAGTTCAAAAGAGGATCCGACCTGTACAAAGGAAAGATACCACTTAAATGATTCAACTATGGAAAGGTAGGACACTTCACAACAAACTGTCCTCACAAAGAAACCAGTGGAGATGAGTCAAGAGAGTTCAGAAGATATATTGGCAAAGATAGAGAAATAAATGATTACTAATAAGGAAGGAGAGGCTACTGGAACCAAAATAGCCTATGCACCATTGAGGATGACACAACAGATGATGAAAATGCATCAGAAGATGATTACCATGAGAATGAAAGAAAATTCAATCTCTTCATGGCACTTGATAGACCAGCTGACGAAGATGAGGAAGAAGAGGATATTGAAGTTGAAGTGGATCTAGAGAGTGAACTTATCAATGCGCATCAAGAACTGATTAAAACAAGAAGAGAACTCATGAGGGTTAAGCTTGTTGCAACAAATGAACAAGATCTCTTGAAGTAGTCTCTGGATGAGTCTGGTCAAGCCATATCTGACTTGAAACTATAGCTAGAAGAAACCAAGAGGATTTGTGAAGCTACAACCTTTGATTTCACAAAGAAAGAAAAGGAGCATCAAGAGCTAGAAGGAGAAATAAAAAATCTCAGGAAGGAACTTGATGAGAGTAAGGAAGAAATAAAAATAAGGAACAAGTATGAAGGTAGCACTGAGGACTTGGACAAAATGTTGAGCAAACAAAAGCAATCCAAAGACACCGGTAGCTTAGGCTTTGAAGAAGGTCAATTCTCAACTCACAAAGATAAGTTCATCAAAGAAATAATGTTCACCTCTTCAATTAATGGTGAAGAAAAGAAGACATTCACTGTAGGAAAGGATACTGGCAAAAAAACATATGCAGATGTTGTTGGAAATCGCAACTCAAATCAATATACAACAATGAACCGGAGGCCACACTTCTTGTACCAACATACAAACCCAAGAAGAAATACAAGATTTGACCATCAAGGATTCACCAGACTCAACAACATGAAGGGAATTCCCCCAATGAGTTAGTTCCATTCACGACCAAGACAACCCAACCAGTATGTTTCAAATTTTCATGGTTATTGTTACCGGTGTAACAAATTTGGGTACAAAATAGCTAACTATAGATTAATAAATAAGCCATCTATGAGTTATGAAAGTAGTAATCCATTTAATGGACTCCTAGATATGAATTTTGTTTTCTATCAATGCAATGGATATGGTCATAAGAGTTTTCATTATAGGAAGAATAAGCCAATACCCTACAATAATTTCAAGAACGTCCCCTCAAATGAAAATGTAAAATGCTATAACTATCAAGAATTTGGACACACAACAAAGCTATGCAAAAACAGGAAGGTCAAGCCAATGAAGACAAATCCAGATCAAGAGCTAGTAACCAAACCTGAGCTCAATACAACAGGAGACAAGAAGAAGGAAATCAAAGCAGTTTAGGTTGAAAAAGAAAAAGAAAAGGAAAAATCAAGTCTCATAGTACAGACTGCCTTGCATGCTGAAAGGAAAAATCTATGGGTGGTAGATAGTGGTTGTTAAAACCATATGACTGGTGACAAAAATAAATTCATTAAACTTGAAGACTGGAATGGTGGATCAGTTGTTGGCCCACTTGTGGTCCACCCAATTGAAAATTTTTAAGTCGGGCCCCTCTAGTTGTGTATCATGTCTCCATAGAATTTTTCCCTTTAAAGTTCTGTGTTAAATTCCAGTTAAGCAAAAAATAACATCTTTAAAACTCTCTGAACCATTGAACCCCCTTGAACCAATTCAATCAGGGTCAAAAGTTCAATCGGGTTCAAAATGGTTCAAAGTAGTTCAACAGGTTCCAAAAGTTCAAGTAGTTCTCAAGCAGTTCCCCAAGTGTAAGATTTTGAAGCATGAGGTTTACCATATACCACCAGCACCATTAGTTGTAAAGATTATCAAGAAACTTGAGTTTGAATAGGAAAGAGACTTTCATTTGGATGAATAGTAAGACACTCAATTGCAAAAAAATCCACCCCACTTAATATCAAGAAAGAGAACAACCATGGCTCGCACATATGTTTAACATTTTATCATGCCTTCTTCTTCATAGCTGTCACATTTTTCAACTATGGGATGTGGTGATATTATAATGAATTTAGAATGGGTCTATATTATTATGTTGCTGATCATACCAATAATTTTATTTTTCTAGTTTGCTTGTACAGATCACTAAATCTTGGAGTTGCCAAGACACACATAGCTCTTGCACTACAAACAATATCAAGTCATTTTTTTTTATGTTTAAGAGATGCAATCAATGGACAAATTTGGTCAACCAACAAAATTTTGGAAGAGGAATATTGATTCACCATTTACCTAGGCAGCAATTGATTATCTCTCCTAGAGGATTGTGAAAGAGTTGGCACGAAGAATGTTTATAATCTTCAATGCAACCTGTAAATACAAATTTCTTGAGATAGCAAAATCAGTCTCTGTGCAGGGGGTATTTCTCTCACTTCAATCATTGGATCATTCTAGATTTTGGATATGTTTTATGAAAACTATTTTTATAAGTTCTCACCAAAGGATTTGTGGAAATTCAATCTGGTCTACAAGATACACTTAACAAAATACAAGTCTAGAACAAAGAATATATTCTGATTTTTGTGACAGAACAACCATCATGTCTCGGGGAGCATATATTTTTGTTCCACTATTGGATTTTTCTCATTTTTGGATATGTTGTGCATAGGCAAGTTCCACACAGTTCCACCAGAGAGATTAACCAAATTACGTCTTCTTGAAAAGATATAGTTGATTGAGTGCTAGTTTGTCCAAGATTAAAACATTATGATAAAGATTACATTGAATCCAAGAAAGTGTTTAAATAATGCATATCAAATATGAAAGAGATGTAAGAGTGAAGATAGTTATTATATCCAACTGTCAGCATATGATATGCTAGGATTTAGTTTTTGGAACCAAAAGTGTCTCACCAAGAGAAAAAGAAAAGATAAATATGCAAAAGAAAGGGAAAAAGGGGGTTCTTTTTCTGACAGTCTGTGTGCTATAGGAAAGGGCAATAATTTTCTATTTTCTGAGTTGTAACAGGGCAAAGGAAGAGAGTATTAATATTTTTAGACATTATTTTGGGTGTATAGGGGTAATAGGGACTTTAATTTGTTTATTTTGTGTTGAAAGAAAAGGAGGGAACATATGTAAAGCTTTGAATTTAAGATATTTTTCCTTCTGATTGAGCCAATCTTTGTGCTATTTCAGTCCTATTTTTATACAGTCCTGTGCAATTTGTTTGTGTGAATGGTAATGATGAAAGCTTTGAATTTCATTCATGCATCTACCTAAAAATTATATTTAAAATCTTCCCTTTGTTATATTTTAGTTAGAAGATTGAATAGATGGGCTCTACATTGTCTGTTTCATCTTTTCTTTTAAGTTTTAAATCCAAAATTTGTGTTCACACCATGGTGATGGGTGGATGTTAAAGTATATTTGTGTCTTCTAGTGAAAGACACAACTCATATTTAATTCTTTACAAATCAAACGAAGGTAATTGTACCTTCTCATCGAAATTCAGAGAGTACTTGCACATCTCCATTGCAAGTGACTCAATTGTTAGTTCCAGTTAGTTTTCCAACTTTTGGGCACCTCGGAGTCATTTGTGAAGGTTTTTCAGGAGGACAAATCTATTCACTAACATCAGTAAGGTTTGGAGACAATTCTTCCATCAAAATAAAGGGAAAAGAAACTTTAATCATTGATGGAAAACTGAAAGCACGTGATGTATATAATGTGGAAGGCCTAAATCATAATCTGTTGAATGTGAGTCAGATGTGTGACAAAGGTTATAAATTCTCTTTTGACTCAACTGGTTGCTAGATAAAGAAAGATAGTACCGGTAAAGTTGTGGCAGAAGGAAAGAGAATAGATGAAAATGTTTATAATCTGAAGGAATGCTATGAATCTCAATGTATGTTAGGACAAGTAGATGAAAGTTGGTTGTGACACCGAAGATTAGGACACATAAATTTTGATAACTTAGTTGTTGTAAGAAAAAAAGGGTGTGTGAGGAATATTCCACCCATCATCAAGTCGATAAACACATTTTGTGATGAATGTGTAAAAGGTAAGCAAACCAAAGTGAGCTTCAGGTCAAAGGAGAACAACACCTCAAGACCACTCAAAATTGTGCATATAGACTTGTGTGGTCCAAATCCAACAAGAACACTTGTCGGTGAAAGATACTTTATGCTCTTCATTGATGACTACTTAAGAATGACATGGGTCACCTTTCTATAAGATAAATCACAAGGATTTGAAAGATTCAAGATCTTTCAGAAGATGGTGGAAAAGGAAAGTGGGTATAGATTAAAATGCCTAAGATCAGAAAGGGGTGGAGAGTTCACATCCAATGAATTTGAAGATTATTGTGAAAAACATGGAATTAGAAGTTAATACTCTGCTCCTAGAACACCACAACAAAATGGTGTGGTAGAAAGGAAGAACAAGACCATCAAGGAGATGGCCAGAACCATGTTAAATGAGGTTGTTAGACACATATTGGAAATAATTTGTTCATATTGCTACATATACTTTGAATCAAGTTCAATTAAGAACAAATAACAAAATGACACCTTATGAGTTATGGTATGACCGGAAGCCATCGATCAAATATTTCAAAGTATTTGGAAGAAAGTTCTTTATCAAGAAAGATATGGATGGTCTAGGAAGTTTTGACTCTAGGAATGATGAAGGAATCTTTCATGGTTACTCATCTAATAGCAAAGCCTACAAATGCTACAACAAAAGACTACGAAGAGTCATGGAGACTGTGCATGTAAGAGTTGATGAAGATATGCACAAAGGATGTCAACCACGGGTTAATCAGTATGATGACTCTAGTGATGAACATGATGAAGTTTAGTTAGATACTGAACTAGAGGTAGCAACCAAGAAGGCCCCTAATTGGTATATATAGTTGAATCACCCGAAAGAGCAAATTATGGGAAATAAGGGTGATGGTGTGCAGACTAGAAGAAGACTTGCCCAAAATGATGAACAAGTCAACCTATGCCTCATGACTAAAGTTGAACCCAAAAAATTCAATGAGGCCAGCAAAAGACAAGAATGGATGGATGTCATAGAAGAAGAACTACAATAGATTGAGAAAAACAAGACTTGGGAATTAGTCCCTAGATCAGAAGATGAGAACATCATTGGCACAAAATGGGTATACAAAAATAAAATAAATGAAGAAGGTAAGAATGTTAAGCATAAAGCTAGACTAGTATGCAAAGGATACTCTCAGGTAGAGGGAATTGACTTTGAATAAGCATTTGCACCAATGGCCATATTAGAAGCAATTAGAATGTTTCTAGCCTTCTCTGCCTACAAAGGTTATAAAATATACCAAATGGATATAAAATCTACCTTTCTAAATGGAAATTTGGAAGAAGAAGTGTACATGGAGCAACCAGAAGGGTTTTTGTTGCATGATGATGAGACATTTGTGTGTAGGTTGAAGTATGGTCTAAAGAAAGCTCCTAGGGCATGGTATTCAAGATTAGATATGTACCTAAAGGAGCAGGGATTCCAAAAGGGGAGTGCAGATAGAAATTTGTATTTGAAGAAAGATGGGAACCACATGATCATTGTGGTTGTGTATGTCGATGACATTATCTTTGGAGGCAACAAGGACACTCTTTGTAAAGATTTTGCTGATCAAACGTAGTTAGAATTTGAGATGTCAATGCTTGGTGAATTGACATACTTCCTTGATCTACATATATTACAACAAGATAAAGGAATCTTTATCTCACAACTCAAGTATGCAAAGGAGATGCTAAAGAAATTCCAACTAGAAGATTGCAAACCAGTAAGTACCCCCATGGTGACCGACAACAAATTGAGAAAGAATGATGAATCATTGGTGGTATATCAAACTCTGTATAGATCCATGATAGGAAGTCTACTGTATCTAATTGGTTCAAGACCAGATATAGTTCAGGTAGTGTGCATGGTGGCCAGATTCTAAACTACACCAAAACAGTCACATATAAATGTTGTTAGCATAATTTTTAGATATCTACAAGGAATACACAACTATGGCTTGTGGTATCCTAAATAAGGAAATTTTATCTTGGAAGCATACATTGATGCTAATTAGGTAGGATGCATTGATGATACAAAGAGCACAAGTGGTGGCACATTCTTTCTAGGTGACCAGTTGGTCTCTTGGCATAGTAAGAAGCAGGACTCAGTCTCTCTATCTATTGTTGAAGTTGAGTACATTGTTGCTACTACATGTTGCTCTTAAGTGCTTTGGATGAAGAAGACTCTTAAAGACATACAGGTGGACATCGCTGATCCTATTCTCATCCGGTGTGACAATTCAAGTGCAATCAACATAGCAAAGAATCCAGTCATGCATTCTAGAATGAAGCACATTGCTATCAAGTATCACTTTCTCAGAGAGAAGGTTGAAGGACAGGAGGTAAGGATGAATTATGTTTCTATTGAAGAACAAGTAGTGGACATTTTCACCAAACCATTATCGGTCAGCACTTTTGAGTACCTCTAACACAAGTTGGGAGTTGTGTGATCTGTCTAGGCAAGCCTTATGTGGCTCAAGGGGAGCTAAAAATGGTCAAAGGAGAGCTTGGTATGGATCAAAGGGGGAGTGTGCAGTATCCTTTCTCTTTATGTCAAAGGGGGAGAAAAGTATTGGTTATGAAGTGAATTGTGATAAGTTGACATTAATGCCAAAGGAGGAGATTGTTGGCATTTTGGCACTAAGTTATCATTGATGTCAACTGGCATGATGGATAATCACATAAGGGTGAACATAAAGAATGAGTTGTCACAAACCTCTAAGGTAAAGATGTGCTACTAGTTTAGTATGCTTTACTAGTTAATAGGAGAATCTCCTAATCCTTGTAAGGGTTCCTTAATCTACACCACCGCCAATTTTTCATATGCCCATTGAACATTTCCTATACTAGGGATCTCCTTCATGAAATAGAAGGATAAATAGACAATCAAAGTACCAAACTTAAAAATATGCTTCTTGTCTTGCTTTATCTTCTTCAAATTTCTCATTAGTTCACTCAGAAGTACTCCACACAGATCATACAACTTGTCCTCCTTAAGAATTTGATAGTTGTGGATATTTTTAATTGCAATTGAGGTTGAAATAGTAATTCGCAACCTAAGGATTCTTATCCACACTAAGCAACCCTTCATGAAATAGAAGCTACATTTAATCATCAACCCAAGGACGTGAACTTGAAATGAGAGAGTACTATATATGCACTATGGAAGCCTTTTAAGTTGCTATTGCAGTTGTGTATAGCAAATACACTGAGAATAATAAACTAAATTGAAAACATGGCAATGTTGGAAATAAAACTAACTACACATCAGTGGCTACAGGAAGATTGGTTATTTGCAACAACAATGGCTACAGGATGACTATTCTAAAACTAGTGAAATCAAATATGCTGAAAACAAAACCTATCATAACTAGCTCAGTAATTAAAGTAAAGCATAATGAATAAAAATCTAAACTATGATGAAATCATAGTTCCTCAAGAGGCCCTTTCTTGATTTGCTTCAATCTATCATTAGCTTTCCATATTCAATAGAAAAGATTCAATGCTAAAATAATATTTGTTGAACACAAAATACCACTAAGAGGGGGGGGTGAATCAGTGGTTTCAAACCTTTCTATTTTTCTTTTTTCTTTTTATGGTCTAACTTTAGAATATTAGTTATTCACTTAATCACTAAACAATCATACAAGTAATACAAGAAGAGGGGCCAAATAGATCATTCACACCAAAGGAACTCCCAACACCAGATTTACGAGGAAAAACCAATATGGGAAAAACCTCAGTGAGAAAAGATGTTGGAAACTACTGCTCCAATCCAACCTCACAGGTAAAACACTGACTTACAAATATTTAGGGCATAGACCCAAGGAACACCAACCCCTACACTTTTAGGGCACCTAAACAAGGAGCACCAACCCTTGCACCAAACTTCAACTTGACGATGTATATTGAAATACTATTTGAATACAATTGAGGCTTCTTGTTGCAAATGAATTCTATAACTCGTTAATCAAATAACTCTGTGTCAGTTGATAGTCTTCTCTTCTCCACTGAATCTCACACTATCAGTTGTGATATTTCTGTCACTGATTCTTAGCCTATGTCACTTATCTCTCCCTTTCTCACACAGTCTCTCAACACACTATTTCACACTTGGATGTTGCCTGCTCTACCACACCTTGCTAGTTAGGCACAACTACACAATGATAGTTTTGCTGGTAGAATCCTCTCACCGGTATGCTAGCTCATGCACACTGCCACTTTCTTAGAGCTCTTTTTATGGCTTGTAATCCTTCTCCTTGCTCACTCTCTCTTCACTTCTCCTTCTTCATAGCATCATCTTAGTCTGTCTTGAGCTCTCATTTCTTATATAGTGATTTCCCGCCAGAATGCAATTCAAATTTTAGAGTGGTTAGGGTTTCCTCTTTCTAACAAGATCTTCAATTTTACTTAGTCTAGCCTGTCTTGGATCGATCATTTATCCTTCAAAGATGTATTTGTACATGGTTTGTGTTATCTGATACATATCTACTGAAAATAGCAATCTCAAACAATATCTCCTACCTTGAAATCCATTGACACATAAAGACACTTCAGTAGTTTCCTTTTCGAGCATTTCCTGAATTGGATTTCCTTTGTATTGATTTAGGTGCCAGCTACTCCTTGATCTTTGTTTTTCATTCCTTCTTTCTCAAGCCACAATCGGTCAGATACAATCCTGTGATTTGTGGCACCTTCATTAATGGTGATCATTTGTTTCATTGACCTTATCGATGAGGCTTCATGAACCACAACATGTTTGCCACCTTTTCTTGATATGGCATCACAAATATCAAGACATGGCCTACCAACACACAGACGGTTCGAAAGACACATACTGGTACATCCCTTTGCTAATTGAGGCTTCTTCTCAAGAACATAAAACTATCCTATGGGGTTATTTCAAATACTTCTAAGGCATGATACAGAGAAAGGAGAAGATATAGAGAAGGCAGAGAAGGAGAAGGGTAGAGATTGAATAGGTTCCAATGGCAAGAGACATTGTGGATAAGGACAAGAAGATTATTAGTGACACAGATCTCACCAAACAACCTATAGATCTTAATACTCTATCTCTTGTCTAGGTGCTCAAAGTTGCAGCACTTGCACAAGCCAAAGCTAGTGAAAACTTATTGAAATATAATTCTGAGGATAAAGAGCTGATATCTATGGCTACAATTGTATTGAAGAAAATTCTACCATCTTTTAAGCAAGACACAAGAGACTCAACCTCCCGTAAGCTGAACATGCTTAAATTAGTGGATTCTCATTTTGTATCTTTAGAGAAAGTTACCAAAGGAAAGCTTCTAAGCCAATTCAATGCCATGCAGTTAAGGATGATTTTGAAAATGGTTGAAGGTGATAGGGTTAGTTTGACTTCTATTTTAAAGGCCATTCAAGAGGTACTAGATGAAGGCAATAACATATACAAGTTGTGTCCTCTTCCACCTAGGTTAAAAATTGAGATTGATAAGAATATCAAAGAATGTGAAGGACTAGAAGAAGACTTTCCCAGAATTATGAACAAGTCAATTTTTCCATCATGATTGAAGTAGAACCTGAAACATTCAATGAGGCCAAAAAAAGTCACAAATGGATGGATACCATGGAAGAAGAGTTGCAATGGATTGAGAAGAACAAGACTTGGGAATTAAGCCCTAGACCAGAAGACAAGAACATCATTGGCACCAAATGGGTCTGCCAGAATAAGACTAATAAAGAAGGTAAAATTGTTAGGCATAAAGATAGACTTGTGTGCAAGGATTATGCTCAAGTAGAGGGCATTGATTTTAAAGAAACATTTGCACCGATAGCTAGATTAGAAGCAATTTGGATGTTTCTAGATTTTTCAGCCTACAAGGGTTATAAGGTATATCAAATGGATGTAAAATATGCCTTCCTCAATGGAAATTTGGAAGAAGTGTACATGGAGCAACCAAAAGGGTTTCTATTACATGATGATGAAACCTTTGTGTTCTAGTTGAAGAAAGCCCTATATGGTTTACAGCAGGCTCCTAGAGCATGGTATTCAAGGCTAGATCAGTATCTAAAGGAGCAAGGATTCAAAAAGGGGAGTGTTGACAACAATCTATAAATCAAGGTAGATGGAAATCACATGATCATTTTGGTTGTGTATGTAGATGACATCATTTTTGGAGGCAACAAAGACACTCTTTGCAAAGATGTTGCTGATTAGACGTAGTCAAAATTTGAGATGTCAATGCTTGGAAAATTGACATACTTTCTTGGTTTGCAGATATCACAGCTAGATAAGGGAATATTTATCTCACAAACCAAGTATGTAAAGGACATGCTAAAGAACTTTCAAATGGAGAAATGCAAATCGATGAGTACCCCCATGATGACCGAAAGCAAATTAAGAAAGAATGATGAATCACTGGTTGTGGATCAGACATTGTATAGATCCATGATAGCAAATTAATTATATCTTACTACTTCTAGATTGGATACAATGTAGGAAGTGTGTATGGTAGCTAGATTCCAAGCAACACCTAAGAAATCACATATGAATGCAGTAAGCAAAAGTTTTAGGTACCTGCAAGGGACACTCAATTATGGATTATGGTACCCTAAACAAGGGGAATTCATCTTGGAAGCATATACTGATGTCGATTGGATAGGTTGCATTGATGACGAGAAGAGAACAAGTGGTGGTGCACTCTTTGTAGGTGACCAGTTGGTCTCATGGCATAGCCAAAAGAAAGATTCAGTCTCCCTTTCAACTATTGAAGCAGAATACGTTACTACTGCTACATGCTACTCTTGGGTGTTTTGGATGAAGTAAACCCTCAAGGACTTATAGGTAGACATATTCACCAAACCATTAGCGGTAAGCACTTTTGAGTACTTAAGGCACAAGTTGGGAGTTGTGTCACCTGCCTCATGTACTTAAGTTTGTAAGGAGATATATGGTTGAGGGAGAGTTCATAGCAGTATCAATATCTCTTGAACCACATGTTGATCATAGGGAAAGTTCAGAGTTGTATGTCTTAGTACCGGTTGTAATCACTAAGAGAAGATTTGAATAAAGGGGAGTTAAGTATGAATAAAAGGGGGAGAGTGAAGTACCCCAACCCTTTGTCATTGTGTCAAAGGGGGAGAATGTACCGGTGTGAAGAATTGCATTAAGTTGACATGAATGCAAAAGGGGGAGATTGTTGGCATTAGTTTGTCATTGATGTCAACTGGTGTGGTATGGTTATCGGTGAGTAAGTAGTGGTGACCATTATGGATGAAGTAAGACATGATGATGTCACCCAATATGTGTGTAAGAAGACAAAAAGGTATGTTACTAGTACACATGAAATGCATCATCTACCGGTAAAGAAGGACCACCGACAAGGCTAAGCAAGCAAGCAAAAGAAGAATTGAAGGATGTGAATTGGTATACACAGAGAAGTTTAATGCTACCAATAAATGGACTAAGTAGATGGAATAGCATGTTTGATGGAAGGCCAAGTTGATCCACCCATAGAGAAGAGGTTAGCAGGTATGAAGGACCACCAGTGAAGGTAGGTTATACCGGTAAGGTGAGTTGAACTGGTAGTCAGTCTTAGTTGGTGAAGGATGTCAAATCAACATATCAAACTAAAGATGATGGAAGATCAACATAGAAAATCAAGCATAGGTGGATGTCAACAAGGATGACAGGTGGAAACTAGATCGCGAGAACACAAAGGTCAGTGAATCGATCGTCGACGTAGAAGTCAACAAGTAGGTCAGCACTAATGAAGAACCTAAAAATAATGGAAGAATGGTAGAATGTTGTGGCTCAAGGAATACAAGGTAGCAAGGTGATTGCACTGACCTTGCAAGATGATACACTATTTGTACCCATTTGTCAAAGGAAACAACCAAGCCATTTATCGTGATTGACAAAGAAATGCAAAAAAAAATTGTCATAGACTTCCAAAAATAGAAAACATGCATAGAAAAGCATGGTGATGGTAGTGTTGTTTGGTGTGATCTAGATCACCATTCCTGAATAGAAAATTAGATTAGATCTAATATAGATCGATTTGGTGAAGGTAAAACCTAACAAGACACCATTTGAATACAGCCTTTGGTGGGAACCCTCACAAATAAATATGTCAACTTGAGACTGAAATGAGTTGATGCTAGATATGAGGTGTGAGAGGAAAGAGATCCTAAGCAAGAAGAAAGATGATCTTCCTAAGAGTTATTTCTTAAAGAGTTAGAGTGTGTGTTAGCAGGTCACTGATGAGAGGGTCTAACCCGTAGAGATAGAGTAACCGATAAACTATTACAGTCTTAATAGTCAAGCATACTGGTAAGGAGTGATTGGTTAGGAAGGCATCCAAGAGTGACATTGTGAAGTGTGGGGCTTAGAGAGAGAGAATGAATGGTGAGAATAACTAGTAAGTGATCAGAGAAAGTAATCTAATAATTACAAGTGTGAGAATCAGTGTAGAAGAGGAGGTTGTTAACTAGAAGACATCAGTTGATCAAGTGTTGTAGAACTCATTTGTAACTAGGTTCTATCATTGCATTAGAATTGTATTTCCTCATATTACACTGAGTTGGTGTTTGGTGTAGGGGTTGGTCCTCCTTGGGTTGGTACCCTAAATCATTCTAATCTATTATTTAATTGTGAGGTTGGATTGGATCAGTAGACTCCAGCAACATTTCTCATTGAGGTTTTTCCCATATTGGGTTCTTCTCATACATCTGGTATTGTGGGTTATGCATTTGTGTGTTTGACTCTTTTATTATCTTCTCATATCTTACTAGTTTGATTGCTTAGTGTTTAGGTTGTTAACTGATACTCAAGGTTTGGTTTTGAAAGAAAAGATTTCAAGAACCACTGATTCATCCCCCTCTCAATGGTACATTTTGTTCAACAATTGGTATCAGAGCCTAGGTTCCTTGTTGAATAAATCTCTCTCTAGTTTGGGTTGATTCTAGTCAAGGAACACAATGGCAAGAAATGAGTCCGCCTCCTGAAAAGATCCCATGTTTGATAGATCTAACTATGCCTTCTGGAGTAGAATAATGGAGACCTATATTTCCTCTCTTGGTTTTGATGTGTGGATGTCTGTCAAGAATTGGTATACTATCCCTAGTGTTCCTCCCACTGATCCAGATACTAAGAAGGAGTATGAGAATAATGCAAAGGCTAAACATGCACTCTGCATCCACTGAGGAGACTTGGGATAAATTGTAGAGATTATTTAAAGGAGATGCCAAATTCAAAGAGGCCAAGGTGCAATCACTAAGAGGTCATCTTGAAGGCATCAAGATGAAAGATAAAGAAAATATTGCAGACTACCTTCATAGAGTAGATGAAACTGTGAACACCATCAGAGGACTTGGAGAAGAAATTGTTTATGAAATTATTATCAAGAAGGTACTTAGATCTCTGAGATTTAAGTATGATACTAAGATTTTTTCCATAGAAAAAGCCAAGGATCTGAAGACCTTCACAATGGATGAGCTATTTGGCTCTCTAACAACCTATGAAATGAGAACAACCGATCAAGCATCTTCAAGGAAAGAGGTAGTGTTCAAATCCACCAAAAAGGGAAAGGAAGAGGTTGCTCATAAAGGATCTAGTGAAGACTCAGATGTAGAGCTAGAAAAAATTGTCTAAAATCTCAATAGAGGATCCAATAAGTATAAAGGAAAGTTACCACTCAAATGCTTCAATTGTGGTAAAGTTGGACTCTTTTCTGCAAAATGTCATTATAATGAAACCAATGGAGATGAGTAGAGAAGTTTTGGCAAATCTGTCAATAAAGACAAAGAAAGGAATGTCTACTTGAAAGGAAGAAGAGGCTGCAAGAAGCAAAACACCTTATATACTAGTGAGGATGATGCCATAGATGAAGAAAGTGCATCAGAAGATGAATACCATGAGAATAAAAGAGAAGTTAATCTCTTTATGGCACTAGATGAACTGTTTGGTGAAGATCAGGAAGAAGAAGACATTGACACCGAAGTGGCTCTAGAAGGTGAGCTCCTAAGTTCTCTTGAGGAGTTAAGTAAGACAAGAAGAGAACTCAAGAAGGTCAAGCTTTTTGTAGTTGAAGAACAAGGTCTCTTGAAGCTATCCTTGGATAAGTCCAATCGATTTATCTCTGACTTAAAACTCTAGTTGGAAGAAGAGGATATGTGAAGATACATACTTTGATTTGTTAAAGAAGGAAAAGGAGTATCAAGATCTGGAAGCAAAAATATTGAATCTCATAAAAGAGCTTGAAAAGAGTAAGGATGAACTAAAAGTGAGAAGCAAATATCAGGGTAGCATAGAAGCCTTGGACAAGATGTTGAGAAAACAAAAGCAATCTAAAGATATCGGTGGCTTAGGATTTGAAGAAGGACAAAGTTAAAACATCAAAGATACATCTCGTAATGAGATACAGTTCACTTCTTCAAGTGAAGGTGAAGAGAAGAAGAAATTAACAGTAAGCAAGGATACTTGTATGAAGACTTATGCAGAAGCTATTAGAAACCGCCACACAAACTAGTATAAACAATCAATAAACTGAAGGCCACACTCAATGTACCATAATGCAGATATTAGGAGAAATGAAAGGGTTAATCATGAAGGATTCACTAGAGTTAAAAGCATGAAAGGAAGATCCCTAGTGAGACAGACATTTGCAGACCAAGGCAACCTAACCGATATGTTCCAATATTTCATGGTTATTGTTACTGGTGTAACAAATTTGGACATAGGTTAGCTGATAGTAAATTAAAAAATAAGCCCACTATGAGTTATAAAAGTAGAAATCATTTTAATGCACTCTCAGATATGAATGTTGTATGTTATCAGTGCAATGGATTTGGTCATAGGAGTTTTGAATGTAGGAAGAGTAAACCAGTGTCCTACAATAGTTTTAAAGATTCATATTTCAATGTAAATGTGAAAATGCTATAATTGTCAAGAGTTTGGACATATAGAAAAGATTTTTAAGAACAGGAAAATCAAGCAGAAGAGGATAGATCTTGGTCAGGAAACAATAGTTAAATTGGAGCACAAAATTGCAGCTGATAATAAGAAGGAAACTCAACTAGTTTGGGTTGAGAAAGAAAAGGACAAAGCAGAATCAAGTCTGATAGTGCAGACTTCCCTACATATTGAAAGAAAAAATCTGTGGGTTGTAGACAGTGGTTGTTCCAACCACATGACTGGTGCTAAAAAGAAATTTATCAAACTTGAAGACTAGGATGGTGGCTCAATAAGGTTTGGAGACAATTCATCTATCAAGATAAAGGGAAAAGTACTCTAAATTTTGATGGAAAATTAAAAGAACATGATGTGTATTTTGTGGAAGGTATGAAGAAAATTTGTTGAGTGTGAGTCAGATGTGTGAAAATGGTTATAAATTCACGTTTGACTCTACTGGTTGCTGGATAAAGAAGGAGAGTATTGATTAGATTGTAGTTGAAGGTAAGAGGACAGATTGTAATGTATACAATCTTAAAGAATTTTTTGAATCCCAATGCATGTTGGGACAAGTGAATGAAAGCCAACTATGGCACAAAATATTAGGCCACATAAATTTTGATAATCTAGCTGCAGTAAGCAAAAAGGGGTATGTAAGAAATATACCACCAATTAACAAATCGGTGAGCATATTTTGTGATGAATATGTGAAAGGGAAGAAAAATAAAGTGAGCTTGAAGACAAAAGAACACAACACCTCAAGACCACTTGAAATTATACATACAGATCTACGTGGTTCAACTAGAATAAGAGCTCTTATCGGTGAAAGATATTTTATGCTCTTCATTGATGAGTATTCAAGAATGACATGGGTCACTTTCCTACAAGATAAATCACAAGCATTTGACATATTCAAGATCTTTCAAAAGATGGTAGAGAAGGAAAGTAGGTGCAAGCTGAAATTCCTAAGATTGGACTGAGGTGGAGAGTTCACATCCAATGAGTTTAAAGATTACTATGAAAGACATGGAATCAAAAGGCAATACTCAGCCCCAAGGACACCACGAGAAAATGTTGTGGTTGAAAGAAAGAATAGGATAGTCAAGAAGATGACTAGAACCATGTTAAATGAGGCACTTTTGTCAGACATGTATTGGAAGAGAGCGGTTCATACTATTGCATATACCTTGAACTGGGTTCAAATAAGAACAAACAACAAAATGACACCTTATGAGTTGTGGTATGACTGGAAACCATAAGTCATGTACTTCAAGGTATTTGGAAGCAAGTGTTTTATCAAGAGAGATATGGATTGTTTAGGTAGTTTTTATTCGAGTGATGAAGGGATCTTCCTTAGTTACTCAACTAGCACTAAGGCCTATAAATGCTACAACAAAAGACTAAGAAGAGTCATTGAGAGTGTGCATGTAAGAGTTGATGATGAAATGCATAAAGGAAGACAAGAACAAGTGAACCAGTATGATGATTCTGGTGATGAAGGTGAAGAAGCTCAGTTAGACAATGAACGAAAAGAAGCATCCAAAAAGGTCCCTAACTGGTATGTGCATATAAACCACCCAAAAGAGAATATTTTAGGTAATAAAAGTGATGGTGTGTAGACTAGAAGAAGACTTTCCTAGAATGATGAACAAGTCAATTTATTCCTCATGACTAAAGTATTTAACCTAAAACATTCAATGAGTCAAGAAAAAATCACAAATGGATGGATGCCATGGTAGAAGAGTTATAGAAGATTCAAAAGAACAAGAAAGGAATTAGTCCCTATATTGGAAGACAAGAACATCATTGGCACAAAATGGGTCTACCGGAATAAGATGAATGAAGAAGGTAAAATTGTTATGCATAAAGATAGACTTGTGTGCAAGGGTTACTCTCAAGTAGATGATATTTATTTTGAAGAAATATTTGCACTGGTAGCTAGATTAGAAGCAATTACGATGTTTCTAGCCTTTTAAGCCTACAAGGGTTATAAGGTATATCAAATAGATGTAAAATTTTCCCTCCTCAATGGAAATTTAGAAGAAGTATACATGCAGAAACTGTAAGGGTTTATGTTACATGATGATGAAACCTTTGTGTGTCGATTGAAGAAAGCCCTGTATGGTTTAAAGAAAACTCCTAGAGCATGGTATTGAAGTCTAGATCAGTATCTAAAGGAGCAAGGATTCAAAAAGGGGAGTGTTGAATACAATCTATAAATCAAGGTAGATGGAAATCACATGATCATTTTGGTTGTGTATGTAGATGACATCATTTTTTGAGGCAAAAGAAAAACTCTTTGCAAAGATTTTGCTGATCAGATGTAGTAAGAATTTAAGATGTCAATGCTTAGATAATTGGGATACTTTCTTGGTTTGTAGATATCAGAGCTAGATAAGCGAATATTTATCTCACAAACCAAAGTATGTAAAAGAAAATTCTTAAGAAGTTTCAAATGGAGGACTGCAAACCGATGAGTACCCCTATGGTGACCGAAAGCAAATTAAGAAAGAATGATGAATCAATAGTAGTGGATTAGACATTGTATAGATCCATGATAGGAAATTTATTGTATCTTGTTGCTTCTAGATTAGATATAGTGCAGGTAGTGTGTATGGTGGCTATATTTCAAGCAACACCTAAGTAGTCACATATGATTGCAGTAAGCCTAATTTTTAGGTACTTGCAAGGGACACTCAATTATGGATTATGATAGCCTAAATAAGGGGAATTCATCTTGGAAGAATATATTGATGTTTATTGGGCAGGTTGCATTGATGACCAGAAGATAAAAAGTGGTGGTGCATTCTTCCTAGGTGGCTGATTGGTCTCATGCAATAGCAAGAAGCAAGATTCAGTCTCCCTTTCAACTGTTGAAGCAGTATACATTGTTGTTGCTACATGCTGATGAATAATGATGAATAGTAAATACCCAATAGATACTGAGAGGCGGGGTGAATCAGTATAGACAAAAACTTCTTAAACAACTTAAACTGCAAAGTTTGCACTAACTGGTAAATAATATCACCAATCTAAATCAAGGCACTACAAGTAAAACATAGTATGACTGTAAAAGACATAAACTAGTAACATCTAGATCTTCTCAAAACCTAATATGTCATCTCAACTTCACCCATATGCTTAAGAAAGTAATACATCAGAAATACGATGACCATTGGATTAGCTTGCACTATCGCTTAACAAAAAACACTAAAACATCACATGAAAAATAATCACACATAACAAACTAATTTTTCATGTGGAAACCCAACTACGAAAAACCACGGTGGGGATGAATACCCACAAGTTGTTCTTGAACTCTTTTGAAGTTTTCTCTGTTAGGAGCCTAGTTCGGTTAAAGACTTTACAACTAGTTCTACTAGGAACCAATCTTGCTAGGGATCACCTGGTTAAGGGATGGCTAAATACCCGGTTAGAGGTTAAAACCCTGTTAAAGGTTACCTTGTAAGAGGATTTGAAGAAATCAATGATTTTGAGTCACCCTATTAAAGGATTTACAAAAAGCCTGTTAAAGCTACTCGGAAAAGTGATTTTCCATCTACTGAAATGGTTACAAGTCAATAGGTAATACACTGATCTGATAACAACACTTAATACCAAGGTAGATCCGCTTCAGTTTCTTTACATCTGCAATCATACTCTATAGATCTCTTCTTACACCTTAGGTCTAACAAGAACCACCTCACATACATTCATTAACAACTTCAAATAAAAATCATCATCGACCTTATAGACAACAATTAGGTCGGTGGAAAAAACCTAAAACCCTAAGCATTTAGATTAACACTATAATCGGTCCAATCCTAGCCATTTAAACACATTACATAGGGTAAAAAAATCTTTAAAAAATCTCAAGACATTCTCCATTGTTCATTCTTCACCGCTTTTGGAAGCTAATAACCCATCATGCACTCTCCACCGTTTACTAAGATTTTTCACATTCCCGAGATAGATAGAATAAATCTTCTTCATGCAAGATCCTCAAGGAGATCCTTCACATGCACAAGGCTAACATGGAAACATGATCTAATCTTCATTTCAATGCTAACTCATCACAGGATGTCATTGGTCGAATCACACAGACTTGGAATGCATCAATCGGAAACCCTAAAGCTGAGACTACCAACTAGTAGTCATATCAAATGAAGCCCGATACAAAATTTGCATATACCTATTCACACTCCAACATATCGATTCACTTTTTGCATATACCAGTTCATACTTCAGCATATTGGTATCAATGACAACATACAATCCCATCATGTCATCAAACTCTGCACATATGCCAACAATCTCCTCCTTTGGTATTGATGGCAATACACAAAGATATCTCTACATCTTCTTCCATATAATATGTCTTCAATATTGTAGATATTTTCTATGCTTCACATCATCTCCCCCTTTGACAACAATGCCAAAGTGGAGGCACAAACATCCATGATCTACTATGTTGCTCCCCTTGAGGAGTACCATCCTTCAACACATCAATCCTGAAAATATTTCACAAAGTATACCTGACTGATGTGGAGCACATACCTTTGGTTTACCTCTTGAAGGGGCAACACCCCTAATTCACCTCTTAAATAGGCAAATGTAGCCTTCGGTAGAGGCTTGGTGAATATATCTGCTAACTTCTCTTTATTGGAAACATGTTCCAATACAACCTCTTTGTTCTGAACTTTCTCCCTCAACAAATGATACTTGAGCTTGAAGTGCTTGGTTCTAGTATGCGATACCGGATTCTTGGAAATATTAATTGCACTTGTGTTATCACAAAATATACTCACCGATTCAGATACAGGGACTTTGAAACCACTTAATAGATGCTTCATCCAAATTATCTGAGTGCAACTCATAAATGCTACTACATATTCTATTTCTGCTATGGACTGAGAGATACAACTCTTCTTATTGCTCATCCATGAGACTAGTCTACCACGGAGAAAGAATGCACCACCGATTGTTATCTTTCGTTCATCCACGCTACTAGCCCAATCAGCACCAGTAAACACTTTGAGATTGAAATCATTACTGCATGGATACCACAATCCATAATCTATAGTTCCCTTTAGATATCTAAGAATCCACTTGACTGCTACCAAGTGGGATTCTCTTGGACTTTTCTGGAAATGTGCAACAATGCCCACTGCATGTGCAATGTTCAGTCTGCTATGTACTACATAGTGCAACTTACCAATCATTGACTGGTATTCCTTCTCATTCACCAACATTGAGTCATCTTCTTTTGACAATTTACAACTAGTCATCATCGGTGTACCAACCAGTTTGCTATCTTCCATGCCAAAGGTCTTCAACACCTCTTTGAGATACTTGGACTGAGTGATAAATATACCATCTTTCATTTGTTGAATCTTTAGTCCAATGAAGAACTTAATCTCTCTGATTAGTGACATCTCAAATTCCTTCTTCATTTAATTTGCAAACACATGGCTCATCTTGTCATCTCAACCAAAAATTATGTCATCAACAAAAACTTCACAGATCAAAATCTGATCTCCTTATATCTTCAGATAGATATTGCTATCTTCACTTGTTTGTTCAAATCCACTCTTTATAAGATGGGAGTGTAAATGTTCATACCATGCTCTAGGTGCTTGCTTCAATCCATACAAGGCTTTATGTAGCCTACACACCATATCACTATCTTCTAATAGGGAAAACCCTTTTGGATTCTCTATATACACTTCCTCTTAAAGTATTTCATTCAGGAATGTAGATTTCACATCCATCTGATACACTTTGAATCCCTTGAAGGTTGCATATGCATGTAGCATTCGAACTCCTTCCAATATAGCTACTGGAGCAAAGGTTTCTCCATAATCTTCTCCTTCTTCATGAGCATATCCCTTACATACTAATCTTTCTTTGTTTCTTACCACTGTTCCATCTTCATTTAGCTTCTTTCTAAAAACCCATTTGGTGCCAATAACATTTTTGTGCTCAGGTCTGGGTACCAAAGACCATGTACCATTCTTTTCTATCTAGTCAAGTTCCTCTTCCATAGCCTTAATCTAGTCTTTGTCTTTGTGTGCATCTTTAAATGTTTTGGGCTCAAATTTAGAAATCATGCAAGAATTCTCTCTGACCTTTCTTCTATGTATTCCTACATCCTTATCCCTTATGATTTGCTTTGGATCATGATGTAGCTTTACATACCTAGGAATAATCTTAACTGATTCCTCTTGCTTTTCCTCTTCATCCTCATCTTCATCAGCATCTACTAGTGTAGGAGCACTGTTAATTGAACTTGGTTTTTTTGCAACTAGTTCCCAAAAGGTTACATCTAGTTCATCTACCGCTTGCTCGCTACTGGTTTGCTCAGGTTTCTCAAAGGTTTCATCAACTCTAACATTGATACTTTCAACAATTCTCTAAGTCCTAATGTTAAAACACTTGAGAGCTTTTCTCTTGGTGGAATACCCTAGGAATATTCCCTCATCACATTTTTCATCAAACTTTCTTTAGTATTTGTTGGCATTTGGCATTATAACAGACAATGGGAGATTGTTGGCATTTCAATAAGGATATTAAGAAGGTTGTTGATGATTATGGAAATAACTGATTAAGGATGTTTACTATCTTGATATTATTATTTTGTCATTGATGTCAAGAAATTGATTTTTTTATTCAGTATGATGTTGTCATATCTTGAGAAGTATGATTTGAAGAGTATAAAGATGTCGGTAAAAGACATAGAAAGAATATGATGAATAAGCGGATGAATAAGGTATTCAATGGGAAACTATTACTGAGTCAGACAATGATGAGATCATGATGTTTAGATTGTTTTAACATCATACATATGTTGTAAATTGTAAGGATAATACTATACTATGTTACCGAGCAAAGAACCTAGTCAGTAAACCCTAAGGAACCTAGTCGGTAAACCCTAAGGTTATCGCTATCGGTTAATAAAGGCAGAATGTGTACCGAGTGAAGTTTAGTATTTATCAAGTTGTTACTGAGTTGTAACCGAGCTATAATAGAATACATTAAATGGTTACATGTGTTATTTAATGAAGGAAGCTGATGAGTTGGAAATAATTAAATGATTGGTATGCCATGCATGAAGTTTGTTAATGAATCTATGGCAAAGGAAAATCAGCATGAAGATCTATAGCTCAGATTGAACTGCAATACCCTAGCACAAGTTTCAAGAAATGTATGCAAGTTCCAAGGCAGGGTAAAACATTTTCAGATCAAAGGATACATTGAACCTAGTCAAAGTTTGAAGATCTGATGGCTATGATTGATCATGGGAAATGTGATCAAGGAGATTAAGCAGTTGGTGAATTGTTTATAAATAGGGAACTATTGATAAACAATGTATGCAGGCAAATGTATGAACAGGGATGCTACAAAATGACTACCGAGCACAGAAGCTTGAAGACCTATTTGAATAATAGAGTATAGAAGCCCAATAGATGGACAAGATTAGTTCTATGTCTAGATTGTATTCAGCAAATAAGAATTTTCTTTAGCATTTTAGATGTGAAGTTGCAGATAGATTTTTATTACTGTTATTTTGTAAAAGTGATAGAAAATCTCTTAACCAAGTGGACTTAATAGTCTTATTTGTAAAACCCTCTAGCAAGGTGACATTTTGATTGAGTGTTTGAAATCCTTTAACAAGGTCACTTCTAATAAGGTGAAGATCCTAATAGATCTTAGGGAAATCCCTTAACTAGGTCACATCTAGCAACATGTTTGTAATCTTTAACAGGATTTTCTTTTAACCGAGCATACTCTAGAAAAGTATATTTCTTAGTGTGTCTGAAATCCCACAGTGGTTTTTCCCTATTTGGGTTTCCACATTAAATCTGGTGTTATGAGGTTTATGATGTTTATATGCTTTTGAGTTTGCATGTTTAGCAGTGTTGGTTATATTACTAAAGTATATGTTACTGAGGTTGAATCTGATATTTTTATGGAAGATTAAGTTTGTATGATTCACCCCCCACTCTCATCTTGTTGGCTATTGGATATGTACTTACATTAAGTATCAAAACTATATGTATTCACTTCTCTTGATATAACACTTGCTACCAAACACTCTAAAGTAGCTTACTACTGGAGTCTTACCGGTCCAATACTCATAAGGAGTTTTATCCTTACCTTTCTTGATGAGTACCCGATTCCTAGTGTATACTGTAGTGCTCACCGCTTCTCTCCAAAAAGTGTGAGCAACCTTCCCTTGAATCAGCATTGTTCAGGAAGTTTCAACTATAGTTCGGTTGTTCCTTTCTATTAGGCCATTTTCCTATGGAGTCTGGGGGGTAGAAAGTTGCCTCTTAATGTCATTCACTTCACAATACTTATTGAATTCACCAGAAGTGAACTCACCTCCCTGGTTGGTTCTAAGGCATTTAATCCTCTTACCTCTTTCCTTTTCAATTAGTGCTTTGAAGGCTTTAAACTTCCCAAAAGCTTTAGAATTGTCTTTCAAGAATGTGACCCACATCATTCTTGAGCAATAATCAGTAAGAATCATAAAGTACCTATCTCCCTGAACACTCCTAGTTTTCATAGGACCACACAAATTAGTGTGCACAAGATCAAGTAAATTATCTATTGTGAAACATTTACCTTTCAAGGTTGAGGAAGACATTTTCCCTAGTTGACATTCTCTACACAAAGGATTCTCCAGTTTTTCAGCACATGCAATCCTCTAACTACCTTGATCTTACTGGCCTTCACAATATTATCAAAATTTATATGGCAGAGTCTCCTATGCCATATCCAACTGTCATCAAACTTAGCCATTAGACATTGACTGATATTTGTATTTAACTGAAATAAGTTACCTTTGGTCTGCATACTGATGGCCATCAGTTCACCACTCTTTCCTTTTATTTTGCACACTCCATCTTTGAATTCTAGGGTGAGTCCTTTATCATTTAGTTGGGAAACACTCAAAAGGTTATGCATGAGACCTTCTACCCAATACGCATTATCAACACTTCTTTTCCCATTTAGAGAGATGGACCCTTTGCCTTTTACCATACATGGTCCATCATTACCAAATTGGACTACACCTCCATCATACTCTTCCATAAATAGAAACTTCCTCCAGTCACCAGTGATGTGGTGAGAACATCCACTATCAATAATCCACTCATTAGAATTATCAAAGTAGGAGACAAGAGCCTTCTTGTCTGACACATCTTCCTTAACAACTACAAACACTATGTCTTTGCTTTCTTCATCTTCCAATTCATCATCAGTGACACCTTCATTGACTACAACAAGATAGTTTCTCCTATTTCCTCGTTTGAACTTTTTAAACTTCTCCGGTTTGTCCTTATTATCACTGTTGGGATAGTTGACAACAATGTGTCCTATCCTATTGCAAGAAAAACATTTCAAAGGGAGCTTACCTATTTATTTACTAGTTCCCTTAGGAAGTCTCTTAGCAAGAAGAGCTTCAAACTCCATTAGGATCTCCTCATTATCCATATCCCTTCTTTGTCTAGGTTCACAGCTGGTACCAACCTCTTTTCCCTTTCTAGATAGTGCAGCAGATACTCTAAAGGTTGATTCAGTCTTATGAACACTGCAATCATAACTGTTTATCTCATATGTGGTCAACTTAGCAATGATGGAGTCAAGGGATACCTTTGTCTTGTCAACAGATCTCAACTCCTAAATAGCGGCAACCCTTATTGCATAGACTAGTAATAAAGATGTCAAAACTTTGCTAGCAATGCTGTGATCGTCTATTTTGCCTCCTGCACTCTTCATGTCTCCTACAACAATTTTAATTCTTATCCCATATTGTTGAATGGTCTCTCCTTCAACCATCCACATGTCTTCAAATTTTCCCCTAAGGCTCTCTTCCTTAGCTTGCTTCACATGCTCATCACCACCATAGATAGTCTCTAGGGTATCCCATACATCTTTGGGATTGTCTTTGTCTTGAACATCTATAGACTCAATATCAGATAGACTATTGATAAGAGCTTCCATGACTTGCCCATTCTCCTAAATTTCTCTTCTTTGATCATCGGTGAGAGTACCAATAGGGACAACATAAGTATTCTCAACATAGTTCCAGTGTTGATCACCCATGCTTTTAATGTGGATATTCTTTCTGTCCTTCCATATCTTAAAGTTAACTTTGTTGAACTTAGGACCTTCCCTCTTCATCATTAGAATAGGATCTTTTCCTCAAGTGGTTAAGCTTATAACATAGAGGACCTGGAGGATGCTCTAATACCAATTGATGAATAATGATGAACAGTAAATACCCAATAGATATTGAGAGGGGGGTGAGTTAGTATGGACAAAATTTTTTAAACAACTTAAACTACAAAGACTACACTAACTGGTAAACAATATCACCCATCTAAATCAAGGCACTACTGGTAAAACACAGTATGACTGTAAAAGACATAAACCAGTAACATCTAGATCTTCTCAAAACCTAATATCTCATTTCAACTTCACCCATATGCTTAAGCAAGTAATACATCATAAATGCAATGACCATTGGATCAGCGTGCACTACCGCTTAACAAAAAATACTAAAATATCATATGAAAAAGCATCACACATAACACACTGATTTTTCATGTGGAAACCCAACTAGGAAAAAAAACGGTGGGGAAGAATACCCACAAGTTGTTCTTGAACTCTTATGAAGTTTTCTCTGTTAGGACCCTAGTCTTGTTAAAGACTTTATAACTGGTTCTACTAGGAACCAATCTTTCTAGGGATCACCCAGTTAAGGGATGGCTAAATACCCAATTAGAGATTAAAACCCTATTAAACGTTACCTTGTAAGAGGATTTGAAGAAATCAATGATTTTGAGTCACCCTGTTAAAGGATTTACAAAAATCCTGTTAAAGCTACCGGGTAAAGGGATTTTCCATCTGTTCAAATGGTTAGAAGTCAACAAGTAATACTAAGATTTACTACTTCATGGTTTACTAAGATTTTGCACATTCCCAAGGTAGATAGAATCAATTTTCTTCATGCAAGATCCTCAAGGAGATCCTTCATGCGCACAAGGCTGACATGGCAACATGATCTAATCTTCATTTCAATGCTAACTCATCATAGGATATCGTCAGTTGAATCACACAGACTTGGAATGCATCAACCAGAAACCCTGAAGCTGAGACTACCAACTGGTAGTCATATCAAATGAAACCCTGATACAAAAATTTTATATACCGGTTCACACTCCAATATATCGGTTCACTTTTTGAATATACCAGTTCATACTTTAGCATATTGACATCAATGACAACATACAATCCCATCATGTCATCAAACTCTACACATATATCAACACATGCTGCTCTCAGGTGCTTTGAATAAAGTAAACCCTCATGGAAATATAGGTGGACATCTCTTATCCTATTCCTGTCTAGTGTGATAATTCAAGTGCTATCAACATATCAAAGAACTTGATGATGCATTCAAGCACACAGCATATAGACATCAATTATCATTTTCTTGGAGAGAAGGTTGAAGGAAATGAAGTAAATATGGAATATGTCCCTATAGGAGAAAAAGTGGTAGACATATTCACCAAACCATTACCGGTAAGAAATTTTGAGTACTTAAGACACAAGTTGGGAGTTGTGTCACCTGCCTCATGCACTTAAGTTTGTAATGATATATATGGTTCATGGGGTGTTCATAGTAGTATCTATATCTCTTGAACCACATGCTGATCATAGGGAAAGTTCAGAGTTCTATGTCTCAGTACTAAATGTAATCACTAAGAGAAGATTTGACTAAGGAAGAGATAAGTATGAATAAAAGGGGGAGAATGAAGTACCCCGACCCTTTTTCTTTGTGTCAAAGGGGGAGAAATCTACCAATGTGAAGACTTGCAGTAAGTTGACATCAATGCCAAAGGGGGACATTGTTGGCATTAGGTTGTCATTGATGTCAACTAGTGTGGCATGGTCAATGGTGAGTAAGTAGTGTTGACCGATATGGGTGAAGTAAAACATGATGACGTCAACCAATATGTGTATAAGTAGACAAAAAGGTATGTTACCAGTACACATGAAATACATAATTTACCGGTAAAGAAGGACCATTGGAAAGGCAAAGAAAGCAAGCAAAAGAAGAACTTAAAGATGTGAACTGGTATACATAGAGAATTTTATTGCTACCAGTAAATAAACTGAGTACTTAGATCAGCATGTATGATGGAAGACCAAGTTGATCCACTGATAGAGAAGAGGTCAGCAGGTATGAAGGACCACTGGTGAAGTTAGGTTATACTGGTAAGGTGAGTTGAACCAATATTCAGTCTTGGTCGGTGAAGGATGTAAAATTGACATAGAAGACTAAAGATGATGCCAAACTGAGCATAGGTGGATGCCAACAAGTATGATAGATTGAAACTGGGTGGCGAGAACGTAGAGGTCACTAAAGTGCTCATCGACATAGTAGTCAACATGTAGGTAGACATTAATAAAGAACCCAAAAAATCATGGGAGGATGGTAGAATGTTGTGGCTCAAGGAAGACAAGGTGGTAAGGTGATTGCACTGATCTTTCAAGATGACCTGATCTTTGTACCCATTTGCCGAAGGAAACAACCAAGCCATTAATGGAGATTGATAGAGAAATGTAGAAAAGAATGTCATAGACATCCAAAAATAGAAAACACACATATAAAAGTGTGGTGATGGTGGTTTTGTTTGGTGTGATGCAGATCACCATTCCTAAAAAGAAAATCAGATTAGATCTAATACGGATCAAGTTGGTAAAGCTAAAACCTAACATGATAGCATTTGAATGCAGCCTTTAGTGGGAACCCTAACAAATAAATATGTCAACTCAAGACTGAAATGAGTTGATACTAGATGCGAGGTATGAGAGGAAAGAGAGCCTAGGAAAGAAGAAAGATGATCTTCCAAAGAGTTATTTCTTAGAGAGTCATAGTGTGTGTTAGTAGGTCACTAGTGAGAGGGTCTAACTAATAGAGACAGAGTAACCAGTAAACTATTATAGTCTTAATAGTCAAGCGTGCCTGTAAGGAGTGACTAGTTAGGAAGGCATCCAAGAGAGAAACTATAAAGTATGAGGCTTGGAGAGAGAGAAGAAATTCAAGGAGTAACCGGTAACTAATCAGAGAAAGTAATATGGTAACTAGCAGTGTGAGAACCAGTGCAGAAGAGGAAGTTGTTAACCAACAGACATTAGTTGATCAAGTGTTACAGAACTCATTTGCAACTAGGTTCTATCATTTCATTAAAATTGTATTTCATCACATTACACTGAGTTGGTGCTTGATGCAAGGGTTGGTGCTCCTTGGGTTGGTGCCCTAAATCACTGTAAACTATTGTTTCATTGTGAGGTTGGATTGGAGCAGTAGACTCTAGCAACATTTCTCAATGAGGCTTTTCCTATATTGAGTTTCCCTTGTACATCTAGTGTTGTGGGTTATGTATTGGTGTGTTTGTCTCCTTTAATATCTTCTCATATCTTACCGATTTGATTGCTTAGTGTTTAGGTTGTTAACTAGTACTCAAGGTTTGGTTAAAATAGAAAAGATTTTAAGAACCATTGATTCACTCCTCTCTTAGTGGTACATTGTTTTAAATAGAGCTTATTGAGTTGTTATAGTTTTAAAGATTTGTAGTATAAGACAGTGTCATTTTTAATCAAGTGTTGCCATCAATTCCAAAGGGGGAGATTGATGGAAAGAGACATTGTACTAGTAGAGATTGGTTCTTAAAGAATGTTTTGAGTTTGTCATTGATGCCAACTCAGATCATAAATCACATCCCATATATGCTAAATTATTCTACCAAAAGTTTGATATCCATTTTCCTTGTATAGCATGTTATGGAAAAGCTTTGGGATGACTTTGGTGATTAGTTTTGAGTTTGAGGTGATTGAGTTGACATGTGTGAAACCTATTATAAAGTTTTTTGGGTCTGCATATAGATTTGTAATCGGATTATCCAATTTATTATTACACATTTCATGTTGCTTTTCATGCACTTTTTCAAGCCAACATGGAATTGATTTAATTTGATAGTTCGAATAGATAAGACTAATTTGTTTGATCTTTTTGCATAGAGATGTGATTTTGTGAAGACTATATGAGAATTTGAGCATAGTTTCACGTGCACTATCCTTGGATTGGTGCTCTAGTATTTCACAAAGCGGCAAAACATAGAAGGTTATAAGAACAAAGAATTTCATCACTTTGCACTTAACTAGAACTGGATTTTGGCATTTGTAGATGCTATGCTTCAATTCTCAGATTTCATTTATCATTTGTAGGATAGTGAGTCCTTCGGGAATATAGTCCTCTTTTGTAATGAAGTAGTGAACTCTAGGAAGTGTTCCTAAATGCATGTGCATTTCCCTCTTGTAATATTATTATACTCTTGATCACATTATTATAATATTGTGGGTCTCAATCCCATTGCGGTTGTTTGTATTTAGTTTCTGCACTTTTCTTTTACTCATTTGCCTTCAGTGGTTTAAGAATTATTGTCATAAAGTTATCACTTGTAGAACACTAATACACTCACCCCTCTCAGTGTTCATTGATTCCAACAAAGGCTAAATACCCTCGACATCAATGGGACAAGGAGGGGACTTAATTAAAAATGTTTCAGACTATGGTGAGCTCCTCAAATAGAAAATAGAGATGGTATAGGATTTGATACTCTAAGAATTTGAAGAAGAGAGCTAATGATTCTTATTTCCCACCTTGGGATTTAATTGCAATACCAAAGGAGAAGATGAATGCAATTTTTAGTACCTATCTAGATGTGGACCAGATGCCACTACCTCATAAAAGAGGAAGGGTAGTATAATAGGAGGCCCCTCAAGTATAAGATCCACTTGACTCACCTCAATCCATTGGTTCCCCTATTGGAATAGCCTTGCCACCCCATAGCCCTATTTGATCATAACCTCCACCTGGCTATGAGAGCCCCTTAATTTTTCCACCCACTAATGAAGTTTATGTTGGCTATTTGGTGGAATTGATTGTGTTGCATTGATGTTTTTTGATTGATGTCAACACTAGCTATGTTGGCTGCCTTACCAGTATCCTTCTAGTCCCTATAAGTTATTTGGTTTCTGGTTGGATTATATCATGATGATTCGGTATGATCCAATATGTTTGGTTTATGGAATTGTCTTATTCATGCTACTCATATTCATGTTCAGTCAATTGGTTTTGATCTAGTGATCAGATGCTATCCTATATGCTAGCAAGATTGGTTTGTTTTTCCGATAAGGGTTTCACCGACAGAGCTTTACTGAAGATCTTTGATGATATGCATAAGTGGTTTTGGTGTGACTTCTAGTGGAGATTTAGGATGTTGATGGTTATCATGTTCCAAACTTAGTTGATTCGGACCAGTTCTTTAGCATGTGTGGACCTAAATTGGGTCCCAGTTTGTCTAGGTTATGGACCAACTTAATGTAACATGTGGATTGGACTTCCCAATGTGTTTTCCTGATATCTTATGGGTTGGATATTATTTGTTTGGTCTCAAGCTGACATGTTTTGTAATTATGTAGCTATTTTACTGTCTGGTGGCCAAAATTATTGTTTGTGGTCGATGGTATATATATATATATAATATAAGATCTCATTGTATATCATATGGTATGGATAATGGAATGCAATAAGAGTGAATAATGTAATAATCATTTTGGTAGAGGATTTGGTCAATCATTGGAGATCAAATTGGGTTTATGTAACATGATTTAGACCTCTGGTATTGAGCTTAACCGAAACTATATTTAGGCATAGGAAATGTTATCTTTGTAGTTCATTCTTTCCTATAGATTTTAGTTTGGATTTTTATGTAGTCAGTGAGACTCCTTTTATGATGAGAAGTGTGCTCTAGGTTGTTGGCATTCTTGCAAGTGCACTTCCCTTAATTCTAATCACATACTTATTGCAAAAGTATTATCTGACTCTGGGTAGGCTTCCCACCATTATTTTTCCATTTATCGGGTTTTCCACATACAAATATTGGTGTCATGTGGATGGTATTTATTTGCTTATTGTTGCTTATGATTAATTGGTTTATCTTCTATCTCAATAATTGGCTAACAAATTCTGGTATTAATCTTTTGGATTATGTTATTAAAGTTTTAATTGCTTAAGGTTCCAATAATCTAGTGACTACTCATTCAACCCCTCTCCTCTCATTTCTCTTTTGGTTATTTGAATTATCTAACAATTGGTATCATAGCTCTAGTCCTCTACAGAATCTTAACTGCTTGAGGAAGATCCTATGGTGATTAACAGTTTAGGTTCATCCAGTTCATCTGCTGCTATCTTTCGGAGAGATATTACTAGGCTTGATGGAACAAATTATAGAGTATGCAAGATTCTAATGGAGACTCATCTGAGATGTCTTGGTACGGAAATTTGGGAAATCAAAAAGAATGGTGTTACACATTATAATTCGGCATCTGGCAATCCTCCTTCGGTAAACCTAGATATGGAGCTTGAAAATGATTGTAGAGAAAGAGAAGCCCTCTTGTGTCCACTTTATGATCAATAGGGACAAGTTGGAGACTCTTAATGAAGGTGACCCTACTGTTAAGATTGCTAAACTTGATGGTTACTGGGTGAGATATGAAAACTTGAAGATAGAAAAAGATGAAAGGGTTACTACATCCATGGAAAGGGTAAACGAGATTGTTATGGGAATTCAATGTTGTGGTGGAACTTTGAGTGAAGATGAATTAGTTTCTAAAATTCAGAGATCTTTGCCACCAGCTTACAGGATGAAGGCTACTGCAATTAATGAATTGAGAACAATGTCTAATAATTCTGTCAATAAAGATACCTTGGTTGGTAAATTATCTGCTTTTGAGCTTGAAGAATTTGGACCCTCTAGAGCTGTGAAGTCTGAACCTACTTTTCATGCATCTACATCATCAACAAACAAGAAACATTGGAAAGATTTATATGCAAAGGAATTGGATGATATGAAGAGAGAAGATGAAGAATTAGAGCAACCTTAAGCCCTATTTGGTAGAGGAGTACCTAAAGGACCAGTAGGAAGTAAGTATGAAGGAAAAGCACCTTTTAAATGTTTTGCATGTAATAAGATAAGTCATTTTTCATTTAGATGTCCTGAAAGGAATTCAAGATTTGAAGAAAGAGATAGAAGATATTTTAAGCCTAACCCTAGATATCAAAACAATTATAAGTACAGGAAAAACATAGATAAATAATGCTACATAGTGGATGAGGAATGTGTGACTCATTCTGATGATGAACCGATAGAAGACTCTACTAGTGGTTCTAGAAATGGAAAGTAATGGGTGGTCTTGGCTCGCAAGGAATATGTTCCGGTACTAGAAGAGATAAAAGGAAGTTTCTATCTTTGCAAGAATTTGTTGGTGATTTGATTAGATTTGGAGATGACAAAGCATGTATGATCAAAGGAAAAGGAACAATATCATTAGATGGTAAGCACAATACTAATAATGTTTATTATGTTGAAGGTTTAAGACATAATCTTTTGACTGTAGGTCAATTGGTGGATAAGGGATTTCAATTACAGTTCAAGGATGTAAAATGCAAAATCATTAATAGATCTGGTTTGGAGATTTCAACCGGTACTCAAACAAAAGGTAATAAATTTCATTTGAAATCCAATGAGAAGACATGTTTTATTGCATAAATTGATGAGAGTTGGCTATGATAAAATGCTTTGTCATGTGAATTTTGATCTCATTGTAAAGATCAATTCAACTAAGGCAGTTAGAGATATACCTAAGATTGTGAAGCCCTATAATTTGGTATGTAAAGAATGTCAAATGGGAAATCAAGTCAGAACCTTTTTTAAGAGTAAACAAGACAAACCTAATGATGTTATCAATATTATTCATACTAATTTGTGTGACCCTACTAGAGTTAAAAGTTTTTAAGGTGATAGATATTTTATGCTAATCATTGATGATTATTCTAGAATGATGTGAGTTACTTTTCTAAAGGAGAAATATGATGCTTTTGAACATTTTAAAATATTAAAAGATAAAATTGAGATAGAGATAGGATTTAAGATTAAACATTTAAGGTCAGATCATGGTGGATAATTCACATCCAGGGAGTTCAATAACTTTTGTGAGAAGCATGGCACAAGGAGACAATTTCCTACTCCCCGGACACCTTAATAGAATGGAGTTGTGGAAAGGAAGAATAGAACTATCATGGATGCTACTAGAATAATGAAGATGGAAGCTAATCTACCTCATATCTACTAGAGAGAAGCAGTGAGCACAACAATTTATATATTCAACAGAGTACATATCAAAGGAGAAACTAGTAAGACACCTTATGAATTATGGTTTGGCAATACACCTACAGTTAAGTATTTCAAAATATTTGGTAGTAAATGTTATATCAAAAGAGATGAAATCATTGGAAAATTTGATCCTAGATGTGATGAAGGAATATTTCTTGGTTATTCTAATGAAAACAAGGCATATAGATGTTATAACAAGAGATTGCAAATAATTGTGGACAACGCTAATGTCAAGGTGGATGAGCTGAATAGAAGTCAAATAAGAGTTTATGAGCAAGAACCGACAATAGAAATGATCATAACTGAACCAATAACAACTTTACCAGAATAGAATGTTGAACCAGTTCCTCCGGTAGTATCAAAAAGGTCAACAATAACTGAAGAACCCAAAAGAGGAATAGATAATCAGAAGACTCCTACATATGTAAGGATGAATCATTCAGAAGATGAGATCATTAGGGATGAAAACAATGGAGTGATGACAAGAAGGAGATTGGAAATTAATGAGGTATGTTTAATTTCTCAAGTTGAACCGGTATCAGTAATTGAAGCATGTAAAGATCAATCTTGGATGAAATCTATGGAAGATGAATTAGATCTGATAGAGAAGAATAACACATGGACTTTAGTTCCACAACCTAAAATTAAGAATGTTATTAGAAATAAATGTGTTTTTAGAAATAAGTTAAATGAAGATGGACAAGTTGTAAGAAATAAAGCTAGATTGGTTTGTAAAGGATTTTCTCAAAAGGAAGGAATTGATTATGGTGAAACTTTTGCACCGATAGCTAGGATTGAAGCTATAAGATTGTTTATTGCCTATGATGCACATAACAACTACAAGGTTTATCAGATGGATTTTAAATGTGCCTTTTTGAATGGGGATCTTGATGAGGAAGTTTATATTGAGTAACCTTATTGTTTTTCACTTTAAAATGATAAAAACATGGTTTGTGTGTTAAAGAAAGCCTTATATGGATTGCAACAGGCACCTAGACCTTGGTATGCAAGGTTAGATAAATATCTTTTGAAGCTTGGTTTCTCTAAAGGTAATGCTAACAATAATCTGTATTGTAAAGTCACTAATGATGATATATTGATTGTTGAATTATTTGTTGATGACATTATTTTTGGAGGTGAAGATAAGTTGTGCATGGAATTTTCTAAAAATATGGAGAGAGAATTTGAAATGTCTATGATTGGGGAAATGAGATTTTTCTTAGGTGTGCAAATTACTCAGACTGACAAAGGTATTTAAATCTGTCAAACTAAGCATGCAAGGGAATTGTTGAAGAGATTTAGTATGGTAGGCTCTTAAACAGTAAGTACTTCTGGTTACAAGTAAGAAATTGACAAGGAAAGATGTTTATGCATCGATAAATCCTACAAGATTCAAGTCTATGATTGGAGGTCTGTTATATTTGACTCAGACTAGGCCTAATATAATAAAGGTTATTTGTATTGCATCTAGATATCAAAGTGATCCTAGAGAAAATCATGAGAGTGCAGTGAAAAGAATTTTTAGATACTTACAAGGTACATCTTAATATGGTTTGTGGTACACTAAGGATAATGGCTTTACTCTATGTGCATATATAGATGCAAATTGGGTAGGTGATGTTGATGACTAGAAAAGTACTTCCGGTGGAGCCTTTTTTCTTGGAAAGAAGTTGGTTTCATGGATCAACAAGAAACAATCATGTACTTCTTAATCTATTGCTGAAGTTGAATATGTTGTTGTTGCTACTAGCTATACACAAGTTCTATGGATGAAGAAAATGTTGAAGGATATTAAAGTGCATTGCATTGGACTGGTAGTTATTCATTGTGATAACTCTGCTGTGATAGACATTTCAAAGAATCCCATATTTTACTCTAAGATAAATCACATATCTATCAAGTATAACTTTTTGAAGGAAAAGGTGGAAGAAAATGAGGTTAAACTGGTTTATGTGAACACTAAAGAATAGATTGAAGAAATTTTCACTAAATATTTTCCTAAAGAATCTTTTGAGTACCTAAAAGATAGATTAGGGGTTTTTTCCCCACCAACAGAGCACTGATTGATGTTATTTGGCATCAGTCTAGTATGGATTATCAGAGATATTATTTAATCTGGAATGAATAAGATTGATTTGTCAGATTTTTGCCATTGATGTCAAAGAGGGAGAGATATATGTGAAAAATAGAGCTTTACAAAGATATTATTCATAGGGGGAGTTTGGTCTTTGTTTCAGAACTTCATTGCTATATCTTTGTGTGGGAGATTGCTGGTTGTCTTCCATTGGGGGAGACTTGTTTGGCATTTCTTGGCACTTGGATGTTATTCACATTTAGAATTTCCATCAATACCAAAGGGGGAGGTTATTGGCCATTTGGAGGAATTGATTATGTGTTGCATTGATGTTTTGTCATTGATGTCAACACTAGTTGTTTTGGCTGCTTTACCGGTATCTTTTTGGTCTCGGTAAGTTGTTTGGTTTCTGGTTGGATTAGATCATGATGATCTAAATGCTCTAGTATGTTTGGGTTATGGATTTGGCTTATTCATGCTACTCAGATTCATTTTCAGTCAGTTGGTGTTGATCTGGTGATCAGATGCTATCCTGTATGCTGGCAAGCTTGGTTTGTTGAATATCTTTGATGATATGCATAGGTTGTGTTGGTGCAGCTTGTAGAAGATATTTAGGATGCTGATGGTGATCATGTTTGAGACTTAGTTTATTCTGCTCATTGCTTTAGCTTGTGTGAACCTAAATTGGGTCTCGACTTGTCTAGGTTATGGACTGACTTAATGTAACATGTGGATTTGACTTCTTGATGTGTTTTTCGGATATCTTATGGGTTGGATATTATTATTTGGTCTCAGGCCAACATGTTTTGTAAATATATAATTGTTTTACTATCTAGTGGCCGACCTTATTGTTTGTGGTCAACGGTTTCTATATATATGATGTAAGATCTCATTGTAGATCATATGGTATGGATCATGGAATGTAATAGGAGCTAATAATGTAATAATCATTTAGGCACAAGATTTGGTCAATCATTGGAGATTGAATTGGGTTTATGTAAGAGGATTTAGTCCTCTGATATTGAGCTTAACCAAAACTGTATTCAAGCATAGGAGATGCTATTTTTTTAGGTAATTCTTTCCTCTAGATTGTAGTATGGATTTTTATGTAGTCAATGAGAGTCCTTTTTTGATGAGATGAGTTCTCTAGGTTGTTAGCCTTCCTTCAAGTGTAGGCCCCTCAATTGTAATCACATGCTTATTGTAGAAGTATTATCTGACTCTGGGTAGGCTTCCCACCATGGTTTTCCCCTTTACTGGGTTTTCCACATACAAATCTTGGTGTCATGTGGATGGTATATATTCTCTAATTGTTTCTTATTCTTAATTGGTTTATCTGATATCTCACTAATTGGTTTATGCATTTTAGTATTAATCTTTTGGGTTCCAGTATTAAATTTTTAATTGATTAAGGTTCTATTAATCTGGTGACAACTCATTCACCCTCCCTCTCTCAGTTCTCTTCTAGTTATTTGAACTGTCTAAAAGTTTTAAAACTACCCTTGGTGGTACCTTTACAACCACCAACACCATTTGGTAAAGTAGCCTCAAATATGCCTATGGTGGCTTCAACCTCAACAATTGAACAATATTTCTCTATCCCTAAGAGCCCAAGAGTAGTAACCCAATTAGCATATTTTTTCTCAAGGAAGACAAATACTTATCTAATTTTATCAGGGATCAATGTCTAGGTTGAACTACCTATGCCACCTCATAGCTTTGATACCAAACTTGGAGTAAGGATTGAGGACCCCCTTTTGAAAGGGCCCTTGATGCCTTTAGATTGGGAGGAGACCTTACTGAAGATGTAAGACTCATTGATTGTGAGGAATTCATGGCTGATGATAGATTCATCCATAAAAGGGAATTCTAACTATTTGTAGTAAGAAATATTTTAGAGAATATGTAGAAGATGAAAGCTATACCACTTGACCAACTTAGTGAAGAAGAAAAATCAAGGATAAAGGATGAAAATATGAGGAATGAAAAAGAGTAATTGGCAAATATGAGTCCAAAGATGGGGATGCAAATATCTAAAAAGAGTGGGATATTACTCTTGGAGGGTTGGGATATATCCTCAACAATTTATTTTGATAATTTAAGGAGAGCACGAAATTGATTTGAGTAATTTGGACCCCAATCATACACAAGAATTATTCTTTGGGATAATTTTTCAAGACTATTTGGATGTTCTTACTATGTGGTGTCTTTCCTCTATAACAAGAAGACTAGTAATGATTCAGGATATGGATAGTCTCTATGGGAGTATACTTGTTAAAGGGGTGGCAAATACATCAATCATAGAGATGATTTGCATGTCTATAAATGTAGCTAAGTTTACACATAAGGTTGCAGTTATGATTGATGAAGAGAAGAAGTACCTGAAGGACACAACGAAGAAAATTGAAGCACAATTATATTTAGGACCAACCTACACAGCTCCAGCTTTGTAGTAGTCCTCATCTTAGGACACCATGGGATTAAAGACTTACCTAGCTATAGTTATGATTGAAATTTCCAAGTTGAATAATGAGGTTGATCAATTAAGATTTGATACAACTAGGATAGAGAAGAGGGTAGTCATGGAGATGACACAAACTTTACTATTTTCAAAGTTTGATGTCATTATGGATCATGCAAACACTGCTTGGGATGAGCATAGGGAATTGTTAGAGTTTTATAAATCCCATCTAAAATGGAAAAAAATATAGCTTTCTCTCTCTCATTTCTACATAAGATGATCAATGCTCTTGAGATTGGTTTCAGAAAACTTGTCCCTTTTTGTTTACATGAGTTAGTTTTTGAAATAAAGGAAAAGAAGAGATTTCTTACTCATATCTTTATCATTCTATTGGTTCCCAAAATAAATAGGTTTACACAGACATAAGGTACATACCAAGTTGTTTTCTTCCAAAATATCTATGAAAAGACATTTCTCACTATTAATATTCTTCCTACTTGCACCAAAAATAACAAGGATATGAGATCCTTTTGCACTTTAGGCTCTGCAAAACTAGGGAGGGTGATCCCCATGCCAATTTGTGATTTGTATGCCAAACTCACAAATTACACACGAAACAAAGTAGATAATCTCATATAAAGACTCAACAGAAAGGGAGAATGCTTAGGAATGGAAAATTCCCCAGTGATCCTCAAACATTTTGGAGTATGAGATGATTAAAAAACACATGAAAACATTCAAGTAAAAGGAAAATATTCTAGTATTCAACAAGTTATAGAAAACTAGTGGTGATTCCAAATAGATAATCAATACCAAGGAATTCACATGGCTATGATCAGTGCCTTATTCCATTGGGTACATGAATTCATATTGCATTAAACTACATTTTTGACAAAATTTATCTAACAACATATTGTTGGGATCTAAGAACACTGGGAGGGGGGGTGAATCAGTCTTCTTCCGGAATTAACAATATTTAACTTTCTAAACCATGTATGTATGTACCGCTAAACAAATAAGCATATAACAAGAAGAAAATAGACCATCCACATAACTGAACACTATAAAACACATAATTTATACATGGAAAACCTCAATAAGCAAAAACCGTGATGGAATTTGTGACCCAGATTATTAGTTCACTAGCCATATGAAAAGATATAACATAAATAGGGGTCTGTACTTGCAGGAAGGCATACTGCTCATCACCAAAAAGTCTCACTGACTACAAGCTCTCTTCCAAAGTAAATTACTGAAAATGAACTCACAAATGCATCTGATATGCTAGATAGAGTTCCAGTTTTGGTTCTGCTCTATATCAGTTCACAGTCTTGAACTATTGATGGTATTACATCTCCTCCAAGAGTTCTTTCCTAGCTATCTATAGATCATTTCATGATACAATGTTTGCATACAAAAATGATCACCATACATATAACTCATATTAGAATCTTCTATAGTTATTCACCTCTTACATCATTCTCTCATTCGCATCCTATATCTCCTTCTACTACTTCAAATTGACAAAGTAGACTAACTTATATACCTATTACATATGATACACCTTATGTTGGCTTACAATGCATTTACAAAGGATATTCAATGTCAGCCTCATTAATAATTACAAAATGAGTTACTAAAATATTTTTTTCTTCATGTCGGATTCCTTTAAGTATTGATGTTGGGTGCCCATGTTGGTGTCAGTGCCGGTGCAGCCCTGAATTCTTTCAATGTCGATATATGTCAGTATATGCATCCAAGTGCCAGTTTGTAACTTCCATCAAGTCTTGTTGCCTTCTATCTGATCTTGTTTCCCTCAATGGAAACAAAATGAATCAAATGAGTGTCAATTGCCAAGAATCTCCCCCTTTGGCATTGATGAAAACACTCATGTGAAAAATGGAATCCCTATCGGTGTGTTCCCCTTGAGCAACACACTTCAACTGATAAAATATTCCTTGATATTTTTCACATATTTACATATGCCCCCTATCAAATTAATGCCAAAGACCAGTGAAAGAATTAAAAAAATGAAAGAATATGGTTATAGTCATTCTAGCTTAGTCATCTTCAAAATTTCTAGGTTTTCTTTTTGCAACAACTGAAGATATGTTTCCCAACTTATTTGAAAGTGCCTCATATCGATGCAAGTCCACTGAGTAAGTGGGCAAGTGATTCCCTCTCCTGGGTATCTACCTGTGTGGGCTTGGCTAGCATGTCCATACATTCTCTTTTGTGAACACCCAAAGAGTCAAGTCTTGGACTCACCAATCCTCTTAAATTTCTTGCTCTTCTCAGTATTTTATCTTTTTCTTTCTCAAAGTAAAAACTTGGTTGTCCAAGGAGAAAATTTGTCCATTAATAGATGTAGTTATTTTTGTTAGCCCATCAAAAGAATTAGCAATAGTAGTTATTTTGTTTTATAATTATTTCAATCTATCATCTACATTGGCTATTAGACTTCCTATATTACAACATACTCGGTAAATATTGGTGCATTGTTTCAAATAAACCTCAATAGAGATAAGTTTGTCCTCTATATTATTCTTCATAGTTTCTATTAGCTGATCAAAAGCTACTCTTTTTGCAGTAGAGAAACTATCTAAAGCATATCGGTCTGCAATTTGTCTCATGGATTTATAGATATTTGATATGTATTCAGTTAAAGCTTTGAGCTTACTGGAAGGGATTGCTCCATCCTCTATTTGACAGTCAGGCATTATTCTGTGTAATACGAAGACTGATTGATCAATTAACCCTTTGTCCACAGTTTCTTCCTTTAATAATTTCTTAGTGGCCATCATCATTAGTTCTATTAGACTTAACTTAGAGATTGATTTCTTCTTGATCTGAGAAGTGTCAATTGCCAAGATTGTTTCCGTTGAATCTATTTTGCTTGTCGATATGGACTCAGTTGATTTTGTTGTGTCCATCTCAACCTCTTTTGCACCATTGGCTTCAACACTTGGTGTAGTGTTGGTTACTATCAGTGGAGTATTATCCATAGTGTTTCGAGTTTCTTGTACACTCTCTGTGACTGTCGGTTGTGGTTGTGAGCCTTTAGTTATAGCCGGTTGTGATTGTGTCAAAATTGGAGTAGAACTTACCCAAAATACCCTTTCCTTTTGATTTGTCAGGAATTGTAGGGGATGTTGCATTTGCAAATTCTTCCTGAGATGTGAGAAAGTCTAGGTTTTTCTAAAATAATTTTGTCTACCCCTTACTTGTCTCATTTACCACCTTATTTATTGTACCCATCATAAGACTTATCTGTAATATTTTACTACTAAAAATTGTCCTATTAGATGTTTCTATACATATTTTCATCTCTTCATTATTTATAGTGCCACATTGTTTCAAAAGTGCAACTTCCTTTACTTCCTTATCCCTCTTGATAGCATCAATTCTCCTTGCTTCAAGTTTACTGTATAGAGATAAAGGTATTTCTTTCAAAATTTCAACTAATTCTCTCTTATAGATATCTATATAGAATAAAATAGCTTCCTCTAACTCATTTTCCTCACTCTCTTTAAAAACTTCATAGTATTTTGATATGTTCTTTAATATCATATCTTTTGTCACTTCATCAATAATTTCAACATAGGTTATTGTTGTCTTACCAGATCTGGTATCATCACCCTTCTTCTTTTTACTTGTTATTGCTAGTGTGATTGGTTTCCTCTTCTGCATAGGATTCCTTACCGGTGGTGGAGGTGTATTAGGCGGAGCTGCATTTCTGACAAGTCTCCTCCTTGGTTCTCCCTTTTGTTGTTTTATCGGTGGTTCTACCACGTCTTTCGTTTGCACCCTTCTGAAAGGCAGAGGCTCATTATCCTTAGGATCAAAGTTAGAAGTGATAGGGGAAATGTGAACTTGTGGCTTCTTCACTTCTTTAGTAACAACCTCTACCAGTTTGACTACCTATTTAGATTTATAACCTAGCTGAGTGTCTATCTTATGAAGCACATCTTGTACATATGCAGACATTTTCTCAATTTTCTTCTCTCTTCTTTTTTCTATTGAAACCTATTTTCACTTCAAGAGCCTTTTTGCTCGCTATACCAAAGTGTCTCGTCTTATCATCTAATGGGGCATCTAATAGCATCTTTGCATAAAGCTCAAAACTACTATCATCTACCTCATATCCAAGCTAAGTGATCCATATTTTCCTGGGTTCAACTACTTCCATGAGTGTTTCATTAGTTTTCACCATGAAACATATGTTAGCGGAATACTTGTCCACAATGTTCTTAGAGATTCTTTCCCTTGTCCTCATGTTCTCCTAAAATTTCTTGAAGTAACCCCAGAGCTTCTCATCCCTGATGGTACCAAGACTCGTGATAGCCATTTTCATTTGCATACCTACTAGTATGTCATGAACCCATTACTTCTTTCCTAAACTAGGTAGCTCATTCAAGAAATAAAGCATTAAACAAAAAATTAACTTTCCATATCTGAATGTGCCTTTCTTGGTTCCTTTGATCTTTTTAAGGTTTAACATTAACTCACTCCTCATCCATTAACATAAGTCATACTTCACATTATTTCTCAACATTTGATTTGTGGAATGAATGCATGAACTTGCAACAAAATTTAAGCGATTTGATTGAGTTACCTTATATCCTATGATCATGCTTGCAAATTTTATGTCTGAGTTGGTTAATGTGCTTACACTCATTGATCTGCTATCAGATGTAGCACTAGGGAGTTTTTTCGACCTCTGTGTTGGAGATTTTCTAGCCAGGTTCTTGTCCAACCCTAGGTAACTCAATGACAGCTTGAATAGCTTCCTTTGTGATCATGTGAGGTCCATCTAACCAAATGAATTTGTTGTGAACCCTTCTCAGGACGTATCTGATCATCTCATCCTTGAATTCCGATATGTACAGAATACTAATTAACCCTAAATCCTCAATTGCCTTGAATTTCTAGTTTAATGTTTCTGGTGTCTCCCAATATCACTGATTGATACATGCTTTTAATGTCTTCAGTGCCCAAATCCTCAAGAGTGTAGTGAATGTATGCCCTCACATCTTCAACATACATTACTCCTTCAGGAACCCTATAAAATGCTCCCACAGAGTCTTCCTTTTTGGAAATTTTGGGAACCTCCTTAAAGATTGAACTTAAGATATCCTTAACTTTGATGATTGTCGAATTCATAATAAAAGTAGGAGTGGAAGATCCTGATACCATTTCAGAAAATACCTGAGTGAATGTCAATGAAAGATTTGAGTGCTTCAGCTAACTGCTTGAAATTATTTCTTAATGCTTTTCTCACTCTTAGTTCACCTTTACTTCTCTCTGATTGCTTGAATGCTCAGTGAGTGAAAATGAGTTCACTTAGCTTCTTTTATCAGCAAGTAAAACCCTAAATTTTTATCATTAATGCTTCACCAACAACCCTACGGATATTGGATTCATAGTTAAGTGTTGCTACATGCTGCTGTAAGGTGCTTTGAATGAAGTAAACCCTCAAGGACATACAAGTGGACATCTCTTATCTTATTGCCATCTGGTGTGATAATTCAAGTGCTATCAACATATCAAAGAACCTGGTGATGCATTCAAGGACAAATCATACAGATATCAAGTATCATTTTCTTAGAGAGGAGGTTGAAGGAAGTGAACTAAATATGGAATATGTCCCTACAGGAGATCAAGTGGTAGACATATTCACCAAACCATTACCGGTAAGAAATTTTGCATACTTAAGACACAAGTTGGGAGTTGTGTCACCTGCCTCATGCACTTAAGTTTTTAACGATATATATGGTTCATGGGGAGTTCATAGTAGTATCTATATCTCTTCAACCTCATGCTAATCATAGGGAAAGTTTAGAGTTCTATGTCTTAGTACCGACTGTAATAACTAAGAGAAGATTTGACTAAGGAGGAGATAATTATGAATAAAAGGGGGAGAATGAAGTACCCTGACCCTTTTTCTTTCTGTTAAAGGGAGAGAAATCTACCAATGTGAAGACTTGCTGTAAGTTGACATCAATGCCAAAGGGGGAGATTGTTGGCATTAGGTTGTCATTGACATCAACTAGTGTGGCATGGTCACCAGTGAGTAAGTAGTGGTCACTTGTATGTGTGAAGTAAGAAATGATGATGTCAACCATTTTGTGTATAAGCAGACAAAAAGGTATGTTATAGGTACACATGAAATTTGTAATCTACCGATAAAGAAGGACCACTGGAAAGGCAAAGAAAGCAAGGAAAAGAAGAACTTAAGGATGTGAACTGGTATACATAGAGAAGTTTAATGCTACCAGTAAATGGACTGAGTACTTGGACCAACATGTTTGATGGAAGGCCATGTTGATCCACTGATAAAGAAGAGGTTAGTAGGTATGAAGGACTACCGTTGAAGTTAGGTTATACCGGTAAGATGAGTTGAACCAATAGTCAGTCTTGGTCAGTGAAGGATGTCAAATTGACATAGAAGACTGAAGATGATGCCAAATTGACATAGAAAACCGAGCATAGGTGGATGTCAACAAGGGTGATAGGTGGAAATCGGGTGGTGAGAACGAAGAAGCCAATGAAGTGCTCATCGACATAGTAGTCAACATATAGGTCGATATTAATCAAGAACCCAAAATAATCATGGGAGGTTGGTAGAATGGTTTGGCTCGAGGAAGACAAGGTGGAAAAGTGATTGCAACCATCTTGCAAGATGACCTGATCTTTGTACCCATTTGCTAAAGGAAACAACCAAGCCACTAATGGCGACTGATAGAGAAATGTAGAAAAGCATGTCATAGACATCCAAAAATAGAAAAAACAAATATAAAAGTGTGGTGATGGTGATTTTGTTTGGTGTGATGGAGATCACCATTCCTAAAAATAAAATCAGATCAGATCTAATATAGATCAAGTTGGTAAAGCTAAAACCTAACAGGACACCATTTGAATGCATCCTTTGGTGGGAACCCTCACAAATAAATATGTCAACTCGAGACTGAAATGAGTTGATGCTAGATGTGAGGTGTAATAGGAAAGAGAGCCTAGGCAAGAAGAAAGATGGTCTGACAAAGAGTTATTTCTCAGAGAGTCATAGTGTGTGTTAGCAGGTCACTAGTGAGAGGGTCTAACCAATAGAGATAGAGTAATCGGTAAACTATTATAGTCTTAACAGTCAAGCGTACCTATAAGGAGTGATTGGTTAGGAAGGAATCCAAGAGTGACAATATAAAGTATGAGGCTTAGAGAGAGAGAAGAAAGGCAAGGAGTAACTGGTAACTGATCAAAGAAAGTAATCTAGTAAGTGGTAGTGTGGGAACTAGTGAAGAAGAGGAGGTTGTTAGTCAATAGACATCAGTTGATCAAGTGTTGTAGAACTCATTCACATCTAGGTTCTATCATTTCATTAAAATTGTACTTCATCACATTACGCTGAGTTAGTGCTTGGTGCAGGGGTTGGTGCTCCTTGGGTTGGTGCCCTAAATCATTGTAATATATTGTTTCATTGTGAGGCTGGATTGGAGCAATGGACTCCAACAACATTTCTCACTGAGGCTTTTCCCTTACTGAGTTTTCTTCATACATTGTGTGTTGTGGGTTATGTATTTGTGTGTTTGGCTCTTTTAATATCTTCTCATATCTTACTGATTTGATTGCTTAATGTTTAGGTTGTTAACGGGTACTCAAGGTTTGGTTTAAAAAGAAAAGATTTAAGAACCATTGATTCACCTCCCCTCTCAGTATTACATTGTGTTCAACAAATCTTATTGAGTTGTTATAGTTTTAAAGTTTTGTAGTATAAGAAAGTGTCATTTTTAATCAAGTGTTGCCGTCAATTCCAAAGGGGGAGATTGTTGGCAAGAGACACTGTACTGGTAGAGATTGGTGCTTAAGGAATGTTTTAGGTTTGTCATTGATGCCAACTCAGATCATAAATCACATCCAATACATGCTAAATTGTTCTATCAAAAGTTTGATATCCATTTTCCTTAAGTCTAGAAAGTGGAATACAATATGCGACAAAGTATGAGTACATTGAGAAAAAATCAATTTTGGTTGCATAGTTCTAGTTGTCGTGGAAGAATTATTTGATTGGATATTTGAGCCATCTTATTTCACAATCTGAGCCTTCGACATTGATTCTCATGCAAGATTGAAGATACGGTATCTATTAATTTAGGAAGAGCATGGTTATTTTGGTATAACATGTTATGCAGAAGCTTTGGGATGACTTTGGTGATTAGTTTTGAGTTTGACGTGATTGAGCTGACATATGTGAAGCCTATTATAATTTTTTTTTGAGTTTGCATATAGATTTGTAATCAGATTGATCCAAATTATTATTACACATTTCATGTTGCGTGTCATGCACTTTTTTAGGTTGACATGGAATTGAATTAATTTGATGGTGCGGATATATAAGATCGATTTGTTTGATCTTTTTGCATAGAGATGTGATTTTGCAAAGAATTTATGAGAATTTGAGCATAGTTTCATGTGCGCTATCCTTGGATTGGTGCTCTGGTATTTCACAGAGAGGCAAAACAAAGCAGGTTATGAGAACAAATAATTTCATCACTTTGTGCTTAACCAGAACTCGATTTTGGCATTTGTAGTTGATATGCTTTAGTTCCGATATTCCTTTTATCATTTGTAGGATAGTGAGTCCTCCGGGGTTATAGCCCTCTTTTATAATGGAGTAGTGAACTCTAGGAAGTGTTCCTAAATGCATATGCATTCCCCTCTTGTAATATTATTATACTCTTGATCACAATATTATAATATTGTGGGTCTCAATCCCATTGTGGTTGTTTGTATTTAGTTTTTGCACTTTGCTTTTACTCATTTGCATTTGGTGGTTTAAGAATTATCTTCATAAAGTTATTAATTGAATAACACTGATTCACTCACACCTCTCAATGTTCATTGATTCCAACAAAGGCTAAATATCGTCGACATCAATGGGACGAGGATGGGACTTAGTAAAAAAAAATTTAGACTATGGTGAGGTCCTCAAATAGAGATGGTATAAGATTTGATACTCTAAGAATGTGAAGAAAAGAGCTAACGATTCTTATTTCCCACCTTGGAATTTAATTGCAATACCAAAGGAGAAGATGAATGCAATTTTTAGTACCTATCTAGATGTGGACCAAATGCCACTACCTCATAAGAGAGGAAGTGTAGTATAATAGGAGGCCCTTCAAGTACAAGATGCACTTGACTCACCTCAATCCATTGGTTCCCCTATTGGAATAGCCTCGCCACCCCATAACCCTATTTGATCATAACCTCCACCTAGCTACGAGTGCTCCTCAATTGTTCCACCTACTAATGAAGTTTCTATTGGCCATTTGGAGTAATTGATTATGTGTTGCATTGATGTTTTGTCATTGATGTCAACACTAGCTATTTTGGCTGCTTTACCAGTATCCTTGTAGTCCCTATAAGTTATTTGGTTTCTGGTTGGATTAGATCATGATGATCTGGTATGATTCAGTATGTTTGGGTTATGGAATTGGATTATTCATGCTACTTAGATTCATGTTTAGTTAGTTGGTTTTGATCTAGTGATTGGATGCTAGCCTGTATGCTAGCAAGATTGGTTTGTTATTCCGACGAGGGTTTCACCGACAAGGGTTTCACCGACAAAGCTTTACTAAAGATATTTGATGATATGCATAAGTGGCTTTGGTACAACTTCTAGTGGAGATTCAGGATACTGATGGTGATCATGTTCCAGAATTAGTTGATTGGGATCATTTCTTTAGTGCGTGTCGACCTAAATTGGGTCCTAGTTTGTCTAGGTTATGGACTGACTTAATGTAACATGTGGATTGGACTTAGATGCGTTTCTAGGATATCATATGGGTTGTATATTATTTGGTTGGTCTCAAGCCAACATGTTTTGTAATTATGTAATTGTTTTATTGTCTGGTGGCCAACCTTATTGTTTGTGGTCAAGGGTTTATATATATGTAATATAAGATCTCATTCTATATCATATTGTATGCATCATGGAATATAATAGGAGTGAATAATATAATAATCATTTAGGAAGAGGATTTGGTTGATCATTGGAGATTGAATTGGGTTTAGGTAACAGGATTTAGACCTTCGGTATTGAGCTTAACTAAAACTGTATTTAGGCATAGGAGATGTTATCTTTGCAGTTCATTCTTTCCTATGGATTATATTCTGGATTTTCATCTAGTCAGTGAGACTCCTTTAATGATGAGTAGTGTGCTCTAGGTTGTTGGCCTTATTGCAAGTGCAAGTCCCTCAATTGTAATCAGATACTTACTGCAGAAGTATTATCTGACTCTCAGTAGGCTTCCCACCATGGTTTTTCCCTTTACTGGATTTTCCATGTACAAATCTTGTTGTCATGTGGATGGTGTTTATTCTCTTATTGTTTCTTATGATTAATTGGTTTATATTCTATCTCAGTAATTGGTTAATGTATTCCATTATTAATCTTTTCAATTATGATATTAATCTTTTGGATTCTAGTTTTAAAGTTTTAATTGCTTAAGGTTCTTGTAATCTAGTGACTACTCATTCACCCCCTCTCCTCTCATTTGTCTTCAAGTTATTTGAACTATCTAACAATTGGTATTAGAGCTCGAGTCCAATCTATAGAATCTTAATTGCTTGAGGAAGATCCTATGGTGACTAAGAGGTCTATTGGCCTATGGACACTCCAATGAGACATTGTATGTGATTGAAGGTTTTGTCATTGATGGCAACCTTGCAATCCTATGGCACCGGCAAGACATTATACTGGCAAAGCATTATTCAAACAAGATAATGCACCGACATTAACAAGATCAATCTACACTGGCACCAGCATAGAAGATGTACACCGGCACAAAAAAGAACATGTATACCGACACAGAGGCCAACAGGATTTTTGATATGTAATATTTTGTTTATTATTGTAAGCTAACTTGGAAAATTGTAAAATGACTCTTATATATAAAAGAGATCATTGTAGTCATTTGTAGGATATGGATAGGAAGCATAAAGAAAATTATAAGGCTGACCTAATGTGTGAATTGTAGGTCAAGGGTATATGTAAAGAACAAAGCAAGAACTGGTACTGAATCTGGCATTAAAGATGCTATTGTAAAGCAGTACAGATCATTGGATTTTCATAATCCTCATTGTAAGTCAGTGTGACTTCTTATTGAGCAGTGTGCTCTAGGCAGTTGGCCTTCCTGCATGTGCAGGCCCCTATTGTAAGTAATATTCTCTTATTGGCTAGTAAGTGAATCTTGTGGGTCACAAATCCCACCGAGGTTTTTCCCACACTGGGTTTCCTTGTTAAACATCTTGTGTTATGGTGTTATTTTCATGTGGATGTTTTTGGTTTTGTTATTTACATTAATTCTTGCATACTGGTATACTGTTACTTTATGTTTTGCATGTTCTATTTTAATAAAATATTATTACCGGTCAGATGCTAATTCACCCCCCCCTCTCAGTATCTGTGGGAACCCTAACAATTAGTATCAGAGCCTGGTCCTCTATTTTCAAAATCCTAACAACTTGAGGAAGATCTTGACACCAGTAAAGATGGAAAATCTGATGAAGCAACTTGAAGGAGCTCTTACTGACTGTGATGCAAAGAAGTTGAAAAATATCAAATTAGAAGATGATTTAAAAGTAGCTCAGGACATTATTTAGGCACTTCAAGAAAATCTTACTTTATAAGAAATAAGAGAAGAGAACTTTGTGAAAAATTGCAAAATGAGAATGGTGAAAAGGAATCACTAAATGATATGATAAGCAAATTGAAACAAGTGATCATGACAACAAAAAATGAAATGCAGGATATGACTATGAGATTTTACAAAGAGATTGAGGACATAAAGAAGAATGAAGAAGAATTGACCAGGAGACTAAGTGATGTAGCAAATGAGAACACAAGACTTAGCTATGAAAATGACATGTTGAAAACAGATCTGATGCATACTCAGAATGACTCGAATGAACTAATGAGACAAAAAGAAATCTTGGAAAGGGAATTGGAAACTGCAAATCAACACAAAGAAAAATTCAAGAAAAGCTCAGAAGAACTTGGTACCTTATTGAAGAATCGAAAACCCAAAGGTGACACTTCTGGAATTGGATTTGAAGTTGGAGAAAGCTCCGGTACTACAAATATCCATGATCACAGCAAACCGGTAAGACCTTCTAATACTTACAAATTCAATGGAAAATGCTTTAACTGCAATATATATGGTCATAGGGCAAATGAATGTAGATCTAGGAATTATCAGAACATCAATCCTCCCACTGGTCAATGCTCCAAATGCAACAAAATTGGTCATAACTCTGAAAATTGTAGAATGAATGTAAGATGTTATGTTTGTGGAAGATTTGGTCATTTATCAAATAAATGTAGAACACAAACTAGCATAGGTTATGGGAAAGCTATTTAGAAAAATAATGTTACTTGTTATGCATGTAACAAGATTGGTCATATTGCTAAATTTTGTAGAAGTAAAGGTACACCGGTAGACAACAAAAGTACTAGTTTGAAAGGTAAAGAAAAGGTTGAAGAGGTTAAGCAAGAATTCTCAAAGCAATGGATTAGAAAAGGTGATCTAAATATTGGGGATACTCCTCCACCAGTAGAACCAACAAATGCTCCACCGGTGGGCCAATATGATGCTCCACCGGCAGGATGTTCTTCATCAAATTGAAGAAAATTATCTTGATGGTTTGGCAATCTAATGACACATGTGCTATTATTCCCTCAGTTAGAGAAAAGAAGTTGAAAATCATTCATTACCAGCAAATAAAGTTGAGCTAATACATTACCGGAAAGTAATTAATGTGGTAGGTAGTAGAAAAGACTTTATAAAATAAGGTTTTGGCTCCATTTCACTTCATCGAACATTCAAACTTTTAGAGAGCACAAAGATTTCTGAGCTAAGGCATTTTTGAGCAAAGAGGCAAAAAGCACTTCAGTAATCAATCCATTCAAAGGTAGAAAAAGGTATTTATCATCATGGCATCCTCCTTTGCACCTAAATTCATAGCAAACCCTACAGTAGTCAAGGTTATAAAATGCCCTAGACCCATGTTTGAGCTAGTTCCTGAGGTAGCTAAGAAAGATGACAATACAAGTGCTTTTTCCCAAATTCCAAAAGGTGTTGTTTATGCAAAAGACCCTAGAATGTATATTCATTGCAACATAGAGGAATTATGTGATGAAGAAATCAAAAACATGTATAAGACTGTTAATGTGACAATTCTAGAAATGTGAAACCTAAACATAAAGTTGTTGAAACCCTAGGATTCACTGAAATCCTCTGCATTCCTGAATTTCCCAAGGAAGTGATTAGGATAGTTTTAAGTAGGGTACATGGTTCATTCTTTTGGCTTGATTTAGTGCACAAAATTACAAAGGAAGTTGTGAAAGTAGTAACAGGGTTACCTTCCATCAGTAACAAAACTGACAAGACTAAGAAGGTCTCCAATAACCTAGTAACGAAGTTAACTGGTGCAACATCCAACAAGAGATCATTGAGGGTTAGTGATGTAACTGATACAAATGTGAGATTCATTAGCATGATTTTAGGGTACAAAGAAACTCATGCTAATAGGCTTAACTTAGTTTCCAGTTTATGCATAAAGAGTACTTATGACATGGTTAAGGACAATGTGAAAATTGATGTTTGTGAATGGTTAAAAGATGAATTGATTGATAACCTAGGAAAAATCAAGAAAGATAAGAAAGGAACCTTTAGATTTGGAAACTTACTTGTATGCTTAATGCTACATATAACCAAACATGCTCCTGGTATAGGCAACAAGGATTTTGGATTCGACATACTGGTAGGAAAACAATTATCATACTTATTCAACAACATGGGTGAAAACAAGGAAAAGAATATCAATTAGTATTTTCAAGCACTAAAGGTCAGCATGAACAAAAGAATCAGACTATCATAGGAAATTGTCAAAAAATACAAGGATGATATATGTTTTTTAATAAAAAAGGATTAGATCTAGATGGAAGTAGTCATCCCAAGGACAATCTAGGTAACAGAGGTGGGGTATGAAATAGATGACCACATACTGGAAACTTATGCCAAAGCACTTTTGGAAACCCCCAAAGAACCAAAGGAAGAAGTATTTGGTAGTGTTCAGACCATAGAAAGTCAAATTCAATCTAAGAAGAGAGTGGAAAAGGTTGAGGCATTTGTGAGAAAAGGATCTAGACAAGCAAAAGCCATAAAGAAAGATATATTAAAGAAAATTGGCATAACTGAAGATGAGTTGGTAGCCCAACAACCTGAAACTCATCTATCACCGGTAGGTACTTCCTCAAAAGGAGATATGCCAACAACTTTTAAAACAGTTGTTAGGAAAAGAGACCCCTCACCGGTAACCACTCCTTCACATAGAAGGACAAGACAAAAGCAACAAGTTGTGAGATCTCTAGTCAGAAAGGTCACACCTAAGAAGAAGCTGACCCCCAAAAGGAAGAAAAAGGCAAACACTGACTTGGCCCCTCTTGATATATTACTGAATGAGATCACAGAGGAAGGCAAATTGAAAAACATAGGGAAAATCTATGACACCCTATCAGATGATGAGAAAGGACAAGTTGAGGAGAGTGTTATATTACACATGGACATGTATAAAAAGTTTTTGTTGCAAGTCTTAAATGAAATTCTTGATGAACTATATAAAAGACTTGAGGCCAGAAGGCAAGGAATAATTGAATTGGATAAGAAAATTAAAATAGAAAAACTACTTGTAGTATACCCGGTTAACTCACTTAAGGAAATTGATGATCTGATAGCTCAGGCCAACCGGACAATTTTTTCCACTACACACTGGCAAATTTCACTAATGGCAGGTAGAGTTATAGAGGTTTCAGAGGAAACAAAAAATGGTTGGGATATATTCTTGGTTGAAAAAGAAAAACAAGAAGAATATAGGAATCCTAAGCCCATTCTGGTATATCAGAAGGACAAAGGGAAAGGTAAAGTTGGTGGACCACCAAGTATTAAGATTAGAGACAACTTACCCCCACCTCCTCTAAATACTCCATCGGTAAAAACAACAACTACTGAAGATCAACCAATAGCTGAGAGTATGGATACAAAGGATAATATTCCTAATCTCGATGTCCTATATACTGTGAATGTTGATACTCAGAAGATCAACATAGTGGTAGATAAGGATACAACAGATAAATCAGGTATATCCAAAGAGCCTCTGGTAAAAGGGAACACAGAGCAATCAGTAGCAGATATAGAGAAAAAGATAAAATCTAAAACATAAATAGAGCAACCAATAGAGCTAAAGGCTCCAAAATAGATGCCATCGGTAAGAAATGATGCAGGAAAACTAGTGCTTAAAGAGATGGAGACACAAACAGACCTACCAGAGGTTAATACTACCATGGTCACTTCGACCGGCACTCAGTTTGTTGGGTCACCATCAAATGTGACTGAGGTATTACTTGAATCTATCAAGAAAATAACTGATTATAGCTCACAAGCTTATAAAGCAATAGATGATTCAATTCCATTTTTGAAATCAATAGCTCCTAATTGTAATATAAACAATAAGGATTCTTTAGGCCAATTGGATACACTTTGTAAATATATTTCTAGAAATTTTGAGCAAACAAAGGTAGAAACTATAAAGGAAATTGTAGAAAAAGAGACAAAAATTCTTTGAGGAAGGAATAAAGAAGTGTAACAGGGAATATGACACACTTCTACCAGAACTGTGCAATTGATTGAAAGAGTACAAAACTCTGTACAAAGACACCTGTAAGACAAAATTTTTGACCATAGATGTAGACAAAAAGATGAGCAAGGTACAGGAAGAGATCAATAAACTTGTAGATAATTTTGTTAACTAACCTGATACATTATCAATTTTTGAGGAAAAGATAACAAATTTTGAGGAAGAAGTACTCAAATTGGAAAGAGAAAAAGAGAAAATAATAAACAAGGCAAAACTCTTGAGATCTAAACTAAGTCCAAGATTGGACTATTTAGCATCTCTGCGGAAGGAAATCTCAGAGGAACTAACATAGGGAAGCAAAACACCGACAGAGCACTTGCAGTATCTCACCGGTATAGTAAACAGAACTGAGATGGCAATAAAAGATAGTAAGAAGTTTATGGATGGCATAAACTTAATTTTGGGAGATCTTCTTCAGATAATAACTACCCAACTACAAGGTTGAGGTTATGGATTGGTACAACTACAAACTCTACTAACCTTTGTCATTGATGCCAAATGGGGAGTAGTAGAATGAGAAAATTCAAAAACATAGGGATCATATGCTTAGGGGGAGTTCTCACATTTTTGGTAACATTTTTGGTCTACACATTTTTTTGGATATCCTTTTGAAATTTCTCATGAGTGTTGCCATCAATGCCAAAGGGGGAGATTGTTGGCATATGGACACTCCAATGAGACATTGTATGTGATTCAAGGTTTTGTCATTGCTGGCAACCTTGCAATCCTATGGCACCGGCAAGACATTATATCGGCAAAGCATTATTCAAACAAGACAGTGCATCGACATTAGCAAGATCAATCTACACTAGCACCGGCACAGAAGATGTACACTAGCACAGAAGAGAACATGTATACTGGCACAGAGACCGACAGGATTTTTGATATGTAATATTTTGTTTATTATTGTAAGCCAACTTGGAAAATTGTAAAATGACTCTTGTATATAAAAGAGATCATTGTAGTCATTTGTAGGATATAGATAGGAAGCATAAAGAAAATTATAAGGCAGACCTAATGTGCAAATTGTAGGTCAAGGGTATATGTAAAGAATAGAGAAAGAACCGGTATTGAATCTGGCATTGAAGATGCTATTGTAAAGTAGTACAGATCATTGGATTTGCATAATCCTCATTGTAAGTCAGTGTGACTTCTTATTGAGCAGTGTGCTCTAGGCAGTTGGCCTTCCTGCATGTGCATGCCCCTATTGTAAGTAATATTCTCTTATTGGCCAGTAAGTGAATATTGTGGGTCACAAATCCCACCGAGGTTTTTCCCACACTAGGTTTCCTCGTTAAACATCTTGTGTTATGGTGTTCTTTTCATGTGGATGTTTTGATTCTGTTATTTACATTAATTCTTGCATACCGGTATATTGTTACTTTATGTTCTGCATGTTCTATTTTAAGAAAATCTCATTACCGATTAGATATCGATTCACCCCCCCCTCTCTGTATCTATGGGAACCCTGACAAGTTCAAGTTCATCTAGTTCATCTACTGCTATCTTTCAGAGAGATATTACTAGGCTTGATGGAACAAATTACAGAGTATGGAAGATTCCAATGGAGACTCATCTGAGATGTCTTGGTAGGAAATTTGGCAAATCATAGAGAATGGTGTTACACCTAATAATCTGACATTTGGCAATCCTCCTCTGGCAAACCTAGATATGGATCTTGAGAATGATTGTAGAGCAAGAGAAGCCCTCATGAGTGCACTTTCTGTTCAACATAGGATATATGGGACAAGTTGGAGTCTCTTAATGAAGATGACCCTACTGTTAAGATCGCTAAACTTGATGGTTACTGGGTGAGATATGAAAACTTGAAGATAGAAGAAGATGAAAGGATTACTATATTCATGGAAAGGGTAAATGAGATTGTTATGGGAATTCAATGTTGTGGTGGAACTTTGAGTGAAGATGAAATAGTTTCTAAAGTTTGGAGAGCTTTAACACTGGCTTATAGGATGAAGGCTATTGCAATTAATGAATTGAGAACAATGACTAATACTTCTATCAATAGAGATACCTTGGTTGGGAAATTATCTTCTTTTTATCTTGAAGAATTTGGACCCTCTAGAGCTATGAAGTATGAACCTTCTTTTCATACATCTACATCATCAACCGGAAAGAAAAATTGGAAAGCTTTATATGCAAGGGAATTGGATGACATGAAAAGAGAAGATGAAGAATTTGAGAAACTTTAAGCCCTATTTGCTAGAAGAGTACCTAAAGGACTGGTAGGAAGTAAGTATGAAGGAAAAGCACCTTTTAAATGATTTGCATGTAATAAGATAGGTCATTTTGCATATATATGTCCTGAAAGGAACTCAAGATTTGAAGAAAGAGATAGAAGATATTTTAAGCATAATCCTAGATATCAGAACAAGTATAAGTATAGGAAAAATATAGATAAATCATGCTACATAGTGGATGAGGAATGTGTGACTCATTCTGATGATTAACTTACACAAGACTCTACTAGTGGTTCTAGAAATGGAAAGGAATGGGTGTTCTTGGTTATCAAGGAAGATGTTCCAACACTGAAAGAGAATGTACCTGAAGAAAAGACACTTGTTGCTAAAATTGAAGATAATGATGAATGGGTAATTGACAATGGATGTTCACATCATATGACTGGAGATAAAAGCAAATTTCTATCTTTGCAAGAATTTGTTGGCGATTTGGTTAGATTAGGAGATGACAAAGCATGTATGATCAAAGGAAAAGGAACTATAACATTAGATGGTAAGCACAATACTAATAATGTTTATTATGTTGGAGGTTTAAGACATAATCTTTTGAGTGTAGATCAAATGGTGGATAAGGGATTTCAATTACAGTTCAAGGATGGAAAATGCAAAATCATTAATAGATCTAATTTGGAGATTTCAACTAGTACTCAAACAAAAGGTAATATATTTCATTTGAATTTTAGTGAGAAGACATATTTGATTGTATAAATTGATGAGAGTTGGCTATGATAAAAGGCTATGTCATGTGAATTTTGATTTCATTGTAAAGATCAATTCAACTAAGGTAGTTAGAGATATACCTAAGATTATGAAGCCCTATAATCTAGTATGTAAAGAATGTCAAATGGGAAAATAGGTCAGAACCTCTTTTAAGAGTATACAAGAAAAATATACTGATGTCATCAATCTTATTCATACTAATTTGTGTTGCCATACTAGAGTTAAAAGTTTTCAAGGTGATAGATATTTTATGCTAATCATTGATGATTATTCTAGAGTGATGTGAGTTACTTTTCTAAAGGAGAAATATGATGCTTTTGAAAAGTTTAAAATATTTAAAGATAAAGTCAAGATAGAGACATGATTGAAGATTAAACATTTAAGGTCAGATCATGGTGGACAATTCACATTCGGTGAGTTTAATAAATTTGGTGAGAAGCATGGCAGAAGTAGACAATTTTCTGCTCCCCAAACACCTTAACAGAATGGAGTTGTGGACAAGAAGAATAGAACTATCTTGGATGCTACTAGAACAATGATGATGGTAGCTAATCTACCTCATATCTACGAGATAGAAGCAGTGAGCACAACAATTTATATATTCAACAGAGTACATATCAAAGGAGAAAATAGTAAGACACCTTATGAATTATTGTTTGGCAATACTACAGTTAAGTATTTTTGAATCTTTGGTAGTAAATGTTAGATTAGGATAGATGAAATCATTCAAAAATTTGATCCTAGATGTGATGAAGGAATATTTCTTGGTTATTCTAATGAAAACAAGGCATATAGATGTTATAACAAGAGATTGCAGAGAATTGTGGAGAGCACTAATGTAAAGGTGGATGAGCTGAATAGAAGTCAAATTGGAGTTTATGAGAAAGAATCGACAATAGAAATGATCATAATTGAACCGGTAACAACTTTACCGAAATAGAATGTTTAACTAGTTCCTCCAGACGTATCAAAAAAGTCAATAATAACTGAAGAACCGAGAAGAGGAATAGAGAATCAGAAGACTCCTAGATATGTAAGGATGAATCATTCAGAAGATCAAATAATTGGGGATAAAAATAATGAAGTGATGACAAGAAGGAGATTGGAAACTTATGAGGTATGTTTAATTTCTCAATTTGAACCAGTATCAGTAATTGAAGCATGTAAAGATCAATATTGGATGAAATCTATGGAAGAAGAATTATATCAGATAGAGAAGAATAACACATGGACTTTAGTTCCACAACCTAAAACTAAGAATGTTATTCAAACTAAATGTTTTTTTAGTAATAAGTTAAATGAATATGGACAAGTTGTAAGGAATAAAGCTAGATTGATTTGTAAAGGATATTCTCAGAAGGAAGGAATTGATAATGGTGAAACTTTTGTACCGGTAGCTAGGATTGAAGCTGTAAGATTATTTCTTGCCTATGATGCACATAAGAACTACAAGGTTTGTTAGATGGATGTTAAATGTGCCATTTTGAATCTGGATCTTGATGATGAACTTTATATTGAGTAGCCTGATGGTTTTTCACTTTCAAATGATAAAAACATGGTTTTTAGGTTAAAGAAAACCTTATACGGATTGAAACAGGCACCTAGAGCTTCGTATGCAAGGTTAGATAAATATCTTTTGAAGCTTGGTTTCACTAAAGGTAATGCTGACAGTAATCTATATTATAAATTCACTGATGATGATATATTGATCATTGAATTTTTGTTGACGACATTATTTTTGGAGGTGAAGATAAGTTGTGGATGGAATTTTCTGAAAATATGGAGAGAGAATTTGAAATGTCTATGATTGGGGAAATGAAATTTTTCTTAGGTTTGCAAATTAATCAAGCTGACAAAGGTATTTACATCTGTCAAACTATGTATGCAAGGGAATTGTTGAAGAAATTTAGTATGGTAGACTCTAAACTAGTAAGTACTCATGGTTAGAAGTAAGAAATTTACAAGGAAAGATGTTTCTGCACCAGTACATCCTACAAGATACAAGTCTATGATTAGAGGTCTGTTATATTTAACTCAAACTAAGCCTGATATAATGAATGTTGCTTGTATTGCATCTATATATCATAGTAATCCTAAAGAAAATCGTGAAAGTGCAGTGAAAAGAATTTTTACATACTTGCAAGGTACATCTAAATATGGTTTGTGGTACCCTAAGGATGATGAATTTACTCTATGTGCATATAAAGATGCAAATTGGGCAAGTGATGTTGATGACTGGAAAATTACTTCTGATGGAGCTTTCTTTCTTGGAAAGAAGTTGGTTTCATGGATCAGCAAGAAACAATCATGTACTTCTTTATCTATTGTTGAAGTTGAATATGTTGTTGCTACTACTAACTATACACAAGTTCTATGGATGAAGAAAATGTTGAAGGATATTAAAGTGCATTGCACTGGACTAGTAGTTATTCACTGTGATAACTCTGCTGATATACACATTTCAAAGAATCCCATATTTCACTCTAGGACAAAGCACATATCTATCATGTATAACTTTTTGAAGGAAACGGTGGAAGAAAATGAGGTTAGATTGGTTTATGTGAACACTAAAGAACAGATTGAAGATATTTTCACTAAACCTTTGCCTAAAGAATCATTTGAGTACTTGAAAGATAGATTAGGGGTTTCTTCCCCTCCAACAAAGCACTAATTGATGTTGTTTGGCATCAGTCCAATATGGATTATTAGAGATATTATTGAATCTAGAATGAATAACATTGATTTGAGGATGCTACTACTTAGGGGGAGTAGTTAGCCTTGTGATTCAGTGGTTTTTGTTTTTGCTTTGATATTTTTGTCAGATTTTTGGCATTAATGTCAAAGGGGGAGAGATATATGTGAAAAATAGAGCTTTACAAAGATATCATTCATAGGGGGAGTTTGGTCTTTGGTTGAGAACTTCATTGCTATATCTTTGTGTGGGAGATTGTTGGTTGTCTTCCATTGGGGGAGACTTGTTTGGCATTTCTTGGAACTTGGATGTTTTTCACATATAGTGTTGCTATCAATGCCAAAGGGGAAGATTGTTGGCCATTTGGGGGAATTGATTATGTGTTGCATTGATGCTTTGTCATTGATGCAAACTCTAGTTGTCTTAGCTGCTTTATTGGTATCTTTCTAGCCCCGGTAAGTTGTTTGGTTTCTCATTGGATTAGATCATGATGATCTAAATGCTTTGATATGTTTGGGTTCCAGATTTGGCTTATTCATGCTACTCAGATTCATTTTCAGTTAGTTGGTTTTGATCTGGTGATCGGACATTATCCTATATGCTGGCAAGCTTGGTTTGTTGTTTTGGCAAGGGTTTCAACGACAAAGCTTTGTTGAAGATATTTGATGATATGCATAAGTGGTTTTGGTGCAGCTTCTAGTGGAGATTTAGGATGCTGATGCTGATCATGTTTGAGAATTAGTTTATTGGGATCATTGATTTAGCTTGTGTGAACCTAAATTGGGGCCTGACTTGTCTAGGTTATGGACCGACTTAATGTAACATGTGGATTGGACTTCTTGATGTGTTTCTGGGATATCTTATGGGTTGGCTATTATTTATTTGGTCTTAGGCCGACATATTTTGTATTTATATAATTGTTTTATTTTCTAGTGGTCGACCTTATTGTTTGTGGTTGAGGGTTTGTATATATATGACGTAAGATCTCATTGTAGATCATAAGGTATGGATCATGGAATGTAATAGGAGCGAATAATATAACAATCACTTAGGTAGAGGATTTGGTTGATCATTGGAGATAAAATTAGGTTAATGTAAAAGGATTTAGTCCTCTATTATTAAGCTTAACTGAAACTATATTCAGGCATAGGAGATGCTATCTTTTTAGTTCATTCTTTCCTTTGGGTTGTAGTCTATATTTTTTATGTAGTCATTGAGAGCCCTTTTGTGATGAGCAGAGTTCTCTAGGCTGTTAGCCTTCTTGCAAGTGAAGGCCCCTAAATTATAATCACATACTTACTACAAAAGTATTATCTGACTGTGGGTAGGCTTCCCACCAATGGTTTTTCCCTTTATTGGGCTTTCCACATACAAATCTTGGTGTCATATGGATGGTATTTATTCTCTAATTGTTTATTATTCTTAATTAGTTTATCTGATATCTTGGTAATTGGTTTATGCATCCCAGTATTAATCTTTTGGGTTCTTGTATTAAAGTTTTAATTGCTTAAGGTTTCGGTAATCTGGTGACAATCGATTCACCCTCCCTCTCTCAGTTGTCTTCTGGTTATTTGAACTATCTAAAAGTTTCAAAACTACCCCTAGTAGTACCTTTACCACCACCAACACCATTTGGTAAAGTAGCCTCAAATAAGCCTATGGTGGCTTCGTCCTCAGAAAGTGAACAATATTTCTCTATTACTAAGAGCCCAAGAGCAGAAACCCAATTGGCATATTTTTCTCCAGGATGAGAAATACTTATCTAATTTTATGAATGCTCAATGTCTAGGTTGAATTACCTATGCCACCTCAAAGATTTGATACCATACTTGGAGTAAGGATTGAGGACCCCCTTCTAAAAGGGCCCTTGATGCCTTTTGATTGGGAGGAGACCTTAATAAATATGTAAGACTCATTGATTGTGAGGAATTCATGGGTGATGATAGATTCATCCATACAAGGGAATTCTAACCATTTGTGGTAAGAAATATTATAGAGAATATGTAGAAGAAGAAATCTATACCAATTGACCAACTTAGTGAAGAAGAAAAATCAAGGATGAAGGATGAAAATATGAGGAATGCAAAAGAGTAGTTGGCAAATATGACTCCGAAGGTGGGGAGGCAAATAGTTAAAAAGAGTGGGATATTACTCTTGGAGGGCTGGGATATATCCTCAACAATTTCTTTCGATAATTTAAGGAGAACATGCAATTGATTTGAATAATTTGGACCCCAATCATACACAAGAATTATTCTTTGGGGTAATTTTTCAAGACTATTTGGATATCCTTACTATGTGGTGTATTTCCTCTATAACAAGAAGACTAGTAATGACTCAGGATATGGATAGTAGATATGTATTTCCTTACTTATTAAAAGGGTGGTAGATACATCAAACATAGAGATGATTTGTGTGTTTATAAATGTAGCTAAGTTTGCACATAAGGGAGCAATGAGGTTTGATGGAGAGAACAAGTACCTGAAGGACATAGTGAAGAAAATTGAAGCACAATTATATTTAGGACCAACCTACATAGCTCCAGCTTTGCACTAGTACTCATCTAAGGACACCATCAAATTAAATAATTACCTAGCTATAGTTATGATTGAAATTTCCAAGTTGAATAATGAGGTTGATCAGTTAAGATTTGATATAGCTAGGATAGAGAAGAGGGTAATCATAGAGATGACACAGGCTTTATTGTTTTCAAAGTTTGATGTCATTATGGTTCATGCAAACACTTCTTGGGATGAGCATAGGGAATTGTTAGAGTTTTATAAATCCCATCTAAAATGGAAAAAAATTATTGCTTTTTCTCTCTCATTTCTACATAAGATGATCAATGCTCTTGAGATTGGTTTCAGAAAACTTTTCCCTCTTTGATTACATGGGTTAGTTTCTAAGATAAAGGAAAAGAAGAGATTTCTTACTTATATCTTTATCATTCTGTTGGTTCCCAAAATAAATGGGTTTACACTTATATAAGGTAGAGACCAAGTTTTTTCTTCTAAAATATCTATGAAAATCCACTTCTAACTATTAATATTATTCATACTTTGACCAACAATAACAAGGATATGAGATCCTTTTGCAGTTTAGGCTCTGCAAAACTAGGGAGGGTGATCCCCATGCCAATTTGTGATTTCTATGCCACACTCAAAAATTACACATGAAACAAAACAGATAATCTCATATAAAGACTCAACAGAAAGGGAGAATGCTGAGGAATGGAAAATTCCTCAGTGATCCTCAACCATTTTGGATTATGAGATGATTAAAACACATGAAAAAATTCATGTAAAAGGAAAATATTATGATATTCAACAAGTTATAGCAAACTAGTGGTGATTCCAAATAGATAATCAATACCAAGGCATTCACTTAGCTATGATCAGTGCCTTATTCCATTGGGTACATGAATTCATATTCCATTAAACTACTTTTTCAAAAAAAAATTATCTAACAACATATTGTTGGGAATAGAGAACATTGGGAGGGGGCCTGAATCAGTGTTCTGCCAGAATCAATAATATTTAACTTTCTAAACCATGCATGTATGTACCCCTAAACAAATAAGCATATAACAAGAAGAAAATATACCATCCACATAAATTAACACCATAACACACATAATATATACGTGGAAAACCTCAATGAGGAAAAACCACGGTGGGATTTGTGACCCACAATATCAGTTCACTGGCCATATGAAAAGATATTACATAAACAGGGGCATGCACTTACAGGATGGCATACTGCCTAGAGCAAACTGCTCATTACCAAAAAGTCTCACTGACTACAAGCTCTCTTCCAAATTAAATTAGTGAAAATGAACTCAGGAATGCATCTGATATGCTAGATAGAGTTCTAGTTTTGGTTTTGCTTTGTACTGGTTCACAGTCTTGAACTATTGCTGGTATTACTTCTCCTCCAAGAGTGCTTTCCTAGCTATCTATAGATCATTGCATGATACAATGTTTGCATACAAAAATGATCGCCATATATATATAATTCATATCAAAATATGCTATACTTAGTCACCTATTACATCATTCTCTCATTCGTATCCTATATCTTGTTCTACTACTTAAAATTGACCTAGCAGATTGACTTATATACCTATTGCATATGATATGCCTTATGTTGGCTTACAATGCATTTACAAAGAATATTCAATGTCGGCCTCAATAATAATTACAAAATGATTTACTAAAATAAATCTTTCTTGATGTCAGCTTCCTTACAATACTGATGTCGAGTGCCAGTGCCGATGTAGCCTTGAATTCTTTCAATGCCAATATATGCCAGTATATGCCTCCTAGTGCCCATTTGTAACTTCCATCAAGTCTTGTTGCCTTCTATTTGATCTTTTTTCCATCAATGACAAGAAAATGAATCCAATGAGTGTCAATTGCCAACAATCTCCCCCTCTGGCATTGATGGCAAAACTCATGTGAAAAATGGATTCCCTACTGGTGTGCTCCCCCTAAGCAACATACTTCAACTGATAACATATTCCTTGACATTTTTCACATATGTGCATACTCCCCCTATGACATTAGTGCCAAATATTGGTGAAAGAATAAAAAAAATGAAAGAATATAGTTATAGTCATTCTAGCTTAGTCATCTTCAAAATTTCTGGGTATGCCTTTTGCAGCAACTGAAGATATGTTTCCCAACTGATTTGAAAGTGTCTCATACCAATGCAAGTCCACTGACTAAGTGGGCAAGTGATTCCTTCTCCTAGGTATCTACTAGTGTGGGCTTGGCTAGCATGTCCATACATTCTCTCTTGTGAACACCCAAAGAGTCAAGTCTTGGACTCACCAGTCCTCTTAAATTTCTTGCTCTCCTCAATATTTTATCTTTTTCTTTCTCAAAAGAAAAAAATTGGTTCTCCAAGGACAAAATTTGTCCATCAACAGATGTAGTTAGTTTTGTTAGCCCATCAAAAGAATGAGCAATAGTAGTTGTTTTGTCATATAATTCTTTCAATCTGTCATCTACATTGGTTGTTCGACTTCCTTTATTACAACATACTCGGTATATATTGGTGCATTGCTTCAAATAAACCTCAATAGAGATAAGTTTGTCCTCTATCTTCTTCTTCCAAATTTCTATCAGCTGATCAAAATCTGCTCTTTTTGCTGTAGAGAAACTATCTAAAGCTTGTCAGTCTGCAATCTATCTCAAGGATTGATAGTTATTTGATATGTATTCAGTTAAAGCTTTGAGCTTACTAGAAGAGATTTCTCCATCCTCTATCTGATAGTTAGGCATTATTGAGTGTAATAGAAAGACTGATTGATCAATTAACCTTGTGTTTGCAGTTTCTTCCTTTAACAGTTTCTGAGTGGACATCATCATTAGTTCTATTGGACTTAACTTAGAGACTAATTTCTTCTCCATCTGAGAAGTTTCAATTGCCAATATTGTTTCCGGTGTATCTATTTTTCCTTCCCGTATGGAATCAGTTTATTTAGCCTTCTCCATCTCAACATCTTTTGCATCAGTGGCTTCACCACTTGGTGCTATGTTGGTTACTACTAGTGGAGTATTATCCATAGTGTTTTTAGTGTCCTATACACTCTCTGTGATTGTTGGTTGTGGTTGTGAGTGTTAGGATTCCCAAAGATACTAAGAGGGGGGGGGTGAATCAGTATCTAACATGTTAATGGATTTTCTAAACTTATTAAATGAATTGTGCACCAAAATAGTGTATCGGTAAACTAGAAATAATGTAGTAAATAAGATTAGTAAACACATCATAGAAAGCACACCATAACACAATATTTTTAATTAGGAATGTGGGAAAAACCTCAATGGGATTTTTGACCCAAAATATTGGCTCACTAGCCAATAAGTGAATATTACTGATACAATAAGGGCCTGCACATGCAGGAAGGCCAACTGCCTAAAGCTCACTACTTAAATAAAAAAATGGAAGTCTCACTGACTTACAAAAGTGGATTTTGTAAATCTAATGTCATGTATTGCTTCAATTTTGAATCTTCTATGCCAGGTTGACTACCAGTTTAAGATCATACAACTTCCATTAACCTTTATTCAAAAATATGTCTTAATATTCGCATCTGCCTATTACATTCCTTCCATGTTGATTTCTTCACTTCTTCTAGATGATTTACAAGATCTCATACTTATATGAGTCCTAATACAATTTTCCTTGTCGGATTGCAAAAATATTTTACAATTAAATACAAAATACAATAAACAAAATCCTGTTGGCTAGGGTGCCAGAAAACATTTGTGTCATTGCTACTGTTGGTGTCTGTGCCTATGTTGGTGTCTGCTGGTGACATAGGATTGTAAGGTTGCCATCAATGAAAATACCTTCAATCACCTACAATTTCTCATTGGAGTGTGCATTTGCCAACAATCCCCCCCTTTGGCATTGATGGCAACAATAATGAGAAAAAGACAAAATTGTATCCAAAAAGTGTTGTCCAAAAATCTTATCAAAACTGTGTGCTCCAAAATTGTGTGCTCCCCCTGAGCAGATGATCTCTTCTTTCTTACTCCTTTTTCTCATCCTCTACTACTCCACCTTTGGCATCAATGACAAAGGTTGTCATTCAAAGTCGATTGAGTGTAGTTCCTATCTTGATCCCTGTAACCGGCTGGTTACAATCTAATATAACTCCGCTAATGCAAAATTTAGGTTGTTATAGAATCTCTCACTATCCTTTAGTGTTGCTTATGTCCTCTAGATTATACCAATGAGTATGTGCATTTGTTCTTCCAGTGTCTTAAGTCCTGGAACAAGAGCCTCAAAAATCTCTTTTCTCAAAGAGATGATGATATCTAGTTTAGGACCTAGTCTACATTTCTGTTCCTTTGCCTTAAACTTTAATCTCTCTTTATATTTTTCAAGTTTTTCAATTTTCTCTTCAAAGCTGGTAATTTCCTATTCTACTACCAATATGGAGTTTGATGAACCTATTAAATTGTCAGCAATGTCACTAATTTCCTTTTGAGCTTTGCTGATCTCTTTATCTATATCCTCTGTCAAAATCTTTGTCTTACATGTGTCTCTGTACAATTTCTTGAAGTCCAAAATTGTCTTTCCTAGTTCTAGTAATAATGTATCTATATGTAACTTACTCTTCTTTACTATCTCCTCAAGGAATTTTTCCTTTTCTTTATTCATTTTCTCTCTGAAAGTCAACTCATTGATTTGATCAATTGTTAGAATATTGTCAGTTATGTACTTAGACAATGTGTCTAATTGGCCTAAAGAATCTTTATTCTCTATGTTACACTTGGGTGCAATCATCTTCAAAATTGGTATGGTGTCATCAATTGCCTTATATGCAAGTCAATTGCATTAGTTATTTTCTTAATTGAATCAAGCAATACCTCTATTACATTGATTGGTTGGAATTCTATTAGTGAAGAATCAGATGATTGACCAACTGTCTTAACAATCTGTAATTTGCCGATGTGAGGAACCTCTTTTCTTATGGTGACCTCTGGTAGATCAGTTTGAGTCTGCATTTCTACAAGAAAGGGTTTAGGTTTCTCAGCTCATGTCAGTGGCATAGTCTTGGTTTGAACCTTTATCTCATCCTTCTTCTCTTCTAATTTCTTAGTATGCACCTCAGTCTATTTCTCAGAGCTTTCCACTATCGGTTTTTCTGATTGTGACTCTGTGTTTTCTACCGGTTTCTCTGTGCTTACCTCTGAAATGTCTACAACCGGTATCTCAATAGATTTTTCATTGCTATTAGTTGCGGGTTGCTCAGTAGATACATCAGTATGTACACTAGTGGTATCTACCTTTCCTGTATCTGGGGAATCAGTTGTTTGTTTAGTCCCAATTTCAATGTTTCCAACTATATCCTCAATATTTGTCTCAACTATAGTGTCTTCTACCGGTGGCTCGGTTGCCACATCTCTCTTCTCACTTGATTCCTTATCAACCACAATGTTGACTTCCTATGTTTCAATATTCATTGTAAACAACACCTCAGAATCAAGGTTTGTGTCCTCATGTGTTGTCTCCATACTCTCTATTGTCAGTTGTGTATCAAAATTTTGTGCTAGTGGAATAACAGAAGGAGGTGGGGGTAAGTTATCTATCACCTTTATACTCAGAGGACCACCTACCTTACCTTTACCCTTATCTTTGTCCTTTTGGTAGACTTTAAAAGTTTTTGTCTCTTAAGCTCTTCTTGTTTCTGTTTCTCAACAAAGAATATATCCCACTTGTCTGCAGTTTCTTTTGATATCTCATTAACTCTTCCAGCCATTAGTGATACATGCCGGTGACTGGTTGAAAATACTATCTGGTTAGCATCACTTATTAGTTCATCAATTTCTTTTGTTGAATTTACTGGGTGAATTGTAATTAGTTTCTCTACCTTAATCTTTTTATCCAATTCAACAATTGCTTCTCCCCTTGCATCTAACCTTCTATACAACTCATTGGGTAAATCATCTACAACCTCAATCAAAAATTTCTTGTAGATATCCAATTGTAGCATAACACTGTTTTCTATGCTTTCTTTTTCTTCATTTGAAAATGTGTTATGCAACTTGCTAATGTTCGATAAGTTGCCATCTTCAGTTATTTCATGTAGAAGATTGTCAAGTGGAGGAACAATTTGTTTTACTTTCTAATTTCTTGGAGTCATCTTTTTGCCGGAGGCCTAACTACCTGTTGTTTCTATCTTGTTTTCTTAGGTGTAGGAGTGGGTACTGGTGAAGGTTTTCTTTTTCTTACTACCCTTTAAAATTTTGCCTCTATTTCATTGTTAGAGGAGGTACCAACTAGTGAAAGATGTGTTTCTGGTTGTAATCCTTCTAAGTCACTCTCCTTAATACCAGTTTTGTTCAATATGTCTTCCTTGATTGCTTTAGCCTACCTTGTTCCTTTTCTAACTATTTGTTCAATTTTCTTTATTCTTTTCTATGATTGAACTTTGCTTTCAATTATTTCTGCATTACCAAATATTTCTTCAGTTGGTTCTTTAGGGGCTTCTAGAAGGGCTATTGCATAAGTTTCTATTATGTTCTCATCAGCTTCATATCCCATCTCTGTAACCCAAATAGTCCTTGGGACCACTGTCTCCATCCAGATTTCTCTTTCTTTATCACAAAGCATATCTCCTTTTGATATTTATCTACTATAGATTGAGATAGCCTTTCTCTAATTTTCATTCTATCCTTCAATGTCTAAAAATGTTCATTTATGTTCTTTTCTCTATCATCTCCCATGTTGTTTTAAAGTATCTAGAAGTTGTTTTCCTACCGGTATGTCAAATCCAAAATCCTTTCTACCAATATCGGGTACTTCCTTGGTAATATATAACATCAAACATACAAGTAGGTTGCCAAATTTGAATGTACCTTTCTTATCACCTTTGATCTTCCTTAGATTGTCTATCATTTCATCCTTCAACCATTCACATATGTTGATCTTTGCATTGTTGTTTACCATGTCATAGGCACTCTTGATACATAAGCTAAAAATAGAGTTTAATCTATTGGCATGTGTAACTTTGTATCTAAGAATCATGCTGATAAACCTTACATTGATATCCTTTACATCGTTTACTCTCAAGGATCTCTTGTCAAAGGTTGCTTTGGTTAGGGTCATTACAGTGTCATTTGGAACCTTTTTAGTCTTGTCAAGCCTACTACGAGTGGAAGGTAAGCCTGTCACTACCCTAACTGCTTCTTTTGTTATCTTGTGAATGGAATCCAACCAAAAGAACTCCCCATGAACTCTTCTTAACACAATCCTTATAACATCCTTTGGAAAATCAGGGATACTAAGAATCTCCACAAAACCTAGAGTTTCAACTCTCTTATGTTCTGGTTTCACATTTCCATTTATATCACAAATTACTATTCTATACATGTTCATAATCTCTTTAGCTCCTAGTTCTTCAATATGAAAATGTATGTAAATTCAAGGATCCTTAGCATAAGCAACTCCTTTGGATATTTTTGAAAAAGCTCCTAGGGTATCATTTTTCTTTGCAATTTCGGGAATAATTTTAAATACGGGCCTAGGGCGCTTAACAAATTCAATTACAATAGGGTTTGCAATTAATTTGGGTGTAGAGGAGGAAGCCATTGTATAAATACCTTAATCTGGCTTTAGGTATAAGTGCTTGAATGATTTTCTTCACTTCTTGCTATGGATGTGTTCGCTCGGGATTTTCACGCTCTTAGGAAATTTGAATGCTCGGTGAATGAAAAAGAGTCAAAACACTTTCTTTAAAATGTCATTTTCTTCAACTACCACATTAAATGCCTACTAGTTAAGTGAAACTTAACACATCTGCTGGTAAAGAAGTATTTCAACTTCTCACCATCAACCGAGGGTAAATTAGCATGTTTTTCAATTCATTGCCATACCCCCAAATGTTTTCTTTTCAGTTAGATGAAGAATCTCCTACTGGTGGAGTGATACTCTATTCTACTAGTGAAGGAATAGCTTCATTAACATTCATATCTGACTTTCTAATCCAATGTTTTGAAAATTCTTTCTTCACTTCTTCAACCTTCTCTTTACCTTTCAAACTGGGTCCTTCGTTATTTGTCGGTGATGCCTTACTTCTACAAAATTTTGCAATATTTCCAATCTTGTTACAAGCATAACAAGTCACATTATGCTGAATAGCTTTTCCATATCCTATGCCAGTATGTGTTCTGCATTGATTAGATAAGTGTCCAAATCTTCCACAAACATAACATCTTACATTCATTCTACAGTTTTTTGAATTATGACCAACTTTGCTGCATTTAGAACATTGACCGGTGGGTGCATTGGTGTTTTGATAGTTTCTAGATCTACACTAATTTTCTCTATGACCATACTTGTTACAGTTAAAGGATTTTCCATTGAATTTGTAGGCATTAGGTTGTCTTACCGGTTTAATGTGATCAAGATTGTTTGTAGTACCAAAGCTTTCACCAACTTTAAAGCCAAGGCCATTAGTATCTCCATTAGGTTTTTGATTTTTCAATATGTCTTCAAGTTCTTCTAAACTTTTCTTTAATTTCTCCTTGTGTTGATTTGCAGTAGCCAACTCAATTTCTAAGAAATCTTTCTGTCTCATGAGTTCAGTTTTATCATGCTCCAAGTGAATTATATTTGTCTTCAACATATCATTTTCATGACTGAGTCTTAGATTTTCATTTCTAGCATCATTGATTCTCCTATCCAATTCATCTTCATTCTTCTTTTGGTCTTCAATGTCTTTGCAAAACCTCATAGTCATATCTTGCATCTCATTCCTCAAGGCCATGTTATCCTGCTTCATCTTGCTTACAAGATCATTAAGAGTTTATTTTTCATCATCATCACTTTGCATCTTCTCATTAAGTTCTCTTCTTTTGTTCCTAGCAATAGTGAGATTTTCTTGAAGTCCTTGAATGATTTCTTGTGCAACCTTCAGATCATCTTCAAGTTTTATATTCTTCAATTTTTCTGCATCATAATCTACAAGAGTTGTTTCCAATTTCTTTCTCAAGTTTTCCATCTGTACCGGTGTCAAAATATTCCTCAAGCTATTAGGCTTTTGAAAATAGAAGACTAGGCTCTGATACCAATTGTTAGGATTCCCAAAGATACTGACAACGGGGGTGAATCAATATCTAACCGGTTAATGGATTTTCTAAACTTATAAAATGAATTGCATGCCAAAACAGTGTATTGGTAAACCAAAAATATTGTAGTAAATAAGATTAGTAAACACAACATAGAAAGCACACCATAACATAATATTTTTAATCAGGAAACCCAGTGTGGGAAAAATCTTAGTGGGATTTGTGACCCACAATATTCGCTCATTGGCCAATAAGTGAATATTACTGATACAATAGGGGCCTACATATGGAGGAAGGCCAACTGCCTAAAGCTCACTGCTTAAATATAAAAAGGGAAGTCTCACTAACTTACAAAAGTGGATTATGTAAATCCAATGTCATGTACTACTACAGTTCAGCATCTGCTATGCTAGGTTTAGTACCAATTTAAGCTCATACAACTTCCATAAACCTTGTTAAAAAATCTGCCTTAATATTCATATCTGCCTATTACATTCCTTCCATGTCTATTTCTTCACTTCTTCCAAATGATTTACAGGATCTTATACTTATATGAGTCCTAATACAATTCACCTTGTCGACTTACAAAAAGATTTTACAATTAAATACAAAATACAATAAACAAAATCCTATCAGCCAGGGTGCGGGTAAACATCTTTGCCGATGCTAGTGCTAGTGTCTATGCCTGTGCTAGTGTTTTTGGGTGTCATAGGACTGTAAGGTTTCCATCAATGACAATACCTTCAATCACCTACACTTTCTCATTGGAGTGTACATTTTCGAACAACGAGCCTTTAGTTATAGCTAGTTGTGATTATGTCAAAATTGGAGTAGAACTTACCCAAAATACCCTTTCCTTTTGATTTGTCAAGAATTGTAGGGGATGTTGCATTTGCAAATTCTTCCTGAGATGTGAGAAATTTTGGGTTTTTCTGAAATAATTTTGTCCACCCCTTACTTGTCTCATTTACCACCTCATTTACTCTACCCATCATAAGACTTATCTGTCAGTTTTTACTACTGAAAATTGTCCTATTCGTAGTTTCTATACATTTTTTCATCTCTTCATTATTTATAGTGCCACATTGTTCCAAAAGTGCAACTTCTTTGATTTCCCTATCCCTCTTGATAGCATCAAGTCTCCTAGCTTCAAGTTTAGTGTATAAAAATAAAGGTATTTCTTTCAAAATTTCAACAAATTCTTTCTTATAGATATCTATATAAAATAAAATAGCTTCCTCTAACTCGTTTTGCTCACTCTCTTTAAAAACTTCATAATATTTTGATATTTTCTTTAATATCCCATCTTTTGTCACTTCATCAATAATTTTAGCATAGGTCATTGTTGTCTTACCAAATCCGATATCATTACCCTTCTTCTTTTTTCTTGTTGTTTCTAGTGTGATTGGTTTCCTCTTCTACATAGGCTTTCTTACCAATGGTGGAGTTGCAGTAGGCTAAGCTGGCTTTCTAACAAGACTCCTCCTTAGTTTTGCCTTTTGTTATTCTACTGGTGGTTTTACCATGTCCTTCCTTTGCACCCTTCTGAAAGCCAAAGGCTCATTATCCTCAGGATCAGAGTCAGAAGTGATAGGGGAGATGTGAACTTGTGGCTTCTTCACTTATTCAATAGCAACCTCTGCCAGTTTGACTACCTATTTAGATTTAGAACCTAGTTGAGTGTCTATTTTATGCAGCACATCTTGTACATATGCATACATTTTCTCAATTTTTTTCTCTCTTCTTTTTCTATTGAAACTTGTTTTCACTTCAAGAGCCTTTTCTCTTGTTGTACCAAAGTGTCCTGTTTATCTGTTGGTATATGCACACTCGAATGAGACATTGTATGTGATTGAAGGTTTTGTCATTGATGGCAACCTTGCAATCCTATGGCACCAGCAAAGGCATTATACTAGCATCAAGCAGATCACACTCTACACTGGTACTCAAGACATCAGCACCGGCTCAAAGAAAAGAAGTATACCAGCACAGAGGCCGTCAGGATTTTGTTATATTATATTTTGTTTATTATTGTAAAAACTTTGTAAGCTGACTTGGCAAATTGTAAAATGACTCTTATATATAAAAGAGATCATTATAGACATTTGGAAGTGAGTAAGGAAGCATTAAGGAAAAATATTAGGAAGACCTATTATGCGAAATATAGGCTAAGGGTTTATGTAAGAAGTAGAGCAGCAACCGGTACTGGATCAGGCATTATAGATGCTATTGTAAAGTAGTACAAGATATTGGATTTGTATAATCCTCATTGTAAGTCAGTGAGACTTCCCATTGAGCAGTGAGCTCTAGGCAGTTGGCCTTCCTGCATGTGCAGGCCCCTATTGTAAGTAATATTCTCTTATTGGCCAGTGAGTGAATATTGTGGGTCAAAAATCCCAGGAAGGTTTTTCCCACACTGGGTTTCCTCATTAAAACCTTGTGTTATGGTGTTCTTTTCATGTGGATGTTCTTAATTTTGTTTATTGCATTATTTCTTGCATACCGGTACAGTATTATAATATGTTCTACATATTTTAATTCAAGAAATTCTAATTACTAGTTAGATACTGATTCACCAAAGTGTCTTGTCTTATCATCTAATGAGGCATCTAATAGCATGTTTTCATAAAGCTCAAAAATACTATCATCTACCTCATATCCAAGCTTAGTTTTCCAGATTTATCTGGTTTCAATTGCTTCCATGAGTTTTTCATCAGTTTTCACCATGAAACATATGTCAGTACAATACTTCTCCACAATATTCTTAGAGATTATTTCCCTTTTCCTCATGTTCTCCTAAAATTTCTTGAAGTAACCCTAGACCTTCTCATCCCTACTACTACCAAGACTAGTGATAGCCATTTTCATTTGCATACCTACCAATATGTCATGAGCCCATTGCTTCTTTCCAAAACTGGTAGCTCATTCAAGATATAAATCATTAAACAAACAATTAAGTTTCCCTATCTAAATGTTCCTTTATTGGTTCCTTTGATCTTTTCAAGGTTTAACATTAACTCACTCCTCATCCATTCACATAAGTCATCCTTCACATTATTTCTCAACATTTAATATGCGGCATGAATGCATAAACTTTTAACATAATTTAAGTTTTTTGATTGAGTTACCTTATATCTTATGATCATGCTTGCAAATTTTATGTCTGAGTCGGTTATTGTGCTTACCCTCATTGATGTTCTATTGAATGTAACACTAGTGAGTTTTTCGACCTCTATGTTGGAGATTTTCTTGCCAGGTTCTTGTCCAACCCTAGGTAAGCCAGTGACATCTTGAATAGCTTCATTTGTGATCATGTGAGGTCTATCTAACCAAATGAATTCATTGTGAACCCTGCTCAGGATGTATTTGATCATCTCATCCTTGAATTCCAGTATGTATAGAATATTGATTAACCCTAAATCCTCAATTGCCTTGAATTTCTGGTTTAATGTTTTTTATGTCTCCCAGAATCACTGATAGATACATTCTTTTAATGTCTTCAGTGCCCAAATCCTCAAGAGTGTAGTGAATGTATGCCCTCACATCTTCAAAATACATTACTCCTTCAGCAACCCTATAAAATGCTCCCATAGAGTCTTCCTTTTTGGCAATTTTGGGAACCTCCTTATAGACTGGATTTAACATATCCTTAACTTTGACGATTGTTGGATTTGCAATAAAAGTAGGAGTGGAAGATCCAGATGCCATTTTAGAAAATACCAAAGTGAATGTCGATGAAAGATTGGAGTGCTTCAACTAACTACTCAAAATCCTTTTCTCAATGCTTTGCTCACTCTTAGTTTGCCTTTACTTTGCTCTGATTGCTTGAATGCTCGGTGAGTGAAAATGAGTTCACTTAGGTTCTTTTATCAAAAAGTTAAACCCTAAGTTTCTATCATTAATGCTTCATCAAGAATCGGATATCGGTTTCATAGTGAAGTGTCGGGGTGACCTTCATCGATGATGAACATAGTTCTTCCAGATTTCTTTCTAGATCTCCTTAGATCTCTTTCAGGGTAATATGCAAAATTTAGCAGTGACTTTGCCAACCTCTAAGGCTTATGCCTTAGTTACCAGTGTAATTTCCTATCAGTGGAGGATTACCTTGTTCTACCAGTGGATATACAAATATAGATCCATCTCCACTTTGTTCTTCATATTTTCTAACCCATCTCTTGGTATGATCTTGTTGTATTTCATCTAGCTTCTTCTTCCCTTTCTTATTGTCTTTATCATTATTAGCTGGTTGAGTCTTGTTTATGCAATACCTAGCAATGTGACCTATTTTGTTGCATGCATAACATGTAACATTGTTCTTCTAAATAGCTTTGACATATCCAATATTACTATTATTTCTTGACCTACAATGAATAGAAAAATGTCCAAACTTTCTACATGCATGAAATTTAACATTCATTTTGTAGTCTTCTGATAAATGACCATATTTCTTGCAGTTTGTGCATTGACCGGTAACGGAATTGTAGTTTTGATTTGCCTTATTTCCACATTGTTTAGCCATATGCCCAAATTTATTGCAAACAAAACATCTACCATTGAATTTATAAGCATTAGATTGCCTTACCGTTTTTCTCTGTTTTGATGAGTTCGGCATACCGGTTGACTGATCTCAATTAGCAGTACCGGAGCTTTGACCTTGTACAAATCGAAGTCCTATAGAATCATCAATATGTCTTTGTATTTTCAGTAAGTCATCCAATTGTGCAACACTGATCCTAAACTTTTCTTTATATCCACTTGCAGTAGTCAGATCATCTCTCAGAGTAGTTATTTGCCTTTCAAGTTCTTGTTCATTGTTCTAGGAGTGTGCCAAATCAGTTCTCAATAGATTATTCTGATGAGTCAATCTTCCACATTCATCAAAATTGTTCTTCAAAGATAAAGTAAGACTATCTTCCTTCTTCTTTCTGTCCTCAATATCTTTTGATAACCTCATGGTCAGATGTTGCCTTTCATTCTTCATGAGCATATTTTCTTGACTTAGTTTCTGACATTGTTCCATAAGAGAATTCTTCTCCTCATCATCTGGTTATTGCATTAGTTCTTTTCTTTTGGCTTGAGCAGATGAAAACCTTTCTTGCAGAATAGAAATGAATTCATTTATAGAATTTAGCTCTTCATCTTTTCAGCATCATAATCCTCAAGAGCCATCTCAAGTTGCTTTTCCATAGCCATGTTTAAATATTCCAATTTCAGGAACTTCCTCAAGTTGTTAAACTTTTTTCGAGGCACCATGCTCTAATACCAATTGTTGCAATCTAAGAACACTGAGAGGGGGGGGGTGAATCAGTGTTCTGCTAGAATCAACAATATTTAACTTTCTAAATTATGCATGTATGGACTGGTAAACAAATAAGCATATAACAAGAAGTAAATAGACCATCCACATAAATGAAGACCATAACACACATAATTTATATGTGGAAAACCTCAATGAGGAAATCACAGTGGGATTTGTGACCCACAATATCATTTCACTAGCCATATGAACATATATTACATAAATAGGGGCCTGCACTTGCAGGAAGACATACTGCCTAGAGCATACTGCTCATCACCAAAAAGTATCACTGACTACAAGCTCTCTGCTAAGGTAAATTACTGAAAATGAACTCAAGAATGCATCTGATATGATAGATAGAGTTCCAGTTTTGGTTCTTCTTTGTACTGGTTCACAGTCTTGAACTATTCCTATTATTACTTCTCCTCCAAGAGTGCTTTCCAATCTATCTATAGATCATTGCATGATACAATGTTCACATACAAAAATGATCTCCATACATATAACTTGCATCAGAGTTTTTCTATACTTATTCACCTATTACATCATTCTCTGATTCACATCCTATATCTCCTTCTACTACTTAAAATTGACCTAGCAGATTGACTTATATACCTATTGCATATGATATTCCTTATGTTGGCTTACAATGCATTTACAAATAATATTCAATGTTGGCCTCGACAATAATTACATAATGATTTACTAAAATAAATCTTTGTTAATGTCATCTTCCTTGAAGTACTAATGTCGGGTGCTAGTGTCGGTGTCGGTGTAGCCGTGAATGCTTCCAATGCTGGTATATGTCGGTATATGCCTCCTAGTGCCAGTTTGTGACTTCCATCAAGTCTTTTTGCCATCAATGACAACAAAATGAATCCAATGAGTGTCAATTTCCAACACATATAACCTAAGATAATATTGCCTTGCAATACATCATATTCACAATCCCAACCCAAAACTACTTATCAAAATCCCTGCAAATATCCCTACCACTTTACAATTTTATTCAAGCATTTAAGCATCCCCTTACACCAAAGCATGAAAAAAAAATGCATACACCACAATAATGCAATGAATGATAAAATCCTTGATAATATGCATTCAAAACATGATAGAACAATACATTGGAGAGAAGTGGGTTTGAATTATATATCTATTGAATAATTCGGTTGTCTCTATAAGAATATAATTTATACATAACTCCTTCAGGAACCTGCAAAATTATAGACACAAGACTCTTCCTATTTTTCTCTATAAAATAACCTTTTAGAACTTTTTGTTTCACCTAGACTTTGCTATTTGGAAAGAGAAATTCAAAACAATCAAGGGACCAAAAATCCAAACCCCGTCTCATAGCCCTGAATTCCCTTTTATTAAAAACAAGGGAGCAAACAAGCTTCAGGATAAAGGAGACACCTATCATCTTAGAATGATTACACACAATTGCATTCTATTATACAAACATTAATCTTCAAATTCACTTATGCAGGATCAAAGTATGCGACCACCCTCTTTAAAACTCATGATGAAAATTACCATCATTTATGTTATACAAGTGCAAAAAATTCCTACCACTAGAAGACTAAAATAGTTATGCAAATTGTTTACAACCTTTATTCATCATTTAGATACATGCTACTCGATGCACTATAGTCTTCATCAGATGGCCTATTAAAACTCATGACTTCATCAGCTTTTTCTCTATATGGAATATATTTAATGGCTACTTGGTTTGCCCCTCTTTCAAAAGTTTCAAAGAATAACCTTGTAGCAATTATTTTATCCATGTTATCCTCCAACATATCCATATTTAACCCTTCACATATCATTTCTACCTGAGTACTGATGACTCTTTTCGCCTCTTCCTTCCAAAATTGTAAAGGCTTGACCACCCCTTCTTTATCTTCAATATCTGCCAAAAAAGTTTGTTCCAATTCACTAAAACTCTTCATCAAATCCCTTACCTTTCTTTCTATATTCTTTGGCAAAATTTGGGCTTCCTGCATTTATTTTACCAACAAACATGTTGGTTGGAGTGCATGTGGTCTCTTGGCATGAAATTTAGAGGCCATGGACATCATTATGAGCTCATTTCCTCTTTGTAACCATTTTGTAAATAAATAAATTACCACTTCTTTATAATCTTTAAATTTTTGAATAGCATTGAAAAGCAAAGAGTATAAGGCATGGACACTATTTAACCTACTATTAACTTTCTCATTCAAATGAGTTAGCAGTGAGATAACTATATCCTTTTATTGCCCAACTAATTGATTTTCTGATTCTTTCAACTTATTTCTAATTCAACAATCTTTTCTAAAAGCTGAGACTAATTTGGTTCAGTTGATCTTGTAGCATCATCATCATCATCATCACCATAGGGGACTAATGACATACAAGGGATATCAACACCTGTACCAAGTTGAATTTCTTCTCCTCCCTGGACCATAGGTGATAATCTAGATGTTGATGGCTTGGATGGCCCTATAAGTGCAGGATAGGAAACCTTTATTTGTCATTGCTCAAGGAGTTGCACTCTCATTTGCAACTCCACACACATTTTATGAGATGCATTATAATCATTGCAAAGCTTTCCAAACTTTCTTATCAGCTCTACCCTCACTAAAGCTTCTTTTTTTGCACTCTCATGTGCTAGTTTAGCAACATAAACATTTAACTTTTTTATCCTCTACACTTGATGTGTCAGATGCTCTTTCTATAATTATACTTCCCCTCAAATTGGGGTTTAAATCGCTAATGTTAGGCTTCCTAGGTCCTTTCTCTAGTGCCCAAATTGCCAAGGTTGCATAATCATCCACAAAATCTGATCCTCTTAATGCTAACCTTTCTTCTTCTAAATTGAAAGGCTGACCCTTTGACTTCCTGGTTGTATCAAATGCCACCGCATCTGCTATATCCCATTCTGGAAAGATCAAGACTCCAGCCTAAATTATAATATTCCTATCCTCTTCAGTAGTGATTTCCTTAAACTTGTCCCTCATCTCATTCTCTAATTCTTCTTGGTTTTCTTGATCTGATATGTCTGGTCTTTGGGCCTTTCTCTTAGTAATTCTTCTTTTGTACCCCTCAACCTTCATCTTCCATACTAGCTATAAAAGGGATGGGTTCCTCACAAAAACATCATCTTCAAGGAACTTATCACATGCCTCCTTTCTTTCTTCTTTAAAGGCTTTACCTGGATATCCAAAGGAGTGAGATCCAACTCCAAATTAGGAGACAAGGTAGGAACACCAAACTGCATTTATGCACTTGTTGCAATGAACATGTCTTCCTCTATTTGTTCCTCACCCTACCTTACAGGTGAAAAGGATACAACTGATGGGGAAAGACTTATGTCCAAATCTTCAAGATCAATGATCCTAATTCCTTGAAAAGGATTAGTTTGTATTTTATGGGAAGGCTCTACACTCATCATCTTCTTACCCTTTCTCCTTATTAACCTTCTACTATCATTTCTACTATCCTCTTCATCACTTGTTTCTTCTCTTGCTCTTTTGTGAGAAGATTCTTGAATAGGCTTCCTTCCTACCATGCCACCTTCTCTCTGAGATAAAGGAGGTTTGGAGCTTGATTATTGTCATCCTTGAACTTATTCAAGTTTGGGTATCTTCTCTTTTAAAATATTCTTTAACTCATCAAAATTGTTCATAGCAAAATCGACCTTGGCACAAAATGGGGAAAAATCCTATAATAGGTCATATTTTGGGTCCATCTTTTGGATTGCAGCCCATTACTTTCTAAAGATTATCCACTTTTCTTTCCTCCATTCCTAGGTCATGGAATAAAATTAATTATTGATTATACCCTTAGGGAAGTTATGCTCATGGGGAAACAAACTTCATTTTATTCTTGTTTTAACAGTATTGTAGAACCCCTCAGGATCAGTGTGTCTAGCTATACTCACCCCCAAATGATATGGAGCAAATAATTTATCAAATTTATCATATCCTCCCTTCAGAATTACAAAATAAGGGATGATAGTATAATCAAGGAAAATTGTTCCTTTTACCTTTCCTTTTAAATCCTTATCTTGAATGCATCTTATTTGCCACATCACCTCAGTAAAAATCATTCTTAGAGGAATGTTGAAGGGTAGTACATGTGGCTATCCTAAGAAACCATAGATTCTAATAATAGTACTTACAGAGTAAGGGATAAAATCCCCCAAATCGTGTTCAATCCTGACAAGTGGTAACCTCTCTTTGGGTCTTACAAAATCATGTAATTCCTTGGGAATCCTTAGCAGATTTACTCTCAACTTTTGCCTCAACCTAGAAGAAAAATTGTTACCAAATCTTATAAAGATAGCCTCCTATCTATCCTAATACATATCTGTGCTTCAAAGTTGTACTAGAATATCATGGTTATCAATTGTCCTTTTGAGGTTCATGGTACCCTCAAAGTAATCTGCATTCCGAAAAAGGAACATATACATGAGTAGGGAATACTAGAAAAACTTAGCACCAACTACTTCATTCTTAATATCTAGTAACCCCTCATGAATATTTTCTTCAAGGTAAGGGGAAAATTCAAAGACCACTGCATAATCTGGATGTTGTATTTGCATAGCCATGTACATAAAATCAGGCGTCATCATTGTAATTGGATTAAAACTTAATATCTGACACAAAGAGAAGAAAGTAGCCTGAAATTAAGGAGCAAAAGTGACAATTGGGAATGTCTCCTCTGAGCTAGGGCCAATATGGTATGTTTTATTCCCTACTCTCGCCAAATGCATTGGAAGGAAATTGTTTCTAATGAATTCCCTCATCTTGTAGTACTCTGCTTTTTTCTCATTCAAATCTATATGTACCAAGATCAAAGATTGTTCATATAGATCAAAAATCTCTTGGAACGGTTCCCTTCTAATGGTCAATAGAAGTTCTCCATCATTTCCCCTAATAACCCTTGAAACATGGTCATATGTGTTTGCAATAGCTTTGATTAGGTCAACATCCATGAAAACACCCGACACTACCAACTTACCCAAATCACATTGCCAGGGACTGGACAATGGGGAATGCAAGTTCCTTTGTCCATACCATAGTTTGAACATTTCTAACCCAGTCATCGGTATATTAGCATCTACCAAGCGGAATGCTTTATCGGTTAACCCTTCCCCTAGGGTTTTTCGACTCACAAATCTCTACCCCTACTATCTATCATTTGTTGAGGGCTTCAATTTATCCATGAAATCATCATATAGATTTATTTTCATATAATCCATTTATCTTGAATGTTTTCATGAGGGAGCCATCTTTTTCAACTAGGATTTCACACTATAACTTCAAATTAAGGAAGAAAAAACTAGGGCTAATACAGGATTTTAAATTACAATAGTAATTCAAAAAAATTTCACTCTTATTTCTCTGGCTCCTAAACCTAGAATAAATTTAATTCTTCTCTTACAACTTCATGCACAATTTATGACACCAATTCGTTTCAAGAACAAATGAAGGAGCTCAGATAAACTTACCATTTTGATTTTCACCAGAGATGGCAATTATGCATTGCAAAGAGTCACTTCAACCTTCTTCAGTAGTAGGAAAATCTTCCGGATTGCTATGAAATCTTTTATGAATGAAGAACAATTTTTTTATATTCTTTAATTGTCATCCGCCATTACTACTAGCATGAGTGAAACAACAACTCCTAACTTGCATTTGAAAAAGTTAAAAACCTAAGCATTGATCATCCTCCAAGTTGGAAAATATTATGGACCAAACCACTCAATCTGATAGTTACTATCCAATGTGGCAAGCGGGTCTGTTAGGATTCCCAAAGATACTGAGAGGGCGGGTGAATCAATATCTGACTGGTATGAGAATTTAATTGAATTATAACATGAAAAGAATATCAAAATTGTGTACTGTTAAACCAAAAATAATGCAGTAAATAAGAGCAATAATCACAAAATAAGAGACACACCATAAAAAAGTATTTTTAACAAGGAAACCCGGTGTGGGAAGAACCTTGGTGGGATTTGTGACCCATAATATTTGCTTACTGGCCAATAAGGGAATATTACTATTTAAAAGAGGGGCCTCCACATGTAGGAAGGTCAAGTGCCTAGAGCTCACTGCTCAGTTACAAAAGAAGTCTCATTGACTTACAAAAATGGATTATACAAATCCAATGTCTTGTACTGCTTCAGATCAACATCTACTATGCTAGATTTAGTACCAGTTTAAGCTTGGTAATATACATAAACCCTTATCCAATATCTACGTAACAATTCGCATATTAGGTCTGCATTAATCCTTCCATTTTCTATCACTAAATTATCTACAATGATCTCATACTTATATGAGTCTTATTACAATCCACCAAGTTGGCCTACAAAAGATTTTACAATTAAATACAAAATACATTTATACAAAATTCTTGTTGGCCATGGTGTCAGTGATCAATCTTTTCGATGCTGGTGATTTGTGTGTCGGTGTTGAGTATGCCGATGTCGGTGCCTGCCGATATCATAGGATTGTAAGGTTTCCATCAATGACAATACCTTCAATCACCTACAATTTCTCATTGGAGTGTGCAATTTCCAACAATCTCCCTCTTTGGCATTGATGGCAACACTCATGAGAAAAATCCAAAAAGTGTCCAAAAAGAATTTGCCAAAATTGTCTTACCAAAATTGTGTGCTCCCCCTGAGCTGATAATGTCTTTCTTCTGATCATTTTTTTCTCATCTCCACTACTCCCCCTTTGACATCAATGATAAAGGTTGTCATTCACTGTCAGTGGAGTGTGGTTCCTGCCTAGATCCTTGTAAGTGGTGGGTTACAATCTAGAAAAGATCTGCCAATACAAAATTTTGACTATCACTGAGCCTTTTCATCCTTTAATGCCGCTTTTGTTCTCTAAACTGTACTGGTGAGTATGTGCATTTTCTCTTCCAGTGTCTTAATTCTAGGAACCAGAGCCTCAGAAATTTCTTTTCTCAAAGAAATGAGGTAATATAGTCTAGGACCTAGTTTGCATTTTAAGTTCTTTGCCTTAACCTTTATCTTTTCTTTATCTTTTTCTAACTTCTCAATTTTCTCTTCAAGATCTGCAATGTTCTTTTCAATTTCCAAAAATGGATTTGATGTCCCTATTAAATTGTCAGCAATATTGTTGATTTCATCTTGTGCTTTGCTGATCTCTGAATCTATGTTCTCTATCAAAATATTAGTTTTGCAGGTATCTCTGTATAGTTTCTTGAAATCCAAAATTGTTTCTCCTAGTGTTGGTAATAAGGTTTCTATTTTCTCCTTATTCTTCTTCACTATTTCCTCAAAGAATTTTTCTTTCTCCATATTCATCCTCTCTTTGAATGTGTTTTTATTTGTCTGATCAATTGTCAAAATATTGTCGGTGATGTATTTAGACAATGTGTCTAGTTGACCTAAGGAATCTTTACTTCCCACAATGCACTTGGGTGCTATCAGTTTAAGAATATGAATTGTGTCATCAATAGACTTGTAGGCTTGTGCATTACACTCAGTGATCTTCTTAATAGAATCTAATAAGACTTTTGTTACATTCGTTGGTCTGAATTCTATCATTGAAGTATCAGATGTCTACCCAATGGTTTTCACAATTTCCATGCTGTCAGTTGTAGTAATAACTTTGCCTATTTCGACCTCTGGTAGGTCAGTTTGTGTTTGCATTTCTACTAGCAAAGGTTTAAGATTTTCAGCTATTGCCAGTGGCATTGTCTGGGTTTGAACCCGTACCTCAGCCTATTTTTGTTCCTATTTCTCAACCTATGCCTCAGAGGGTTTCTCTATGCCCTCTACTACTGGTTTTTCTGATGAAGTCTTGGTATGCACCGTCAATTTCTCTGTATTCACATGTGCACTATCCATTGCTAGTTTCTTTGATTGTTTCTTAGTTTTATCTACTGGTGCTTCTGATGGTTTCCCAATGGTGTCCTCTACCAGTTTCTCTATCTGAGTAGGTTTTTCTGTGCTTATATTTGCAGTATCACTAACTCCAATCTCAACATCTACAGTCAGTGACTTAGTAGCCATATCTTTCTTCTTATCCTTAGTGGTCTCTTTGTCCACCACAATGTTTACCTCTTGGGTGTCTATATTCATAGTATACAAAATTTTAGACTCAGGATTTGTATCATCTTGAGGAGTCTCCATACTCTATGTAGCTAGTTCATTGTCAATGGTTTCTATCAGTGAAGTATCAGAAAGAGGTGAGGGTAAGTTATCAGTTATTTTTTGGTTTGAAGGTCCACCTTCCTTACCTTTCCCCTTATCCTTGTCCTTTTGATAGACTCTGATAGTCTTAGGTCTTTTAAGTTCTTCCTATTTCTCCTTTTCTATAAAGAATATGCCTCATTGATTCGTAGTCTCTTCAAAAATTTCATTCATTCTTCCTACCATAAATGCAACATGTCGGTGACCATTTGAAAATATTGTCCAGTTGGCTTCACTGATTAATTGATCTATTTCTTCAGGTGAGTTTACAGGGTGCACTGCAAGTAATTTCTCAATTTTTATCTTTTTATATAGCTCAACAATAGCTACCCTTCTAGCTTCTAGTCTTCTGTATAGATAAGTGGGTATTTCATCAACAATTTCCATCAAAAATTTCTTGTATATGTCCAAGTGTAAAATTACACTATTTTCTATGCTTTCTTTATCATCAATGGAAAGTGTGTTATATAGTTTGTAATTTTTTTCAACTTTCCATCTTCTGTTATTTCACTTAAAACTTTATCCATTGGAGCAATAACCTATTTTACCTTCTTTTTCTTTGGAGTTAACTTCTTAACTGGAGGCCTAACTGCCTGTTGCTTTTGTCTTGTTCTTCTAGGTGTAGGTGAGGGTGCCAATGAGGGTTTTCTTTTCCTTTCTACCCTTTTGAATACCGGCAGTATATCACTTTCAAAAGAAGTTGTAGTCAATGAAAGATGAGCTTCGGGTTGAAATCCTTCCAACCCACTTTCCTTGATACCAATTTGCTTCAATACATCTTCCTTAATAGATTTAACTTGTCTAGTGCCTTTCCTTACTATTTGTTCAACTTGCTTGACTCTCTTCTATGATTGAATACCACTTTCAATTATTTTAGCATTGCCAAAGACTTTCTCAAATGGTTCCTTTGGTGCTTCAAGGAGGGCTTTTGCATAAGTTTCAATGATGTTATCTTCTGTTTCATATCCCATTTCAGTTACCTAGATAGTCCTAGGGACAACTGCCTCCATCTGGATTTCATCTTTCTTAATTACAAAACATATTTCCTTTTGATATTTATCTACAATTGCCTGAGATAGCCTAATTCTTGTCTTCATTTGAGCCTTCAGTGCTTGAAAATGTTCACTTATATTTTTCTCTTTGTTTTCTCCCATGTTGTTTAATGTATCCAATAGTTGCTTTCCTACTAGTATATCAAATCCAAAGTCTTTTCTACCAATACCAGGTACTTCCTTAATAATGTAAAACATCAAACATGCAAGCAAATTTCCAAATCTAAAAATTCCTTTCTTGTCTCCTTTGATCTTCTTCAGATTGTCTATCAATTCATCTTTAAGACATTCATAGATGTCAATCTTAGCATTGTTGTTCACTAAGTCATAAGCACTTTTAATACATAGGCTAGATACTAAGTTTAACCTATTAGCATGTGTAGCCTTATAGTGAAGGATCATACTAACAAATCTAACATTTATGTCCTTTACATCATTGACTCTTAGAGACCTCTTGTCAAATGTTACGCTGTTTAGGTCTATTACAGTGTCATTAGAGATCTTTTTAGTTCTGTTAGGCCTGCTACTGGTGGAAGGTAACCCTGCTACTACCCTAACTACTTCTTTGGTGATCTTATTAATGGAATCCAACCAAAAGAATCCACCATGAAATATTGTTAGCACAATCCTTATAACATGCTTGGGAAAATCTGGGACACTAAGGATTTCAATAAAACCTAGGGTTTCCACTATCTTATGTTTCAGTTTGATATTACTAGATTCATCACATAAAATAGTCTGATACATGTTCTTGATTTCATCATCTCCTAATTCCTCTATATGACAATGTATGTATATCTTAGGATCCTCTGCATAAACTTCTCCTTTAGGAATTTGAGAGAATGCACTTAGGGTATCATCTTTCTTCGCTATTTTGGGAACAAGTTTGAATATGGGTCTAGGGCACTTGATAACCTCAATCACAGTAGGATTTGCTATAAATTCAGGTGTGGATGAGGAAGCCATAGTTATAAATACCTCAATTTGCCTTAAGGAGGAGTGCTTGGATGAACTGCTTCACTTTTTTTCTATGGACACCTTCACTCAAAATTTCGCACTCCCAAAGATTTGAATGCTTGGTGAATGAAAAAGGAGCCAAAACACTTACTTTATAAAGTTATTTTCTCCAACTACCATATTTAATGTTTTCCGATTAAGTCACAACTTAACTCATCTTCCAATAAAGAAGTAATTCAACTTCTCACCATCAACCAGGGGTATATTAGCATGTTTTTTAGTTTGTTGCTAAACCCCCAAAGGATTTTCCTTCAGTTAGATGAAGGGTCTCCTGCTGGTGGAGTGTTACTCTATTCTGCTAGTGGAGGAGTATTCCCATCAACATTCTGATCTAACTTTCTGATCCATTATTTTGAGAATTCTTGCTTTACCTCTTCAACCTTTTCTTTACCTTTCAAGTCAGGTCCTTTGTTATTTGTCGGTGATGCCTTACTTCTACAAAATTTAGCAATATGTCTAATCTTGTTACAAGCATAACAAGTCACATTGTTTTTCTAAATAGCTTTCCCATATCCTATTCCGGTATGTGTTCTACATTGATTAGATAAGTATCCAAGTCTTCCACAAACATAACATCTTACATTCATTCTGCAATTTTCTGAATTATGACCAACTTTGTTGCATTTAGAATATTGACCGATGGGTGTATTAATGTTCTAATAATTTCTAGATCTACACTGATTTTCTCTATGACCATACTTGTTATAGTTAAAGCATTTCCCATTAAATTTGTAAGCATTAGGTTGTTTTACCACTTTACACTGATCATGATTGTTTGCAGTACCAAAGCTTTCACCAACTTCAAAGCCAAGGCCATTTGTATCACCATTAGGTTTTTGATTCTTTAGCATGTCATCAAGTTCCTTTGAACTTTTCTTGAATCTCTCCTTGTGTTGATTTGTTGTAGCCAATTCATTTTCCAAGAAATCCTTCTATCTCACGAGTTCAGTTTTACCATGTTCTAAGTGAATTAGATCTGTCTTTAGCATATCATTCTCATGATTGAGTCATAAATTTTCATTTGCAACATCATTGATTCTTCTAGTAAAGTCATCTTCATTCTTCTTTCTATCTTCAATTTCTTTGCAAAATCTCATAGTCATATCCTGCATCTCATTCTTCATTGTACTGTTTTCTTGTCTCAACTTGTTCACCAGATCATTAAGAGTTTTTTTTTCATCTTCATCATTCGACATCTTTTCACAAATTTCTCTTCTTTTATTCCTTGCTATAGTGAAATTTTCTTGAAGTCGTTGAATAATATCTTGTGCATCCTTCAGATCATCTTCAAGTTTGATATTCTTCACTTTTTCTGCATCATAGTCTAAAAGAGCTGTTTCCAATTGCTTTCTCAAGTTTTCCATCTCTAATAGTGTCAAGATCTTCCTCAAGCTATTAGGATTTTGAAAATAGAGGACCAGGCTCTGATATCAATTGTTAGGACTCCCAAAGATACTGAGAGGGGGCGGTGAATCAATATCTGACTGGTATAAGAATTTAATTGAATTATATAACATGAAAAGACTATCAAAACTATGTACCAGTAAACCAAAAATAATGTAGTAAATAAGAGCAATAACCACAACATAAGAGACACACCATAACACAGCATTTTTAACAAGAAAACCCAGTGTGGGAAAAACCTCAGTGGTATTTGTGACCCACAATATTCACTTATTGGCCAATAAGGGAATATTACTATTTACAATAGGGGCCTGCACATGCAAGAAGGCCAAGTGCCTAGAGCTCACTACTCAGTTACAAAAGAAGTCTCACTAACTTATAAAAATGGATTATACAAATCCAATGTCTTTTACTGCTTCATATCAGTATCTACTATGCTAGATTCAGTACCGGTTTAAGCTTTGCAATATACATAAACCCTTATCCATTGTCTACCTAACAATTTGCATATTACGTCTACATTAATCCTTCCATCTTTTATCACTAAATTATCTACAATGATCTCATACTTATATGAGTCTTATTACAATCCGTGAAGTTGGCTTACAAAAGATTTTACAATTAAATACAAAATACATTTATACAAAATTCCTATCGGCCATGGTGTCGATGATCAATCTTTTTGGTGCTAGTGATCTATGTGCCGATGTTGAGTCTGCTAGTACTGGTGCTTGTCGGTATCATAGGATTGTAAGGTTGCCATCAATGACAATACCTTCAATCACCTACAATTTCTCATTGGAGTGTGTATTTTCCAACAGGGTCCACCCCTGGCATGACATGGCACATCCAACTCATCGCCTTGCTTCACCACCTTTAGTTACCCCACCATCGGCTTTTCTTGGCTCACCTTGGACACGTGGCATCATCTCATGATGTCACGGTCCATAATTTCCTTGCATCTTTGATTGCAGGACCATGAAAACCGTCAAATCTTTTCTCTATTTACCTCTTAACTAAACCGGTTATTTGGCAAAGGCCGCTAACTCCGAATCACTTTTCAGACTACAATTAAAACATTACCGCTTGATATAAGAATGTGTAGAAATATTCATTTTTAGTTGCTTGGGTTTTAATCACTGGGAACTGGTAACATAAAGCATTTTGAAAAGTCAAACCGCTAGCTCAGCCTTTTCCACCAGACATATGTGGCATCATCTCATGATGTCATGGTCTTTATCATCCTTGTACTTTTGACCACAGGGAAGTGCAAATTGTCATATCTATCCTATCTTTAACAACCTGCTGAAATGCTTACGAGTTTTGGACTTAGGAAAATATATGCACAGGCACAAATTTTTAAAAGGAGGCCAACTATAGAAAATTTTTATGCGATTTAGAAAAATATATTTCATAGACCGATCTAATGCGACTTAATTCTTAGGGAATAAAATGGCCTCGCCAATGGAAAACAAAGGATATTTAGGCACATCACTTGTAAACACAAACAAAATGGCAACTATGTTGGGCAAATAAGAATATTATGATTTAGTGGAAGAATAAGATAATGGTACTCCAACATATAATTATTTTCTAGTAATCAAACTTGTTGCTAATTGGAGATAGGTTGGGCTTATAGACTTGGTTTCTCATCTTAGTACCATAGCTTGGGACAATAGAATTTTTTTATAGATTATATTAGAGTTAAGGTGGCATTAGTTGAGAAAGATAAACAAGCTCAGGAGTTAAATATTTCCATCCAAAGGATACTTCATCCTCATCCGAATTGATTAATTGGAAACATTTTCACCATTTGGTTTTCATTTGGCATTCTCTAAGAAAAAACACCTCTTGGAGGTCCTATAACTAGTACTTTTGTAATAGGTGAATAATTTTTTTGGAGCTATAGCTTTTTGTCATTTTTTAAGGGAGAAGGGACCTATATTTTATCATACCCACTTTAAAAGTGGTGACTCACTATATATCCTTATAGATAATTTCAAGGTGTCTAAGAATCACTATCTCTCCCCAATAGGGAATGGTAAAGACTAGAGCTCAGATCCAATCAGAAAGAAGTATGCCAATTAAGAAAATAAGAAATAAGAATGAGTTAAGACAACCAAGTGTGTCTACTCCTTCTAACACCCTAAGTCATTCAAGTCAAGAAAAAATTGCCACTCCTAATTTAGATCAAATGTTGACTAGTAATATGTATGAGAGAATATTGTAGAAGGTACTGAAGTTGTCTCTATCTGACATGAAGATATGAGTGTCCATGAAAATATTCTTCATAATATCACTAAATCCTATGAGTTGAAAATATGGTTACAAAAATCTAAGGATCCTTCTTATGGAGATTAAAGACAATATGAAGCTAGGATTGCTCAATCCCCAATTGGATCCCAGTGTTTAAAATCAACAATTACCTTAGATCCAAAGCATGGTTGGGAGTCAATTTATAGTATCTACCTTCCCTATTTTGTTCACAATACAGTTAAGCCAACATTTGTTCCACCTCGACTCATAAGCCAATAGATGATAGGCTTAGTAGAAAATGAGATAAGTAATATTAAAATTTATGTTTATTATGGTGATTATCTATGGCTTGCAATAACTTAACTTATCTCTATAATCATGCAAGGTTTCTCACATGATGAAAGAAGGGAATTAGGTCAGAGATTCATTATCTTAGATAGAACTCCAAGAGAATAATATCACCATTTAGAATGATGAGACCTCTCTCCCAACCCAAGTAAACCAAAGATTAATATATGAATCCAATTTTTTTAGCTGATATGCTTTGAATCCCTTACCTACTTGCTAATCATGATGCTTTCTTTTTTCATATTGATTATTTTGGTAAAATACTTAGAGAAAAACTTATTTTTTTATTTTCTTGTTAGGGATATCATTATCTCTCTTTCTTTCCCAATACTAGTTATTACGTAGACTTATTATTTTTGGAACTATATTCCTCATATCTTGTCTATCTATCTAGTGGGTAGTTTTGGTGTTTAGAAAATGGGTGGTAACTTTGTTCATGTTAAGCCTAATGTTTGGGAGCTTGTTAAGAGTGATCAAAAAGCTTGAGAGAGTTTTGTGGTGTGCAATTGTTATTCCTACATTGTAGCCATGGGTGGATTTTACTAGAATATTTATATGGAGTTTTCTAATTAATGGAAGGAGGTCATTGTTACTATGCAAGGAATATCTTTCATGGTTTCTATGAAAACCATTGCCACTGCTACTAGGCTGCAAAATGATAGCATTAGACTAGTGATGGAAACCAAAGGTTATTAAATAAACACTATGAAAGGGTTCCTTGTGGATGATAAGAAGGTCAACCATCTCCACAATGGTTTTAATAGCTAGGAATTTCATGGGGTATTTTTCATAAATTTAAAACATGTAAATAGGTACATTACAATTGAAGGTAACTACAAGTGGTTTCATGCGTAATGTAAATTCATAAATAACCTATTAACCATATATAATGTAATAATTTATAATTAAAAATCTAAAAGATTTAAGGAGAAACCAATCAATATTAAATTCAATCAAGAGTAGATATGAGTATAAGAAACAAGAATGTACAACAACCTTCATTCATCTACGATTTCATGATGGATTGTGTCCTGTTTTATTACATGTTTTTACATAAACACTTGGAGAACTTATCTAAAGAGAACAACATCACCACCATTATCAATCTTGAGGTATAATCTTGTCACTTTAGCATTTTAAATTATGATTTAACCTCTTTTATCCCTAAGGATAAGCTATCTTTTTATCCATTATAGCTATTTTAAAGGTTGGAACACTAAAATGGAGGTTGAATTAGGCAATCCCCTATTCATCACAATCACTTTTCATTTTTTCATGTGTTGATGTTTAGATGTAGTTACATTGATACTATAGGTGTGTAATATAGATTGTTGAAAACAATCCCAAATTTCAAACATGATGAAACACATTGACTAGGGTGCCCTCCAATTGTGTCTAACACTTTTTAGCTAGTTTTCATAGAGCCAAAGTTATAGGACTTCCGAATACAAAATTTGGAACTTTTAGTTCATACAAACATCCTTATACTGAGTTTCCCTCCTACCTTGTTTATCATTTTCTATCGTGGGTTATTGCTATAGGTCCCTCTTTATTTCATTTCTAGATTTGGCTTACTCTGTTCATTCTTGATTCTATTTTTTACTATTTATGTTGAAAGTCATTATCTTGTTATCATTTAGCCTAGTTCATTCACACACACTTCAAAATCTCAAATATATTGCACCAAAAGAATCATAAGCCCTTAGTGTTTAGCTCTCCTATTGGGACTATAGTTGAACCTAGTTAATGTTTCCAATGATATCCAATGAAGATTCAAGATTTTAATTTGCATTCCTAGGCTAGGATATTATTTCATAAATATTAGTTTGGGGTATCAAATGCATATTCTTGGGAAGGATGTATTTAAATTGAAAAAGAATTAGTGGAGTCATTTGAATAATATTTAGGACATAATAAACTACTATAACAAATTGGTGAAAAATATGACCACATCCATTTAGGAGATTGCATGAGGAGCTACATAGGAAGAAAAAAAAATTAGGTAGAGGGATGCTAGTCCTTAATCACAAATAATTTAGATCACAAATCTACTAGAAAAGAATTTGACATGGTACAAAGACTTGACAAACCTCTTCTAAAATGATTATGGTGGTTGGTTCTAGTGTATCTCCAAGGGACGTGTCCTTAGAAGACATAATGAACTTTCTTCAAAAGGAGATGTAGGCCACTAAGGTCTGAGATGTCTCAACAACCACTAGTTACCTGTTGGTTTCTAGCTACTCTTCCCTATTGTACTATATCATTGGTTCTCTATTTTTATCTCTTTTTGTTTGAGTTTTTGGTTTTTCCAATCTCACTACTTGTGAAATTTTCTCTTCTCTTCTTGATGAGTACTCTATAAATAGGACTAGACTCTTCAAGATCTTATCTAATATAAACAAAATTTCCTTATAATTTTCATATTAGAAGAAAAAATATAATGATATCTTTAGAGTGAATCAATACTCTTTTTAGGTCAACACAATGCCAAGGTACTAGACAATACAAGTATAAATATGTTACCCAAAAATATTAGCTACGATTTATTAGGAATAATATTAACATTATGTTATGTTCTTTCTTTTTGTTGGTTAACAGATTTAGCCTTTCATAATTTTATAATAAATAACTCATGTATGCCCTTAGTTTTGTGAAAGACAAATAGAACCAAAAGTTGGGTAAACCAATGAATTATTTACCCTCTGCATAAGGGTGCAACTTCCTGTATGATATTCAATGAATTTATTAACACACACAAATATCACTTTTGACAAGAAAGAGAGAAAAGGATTTTCACATTCATCAGTCAACACCACATGAATGCCAGGAAGATAAACACTCTATATGTAAACCCACATATTTATAATAAAAAATAACTTTACTTCTCAGAATTTATTATTAAAGAAGTGATAAAACCATGGACTCTGATTGAGTCTCTCTTGTGTCTCATAGGACAAGGGGAATTAGATCAACTCAAATTTAACAAAAGAATTACTAATAACATTCATTCAAAGACATATGAAAAGTGGATAATCAAAGAAGCAACAGAATCAATAGAAACATATTTATCCCAATAGAGGTTCTCTTTCTGCATTCAAACACACAGATTTAAATGTTGCTGAAAATTTATAATTTTATTCACTCATAAAAATGCATTCATTAAAAATTCACAAGTATTTAAAACAAAGTCTGTCAATCTTTACAAAATTTATTTGACCTTTTCTAAACTTTCTACCCTAATCATTCGGTAACCACAAAGTTACACTACTCTACCCGAGGGTAAATTAAACAGTCTATTTTTTTTAAAACTAACTTATATAACCATTTTTTGACTAAAAACAATAGAAAGGAAAGAAAACACGAGAACAGTTATTCAATTCATGGCAATGGGTGACTAGTTTGATCCTTCTTCCACTCCATGAATGCCTCCATGAATTGTTCGATGACAGGTTCATTTGGAATGCCTACATGTAAAATCTGTTGTTGCCAAACCTCTTTATCACGACACACCTATTTTACTATATCAACATGGTTGTTCAAATGATCTATGCATAAAAATAGTAAGGATTCAATTTTAGCAATGGTGGGAGAACCTTTCTTTGTGACCACTATTGCATTCCTTACCATATCAATTTGCACTTCATAAGATTTTCTTATGGCATCAGCAGTGTCAACGGTTTGTCAATCCTCCATATATTTCACTCTAATGCATTTCAGATCATTAAGCATGTTCTGTATCAATTCAGACAATTCTCACCCAAGTTTAACAAATTCATCAAAGCCCTATTTTATTACTAAATTTCTCCATTCAATGTTCTTTTTGTAAATGTACAGAACGTGGTCATTGAATACGTGTAAAGGATTTTTTGCAAGGAACCTCATTATGCCATGCTTATCCAGGCCAAATTATTTTGAAAAGACTTCATTGTGACAATTCATTAGTTACAAATCTTTTCCCACCAATCCTTCCCTGAAATAATTATTCTCAAGTATGGCTCTTCATAGTGCCTCATTCCCTCGGACGTCAACTTTTAAATCTAGAATATTCCCTCCATGCTAATGCTTCATCATTTTTATGTCCACCACTTTTATGTCTAGAGTTAATCAATCATTGAAATTTGAAATTTGAACCCTTTGAGAAGTAGTTCAAAAGAGAAGAACAAGGACAAACCAAGACAAAGACACCACAAGGCCATGACTTACATGTTACAAAGATAGGACTTGGACAAGACCCAACTTTATCAACTTTGAACTTGAACCTTGAACTTTTGAAAAGGCTCAATAGTTCAAGTTCAATGACAATTGACATTAAGTCCATTAACTTTTAATTGGAACAAAGTCGCGACACAACATGCTTCGCTTGAACTTGAACCTTGAACTTTTGAAAAGGTTCAACTAAGAGGTTCAGTTCAAGACAAAATTTAATAAGACCAAAACCAAGAGTTACACATAACCAGACTAAATAAACACTCCTTATTTTAAATAGTGTGAGAACAAAAATGCCTTAGGAAAATGATGAGGCTAACATTGACTCTGACTTGGGGATTAGTACTATAAAGGACTAGGGAGGAATTCTGAATCTTTAGTTTTGCACAAAATACAAAAAATAAGACTGAGACCAACAAAACAAACACACCAAAACTGACACAACCAAAAAGAAAATAAAACTAACCTACAAAACACATAGGGGACACCTGCTTACAAATTATAAAGCTTAAGATCATGTCCATTATAAGACAAGGGAAGAATAGTACCATCAATATAGGAAAGCTTGAAAGAATTAGGCCCTTTTACCTCATGAATCAAGAATGAATGTATCCATAGTGATTCAAATTTACCATGTGCCCCTTTAGGTTCTCTTCTTCTATCCCAGAGTAAGACCTGATCTCCATGCATAAATCTTCTACATCTCACTCTCTTGTCAAAACATTTCTTGATGCATAGTTTATCCTCTGTAACCTGGTCATACAATTTATTCTTTTCTTCTTCTATCTGCATCAAATGCATAATTCTTTTTTCTAAGGAATCTTGAAAATATGTATCCTCAACCACTATTTGTATCTTTGAAGCTACCAGTTCCAGAGGCAAATATAATTATACCCCCACACTACAGACCAATTCAAAGGGAGACATCCCTATTTCCCTTTTAGGAGACATCCTATCTGTCGAGAGAGCCTCATATAGTTTCTTGTGGCAGTCCTTTGAATTCTCACTCACCAACTTTTTCATAATGTTTATCAAATTCTTATTGCTAGATTCTGCTTGACCATTGCCTTGCAGATAGTAATCTGATGAGTGGGGAAGAGAAATCCCATGATCATAACAAAACATAGAGACTTTTGTAGAGGATAAATTCATAGCATTATCAGTCACTATCTTCTAAGGAAATCGAAAATGAACACGAATATTTTCTCTTAAGAAATCACAAACCACTTTAGATGTAGTCTTTCACATAGGAACAAATTCCACCCATTTGGTAAAATAATCGGTTGTAGTAAGTACATGTGTAAGCCCAACACTTGAAATGAGTGACAATGGACCTATGAAATCCAACCCCCATTTTTTAAATGGTTCATTAATAACAATAGGTCTAAGGAGTAATGTCACAAGTTATGGCTTTCCTGTGAATAGTTTACCTTTTTCACAATTTTCCACCCAAGTGTAAGCATCCTTGAACATGCTTGGCCAATAGTAGAAATTTCTCAAAATTTTATAGGCAGTTACTGTCGAAAAAAGATGTCTGCTGCAATCTTTATTATGGAATGTTTTTAGAAGAGCCTCCTGATGTTCCTTATCGACACAACGTAAGAAATTTCTATCCAATCCCTTCTTATACAAAACATCACCAAAGATGACATACTTAGCAACCTTCAATCTCAAATTACGTTTCTCCTTAGGTGATAAATTCTTAGGACATTCTCCATAAGTTAGGTAAAATGTAACATCTGCAAACCAAGAATCTTGAAGACCTACAAATAGAACTAGAGGTAACTCTTCTTGCACTTCGTCTTTACTTTCTGCAATCAATCTACATAAGCCATGTCCCCTTACCAATTTGGTTTGTTTAATATCTAGATTGAACTCATGTATTTTTTATACCCATGTAGCTCTTCTATTCATTCCAATAGCTTGTGGTGGAAAAATACTTTTAATAGCTGAGTGCGGAACATACATTGTTGCATGAGAATGAAGAATATAATACCTGAAGTGTTTAATAGTTTTTACAACTACAAATGCTTGCTTCTCCATCAATGAATATTTCAGTTCATCCTTCTTGAGTGGTACACTCATAAAGGCAATTGGAACTTCCTCATTTTCCTTATTTTTTTGCAATAAAATTCCTGACATAGTATACTCAAAGGCATAAAAGTAGATGATGACATCCTTCTTAAAATCTAGATTGATGAGCATAGGAGCCTACGCTATAACTTATTTTACTATCTCAAATTCTTTATTCCCTTCATCATTCCATCTAAACACTTGTTTTACACTCATCAGGTTCACTATGTATTGGGTAATCTTTGTAAAATCAAGAACAAACCTTCTCAAAAAATTCACTTGACCAAAGAAGGACCTAACTCCATTTCTATTTGATGGTAAACTTATCTATTGGATTTCCTTCACCCTCTTCAAATCTACCTTGACACCTTCTTTGGAAATGATGTGACCAAGCAGTTTCCCTTCAGTAACACCTAACACTAACTTCTTTCGATTCAAAGATACTCCATACTCTCTGCACCTCTACAAAACTTTCCTTAAACCTCTCAAATGATGCTTGGTCCTATTCGAGAAAATAATTAAATCATCTAGGTACACAACAATTGTTTTATCTTTCAAATGACTAAAAGACAAGTCCATAGCCCTTTAGAAGGTTTCTCCAGCATTTATCCAGCCAAACAACATCTTGTTATATGCAAAGGTACCCCAGGGATCAATGAAAGTCATTTTATGCTGATCCTTTTCTGAGACACTAATTTGATTGTAGCCTGAAAACCCATCTAACATTCACATCATTTCAAAACCCAAGATTGTTTGCAAAATATGATCCATAGTAGGCAATGAATAATTATCATTCAAACTAGCTTGATTCAAAATTTTAAAATCCAGACAAATCCTTATTTCTTCATTCTTTTTATGAACTAGAACTATATTAGCTATCCAAGTGGAATGATGAATAGGGTATATAATTTTTTCCTTCAACATTTTATCCACCTCCTTGAAGATGGCCTCTACAACCTTGGGATTAAAGTTTTCCAAATTCTGCTTGAATGGACTTGTTCCTGCTTTCATAAGAATATGGTGTTGAAAATGCCCCTCTAAAATATTCTAGGTCATCATACCACCACGCAAACACATCCCTACATTCTATTACCAAATTAATGAATATTCTTTTCTCCTCAGGGGTACAACACTTTCCCAAATTGACGAGCTTAGGATCTTCTTCATCGCCAATATTAATCCTCTCATAATTACCACAATCATGAGTTGTTGGCAATCATTCATCCTTCCTCTTGATGAAAGCATCATGCCATCAAAAAGGTTCTCTGAAGACACCAACCCTCTAGGAATTTTGTTTCCTTTCAACTGAATAATTTCATCTCGTGGTTTCTCTCCAAAGTCTGGGGAGAATTCCTTACATTTTATTTTAGAACCTTCAAAGAATGTTGTTATGAATATTTCTACACAATGTAGAAAGTTTTTTATGTTCTTATCATTTTCAAAGACTTGCCAAAATTTAGAGTTATCAAGGACACTTGGTCTATATACTAACTTCACCTAGTAACTATCTACTATGAATTCAGGATGGGGAATCAAGAGAGAAGCCAACACAGCTAAAGAATCAGCTTTATAATTGAATTTATGTGGGATCGATTCAATATAAATTGCATGAAAACCTTCAATTTCATCCCATACCTTGTTTTGGTAGTGCTTTAATCTTTCATTGTTTATAGTGAATAACCCTCTTGTTTTACAATCAACTTGGTATCTCATTTTACCTATAATAGTTTCACTCCCAATTTCTTTGCTTCACCTATTCCCAACAATAAGGCCTCATACTGAGCAATATTGTTTGTATTTTTAAACTCCAACTTGAAAGAGAAAGGAATATGTTTGCCAGAAGGAGGAATAAGAACTACTATGGCTCGAGAACTTGATTTTGAACTTCCATTGAACTCCATTATTCATAGGTCCTCAAGTGCCTTAGACTAATACAAATTTCCTACAACTTCATTATTAGATAAGATGATATAATTCCCAAATTCACATTCATGGTACAATATTTGTGCCTTCGGATCATCACAAGGAAAAATAGTGAACTTAGATTTGGGCTCTGGTTTTAAAATGACTTGTTGTTTCCCTATGGGAATGGTAGCCTGAGACCAGTCCATCTTAATCTCCCCTCCTAGGTCTCTACAAAATGTACAACTCAGTAATATGCCATAACTTACAAGAATATCAACTATCAAAATAGTTAACCTAACTCTTTTATCAAGATGAGTGGCAAGGGCCACTTGAGCATCTTTATTCTATCCTAACAAGGGTATTTGTTTGGAGTCCATGGAGTAACATCTACCAAAGGTTTTTGTTAAGGATAATCCCAAGGCCTTGGATAAAATAGATGGCATGATATTATCTGAGGCAGCAGAGTGTATAATATAATTATTCATTTTATGACTGTTGGTATTTTGGTATGGTTTTGTCACTCATGTCAACACCTACTAAATACACCTACTTTGGAAATCCAACAACGTTCACCGGCAATTAGTAAACTATTTAAATAATCACCGACAGGATATAATGTTAACCGACAGGATATAATGTTACCTGATAGGATATAATGTTAACCAGTAGGATATAATGTTAACTGATAGGATATAATGTTCACCGGTACCTGCAATAACATGGAAGACACTTGGTAATGTCGAAGACATCATGTGGACACTTTTCCTTGAAGTAATATCATTGGCATATTCTTATTTACAAATTTTCTTTTATCAGCAAATAGGTCTAGGTTATCTAGGTTACACTGGTAGGTTTATCTTTTCCAGATCAGCATGGCATGCTATGGAAATGATTTATTATTATTGTAAATGCATTAAGCCGACATGTTTAATTGGTTACTACATCGGATATTGTATTATTTGTAAAATGTTTTTATTGTAATATCTTGTAGAGCCGACCTACTAAAATTGGTCTTAGGGTATGGTATAAATGTAAGATCTTATTTGTAAGATCAAGTGTGGAATGCAAAAAATATTTAAGGAAAGGTATATGCGAGATCAAGTAGAGATAAACATGGAGACGTCATTTGGAGGTGAAATTAGGTTTTTGTAGAAGCATATCAGAATTACACTGGTACTGAATCCAGCATATGAAGATGCTATTTTGTGCAGTACATTCTCATTGGATTTAACCATCCAACTGTAGTCAGTGTGACTCTCATTTGTGTTTGAGTAGTGAGCTCTAGGCTGTTGGTTGTTCTGCATGTGCAAACCCCTCTTTGTACACTTACTATCTGTAGTAGTATCATCTGATTGTGGGTAAGGTTTCCCACCATGGTTTTTCCCCTTACAGGGTTTCCACATACAAATATTTGTGTCATGTGTTGTGGATGACTTTATGTTTATGTTTCATGCATTAATTCTTACTGGTATAGCAATTTTCTATTAACACTGTCTACTGGTATACTTAACTGTCTTACCGGTATTAAGCAATAAGTTGGTTAACAAGATTTTGGTTTGAATTTATTAGACAACTGATTCACCCCCTCCCTCTCAGTTTTCCCCGGGACCTACAATTGGTATCAGAGCTTAGTCCTCTTTTTTTTTAGAAGTTTAACAACTTGAGGAGATCCAATGTCTACTAATTATTTCAGAAAGGATAGTCCTAAACTTGATGGAACCAACTATGGAATATGGAAAATCATAACGGAGACACATCTGAATTGCATTGGTAAAGACATCTGGGAAGTTACTAAGAATGGTTATACTGCTACTATAGCTGGTCAGCCTGCTCCTATTACTTTAGCTAAAGATGAAGAAAATGATTGCAAAGCAAGAGAAGCACTTTTGAGCGCATTGTCAGATCAACAAATCATGGGATTATTAGATAGATCTACTGCAAAAGCTATTTGGGATCATTTGGAAACACTGAATGAAGGGGATTCCATAGTCAAAATTGCAAAACTTGAAAGCTTCTGAGTCAGGTATGAACATTTGAAAATGGAAGAAGATGAAAGAATTTCTGCTTTTATGGAAAGAGTAAATGAAATTGTTTTAGGTATCAAATGTTGTGGAGGAACCTGGAGTGAAGATGAGATTGTTTCAAAAATCTTAAGAGGTTTTCCACCGGCATATAAAATGAAGGTTACTGCTATTAATGAGTTGAGAACAATGCCTAATACATCGGTAACTAGGGATACATTGATTGGAAAACTCTCAGCTTTTGAAATTGAGGAATTTGGTCTTGTTGCTACTATAAAAATTGATTTGGCCTTCAAAGCATCAACATCATCTGCTCCATCTTTTGACAAATCAGACTGGAGAGCCTTTTATGCAAGAGAACTTGAAGAAACCAGGAAGGAGAATGAGGAGCTTGAAGAACTTGAAGCACTATTTGTAAGAAAAATGCCAAAAGGTCCAATTGGAAGTAAGTATGAAGGTAAAGCACCCTTTAAATGTTTCAACTACAATAAGATTGGTCATATGGCTTCAAGATGCCCTGATAGACATGCTAGACTAAGAGAAGAAGCTAGAAGGACATATAAACCTAATCCTAAATATCAGAGATATAGGTTTAAGAAAAACAAAGATAAATCTTGTTACATTGCTGATGAAGGTGTGACTGATGATTCTGATGAGGATCCAATAGACAATAGATGGGTCTTTGTTGCCATAATAGAAGATCAACCAATACCTATTGCTCCATTGGTAGAACAAGCCCTAGCAACTAAAGTTGAATCAAAGGATGAATGGATTATTGACTCAGGATGCTCACATCACATGACTGGAGACAAAGGCAAATTCTTGAACTTTCAAGAATACAATGGAGGTTTAGTAAGATTCGGAGATGACAAAGCCTGTTCAATCAAAGGTAAGGGTTCAATATCTCTTGATGGTAAACATAACACTAACAATGTTTACTATGTTGAAGGATTAAAACATAATCTTTTAAGTGTTGGTCAATTAGTTGAGAAAGGTTTTCAGTTACAATTTAAAAATGGAAAATGCAAAATCATGAATAGAACTGGTTTGGAAATTGCAACTGGTAATCAGACTAGAGGTAATATCTTTCATTTGAATAACAGTGAAAAGGCATGCTTAATTGCACATATAGATGAAAGTTGGCTATGGAATGAAAGACTATGTCATGTAAATTTTGATTGCATGGTAAAAATCAGTACTTCTAAGGCAGTTAGAGATCTACCTAAAATTGTGAAACCTCATAATACAATTTGCAAGGAATGTCAATTTGGAAAATAGGTTAGAGCTAGTTTCAAGAGTATTCCAAAAAAATCCAATAATGCTCTTGATTTAATTCACACTGGCTTATGTGGTCCAGCTAGAACTAAAAGTTTACAAGGTGATAGATATTTCAAGCTAATTATTGATGATTATTCTAGAATGTGTTGGGTTACTTTTTTTAGAGAAAAATTAGAAGCACTTGGGAAGTTCAAACTATTCAAAGCAATGGTTGAAAATGAAACTGGTAAGAAAATTAAATGCTTAAGATCAAATCAAGGAGGAGAATTCACATCTAGAGATTTTAATACATTTTGTGAAGTTAATGGAATCAAAAGACAATTATCAGCACCTTGGACACCACAACAGAATGGAGTTGTTGAAAGGAAAAATAGAACTATTTTGGATGCAGCAAGAAGTATGTTATCAGAAGCAAATCTACAACATGTGTACTGGAGAGAGGCAGTAAGCACTGCTGTCTATACATTCAACAAAGTTCACATCAAAGGTGAAACCGGTAAGACCCCTCATGAACTATGGTTTGGTAATACTCCTACTCTTAAGTATTTCAGAATTTTTGGATGTTAATGTTATATTAGAAGAGATGATTATATTGGCAAGTTTGATCCTAGAAGTGATGAAGGAATATTTCCTGGTTATTCATCTAAGAGTAAAGCTTATAGATGCTTTCATAAAAGATTACAGAAAATTGTTGAGAGTACAAATGTAAAAATTGATGAACAATTCAGAGGAACTTCAAGGTATATAGACTTTGAACCGGTAAAAGAAATCCAACTAGATACAAATCTATGATAGGAGGTTTACTATATTTGACACAAACTAGACCTGATATTATGAATGCAGAATGTATAGTTTTTAGATTTCAGAGTAATCCCAAGGAAAATCATGAATCAGTAGTAAAAAGGATTTTTTGGTACTTACAAGGCACTACAAATCTTGGATTATGGTATCCTAAAGATGAAAATTTTGATCTATATGCATACATAGATGCAAATTGGGCAGGAGATGTGTATGATAGAAAGAGCACCATTGGAGGAGCATTCTTTCTTGGAAAGAGATTAGTTTCTTGGTTAAGTAAGAAACAGAGGTGTACATCTTTATCAACAGTAGAATCAGAATATGTTGCAGCAGCAACAAACTGTACACAGGTACTTTGGCTTAAGCAAATGTTGAAAGACATAAAGGTAAAATGCAAGGAACCTATTACTATATATTGTGATAACACTGCAGCAATTGATATATCTAAGAATCCAGTATTACATTCTAAAACAAAACATGTTTCTATCAAACTAAATTTTCTAAGGGAAAAGTTGAAGAAAAGGAAATAAAACGAGTTTATGTGAATACTAAAGAATAGCTTGTAGATATTTTTACAAAACCTTTGCCTAAGGAAACTTTTGAGTATCTCAGAGATCAGCTCGGAGTCTTACCTCCACCGGTAGAGACTTAGACAGTTGATGATTGTCATCAATCGGTAGAATTAAATGGACAAATCTTTTATTTCAGTATTTGATGAGGAAGCTACTTCTTAGGGGGAGTAGTTGGCATATTGAATTGGTTGGTATTTTGTACGAACTTGACCTTTTTGTGACTTTGGCACTTGATGTCAAAGGGGGAGAGATATATGGAAAAACATTAAGGAAAAATATATGCATTATCTTTTTGAGATTGGTATTGTAAATAAATCTTTGTTTAAACACATATTACTCCCAGGGGGAGAATTGGTTTTTTTACTTGGCATTTCTATTTTGGCACTTTGATGGTTTTTCCATCTTGTATTGCCATCAATGCCAAAGGGGGAGATTGTTGGTATTTTGGTATGGTTTTGTCATTGATGTCAACACCTACTAAATACACCTACTTTGGAGATCCAACAACGTTCACTGGAAATCAGTAAACTATTCAAACAATCACCGACAGGATATAATGTTAACCGGCAGGATATAATGTTAACGAGCAGGATATAATGTTAACTAGCAGGATATAATGTTCACCGGTACTTGCAATAACATGGAAGACACTTGGTAATGTCAAAGACATCATGTGGACACTTTTCCTTGAAGTAATATCATTGGTATATTCTTATTTGCAAATTTTCTTTTACTGACAAATAGGTCCAGGTTATCTAGGGTTACACCGGCAGGTTTATCTTTTCCAGATCAGCATGGCACACTATGGAAATGATTTATTATTGTTGTAAATGAATTAAGATGACATGTTTAATCAGTTACTACATCAGATATTGTATTATTTGTAAAATGTTTTTATTGTAATATCTTGTAGAGCCGACCTACTAAAATTGGTCTTAGGGTATGGTATAAATGTAAGATCTTATTTGTAAGATCAAGTGTGGAATGCGAAAAAGATTTAAGGAAAGGTATATGTGAGATCAAGTAGAGATAAACACGAAGACATCATTTGAAGGTGAAATTAGATTTTTGTAGAAGCATATCAGCATTACACCGGTACTGAATCCAGCATATGAAGATGCTATTTTGTGCAGTACATTCTCATTGGATTTAACCATCCAACTGTAGTGAGTGTGACTCCCATTTGTGTTTGAGCAGTGAGCTCTAGGTTGTTGGCCTTTCTGCATGTGTAGACCCCTCTTTGTACACTTACTATCTGCAGTAGTATCATCTGATTGTGGGTAAGGTTTCCCACCATGGTTTTTCCCCTTACAGGGTTTCCACGTACAAATATTTGTGTCATGTGTTGTGGATGACTTTATGTTTATGTTTCATGCATTAATTCTTACCAGTATAGCAATTTTCTATTAACACTGTCTATCGGCATACTTAACTGTCTTACCGGTATCAAGCAATAAGTTGGTTAACAAGATTTTGGTTTGAATTTATTAGACAACTGATTTACCCTCCCCCTCTCAGTTGTCCCCAGGACCTACAATGACCATTTATGAACATGGATATATAAAAAGGCTCAAGTTTTTATTCAAGGACAAACAACATGTCACCAACTTGATGGGCAACTATTCTAGGAGAAGCTTCATGAGTAGCAGGACAAGTTGATATATCTCCTCGGGAGGATAATGTAGCATTAGTTGATTGTTGTATCATTTCAACTTGTACATATGCATTATTTCCTTTCTCAAACTTAACCAACCTATCAAGTTCTTTAGGGTTTAATTTATGATATTCATCTAGTGTAATTTGAATCCAAGAGGATTTACAAAATTCAACAATATCAAACGAACCCTTAATCTCTACATATTTCATTAACTGAGGGTCTTGAGGTCTAAAATCATTATTATGAAGTTGAGAAATGATCTCCTTACCTTTGGGGTTCACAATAGAAGATGAAGGAGCACCTTGAGGTTTGCCATTCTATTGATTTCTAGTCAGCACAACATAGGAAGGATCCTCCAAGGTAACCAAAATATCACCTCCTCTTTTTTAATTAGACTCATTCTCTAGCAAGTGGATTTTAGAGTCACCAAGCTTCCTGGGCGATTCTTCTTCACTTGACTCTAGTAGTGTCTCTTTTGAACCAACCAGTTGAACATAATGTACCATTTCCAGACAAGAATTTCCATCATGATCATTAGTAAGGTGAAAGATACACATGTTGGCTTTGGATGGGGATGCCTCAATTGCTAGTCTTTGTTGCGTAGGTGGCAATTGTAAAAGTCTACTTCCAGCTCCTATTGACTAATTTCATACCTTGAAATATCCTAGTAAGGCTGTGGATAAGAAGTATTTGTTTGGGTAATTGTCTCTTCAGGGTTATCATGTCATTCATAAATCATTGAATCACAAGATCAAATGAAGTTGATGCATGTGTCATGGAAGTTTGAACTTCCCTCTTCCACTTTCCTGTAGTGATCAAATCATCTTCTAGTTCTACTACCATTATTTTCACATCAACTAAGGTTGCTACTCTTTTCCTATGGATCAAGAAACCAATCTTAGAGGGCATAGAATTGATGAAAAAGCATTTCAAATTATCATCGGAAGGCCTTTGGTTTTCTGGAATCTTATGAATAATTTTATCAAAGTTAGCAATGAAATCTCTCATAGACTTGAGAATTTCTTTCTTTAACTGAGCTAATTGGGCTAGAAGAGTGTTCATCTTTGGCTAATTTGAACCTAGCCTAGAGTCTAGTTTTAAGATCTTGCCAATTCGTAATTGCACCATTTTATAAATGATAAAACCAATCTGTTGCCACCTTAGTCAATGTTTGTACAAACAATCTCACAGCTACATCTTAATGCTAATTAGCTAGAACACCACAAGAAACATTAAATGCATTCAACTGTTTGCATGTTGAGAACTTTCCATCACCACTGAATTTAGGCAAATGATCTCTTTCTCCTTTTGGAAAAGGATTAATATTTGCACCAAGTGCAAGTTGTCCTACAACAGGGCCCCATGGATTGTTAACAACCATAGGTAAAATGATATTCAAAGGTCTAGGGTTGATTACACTAGGGAAATAAACACCATGTAATGTTAGGGCTTGAAAAGTAGGAGATACATGGGATATAGAAGAGGGAGTTGGAGGTCTACTCTTGTCTCTTCTTCTAGGTGTAAAGGAGGTTAAGAAGTTGGAATATTGGAGTTCCTAAAAAATAGAATCAATCACCGCTGCATGCCTCTGAGATATCATATATCTTCTTGACTCTAGCCTGTTTATAATGCAGTACTCGCTTCAAATAGACAGTCTTACTTATCTTATGATTCTGGTATTTTGGATATGTTGATATAGTTTTGTCATTGATGTCAACACTTATTAACACTTATCAACTTTGGCACTTTGGAGAATTAGCAATGTTAACCAGCAAGCGACTTTATGTACAGTCATCGGTATCTAGTTCATCGATAGGATTTATTATTCACCAGCACTTGGAATGACATGGAAAACACTTGGTTATGTTGAAGACATTATTTGGACACTTTGTCTTGGAGATTTGTTCATTGGTATATTCATGTTTGCATATTTGTTGTTATCGGCAAATAGGTCTAGAATAAGCACCGATAGGCTTATCTATTCTAGATCAGCATGGCATGCTTTGAAGATGATTTATCAATGTTGTAAATTCATTAAGCTGACATGTTGAATTAGATATTGCATCGGTTATTGATTCACTTGTAAATTATTTTTATTGTAATATCTTGTAGAGTCGTCCTACTAAAATTGGTCTTAGGTTATGGTATATATGTAAGATCTTATTTGTAAGATCGATATGCAATTGGGAAAAGGAATTGTAAGAAGGTATATGAAAGAATAAGTAGAGCTATACACATAGACATCATTTGAAGGTGAAGGAAGGTTTTTGTGAAGGCATATCAGAACTACACTGGTACTGCAATTAACTGACAAACTGTCTACCGGCATAAAGTTTTGTTTAATGGTATTAAGCATTAAGTTTGGATAAGTTATTTTTGGTTTGAATTTATTAGACAACTAATTCACCCCCCCTCTCAGTTGTCTCTGGGACCTAACAGATTCATCCTCTAGTCTTATCATTGGACTCCCCAGCAGAGTCGCCAAAAATCTATTGGTTAACAGATTTAGCCTTTCATAATTTTATAGTAAATGACTCATGTATGCACTTAGTTTTGTGAAAGACAAATAGAACCAATAGTTGGGTAATCCAATGAATCGCTTACCCTCTGCATAAGGGTGCAACTTCTTGTTTGATGTTTAATGAATTTTTAAACACACAAATATTAACTTAACTTTTAACCAAAAAGAAAGAAAAGGCTTTTCACATTCATCAGTCAACAACACATGAATGTTAGGAAGATAAACACTCTATATGTAAACCCACAAATTTACAATAAAAAAATTTATTTACTTCTTAGAATTTCTAATTAAAGAAGGAATAAAATTATGGACTCTGATTGAGTCTCTCTCATGTCTTATAGGACAAGAGGAATCAGACCCACACAAAGTTAAAAAAGGAATTACTAATCACATTCATTCATAGACATATGAAAAGTGGATAATCAAATAAGCAATAGATTTATCCCAATAGAGATTCTCTTTCTTCATTCAAAAACACTGATTTGAAAGTTGTTGAAAATGTCCAATTTTATTCACTGATAAAGCGTGCATTCATTTAAAATCAACAAGTATTTAAAACAATGTTTGTCAGTCTTTATAAAATTTCCTAACCTTTTTAAAGTCTTTTTCCATAAATATATAGCTAAACTTTCTACCCTAACCACTCAGTAACCATATAGTTACACTGCTTTGCCCGAGGGTAAGTTATATAGTCTATTTTATTTAAACTAACTTATAAAACCATTCTTTGACTAAAAACAACAAAAAGGAAAGAAAACACGGAAACAATTATTCAACTCATGGCAATGGGCGACCGGTTTGATCCTTCTTCCACTTCATGAATGTCGTCGTGAATTGATGGATGACAGGTTCATTTGGAGTGCCTACGTGTAAAATCCATTGTTGCCAAACCTCTTTATCATGGCACACCTATTATACTTTATCAACATGGTTGTTCAAATGATTTATGCATAAAATAGTGAAGATTCAATTTTAGCAATGGTGGAGAAATCTTTCTTTGTGACCACTGTTGCATTTCTGACTGTATCAATTTGCACTTCATAAGATTTTCTTATGGCATCAATGGTATCAATGGTTTGTCCATCACCCTTCATATATTTCACTCCAATGCATTTCAAATCATTAAGCATGTTTTGTATCAATTCAGACAATTCTCACCCAAGTTCAACAAATTCCTCATAGCCCTATTTTATTACTGAATTTCTCCATTCAATGTTCATTTTGCAAATATACAAAACATTACCGTCGAATCCCTGTAAAGGCTTGTTTGCAAGGAACTTCATTACACCATGCTTATCCGTGCCAAATTATTTTGAAAAGACTTAATTCTGACAATTCATTAATTACAAGTCTTTTCCCACCAATCCTTCCTTGAAATAGTTATTCTCAAGTACAACTCTTCATCATGACTCATTCTCTTGGAGTTCACCTTTTAAATCCAAAATATTCCCTCCATGTTGATGCTTTGTCATTTTCATGTCCACCATTTTTATGTCCAGAGCTAATCAATCATTGAACTTTGAACTTTGAACCCTCCGAGAAGTAGTTCAAAAGAATAGAACAAGGACAAACCGAGACAAAGACACCACAAAGCCGTGGGTTGTGTGTAAAAAGACAAGACTTTGACAAGACTCGACTTTCTCAACTTTGAAATTGAACCTTGAAATTTTGAAAAGGTTCAATAGTTCAAGTCCAATGACAATTGACACCAAGACCATTAAATTTTAATTAGAACAAAGTCGTGACACAACATTCTCTTCTTGAACTTGAACCTTGAACTTTTGAAAAGGTTCAATTGAGAGGTTCAGTCCGAGACAAAATTTAAAAAAATGAAAACTAAGAATTACACATACCCAGAATAAATAAACACTCCTTATTTTAAATAACATGAGAACAAAAATGCCTCAGGAAAATGAGGGTAACAATTTTGATGAATTCTCCTTATTAGTTAAATACCACACCTATTGAGACATGTGTCCCTTTTATACAAGGATAGATTTTACAATCTCCATACCTTCATATACTATTATGAGTTCATCTAGAAAAAAGGAAGTTCATAAATGATATGGGTAGGTAGCATTTTTCCATCCATGTAAAGATAGCCAACTAAAAGAGAGGTTTAAAACCTTACACATTTATTAATAAAATATAAAAATGCACTTTAAGAGGTGATTTTTCCTCCTTTTGTGACACATACAAGTAAAATGACCTACATTATAGGATGAATATTTTTGTGTCAGTCTATCCAACTAGCCCTCATTTATTTGAACTAAAAAATTATTTAATATTCTATCTTCCTCATCATTTTGATTATTTTGAATCCTAGATTAAAATTTCTTAACATCATTTATTTTTATGATTAATAAAAGTAGGATAGGCCCATACCTTTACATATTCGTTAGAAAGTGCCATCTAGGGCACAAAATAAGTGCACACCTAAAAGAAAGAGTCCAAAATAGAATGAAAGAAAATACCAATAAAAACAAAAAGGACTAAAGACAAAACCAGTTACCAAAAACTACCCTAAACTAACCCAAAACTAACCAACCACCATAGACACAAAGAGATGGCCTACTAGTCAGTGGCATTACTTTCTTTCCAATCCTTACATAAAATAAGGAATTTATCAAAAAAAGAAATTATTTTGTTGAAATCATTAGCAGAGATTGGGAAACTTAAATCAAGAGTATCCTTAACCAAATACATAGGGTGCTCCATAGAAATTAAAGGTGAAAGAGCATGCATTTTCCATTTGGATTTCCTATGATCAGCATCCTCCTGTATAACCATCATGGAGGCTAAACTTTTTAGAACCTTCTCCTTGTTTTTATTGTATATTTTCTCAATTTTGTCTTTTAGGAACTCCTGATTTTCTTTTAAATCCAAAACCATCCTGTCCTCATTCTTGTACAACACCTTTTCTAAGAGATCCTTTATCCTTTCTTCCACTTTCTCCTAATTTTCTATTTTCTTAGCCATATTACTTGCTTCTTTCCAAAAACATTTATATTTTAAGTTCATGACCCATTTGTCCTCTCTAACCCCTACCTTGCCCCAACCACAAGTATATTTATTTTCCTAATAGCCACACCAAACTATGAAAGGATCCATTTGATAATAAGATCCTACCACTCCTCATTCTCTTCTAGCCTTAAGATAGTGGTCTCCAAATTAAAAGGTCTCTTTTCATAGTTAGGAACCTCCAACTGAGGGGTAATAGGGCTCTTTTCATGGATAGTTTCCTCTAAAGACTTTGGAGACAATAAATATTTTAATAATACAAAGACTCTAATCCCTCCACCTCCTCCTCATCACTAGACTCAAACACCTCCACATTCTAAAGGTCTAGTAGAGGGATTCTGCTTCACTTCTCTTAAGTGCTTAAACTAGGTGGGGACAAGTGTTTGTTTAGAAGAGGAACCAATAGAGGTATTTTTAGCGATCGGAACCCTAAAGATCTTAGTCACCAAATTTGGGTCTCGTACAAGGTCAGGAAGAGATGGCTGGGAGCCACCAAGAGGGTTTCAAGAAAGGTGAAAATTATGAAGCCTAATAATCAAACCCTAATGAAGGGGTAGAGAGTTTTTAGCCATAGCCCCAACCATGGATTATGATAAAGAAAAGTAAAACTAGTAAGAAAAATTCATCCAGATACCATACCTTAGATGGTTTAGCATAGGGAATATGTAGGCGTGAAATTCTTTGAAGCATCACTCCAAAGTAAAATATTTAATTAATAGCAGGGGTGCGTCTTTCCACTTGCTGAGGAGATCCTCCTTATTGTATCCACTTTTGCAATCTTGACACTCCTCCACCCGCCTTGAAGAAAGATTTGAATTCTTTCTTATAAGATCCCTTTGGATTACTAGCTATGATAAATCCACCTTGTAGAAGCCCAATAATAATGGAAATCAAGTCTAGGGTGACTTTGAAGGCAACCTTCCCAATCTTCACTTGTCCTTTTTACCAAGCCTAAGAAAAGCTCTTTGAAATCTCTAGATAAAAAACCCTACATACCCTCAACATAGATTCCATTTAAGTATATTCTACCAAAGCTTCAACTTTCTTTTGAACTCTTCATAGGTTTCTAGTTCCATTTGAAATAAATCCCCTCCCATTTCAAGTACAAAGAGCTTTGGAGAAAAAACCAGTTAGGAAGTGTGAAAATGAGCTTCTTGAAAATAATAGCGCTTTTGAGAAAGAAGGATAGTGACACTATCCTTTGAGAAGGATGTCTTCCACCTTAGAGAAAAATGACTAGCCAAAAAGATGGCTAAAAAGGTGATAATGGAAATTTTTTAATTATGATCGATCATTAATATTTTTGTGCTCAAAGATCGCCACATGAACCACATCTCGTAATTCATTGATATTCTCCCAAATTTTAAAATCCTTGGAAAACAGACCTAGAGATGCTAGCCTATGTGCAACTTTGGTGCCCTCCCTTTTTGTGTGGTGTATGATCTAATTCCTCAAATAAGGGACCTACACTGGCTCACCATATCCTCACACATAGAATTTGGCATTGCCACATTCTTTAGGAAGAGAATTGTATTTATTTAGTCACATTCTGTATTTATACGATTGCATTTCCTTTCTTTAATAATGATTAGACCATAGTAGATGGCTACCATTTTGAAAAAAGTGGATATCTAGAAGCCCAAATTGACTATGTATACTAGGACAATATTATTCTTATGGTCTTAGACCATGCCAACACCACCCACCTCACCTAGGTTCCCTCTGGTCAAGTTGTCAAAGTATAACTTCAACCAACCAGAATTGGGGGGGACACATTTGGTTGAAATTTTGAAATCTATAGGTGGGGCTGTAAATCTAGCCAAATAGTCAAATAAACTCTAATTTTTGGCCACTTGCCAATCTAGGCCTATGGGGGGACACATGCGTTTAATTTTCCTATAACAATTCAAATTTTCCTTAATAATAGATATTATGAAAGTAGTGATCACCTCCTAGCCACTCTTTTTATCCCTAAAGATTCTATGATTTCTTTCTTTCCATAGACTCCAACTAGAATGAAAAAATTCTTGCCACTAAAGCTCATTAATAAGGGGATGATTTGAGGGGAGGGAATAGTTGGACGTACATTATTTTATATCTCCAGTCCAAACCCAACCGACAAGTAAAAGGTTTGATACCATTTTCCTAACTTTCCAAGAAAATTCACAATGAAACAATATGTGATTGATACCTTCCTCTTCCTTTCCACATAACACACATTTGTTAACAAATTAAAAACCACGTTTTCTAAGATTGTCAATAATGAAGATCTTACCATGAAAAGACATCCACCAAAAGAAACACACTTTAGGAATCATGCACATTCTCTATAAAATCTACCAATTAAAATTTGGGCGAGGGAAAGGAGAAGCCAGGTTAAAACTAGAGCTAACCATATACTTGCCATTTTTGGAAGGGGCTCAGATCAGTATGTCCAATGCATCCATCCAAAAGAACTTGACATTGTTAATTATCTTGAAGAGTTCCATAGCCACCTTTCATAAAGGACAATCAAAATTATATGGATGCAAATTTTATTTGGGTGGGGAAGAGACAAGGATCTAGTAATCCCTCACAAAGATACCCTGTCTAGGCTTTAGAATATCTTCAATGACATAACAGATGGGATGGAATTCTAGAGAGACAAAGGAGACCCATGGATATTTTCAAAATTGCACCCTATGACCATTACTAATTTTCCACTAAATACCTTCCAAGAGGATGTCTTTATTTTTTATTAGATTATTTCAATCATGGGATCCCTATGGAAGATCCTCAACGGATAGAAAGGAATAATTGTCCCTTTTGTTGAGATACATGAAATTTATAACATGTGTCCAATCCACATTTTTATATAGAAGGCTCGAGCCAATTTTAGCTAGAAGAGAACAATTCAAAGAATGGAAAACATGAATACTTAGGCCACCAAATCTTCAATTATAGAACTCTTTACCCAAATTGAGAAGGGACATTCTGTTCTTCTACTCAAGACTTAACCAAAAAAATCTTCATTGGATCTAATCTAATATCTTTTCCCAAGATGTTGGAATATGAAAGAGAGAGAGTATATAGACCATCGAGCTTTAGAGAGATGATTTCATGAGATGAAGCTTATCCATATTACTAAGAAGTGCACCCTTTAAACTAAACAATTTTCTCTAAATAATTTCAAGAAAACCAATCTAAATTGAATCCAGCACCTTCCTAGAAGTCAAAGCAAGACCTAAATAAGAAGAGGGAAGGGAAGCGATCTGAAAAATTTAATATTTTAGTAATACAGACATAGATATCATTAGGAATATTCATTAAACACAAGGTTCTCCTATCTAAATTATTTTTTTGCCTAGATGCATGAGCATAATTTGAGAGTAAGGAAAATAGTCATCCTTTAGCCTATGACACTAAAGCTTCTCCAAGTAAAAGAGTTTTCTCCATAAATTTCTAGTGGGAAATGATGAAGGGATTAGAAGAGGGTTTAATACCTTTAAGAATACCTTGGAGTACAAGCTTATGAATATTATGACCAAGAACATCTACCAACAAGATGAACAGGTAACGGGATAAAGGATCACCCTATCTAAGACCTCCAAAGGAGGAAAAAAATCCATTTGGGGAAACATTCACCATCACAGAATAAGAGGGGGATTTAACATAGGCTTCAATAAGCTTCAAGAACTTTACTCTGAAACCAAACTTACTTAAAATTGGGGAGAGAAATGGTCATGAAACCCTATAATCATAGGCTTTTGATATATCCAGCTTCAGTAGCATACCCTCTTTTTTATTATTCTCCATAAAATGGAGAGTTTCATGGACAACCAGAGAGGCATTAGAGATCTGACATCTAGGAACAAAGCCTTTTTGATTGCCATGGATAAGTTTACCAAGAAAGGCCTTGATGCAATTGACAAAAAAAATTGAAAAAAATTTATAAAGCATATTACAGAGACTAATAGGCTTGAATTTATACATATGATTGGCCCCCAACTTTGTAGGGATTAAAACAATAATTTTTTTATTAATCTATTTAATAAATCTTGTAGAAGACATAAATTTTGTCACTGCCAAAGTTTAACTTGGACCCACAATGTCCTAGTATTGTTGGAAGAAGAAGGGGGGAAATCCATGGGGACCCAAAGATTTAAAAGGCCCAAAGGAAAAGGAAACATCTACCTCATTATCTAAAACTCTCCTTTCTAAGAAGCACAAGTTAAAATGGTCAATAATCTTAGGTACGTCCTGAATAAGTCTTTCCAAAACTTCCACTAAGACTTGATCCAAGGGAGCCTGGGGGTTAAGAAAAGAAAAAAAATCCTCCTAATTGATGTTCTCGAGATTAGAGAGAAGGGTACCATTAGCACCATATAATTCTTAAATTCTATTCATTTTATGAGTGGTAGATTAATGGAAGAATTTAGTATTCTTGTCACCCTCCTTGATCCATTAAATTTTGGATCTCTTCTTCTGATAGATTTCATCTTCAACCAATAAATTATGAAGATCAATAAGAAGGGTATTCTATCTATCCTACCTAGCCAAGGAGGCACCCAAGGATTTGATATCTTTTTTAATTAGATTAATTTGAGACTACAAATCCTTCTTCTACTCAAAGATATTCCCAAAGGAAGCTTCACTCCATGAGAACATACTATTTTGAAGGAGACTCAACTTACATAAGACTTTGAACATAGTAGTACCATGAACCTTGAAAGCCCACCAATGAGAAAAAGGGGCCTTAAAGTTTAAAAAATGCAGCCACATAATATCAAAGCAAAAGGGGAACCTAGTATTGGGACTAGTGGAGTCCCATTGCAAAAGGATAGGGTAAAGGTCTGAGCCAAATCAAATAAGAGAGGATAGATGAAAATTCCAAAAAATATTCCAAGAAGAATAAGTCACATACCTATATAGGCTCACCTAAATAAAATTATCTCCAAAGAATAGATTAGACTAAGTATAATTTCTATCCTCAAGATCTAGATCATAAGAGACCCCTTCACCAAGAACTCATGAAGGTCATGCATACTATCAGAAAAGTCAGGAGCACCCCCCAATTTCTAAAAGGGGTATAATGGGGAATTGAAGTCTCCCATCATTATCTAGAAGGAATCTCTGAAGGATTATCTATAAGATGATAATATTCTAAAGATCTCTCCTCACAATAGCATTGTTGGGGTTGTAAATATTAGTAAGAGTCCACTTTTCATTACACATCTTATTCTCAAACTCTATAGATTGAAAACCTTTATCCTGAAATCTTAGAGACCCCTCCAAAAGGAAGGGTTTCCATAAAACTACAAGGCCACTAGAAGCACCCTCCACACTCAAGGCATGAGCATTAGGAAAAGGCCATAGAAAATTAATTAACTTTATAAAAACATGTAAACTCATCTTAGTTTCTTGAAGAAGTAAGATATTAGGTTTTTTACTGAAATTTATTTGTGGCGGCCATAAAGTCCCTACACATTATAGGAGAGGATCTCTATTTAGAAGAGAGGCTATAACAACACTACTCAAGAGTACTTTGATAGCCATTAGCAACATAACGATCAACCTCTGACTATCTGATTTCCTTAACATGCTTCCTAACAACCTTAAAATGCCTCCCAATATTACTCAATTTATGATAAGAAAATGATGGGCTACCAACACTTGTAGCCCTAGAAAAAGAAAAAGCTTTGTTAGTGGGGGAGTGAGGTTGTTCTAGCTGAGAGGCCCTTGACATAGAATCTGACATGAAAGGGGCCACATGCTAGATTGGGGAAACAACAATAAGGGATACAAGATCTTGAGACATCCCAAATAGATTAGGCGCTATAGGGGAGCCATGAGGAAGAAAGGGGACCATGTCCAACCTCTTAGATGAAGAAGGAGCTACAAGAGCCATCTAACAATAATTATGCTTCAAAAAATCATTCACAAATTTAGGAATAGGAATCCTTACCTCCAAAGAGACTTTAGGAGGGGAGAGGCCATCCCCAAGAATGGAAGGGGCCAAAACCACATCCATATTACCAATGCTTGTTGAATCCTTGGATAGATCCTAAACCAACCTCTTCTACTAAGGAGAATGCATAGTGGACAACTGACTCGATTTCAAAGAATCCATCACCATCGAGTCTAAGGGTCTCTTATCCTTAACCTTATAAGAGGATTTGGGCTTCCTCAAAGGGAACTTATTAGACAAATGACCAACTGATGAATAATGGTGAAAAAGAGGATTAAATTTTTATATTCCAGTGGCTGAGTCCAAGCACCAAGATGAGACTTAAGGTTTATAGTGACTGATGGAGTTGTACCAAGGGCTATACAAACACAAAAGTGCACATAGACAAGCCTCTACCTTTGCTTGGTGATATCATCAAAAGATATGTACATGCCAAATAAGTTAGTTATGTTGGAAAGAGACACTGCATAAGTGTAGATAAGTGTATGGGAGTTGTCATTTATCGCAAACTAGCTCAAAGATTCCATTTCTATTCTATTTATTCATCCTACCGGAAGTATGACGTCCAATTTTTCTAAATTCTGGAAGGTGGAACAATATTTGACAGTACGGGAGTATTTTGAGTAGAACTTCACTTTTGTTACACATTTTTATTTTTGGTGTTATAGGAAGTTGAATGGATCTATGGAGTTGCTTATTCCATAATCTTAGCCTCTTGCGTTGTCTTTCATGCAAGATTGAAGATCTGATATTCAACATTTCAGGAAGAACAATGCTATTTGGCTGAGTAGTGATGTAATGTGTTGTGTGAAATTATTAGAATGATTTTAATGAATGATTTTATGTTTGAGGTTACTTGGCCAACATGTGGGAAGCATGTAGTCAATATATTTTAGTCTGCATATGTATTTGTGATCAGATAATGCAGACACATCTTACATGTTTCATATTTTGCAATTGTTCTTGAAGTCAACTTGTTGGTGAGAAAAATTCATGTTGCGGATATATATAAGAGATTGTAAAGTTAATTTTATATATCAAAGAGTGTGCAAATGGTGTGTATGTGTGATTGTGTGTAGTTCCACATGCACAATTGAAGGACTTTTTCTCCAAATTAAAGAAGATCAATATAATAGAGCAGAGAGTCTCAAAGGAATGAGATAGTTGTATTTTGTGCTTAAACTAGAACTATACCACGTATTTATAAATGCTAATTTATAGTTCAATCTTGTTGTTACCTTTCATAATTCCCTTGAAAGGTAGTGTTCTTGAAGACATGTGTATTCCTATATAAACTTTTCACATACTTATAACAGAGTATTATCTTACTGTGAGTAGGATTCCCACCATGGTTTTTCCCTTGACCGGGTTTTCCACGTACAAAATATTGATGTTATGGTGGTACTTTTGTGTGTGTTTTTCTTATGCTTATCTCTCTTATTCATTTGCATTAAATGGTTTGAAGAACTAGTTAAAAATGTTAAAAGTTACAGAACATTGATTCACCCCCCCTCTCAGTGTTCATTGATTCCAACAATTGGTATAAGAGCCTAGTTCCTTGGAGGAAGCCTAATAGCTTGAGGAAGATCTGGGAAGGTGAATCAATGGATTCCAATAGTCTTAGAAAGTAACTGGTCGGTACTCTTGAAGATCTTGATCATGCTCAAGCTGAGGTCTGACAAGTGAAAGTAAACCTTTAAGATGTTGAAAAATTCATTGAAACATTAAAGGATAAATTGAACAAGTCAAGGGAAAAGAGAAAGGAACTTGTTGATCAACTTAAGCAGAAAGAAAGAAACAAAATTGATGAAGAAGCCTTGAAGGAAAAGATAGAAGAATGTGACAGACTTGCTAGAGCTAATACAGTCCAGAAGAATGAAATGGAAGCCATTGTGATGAGATTGATAAGAGAGATTGAAGAAAGAAAGAAGAATGAGGAGAAGCTTGCTCAGTCCTTGAAGGAAAAATTTGAAGAATGTTGTAGATTTGAGAGTGAGAATGGACAACCAAAGCTTGACCTACAAGATGCTAGATAACATGAGAAATATCTTGAAAGGTAGATTGATTATTATTATTATATGTGATATTTGTATTGCAAATGAGTACAAGGAGTAGTTCTAAGTAATATCAGCCAAGCTTAATGAGATGCTTGCAAGTTAGAAGAATCCAAATGATACTCAAGGTCTCGAATTTAAGAAAGGTGAAAGCTCCAAATTAGCACAACTAAAGAACAACTCAAAAAGTTCTCTGGTAAGGCAACCTAATGCTCATAAATTCAATGGTAATTTTTTTGTTCGTAGTAAATTTGGTCATATGTCTAGGCAATGAAGAAATAGGATGAACAATAATGGTCCATCTTTTACTTGTCAATGTTTCAATTGCAATAAGTATGGTCATAAGACAAATGTATGTAGAAGTGTGATGAGTAACTTTCAGAATAGGAGAACTGTTATATTCTATTCTTGTGGAATATTTGGACATAGTGCTAATCAATGCAGATCAAGGATAAATCAAGGAAATTTTAGACCTAATCAGAGGAACAATATTGTTTTCTATAATTACAACAAATCTAGTCACATTGCTAAGTTTTGTAGAAGCAAGAATGTAAACAAGAAGGCTTTGAGGCTCTTAAAGATAAGAATAAGAATTCAAAGTCAAATGAGAAGGGAAACAAAAAAATTGAAGAGATCAAAGATCAAATGCAGAAGAAATGGGTGAGAAAGAGTGACTCAGATGCAGGAAATGGATCCGCACTTGATTCAAGCACTGCAAATTCCTCTGGGAATTAGATTATAGCATCTGGTTAAAGGGGATTTTTCATGCCAATCCAATTCTCCCTGGTAGATGTTGGTTTTGGATGATCAACAATATGTTGGAAACTATGTTTTGATAATGTAGATGTTCATGATGCATTTTCGGAAGATTTGAGCCAAAATGAAGGTCCATAGAAGAAAACTCTGTGAATGTAGGGTATTCAGAAGAGTTAGGGCAAAGAGAATTTATTATACCTAAAATTTAGGTATGTGGTGGATAAAAAGCAACTGAACCTCTCATTTCTCACTTTACATTTGAAGCAAGAAAGAAGTAGAGTGTGGGGAAGGCAATTTTGTTGAGATTCCAAACCAAAAGAGATATTTGTCAAAGAGATCTTGCAACCAATTGAAGATGCAAAATTTATCTCTGAGTTTGAAATTTTTTAGTTTGAGACCTAAATTTTCTAATATGGCATCTACTGGTGTTGTGACCCCTCTAGTAGTTGATGTAATTGAATGAGCAAGACAAAAACTTCAAGAAACACCCCTACAAGTTGATGGAAGACAATCTGAATGGGGAATTTTCATTGGTCCCATATGGAGTTTCACTTGTGGAGGACATAAGGGTTTACAATCATTGCAATATTGAGGAGCTTGGAAACACCCAAATATTGAAACTTTACATAGATCATATGATTGATGAGATGGGAAACTTAAAACCAGAATTCAAAATGCTCAAGGAAAAGGGTTTCATATAGTTAAGGAATTTTCCTGGTTTTGATGAACCTGAGTGGGTTCGATATGTCTTGAGCAGAATGCATGATGAGTTCATGTGGCTTGAAGAACCATACAAGATCACCAAGACAACAATCAAGGTGGTGAGTTGTTTGAATTAGACTGATGTAGTACTTGGTCTAAGAAATTTGAAAAACCAAATAGTCATGGAAGTAACCGGTTCCCAATTTGAAAAGAGCGAAATGACCATTAGTGACATAATTGAATATGACATCAGATTTTCATCAATGGTGATAGGATCCAAAGTCTATCAATCTAGCTGGGACAATTCAGTATCCTATATGACCATCTATGTTGCTTACCGAATCTTGAAGGAAGATAAGATGAATGACTTGTGTGAGGTGCTCCAGAGTGAGCTTTTGAGAAGTCTAAATAAAATCAAGCAAGAAAAGAAGCATGTGTTCAAATTCAGCACTTTGATTATCTGTCTATACTTCTGCTTTATGAATGAGATTCCGGGAGTAGAAATGTTCAATGGGCCTATGACATGTCAGTGGCTATGCAGATTAAAGAGACACTTCAAGATCTAGGAGATTTACAAGCACAAAAAGGCATACTTTGGGGATACTTCAAGATTTTTCAAAGCATCATGCAAAGAACATAAAGGATTCCTAGAGAGACAGTTGAGAAGTATCAATATATTATATGCTTTATGGTAGACATTGACCAATGCCTTATTGAAGCCATTGAGCCAAGGACTTCATGGATAATTCCAATGGGGAATGCATTCGAAGGACATGTACTTGAGGCATATGCTCAACACATTTTGAGAAAAATGGTCGATAAGTTTGAGGAGAGGTTAGACACATATAAGGAAAAGAGCTTGAGCCTGGATTCTCAGTTCAAGAAACTTGAGATATAGAAGAAGGTAAGGAAGGAGGTGGAGCAATTGGCTGAGAGCATGAAGATCACCAAAGAGGCAGTCTAGAGAGCTAGAGAGAAGAACATCTTGAAGGATGAAGATATGGTCAAGGCCAAGGAAGCCAAACCAAAAACACCTCCATCTAAGCCAAGGTAGAAAAGGAGTTCTACACCCTCCTCCGGTGCTCATAATCCACCCAATTCACTTAATCCTCAATCCCAACCATTTGATGGAGCACTTTAGAGGAAGAAAGAGAAACCAAATAGAGTTTATGTGGGAGCCCTTGCAGAAGAAGAGGATATTGAATCTGATGAAGTGGTAAAAGAAGTGAAGAAAAGAGCTATAGCTTCCAGGGTTGTCAAGAAGATACCATCTGATGAGGGGTAGCCTAGAAAGAAGCCAAGAGCTGAAGAAGAATAATCAGGGATAACACTCAAGCAAGTGAAGGAAGTAATAACTGAACAAGGTAATCTCAAACTACTTTCTCAATTTTATGATCTATTGGATGACAAAGGGAAGTGATCATTGGAAGAGGCCACAGTTGTATACTTGAATGATTATAATAGGGCTCTCATTAAGATTGTATTAGAAGTTTCTAAGAGCTTATATGATCTCTCAGAATTAAGGAAAGAGACAAATAGATTAGAGGAAGAGAGGATAATGGAGTATGTGTTAGTACAAATTTGTTCGGTAATCACTAAAATGGAAATAAATAGAATTCTTAAATAGATCAAAGAAAAGTTCAGAAGCAAGTCAAGGGTGAAAAAAATAATCATTGGGAAAAATGAATAATTCCACAAGGAGAATGAACAAATTTTGAGGGAAACTCTTTAGAAGTACCAGTTTCAAGTGACTCCTGATAAATCTCAAGAAGATGTTCAAAATTCTACTCTAGAAGTCAAAGGAATGCCACTCCTAGGAGATGACCCAAAATTTGTTGAACCGGGAGAAGAAATAGCCCAACAGGTTGACAAAGATGCTCAGAGAGATGTAGGAGTTGAGGATTCTATAGCTATGGGAGCTGATGTGAGTCGAAAGGAAGTTGATGTGGGTGAGGGAACTCAGAACTATCCAGTGGTAATTGTTGAACCTAAGGAGGAAGCAAAGAAGGTAATGGAGATAAAGAAGGGAGTAGAAGAAATAGAAAACAAGGTAGATAAAATTCCACTAGCAAGAGACACTATGGAATCTAAGAAGGGGAAGCAAATCATGACTGACATAGACTTCACCCAAGGCCCCCTAAATCTTGACTCTCTATCTCCTATCCAGACACTCAAAATAGTTGCACTTTCTCAAGCAAAAGAAACTGAAGACTTACTAAAATATCACACAAAGGATAGTAAGGTGATATCATTGGAAATGAGTGTTCTTAAGAAAATTTTCCATCCTTCAAGAAAGAATCATCTAACACACCCTCAGGTAAGCTAAAGAGTTTTCTCAAGTCAGTTGACTCTCATTTTGAATCATTAGAGAATGTTGTTGAGGAAAACATTCTAAGAAATTGTAATGCTATGAGGATGAGGAAAGTTCTAAAAATGATTGAGGGAGAGAGAATGATTTTGGTCACCTATGTTAAAGGCATTCAAGATGCATTGGCCAAAGGAGGAAGAGTCTACAATTCATGCCTCTTATTGCCTAAGTTCACTACTGAGGTTGACAAGAAGATAAAGGAACATGAAGCAAAGATGGCTAGCCTATCTCAATCTAATGATTCTCAGTCCATTTTTGCAAGCAATAGAGAAAACTAGATGATATTTCTACTTGATAGAATCAAGAGTTTGAGTCAGAAGAAGGATCGAATTGTAGGAAGAGTGGGAGAGCTAAGGAACCTAATCACTCCTAGGTTAGACAGCTTACTTAGAAGTCTACAAAATGCTCAGAATGTATTGAATAAAAGTGCTCCTACAGATCTTAGGGAAGAAGAGATGCATGCATATCTATTCAATGCCCTCATATCTATTTTGGAGAATCTAAAGAAGGGATGGGATGACGATTTTCAATCATTGAAGAACATTTTTGCAGATATCTTCAAATTTTTTTAAGATTTGAGAAAATTTTGGATATGCAGATACTTGCCTTTTTCATTGATGTCAAAGGGGGAGATAGGGAAGTGAAAAATGGTGTATAGTCTCAGAGGACATCTGTAGATGTTTTTATTTTTGCATGTTTGCAATGTATGATATTTTTGGTTTGACACTTAGTCATTTTTCACTAAGTGTTGCCATCAATACCAAAGGGGGAGATTGTTGGCAAAAGACAATGCATAAGTGTAGATAAGCGTATGGGAGTTGTCATTGATGGAAACCCAACTCAAAGATTACATTTGGATTGTATAGATTCATCCTATCGGAAGTATGAAGTCCAATTTTGCTTGTCTGAAAGGGGGAAAAATATTTGACAATGAGTATTTTGAGTAGAACTTCACTTTGGTTGCACATTTTTCTTTTCAATGTTATACGTAGTTATTTGGATGTCTGGAGTATCTTATTCGATAATCTTAGCCTCTGCTATTGTCTTTCATGCATGATTGAAGATCCGATATTTGGCATTTCAAGCAGAACAGTGCTATTTGGTCGACTAGTGATGTATCGTGTTGTGCAAAATTATTGGAATGATTTTGATGATTGGTTTTGTGTTTGAGGTTGCTTGTCTGACATGTGGGAAGCATGTAGTAAATTTTTTTGGTGCACATATGCATTTGTGATTGGATTTCGCTGACACATCCTACACGTTTCATATTTTGTAAGTGTTCTTGAATCCAACTTGTTGGTGAGCTAAATTCATGTTGCAGGTATATATAAGAGATTGGAAAGTTCATTTTATATATCACAGAGTGTGTCAATGGTGTGTATGTACAATTGTGTACAGTTCCACATGCGCAATTGAAGAAATTTTGCTCTCGATTAATGGAGATTAGTAGAATAGAGAAGAGAGTCTCTGAGCAGTGAGACAATTGTATTTTGTGCTTGAATACCTTTTATCCAGTATTTTTGTTACCTTTTGTAATTCCCTTGTAAGGCAATGAGACTTCAAAATTTCATTTGTATTGAGTAGTGAGATCTAGGTAGTGTCCTTGAATACATGTGCATTCCTATGTAAACTTTTCACATACTTCTAACAGAGTATTATCTTACTATGGGTAGGATTCCCACTGTGGTTTTTCCCTTGACAAAATTTTCCACGTACAAAATCTTGATGTTATGCTAGTAATTTTGTGTGTGTTTTTCTTATGCTTATCTTTATTATTCATTTGCATTAAATGGTTTGAAGAACTGGTTAATAAATTTAAAAGTTACAGAACATTGATTGACCCCTTGTTTCAGTGTTCATTGATTCCAACAGGTTAGACCAACAATAATCTCCTCATCCCAAAAATCCAAAGGCAGTTGGAGATGGACCCAAGTTGTTAGAGTATTCAGGTATTTACTTGATTAATTAAACATTCTTTGTTTAATTATTTAAGTTCCCTTTATCTCTTTTACACTTAAGCTAGCTTTAGGTGCATATAATTAATTATTTTAACTAATTATTATGTGCAAACCTAGGTTTTCCCTTTTTAGGGTTTCTTGACCTATTAAAGGTTGAGTTCTTTCTTTTCATTGTAAGAATCACATTACATATTTTTGTGAATATTGAGCTCTTTCTTTTTGAGCATATTCTCTATGTTTTGTATGTCCTTCAGATTTTGCTTCATTGCTTCTCCTTGTAATAGGTTATTCAGCTTGTAGAAGATCTTTAGGCTACTGTAGGGTTGTATTTCTCAACTCCTATATGGTATAAGAGCTTCAGATCTGCAGTTGCTTGTTCTTGTTTTGAGAATTTTTGATTTGGAAGCAGATTTGGGGTTTCAGGATTTTTTTATGTACCTAGGGTTTGAGTGTTTTTTTTGAGCACTTTGGGCCTAATCAGACCTCACCATCATGTTCAAAAGGCTCAAAAACCCCTATGGTCATATAAAATTTGACCTATTTTGGTTCCTAAGCCTCTGGGAGCAATTTTTTTCTCAGATCCAGGCCGTACGACCCTGGCACGCAGATCGAGAAAAAAGTTTCAAAAAAATTAAAAATTTGCCTTTTTATGGCATGCAGGCCAAAATTTGCTTTTAAAAAAATCTTTCAAAAAAAGAGAAAGAAAAAAAAAGAGGTTTGTTTCTTTTTAAGAATTTTTTTTTTTTTTGCAAAAAAAAAAGGTTTTTTGGGGCCCTCACGGTACGCAGGGTACCGTGGGGCCCCTGCCTTGTTGCAGGTACTACCACTGTTAGTATGGCTAGCCCATAGATGTTTCCCCTACCTCTATCCCTGCACCACCATCACTTTCCGGCCCCCTGCGCTCCAGCCTCTGGCCCCCGACCTCCGATCCACTGCAAGCTCGTCGACCGCCGTCTTTGTTTCTCCCGTCAGCTGATGTCCACTCTCGCTGGCTACTACATGCCTCCCACCAGCCATTGTCCACTCCCACTAGCCACTACCTATTCCCCACCACCCAGCCCACCACCGACCATGCCGTACTCAGCCCTGGCCCTCGCTGCTCAGCCCTAGCCCTCGCTGCTCAGCCCTGGCCCCCGCCGCTCAGTCGTCTGGCTCCGCCTCTGCCCGATCTATTTTTTGGCCGGCCATTGCTCTACCACCAAGCCACCACCCAGCTACTGCCCTACCACCCAGCCACCACTAGTGTACCATCGGAGCTCCTCTCCCTAGCCACCGGACCACCAACAGGCAACCAGACCCTCTTTTTTGGCTTTTTCAGGGGGGGTTTGGTTTTTTGGCCCTATCTTGGGCATATGGAGTCATTTTTTTGAAAACGAATAGGTGTCAGAAAGCTGGTTCTGAGGCCGACCTCATGGTGTTGGTATTTTTTCCCAATTTTTCTATTTGACTATTTTTTTTGCAGTTAAAGTGAGGTCTCTTTTTTGCACTCCGAGAGACATAGAATGAGCATCTGAACTCCGTTTTTCAAAAACTTTATATTTTTGGAAAGCTTGTGTTGTGTACTTTCCAGAAAACTTTATTTCCAAATTTTTCTCCATGCATATTTTATTAAATTTTTTGCTTTTCAGCACTCTGGTGGATATCATGGTTGTTTCAGGTCCTGGGATCTCTTTTCTGAGTAGGGTGTCTCTATTTTGATTCTCGTTTCTATTTCCAGTCTTCTTATCATTGTAGCTTGTAATTATGCAAATTCACTGAGATAAAGTGCCATCCTACATTGTTTACTTGGAATCTTTCATATCTTGTGTCTTGTTGTACATGCACTGTTGATCAAGTGCCATGAGGGGGTTGATGTTTGCCTATTGTTTGCCATCTTCCTTTGTCAAGTGAGTGTTCCTTCCACGACATTCACCTCATGATGATGTGTCTCAACATCTTTGATGTTCTTGGTTCTTTGTCATGCAGTTGTTTTTGGCTGTCCTTTTCATTGTTCCTATCCCTCTCCCACTACTGCATTATGGGGAGGTTTATCCTGTTGGTTCTAATGCTTTCGTGGTTCAATTGATCAGCTCTTCAGGCTTTGGTTTCTCATGCCATTTGTATCTTTGATTTCAGTTGTTTTGCCTTGTTTGCCTCCTAATTCAAGTAGTGTCATTTGAGGGCACTCATGCAGATTACAATCTTCTCTACCTGGTCATGTTCTAGTTCAGTGGATGTTCTTCAGATCAGCAGTTATTCTTCGATAGAGTTTGTAGGGTCTTCATGCTTCAGTGATATTCTTTTCCATCTCTTTTTGGAGTACAGTTTTCTTCCCATGTGGTTTTCTCTATTTCTCCAGTTCATAGAGATTTCATTGTATTTGGGTACCTGATCAGGCCTTGTTGCGGGGACCCATCTTTCATGCTTTCAGTAGTTGTTCTAGGTTTTAGCTTCTCCCTAAGTGTAGCTTAAGGGGGGGTGTTAGAGTATTTGGGTATTTACTTGATTAATTAAACATTGTTTGATTAATTATTTAAGTTCCCTTTATCTCTTTTACACTTAAGCTAACTTTAGGTGCATATAATTAATTATTTTAATTAATTATTATGTGCAAACCTACGTTTTCCCTTTTTAGGGTTTCTTGACCTATTAAAGGTTGAGTTCTTTCTTTTCATTGTAAGAATCACATTACATATTTTTGTGACTATTGAGCTCTCTCTTTTTGAGCATATTCTCTATGTTTTGTATGTTCTTTAGATTTTACTTCATTGCTTCTCCTTGTAATAGGTTATTTGGCTTGTAGAGGATCTTCAGGCTACTGTGGGGTTGTATTTCTCAACTCCTATACAAGTCATAATAGCACCAGCCAAATGAGATTTTGGCTTGTACCTATGACACCATTTACATAGAAGTTGTTGTTGTTTCCTAGAGAACCAAGGGCCATAAGAGAGGATAAGGACAACATTCCCCTTGATAAAAAATGAGAAATAAAATGCATCTTTCGGTAAAGCCGACACTGCCACACTTCCTTTGATAGCCCATTTCGTTGAAACCCATTTTCAAACTGAGACTATCTCTAGGGAATCTAACCATTAACCTTCTAGTAGGCTGTTCTCCAAATTAGCCAAGGTGTGATTAAGAGAAGAGTCCTTAATATTAACACAAACACCATTATTTGATCTCTCAATTGACATACCATTTGTGGGTGAAGACTAATCATAGCCAAAAAGATCCTTCCAACACCCTTGGGCAAGAGAAGTAGAAACTGAGGTAGGAGGTTTTGGGTTACCAAGAGTTGCCTCCTAACAAACCTTTGAAATGGACAAAGTGGATCTAGGGGGTGAACCACTTACCTTTCGAGAACAATTGATCCCTTGAATCTCAAGAAAAAGGCAAAAAAAGTCTGCACGATAAAAATAAAAACTTTGCACTTGTGTCAAGTCGTGAATCTTGACATGTTGCACTTGTGCTAGGCCCACATTGTCCTTACAAGGAAACTCTAGAACATCGCTACACCATTCCCTCCCACCGCTCACTGAGCTCATTTTCAAAAGAAACAAATGTTTTTCATTAAGTAAAAATAGGTTTTAGGGGACCCAAAACCCTTTTAAAATTTGAAAGATAAACATTAAAGAGACTAAACAAAACAACTGCGAAACACCAACAAAAAAACCAGTCGCTAAGAAAAAGATAGCAAGAAGCCAACAAGAAGTTGGCTCCAAACTGAGCATTACAAATTAATTGAAAACTTTAATAGATTCCTCAAAATTTTGAACCAAGAGCATCATCGCCTTGGCCGCTTCCCTCAGGTCATTATTTTCCTCTCTCAACTGGCTATCTTTCATATTGATCTCCATCCTAGTAGTGTTCTTCCTTGTTCTATGCTTGGGAGTCTTGTGGGTGGTGTTGGAAGTTGGAATATCATCAATGACAGCTGGATTCTTTTCCTGATTTTTCCTTTCCAAGTGGTCCACCAAAGCATTCATGTTCTGTGATGAGACTTTGAGGACCTGGAGGCTATGGTTCATGATGTTTTTAAGGGCCTTCTTAGTACGGGCGACCCAGGAGTTGATGTTGTCTTTATCCTCTTCAGTCTGTTCTTTCAAGGTTCTTATAACATCCTCCAAGTGTTTCAAATCCCCTTTGATTGAATCTTTTTCCAGCCAACCCTCCATCTCTATTTCCTTGTTAGCTTCACTGGTTTTCATCTCATCCTTCTTTTTCCCAGAGTCCTTAATCAACTTATTAATCTTGTTTTCCAACTCCCTTTGTTTACTTTGCATGCTAGTAATGTTGTCGACAACCCATTTCTAGAAGTTGAAGGACTCTCAAGTACAGTTACAGGCGGTATTCAAGATGGTGGTTGTAGAATGCCTACCCTATTCAGTGCCCACAGAGTTGGGATTGTCATCCTCCTTAGCATTCTGAGCAACATTCCTGCTGTTTGAGCCCATAGGGTTAGAGTGAGGGTTTTCAGAGTTAGCCCCCTTCATCCTCTTCACCAATGTTCTCATCCTTTTCATGCTCCATATTCATTTTAAAATACTTACCCTTTTCCTCCTCCACATCACAGTGCACCTACCTATCCATATTATCTGTGTCAACTCTCCTTTTTTTGTGGGTAGAAGCATTAGGCTATTCCTCATCTGAATCCAAATCTTTTCTTCTCTCAGAGATATGTGCATTCATGATCAGAGGGTCATCTTTGGTCACCCTAGCCTTGTCCTTCAGATGTTCATAAATGAGAAATATAAGCCCCTAATGGGCTATAGGGTAGGAGCTAGGCTTTTTAGCATGGTCAGCAAGACTCTCATTCAAAGAGGACACTAGGCAGGGATATTTTGGCCCCATGACGGAAGTGGTTCAAAATAGAAAAGTGATAGTTAAAGATTTTTGTGAATCTACCATCAATAGTTAAATGCTCCATTAAAACCCTTAAAACTTTTTGCCAAAAGGGCTTTACCTACTAGGGAATGTAATAGGAAATGTTGTCTTTCTTCACAAGCTTGCCCTTCTCATCCTCCAATTTCAGGAAGATTTTGAATGCCTCAACTGCATACTTCCAATCTCTGTAAAATTTGGTGTCCTTCGTCTGTAGACTCGTGACCTCGGCGACTAGGTTCTCATCAGTTTGCTATATCTCCCTAAACAGGGTAACTCTGTTGTTACTCCAGCCTCTGGCAAAACCATGAGAAACAAAATTTCTACTTCTGTGAAGCTTTTCAATATAGTCAGTAAAGCCATATCTATGAAGTCTTCTCCAAACTTTTCGTTCACCCTTCAGATTTTCGCATCCTGGGGGCTCGTTCCTATTTAAATTGCCACCCATTTTGAGCTCTAGGTAGAAGTACCAGTAGCTATAATTCACAGTCCGTAGCTGAAACCCCAAATGCTTGTAAATTCTGGAGTTACTAAACAAAGACTCTTTGGTTGTTTTGAAACTTATGTTTATGACCGCACAAACCCTACAATTATGATTATAATCTTCCTCATGCATATGATCATGGAAATGAGGCCAAAAAGCACTCATTAACTGGTAGTTAATCTGCCCCCAAAATCTATCTTTGGAAATCATTCCCCCAAATATAATCATGATATTAACTTGACCCATTGATACGATCAAAATATAATTGCTCTTTAACCTCCCTTTTACAATGAGTTTCTCCAATGTATTTAACATCATTCTCTAAATTGACCCCTTCATTAGCTAAGAGATCCACTACCTTATTACCTTCCCTTAGAGTATGATTTATGCTAACACTAACATAGTTATTTAACAAATATTTAGCACTTTTAACTAAGTTAGTAATATTCCAAGAAACAGAGCTTGTACCTTTGAGGGCTTGGATGATGTTTAAAGAATCCCCTTCGAGCTAGATTTTTTTGAATTTGAATCCCTAAGCAAGCTGGAGGCTTTTTAGCATGGCCAGAGCTTCAGCCACATGATTATTTTGGACCCCAAAAGGAGAGGCAAAAGCTGCAATGCAAACTCCTTGAGCATTTCTGATAACTCCTCCACCACTAGACTTCCTAGGGTTGCCCTTAGCCGCCCCATCGAAATTCACCTTTATCCAATCATGATCAAGAAAGCACCAAACAATATTATCTCTCCTATTCTTATTCTTAGATCTGCAGACTTTATGTATTAGGTTCCATTCAGTGAGGATCTCTTTTTCCATATCATTCATATCAGTAGCAAACCATTGCTTATTATTCTTGTGAGGAATATTGATGTTATCTTTTATGGCCCTACAAATTTTTTCATAAACCACGTGAGAGTTACACTTAGCTTCCCTAAATATTCTGTTATTTCTTTCTTTCCAAATGCTCTAGCAAATCACAGGGAGGGTCAAGGACCAAAGGTTCTTGATAAGCTCGCATTTAGTCGGGAAATTCCATTGCCAAATAATATCCTTGATACTCTTGTTCATAACCCAACAAACTTTCCATTTCTGCCACATTTTACACCAAATTTCCCAGGTAAAGGAGTAGTGAAAAAAGAGATGACCAACTGATTCTTCCTCCTTTTGGCATAGCTCACATCTATTAGGGAGTTTGAAACCTCTTCGGACCAAATTGTCAAGAGTAAGGATACTATTGTGAGAAGTAATCCAAAAGAAAATATTGACTTTAGGGATCAGAATGTTGTTCCAAACTTTACTCCAAATGGGATTACTGGTCTGATAAAAAGTGTTTTTGTAGGCTGAAGCAACCGTAAATTCACCTCTAGGATTACTTTTCCAAAGAAAAACATCATCATAGTCTTTGTTAAGGGAAAAGGATAGCAGCACCTTCTGGAGTAAGGAAAATCCAGAATGAATAACATCAAGCCTCACCCATTTGTCTTCCTTCCAGTAGTCACACACCATAAGCCCAAACCTCCTTTTACATTCCTTAATAACTTGACTATTGTCTTGATCATAAAGGGCTTCATTCTACATCCAAGGGTCCTCCCAAAACCTTAATTTGTCACTTTTTCCATGAACCCATCCAGCTCCAGCTTTGGCCACTTTTATGGATTTGATAATACTATTCCAAATGAAGGATCCAATAGGAATGTCTTCAAAGTCAAGGACCCTTTGGATAGGCTGATTCTGAATATATTTATCAAACCATATTTGATTCCAATCTTTCTTGGTATCATAGGCTCTCCATAATTGTTTTGCTAGAAGAGCTTTGTTAAAGGTTTTTAGAGCTTTAATCCCCAACCCTCCTTTGTTCTTAGGTCTACAAACTTTGTCCCAAGAAACTAAGGATATCCTCTTTTTTTCTTCAACTCCTACCCATAAAAATCTCTTCTGGATTCTTTCCAATATTTTAGCAAATTTAGTCAGGATACCAAATAAACTGAGGGCATAAACATGGAGGTTCTAGAGAGTAGCTTGAAGGAGGTACAATTTCCCAGCCTAAGATAACATAGAACCTTTCCACCTAGCAAGTTTTTTGTTGAATTTATCAATAATCATATTCCAAAAGGAGTTTGGGGGAGTTAAACCCAAGGGAAGACCCAAATAGGTGGAAGGGAGCATGTCCACCTTGCAACCAATAATTTTAGCAATTTTCTATTATCTTATGATGAGAGTATTCATAAAATATATAGCCGATTTGTCCCAATTGACTTGCTGACCAATAGCCAAAGAATAGGAATTAAGAGCAGTTTTGAAGGCCTCAGCCTCCCTAACAGAAGAATATCCCATTAGGATAGTATCATCAACAAACTATTGATGAGAGCAAAAAACATTAGCAGAGGAAGGTTGAAGACCTTTGATGGTTTTACTCAATTTCAGATTGTGAATCAATCTGCTCATGCTCTCAGCCAGAATGGTGAAGAGAAGAGGAGATATGGGATCTCCTTGTCTGAGCCCCCTTGATGTTTTAAAGAATTTTGTAGGAGATCTATTAATCAGAATAGAGAACATAGGAGTGGTGATCAACTCTCGAATAATTTTGGTTATCTTTTCATCAAATCCAAAAGCTTCCATGATTCTGAAAAGAACATGCCACTCCACTCTATCATAAGCCTTCGCCAAATCCAACTTTATCAAGAAGCCTTCTTTTTTAGCAGAATGGAGGGAATGAATGTTCTCATCCACAAGAATGATAGAGTCCAAAATTTGCCTGCCAAGAACAAAACCTTTCTGCTCCTCAGAGATGATGAAGGGGAGAATAGCCAAAATTCTAGTGGTCAAAACTTTGGATATGATCTTATAGAAAGAGTTACATAGACTTATTGGCCTAAATTTTCCCATAGAATCTGCCCCAGCAACTTTAGGGATTAGGGAAATAAATGTGGAGTTGAGTTCCTTAAGGATTCTTGTAGCTCCAAAAATTTCTTTGACCGCATTAATCATGTCTTCTCCCACAATATGCCAGAATTCCTGGAAGAAAAACATAGGGAAACCATCAAGACCCGGAGCTTTGTCCCCTTGAAATGAAAAGAAAGTTTTTTTAATTTCTCCAGTAGATGGGATAGCAGATAGGGCCTTATTCTGAATAGGATTAATGATCTTAGGAATGATATTAACCAAGTTGTGTTGGTGGGTATGATGAATGTCCTTGTTACTAGTGAGGAGCTAATTGAAGAACCTGACAGCTTCATCCCTGATTTCCTCCTTATTAAGAAGAGTTTTGTCCTCTACAATAAGTCTTGAAATTCTATTTGCTACTTTATGTTTTAAAGATGTCATGTGGAAAAATTTGGTGTTTCTGTCCCCAGCCTCCAGCTAGATCGCCCTGGATCTCTGCCTCCAATAGATTTCTTCCCTAGAAATAATGTTGTTGAGTTTGACAAGAACATCATCTTCCATGGCTTTGGAATACTTTTTATAGCCATCTTTCTGTATTGAATTTTTGATCTGATCCAGCTCCTCCTTTAGCTTTTTCTTTGAATCAAAAATATCACCAAAGACCTTGTTCCATATCTTAATGTTGACTTTGATATTTTTAAGTTACTCCATCATCAAAGACCTTCTTGTTCCAACAAATGTTACTCCATCATCTATTGTTATGATATGTGTTTGGTGTCAATATATTTATGTTCTATAACTTGCAATTGTTTATTTTTCTTCTTAACTTAATAAATATAATCACCCTTTTCTTCCAATAAAAAAACTACTTAATTGTTAGTAAAATTCATTATGACATTGGACTTTCTAGGGTGCACTTGTAGTGACACTGCTAACATTTTGTTCTAGACAATAATATTTCTTTTTGGCATCGCACATTATTTTCAAGTCTATTAAATGGATAAGAGTAATTTGTATAAAGGTCCATATAATCTTGCAAAAGGTTGAATCTAAAATATGTTTATCATTTAATAATAAGATATAAGCTAAAAAATTTGTTAAAGTTACTACCAATTAAAATTATGTAAATGAACCATATTTTTTGCTAATTGTGATTGTGAAAAATTAATTTCATTTTTTAAAGTCATCTATTTAAAAAATATCCTTCAAATCTAATTTATGATCCTTGAATCAAAATAATTTTAAACATTTTAAACTCAATGCTAAACAATTACTATAACATCTCATTATTGTTTTCTTTTACATGTCCTTAAGTAAACTAAAAATATAATGATTTGTAGCAATTAAATCCTTAATTCAATGTCAGTCATAAAAAAAAATATATATTTGGCTTTGAGTAATGAAATTTTGAGTAATGAAATTTTGTGTAATGATATTGGAGATTAATGAATAGGCTCGAGTTCAAGCATTGGGTTCCAAAGAGTAAAGAATTGGCTTCTTAGTGTTAGCGGTGTAAATCATGCAATGGCTAGCGATAGTTAACTCAAGGTTCTTGTACTCTTCTCCATGATTCATGGGCATCACTAATATGATTGCCTGATGTTAGCATAAGGGTAACAAAGGGAACAACACTAGTTAGCTATTCATGCTATGCCTGTTTCATGCCAATGATTGTCTTTGTTTCCTCCATAATTTCTTCCTTGAAAGAGGTGGTTAACTTTGTATAAATCATGCATTCCACAAAATGTAAACACACATTGAATTAATAGAGTTTCTTTTCCTCTGTTCTTTATTTTGATTTCTCCTGCAAGTTTTGTTTTCTCTTTCCTAGCTAGATCTGTATTTTTGCTTTACAAAAAATTTAACATGGTATCAGAGCCTGAGAGCTAGGAGGAAGGACAAAATATTTGCATATAGATTTCTGAAGATTAGCATAACCATGGAAGCCGATGTAGACCTTTGATTGTAAATACATGCATATTCTTCCCCTCATTTTTGCATGCTCCTTGATTTTTTTTTTATATCGATTCTTTAAATCTCTATGTGCTTTGCAAGCACCACATGATGAAGATCTGGAAAATTTGGAGCTTTGTAAAAATTAAACTTTTAGAAAGTTTATATGAGGTTTTGCTTGATGCATTTAGTATAGGTTTCTTTCAATAAGTTTCCTAATAAAATAGAAGATTAAAGTTTCTATGCATTCTTCCTCCAATTGATAGCCAAAAATGTTCTTTTGTTCTAAATTCTTGTTTACATGACATTCCAATGTTGCAATTTTGTTTGCTCCTAGAGATTCTTTCTAGTAGGGTTCCTGACTACATGAGATTCCAGAGTCACATCATCAAGTTCTTCCAGAGTTTCTTTCTAGTGGGGCATTATTGAGCAATGGATATACAATGATATCATCCCAACTGGAGGTCATCTTTGCAGTTCTTCAGCTTGGAGCACATTTTTGCATATGCATATCTTCTCGTCTTTAGATGACCAGTTTTTGTATTCAGAGACCATGTACCTGTCTGTTCATCCATTTGAGCATTGCAGAATATGTACAATTTCATTTTCAAAGTATCCTAGAGGGACTCATGTAGTGGTTTCTATGATTCTGTAAAATCCTGTTGCAGTGTGGATTCATTTGCAGTTTGCAACTTTCTTCTTTAGTTTGAATAATGGTTACGAGTATTTCTCACTTGGGTTTTCTCCTTCTTTGTAATTGGGTACCTATAAAGGCTCTGTTGCCAGGATCCATATCTCTTGTTAGTTAGCCTTAAGGGTTGGTGTTAGTGGTGTAAATCATGCAATGGCTAGCGATAGTTAACTCAAGGTTCTTGCAGTCTTCTCCGTGATTCATGGGCATCACTAATATGATTGCATGATGTTAGCGTAAAGATAACAAAGGGAACAACACTAGTTATCTATTCATGCTATGCCTCTTTCACGCCAGTGATTGTCTTTCTTTCCTCTGTAATTTCATCTTAGAAAGCGGTGGTTAACTTTGTATAAATCATGCATTCCACATAATGTAAACACACAATGAATTAATAAAGTTTCTTTTCCTCTATTCTTTATTCTGATTTCTCCTGCAAGTTTTGTTTTCTCTTTCCTAACGAGATCTGTATTTTTGCTTTGCAGAAAATTTAACACTTAGACCGTTACATGATATCGCAAACGATTCTGGTAGACAAGAATATTTTGTTGCGTAGAAAGCAATGGTCAGACAAAATTCTGTCTTATACATATATTTTAAAGCGGACCACTAAAAGAATAAATTGCTTTATCACAAAACGTCAACTATTTCCTTATTGTATTTTACTGGTCGGATTCGCTGCAAACTATCATGCTTATCTTATGTTGCATCATCAACAGTAATATGAAGTAAAGTAAAATAACTGGTGACGGTATAATTCATGTCATGGTGATTCTATCTAGATAAGTTTTCCTTTTGCTTTAATGAAAGGGTCATCATAGTTGATGACAGGAATATCGATACAATATGTGGGTAAGAAATTGGTGGAGAATCCATTGTACAAGGTATAATCTCAATGATGTCATTCACATAATGTAATCTCTATAAATTCATCAACTAAAACTTCATAAGGCAATCAGTTTTCCTGAGTTTGAAGAGAGACAAGAAGTTTGAGAGAGTTGCTATTAAGTCTCCCTCAAAGGTTTCCCAAGTATCTGTTAAATAGAACTTTGTGGAGCCTTTGAGGGACACTTAATAGCATTCTTTCTCAAGTGCTTCAGCTAATTACTGAATTTTATGGTGGTTTTTGTAATTGTTTTCAGAAGGATTGTTCCCATGTTAAACGCTAGAATCGGCAGTGTGAGCAATGGCACAGCATACTTCATACATATTAGGGTATAGGAGAGATCTCTGTTATGATGCATGAATGTAACTTTTTAAAGAACATATCTTTCAGGTGGATTTTACTTGGTTTTTAAAGTTTTTTTAGTTTTTTATTTTTTGAATAAAATAGGTCTAACTGAGAAAGAAAAAACTAATTATTGAACTGAAGCTATTTTAAATGTGAGAAATAAATGGTTGTTTTTTACTATTTCTGGAATTTGATTTATTTTAATAAAATAAAGTGTTCAAGTATGTTTTCGGGTTTGTTAGCAAACTTTATTCAGAAGGATTTTAGCAACGCTTATATTTGTGCAAATTTGTTTGTACTAGAGAGCCAGGGAGCAAATCAAATTTTTCTTTTGGAGGTGTAGTAGATAAATGAAAGCTCTTTTTCAAGGCGATTTGAATATGTGGATGCCTGACCTATGAGGATCCTTTATAGCTATTCTATCGTCGTAAGGCATTTTAGTAGACATGCGAGTTGAATTTAGTGGACGTTATGATCTCCCTAATGCACATCAATTATTCACAAAAATACTAGTCATTTAATGGCGACACAATCCACAACCTCTGTGTAGACCACAAGGTATTTCATTGCTCTTATTGTATGCTAATTTCTTTTCTTTGGTTTTTTTGTTCAGCCCATGAGGGTTTCTTTAGTAGCAGCAAGGTGTACTTGACAGCGCCCTGAAACTTGCCCAGGTGGAGGGATTTTTGTTGCACATATTCTTTTACCTACACTCATGGAATGTTCTTTAGTAGTGTTTGAAGGGTTTAACCTGCATGATTTTTATTTGGAACCCATAGCTTCAGTGACTTTTGGTGCCTATCACCTACAACGTTTGGGTTTTGCTCTATTTCTCTCTATGGGCAAGTCATTCTACTTTGGCTGAGGGATGAAGGGAGAGGTGCAACACTTTGAAGTCATATTTTTACCTTGTGTAGGCCGTTCTATATTTTGGGTTCAATCTAAATCCCATATTCATCTGATCGAAATCCTTTATGTGCAAAATCCTGCAGGTCGTAAGGCATTGATTTGGATGCTTTTTTCTTGGAAAGACATCTTCCTAAAAAATTTGCACAAATTTAGGAAAAAAAGGAAAGAATTTTTTTTATTAATATATTTTATTGACTAATCATAATTCACAGCCATTGGCTAATGCATTTATTTTCGTTAATGCTTGTTAGATTAGATTTCACACTAATTCTATTAAGTGCTGCTTTTTATCATTTAGATTGGGTAAGCCTATGCATTGAAATTATAAAGAGCCAGAATTCAGGACGAAAAAAATTGAATCTAGGGGGCAGGGTCAATAGAAAATTAAACCATAACCTGTACTTAAGGGGACTTGTCTATATAATGTCACCATCGGAGTTAAAGCTGAACTTATTGATGATGAGGCAACGTAAAGGGGTTTAAAAGTATGATCAAGCATTTGGATTTATATTTCTTATAATATCATATGAAGTCCTTTTTTTATGTTAAAGTTTTTACAAATCTTAATAGATTTTGTACAATTTTAGAAGAAGGTTTTAGAAATATAGATGAAATCAAGAGTCAATATGCCCTATCAAACTTTTTGAAGAAGTTTAAGTGATTGACTTCAAAGATGAAAGAATGTGGGATAGACAAAAAAGATGATCTTTGCTCTTTTTTATTCTCTCCAAACTAGGTCCATAATATTTATTATTTGTATCAACCTTCTAATCCACCAAGAGTGCTCTCGGAGCCATATGGAAAATACTTTTTTTAGATCAATCCATTATTGACGTAACTATGGACCAAGATGTGTTAATTTACATTGGCATAATGATATTTTCAAAATCGCAAACCCTTGTCTCTAGGAATTAGAAACCAAAGGATTAGAAGAATAAAGGAAAGAAGGAAAATATTTAGAAGGCCAAGGAGACTAAGAAATATTAGAATTATAAGTTCACTAAAACAAACACTTGGGTATGATAAAAACCCATTAAGAAAAGACCCAAGTATTCCTATTGCAAGAAACTTGGGAATACCTATCACAATTATACAAAGGGATAGATAGAGCACCTTACTAATCTTATTGATAAGACAATTTTATGCATCTTTGAATCTATTTATACATCTTCATCCACTTAGTAATCTACGAAGGTAAAGGATAAACAAAAAGAGAAGCCTAAGGTAAAGGCTCTAGTTGCTATTGCATATTTATCAACTCCATCTTGGATCATTGACTCTTGTTCCTTTCACCACATGGGTTCCACATAAGTTTTTTTTCTTGTTTAGAGTCATCTATCATGTCTTCAATTATCTAGGGTGATGAAACTCTAACAACAATTGTAGAAATAGGGTGTACTACAGTTAAAGTTGGAACATTCACAAATGTTCTAACTACACTTTCTCTTTTAGCTGACATCCTAAAAATGTGTATAATTACCTTATATAGGAAATTCATAAGAGTTTAGTTTTATCCACATTTTCTTGAGATTGGAGATTTACATAGAGAAACTTGATATCTTTGGAAATGGAAGATCACCAAGATAAGCTATAGACCTTACTTTTTGCACCTAATTTTTGTTCTCTAACCTTAATTACTCATTGAGATTCAAAATGTATAAATTATGGTATGAGTGGTTTGGTCACCTTAACTACCACTATGTTGAGTGGCTAAGGAAACATGACATGCTTACAAGGTTACATAGAGTTAGATTTGCCTTTGTCAGTGTTCTACCCTTAGGAAACATTCAAAAGAAAAATATGAAGAAGAAAAAGGATGAAGGGAAACCTAATATTTGGAGCTAGTTGATATTTATGTATCTAGATCATTTCCCCATCCATCTTTTACTAAGGCACAAAATGCTCTCACTTTTACATATGATATTTTTAGGCATACATGGGCCTACTTTCTTCGACAAAAGTTTTAAGTATTTGATAAAAAATTAGACACCAAAGCTCTTGTTAAAAAATAGGATAAAAATTTCATAATGTTTCTTCCAATTTATAATGAGGGTGAGCATGGTAACATCATGTTTAAGCATTTCTATACAAGTTCATTAAACTTACTAACAAAATAATGTTGCAAAACTAAAGAATAGATTTGTAAAAGAGATAGATAAGTATGTGATGTAGTGAAATAGACTTGCACCATGGTGTTAAGAACAACTAACCAACTATTATTATTACATTAAGAATAGAGTTCCACAAAATGACTTGAAGGGATTTACTCACTTTAAATTTTTTGATAGGGAATAAACCATCTATTGAGAACTTCAAAGCTTTTAGATCTCTAAAAATGACCCACATATCCATAGAAAAATATAAGACAATGGAACAACAATCAAAACCTTAAATCTTTTCATCCTATCTAGATGGTGTAAAAATTTATGTCAATGTGCTACTAAAGCAATGAATCTTTGACTTAATTATCATAAGGTAAGAGTATTAGTTATCATTTTACCAAATTTAATTCTTTGATAACATAACTCATAGCTGTAAGAGTAGATTTAGATAAAGTTGATGAAAAACCATTCTTATTAAAAGAATCTGATGTAAATGTTGAACAAGATGACATTTACGATAAGAAACCAACTAAAATAGACTATGAAAAGACTAATCACTTTTTTGTAGAGAGACATTCAAAAAATAAAAATTCAAATTCAAATAATAATCCTTTTGCATTGTACTCTACTTGTAATGGATTAAGTTTTGGTGCAAGGGAAAAGAGATAAGCAAATCATACTATTGTGACAAACAAGGACCAAATTCTTTGGATTATGGAAAATGGCCTATATATCTACATACAATGAGTACACCCACTAGCAATGAACAAGCACCCATCATTAACAACACTATTGTTGTGGCCACTAAAGAAATCATCCAATGCCTTTGAGGGAGAATAATAACACTTCCCTCATACCTTTCCACCTGGACGCCCCGAAACAAGGCAAAATTGAGATGAGAAAATAAATTTGTAAAGATTAAATGAGCAATTTCGAATTTACTACTGAAATTGTGCTTACCACTAATATTTGAAATCAAAATCATTTTGTGCAGACAGCTACAAACCTAAAAAGAATCGCCTGTATTCTTCTTGCTACAACTTGTCTTCCGAGCTAGCTATCATTGCTTGGTATTTAAAATATAAATAATTTAACATTTTAGTGGTGAGTGCGCAAGTGGAGCATATTATCAAATGATGGCGGCTTCTTAGAGATAATAATTTGAACAGTTTAATATATAATCTTTTAAACATATATCCCACATGTTACTCGCAAAACATAAAATATACATTATTGTTTTGGTCTTTCGGAGGTTGAAAGATTTATAAATTATAAACTAATGAATTATTACCACAATTTCCTTGTGAACACCTATGATTATTTTGTGACTATTATTTTTGATGATTCATGAAGGAGAGTTATAGTTATCGTTCATTTTTAATATTTTTCTTTATACAGATTAAATAATTGAGTATGTTGGGATTAATAACTTGTCTATCTTATTGGTGGTTGGAAAATTTAAGGATTACTTTGAGGTGCAATAAGAGTATTTTATTTTGTATGTTTGTTAACAATTACTTTTGTTAAAGTAATGATTTTATTTCATGATATAAGAGTAATCATGAATAGGCTATATTATATAATAAGAAAAATTGGAGTTGTAACACTATCATCATTAAATATTTCTTGGGATTTATAGCAAAGATTTATTTTATTTAAAACTAATGGAGACACAAACATAGTGTCATTAAACCATTTCAAATGGGAAACAAATGCATATCACATAACATCTTGATGCTTTGAACATGATAATGAGTTCTCCACAGTGTATATGTAACAAAACCATATATGTTACCACTTGAGCCAAATTGAACTTTGTAGCACTTTATTATTTCGTAACACATAAGTTGAACCTCTAGACATATTATTCATCAGCAACCTAATGAGTGATAATTCTTGCAAATGCTATCTATGTATCGCTTATTAGTTTTCTAATACTTCCAATCTCATGTAAAGGTGGTGTAATGCTTACTATTAGGATTTATTCTATTTAGATTCATCCAAGCTCTGATTAAAATTTCAGTGATGACAAGTCAATGGAAATATCTCTAGCTAATTAAATTAGAAATAGTTTGGATGGCTTCTCTTCATTTCAATGACTAATATAACACCTAAATTAAATAAAGAGGAAAAAGTTTAGATAGATTCCGATGGAGGAAAAGTGAAGTAATGTATGTGTGATCACAATACATCTTTGACTAAATTGAAGAAGGGGAGTGTTTATTTCCCTAGTATAGTAGAATTTAAGTAAATAAAATTAGAAGGGTATGCATTAAAACTTGACACAAGGGGTTCAAAAGAGATGGTTTTGAAAATATATAAATAAAACATTTATTAGGTAATAAATTTATTTATTATTATAGTGTGATACATCATTGTAGACATGTTATTTTTATTTAATTTATCCCTAATAATCTTGCATTAGATACTTGGACACTCATATGGTTGAAAGATATTATAATTTTATTATTCTCCTTGTTGAATTCTAATATTAGTTTAGATGGCATCCACGAAGGTAGTGGAGTTGGAAAGGAAATTTATAGTATGATTTTAGCATAATCCTTTTAGTTTTGGACATCAAATTATTCATTTTTTTCCATGGTTTTATGGTACATTGATTTTATAATGATTTGTGGTATTCCTCACTTATTTTTTTATAAATGAGAAACATGTCATAATAGACTAATTGACTACAAATCATACATTTGCATGTGATTATTAAGAACTTCTAAATAAAAGGGAGTTTAAGAATTGAATATGAGCTCCATTTTTAAATATAAAGAGTTTTTAAGCCTTTCCTTGGTAGTAAATATTTTACAACAAATTAATTTTTCATATACATCTATTGTGTGGTATTACAAATTTATATTTGGCTATTTTTAACCTTTTTTTTTCTACGCATTAATACAAACTTCATGGAAGTCAACTTTTGTACAATTGAAAATTAAATTTACATAACTAATTTTTTATTGCAATCTTTATTCACCTTGATTAACAATATTTTGTATTATATAATGGTTTTGTATAAAGGGACACCTATTCCAATTTTTGAAGGGTTTTTCTATTTTGTAGTAGGAGATTTTATCTTAACTTAATTATGCGTATATGTGTATGTATATATATACATTAATATACATATAATTATACATAGATATGTACATACATATAAATATGCATATGTATATACATATAAAATTATTTCCTCTACCTCTCATTTCAATATTAAAAAAGTTAATATTATTGAGTTAAAGCTACAAACATTAAAAATGGAATATCATTTGGAAGAGAGAGATTAGTGTGTGTCTATTGTAAATTAAATTAATCCATCGATAATATATAACAAATATTTATGTGGAAAACCTAGAAATACCTTTGCTTGAAGATTACAAAGAGGATGAAATAGGTAAAGACAATAGAGAACAACAAGATATCAATCAGGGGGATCAATGAAGTGATAACCTGGAAGACAGAGAAATACAGGTGGTGTTACAAGACAAGGAGGAAGAAGATTCAAATCACATTATGGATAACACCACCAGAGATGGCCTTAGTATCGACTATGAAGAAGCCCAGAAGTGTTTGATCGTTGGAGGAATCTCATCATCAAGATCACAGCAATCAGTAGGGATGGTAAGATCCACCTTCTAGCAGTCACCAATGACCTCACTCCTTAATATAAGTAGGTCGAGGTTGAAGATGTTGACTAGAAGATAACCACCCAGAATATTCAAGAGGAAGGTTTCCATACAAATGAAGTAGCGGATTGAAAGAGAGGGGGAAAAAAAGGGCCTAAATATACCCCTCGGGCTAATCTAGTCAAGACAAGAAACTGGACCACAGCTGACACGGGTTTTAACCCCTCTCCTCTAGGAGGAAAAAAGAAAGCCAGATTAGAGATCAAGAGGCAAGCAATAATATAGCGGATGGCACTCAATTGACCATCCATGAGGTATGTTCCCTAGTTAGAAAGTAAAAATTATTTCATGGAATATTTGTGGATTGAATAGTCCAGATAAACAGGATGTTCTTAGAAATTTAGTCAGAGAACATAAATCAAACATTGTTAGTATCCAAGAAACTAAAATGACAAAAGAGAAAGTAGAAAAGATTAAGCCTTTTAAGGATGCTGAAGTTTTTGGTGGTAGCTCTGATGGTGCTTCTGGGGGCATTGCCATTTTCTGGAATCTAGGTAGAGTTTCTAGGGATCCAATCAAGCAGGATAGCAATTTGTCTTTTATCAGGTTTTATCATATTGGGGATGGCACCTCTTTAATCCTTACCAATATTTATGCCCCTAATAATAGAATTGGTAGAAGTAAATTCTGGAAGAAGCTGGAAGCTATTAAGGCTCTTTACAAGGAGGATATGTGGATTGTTATGGGGGACTTCAACACTCCTCTCCATGACAACAAGAAATTTGGAGGTGTCCCTTCTCAGCTAGATAGTAAAATGGATCTTTTGAACTTTACCAACAACTAGGGTCTACATGATATTGATCTCCAAGGGCTAATTTTACCTAGACGAATAGGAGGATGGGGGAAGATCTCATTCAAGTCAGACTTGACAGGGCCTTTATTTCTAATGAGTGGTTTAACCATTATTAGTTCTCCCTCTCTGCAATCTCTAGGATTGGTTCTGACCACTTCCCCATGGTTTTTGTTGCTGATAATACAATTGTTAAAAGAAACTCCCTGTTTAGATTTGAAAGGATGTGGCTGGAGCCCCCTAACCTTATGAAGATCATTGAGCTGTGGTGGTCTATTTCTGTTGAAGGTATTACTATGTATATAATGGCTAAAAGTTAAGGAACGTGAAATACAATAATAAAAAATGGAACAAGGAGGTTTTCAGAGATCTATTTGCTGCCAAGTTCAAAACCCAGCTGGAACTCAAGGAAATGCAAGATAAAATCCAAACTAGTGGATACAATGATGTATCATTTAGGAAGGAAAATGAAGTGCTTGTGAAGTACCACAAGATTATCAGAGAGAAGAAAAATTATGGAAACAAAGGTCTAGATCTTTATGGATTAAAGATGGGGACAAAAACACAAGATTCTTCCATATGACTACTATGAAACATGAGGTTGAAAATAAAATATCTAAGATGAGAATTGGGGGAACTAAAATGAGGAAGGATGATGAGACTGGGAAGGAATCCAGGAACTTTTTCATCTCCCTTCTATCTGTGGATATTCGTTTGGATGGTCACTCCTAGAGTGGCCTCCTTGAATACATTCCTTCAATCACTAATGAGGTTTAGAACAAGGCTTTGGTGGCCATCCCTTCTGAGTAGGAAGTTAAAAAAGAAGTCTTTTATTTTTATGGTAATAAAGCCTCAAGTCGGGATGGATTTTCGTTGTTCTTCTTTCAAGCCTTTTGGAGCATCCTCAAATGTGATGTGGTTAAAGGTGTGTAGGAGTTTCTTGGTTCTGATCCCCAAATGCTCAGGGGATGACTCTATGGATAAGTTCTGATCAATCATTTTATGCAACTCATTCTATAAAATCATCTCCAAGGTGGTGACAGGTAGACTGCTAAGGATTTTTCCTTTGATCATTTCACCCCAATAGAGTGGGTTTGTTCCTGGTAGACAAATACTTGACTCTGTCATTTCTATCCATGAAAACATTACTCGCTCATAGATTCAAAAAACCAAGGATTTCGTATGAAGTTGGATATGTCAAAAGCCTATGACCATGTGGACTGGAGATTCTTGGGTAAGGTGCTTGGTGCTTTTGGCTTTGGTTCTAGGTTTATTCAGATGATTGATCAACTTATCTTGACCCCTTCTTTTTCTATTATTGTAAATGGGGTGCCTTCCCCCTTCTTCAAAACTTCTAGGGGCACCAACCAGAGGGATACCATATCCCCTATTCTCTTCATCATTTTGGTTGAATGTTTGGGTAGATTTATTAGCAAATTTTTCTCCCTGGGGCTTCTTTGTGGTATCTCACCCTCTTCTAGTTTTACAGCCTGTACCCATCAACAATTTATTGATGATACCGTCTTAATGGTTACGTATACTATCAAAAAAGTGTCCAATTTGAAGAACCTTCTCAACACTTATAGTTCATCCTCAGGTCAAACTATCAATTGGGAGAAAACCTTTGTTTTCTTCTTTAACACCCCAGAGGACAAACAAATGAGGATGGCTTAGATCCTAGGGTGCCAAACTAGTAAGCCTCCTTCTATCCACCTTGGTCTCCCTTTGGGTTTGAAACCTTCAAAATTGTTCTGGAATAGTGTTGTGGATAGATTCAATAGAAAGATAGTTGGTTGGAAAGGTACCCTTCTCAGTCAAGTTGGAAAAATTGATCTTTTAAAATCTTCTCTCCGGAGTCTTCTGGTGCATGCTTTAAGCCTCTTCAACATCCTTGGTAAATTTTCTAGAGCTATTAAGAAAATTCAGAAAGCCTTCCTTTGGTCTAGGGTTGAGGAGAAGAAGAGAATGGATCTCATAGCCTGGGGTAATGTGTGTAAACCTAAAAAGAAGGGTGGTCTAGCTTAAGGAATATCAGACAAAACTCTTCTTTCCAAACAAATCTATAGAAATTATCAGGGAAAAGGAGAATGGAATGATATCTGGAAGGCTAAGTACTTATGGGAGATTCCCACCATATAAGACTTCCTTGTCTCTGATCAGATTCCAAGTGTCTCTTTCATTTAGAACAGTGTTATCTAGGCTAAAGGTGTTTCTAGTTTAGGCAATGTCCAAGCCATAGGTGATGGCAGGAAGGTGGATTTTTGGGACGATGCTTGGATTGGTGGAGCCCCTCTTAATAAGAGTGCCTCTTAGATGCTTATCTAATATTTTAAGGAGAAAATCAGTGCTAAAATGGTTGATTACTGGAAATATCAAAAGTGGGTGGACCTCACCTCAATTGATCCCAAACTAAAGCATGTAAACCTAATGATCAACCATCCTATCTTAAATACCAGAAGGGAAGACCACATGGTGTGGAGAGGGACCTCTTCAAGGACTTATTCGGTCTCTTCTGCTATCCTTTTGTTGGCTCAATCCCAAGACCCTAGTCCTTGCTAGGCTAAGGCTTGGTATCCAAGTTTGATTCCTAAAATCAATATCTTTTTGTGGGTCCTTTTGCAAAACAAGTTTCTTACTAGTAATAACTTGAGAAAGAGGGGATTTTGTATCCCTAATAGATGCTATCTTTGTCTTAATAATGAGGAATCTATGAACCATATTTTTATACAATGTCCTTCTGTTCTTCCTATCTCGGGGATGTTTTTTCAAATTTGGGGGTTGAATTGGGTCTTCCCTGAGGAGATTGTAGATTGTTTGAGAAGCTAGCAATATTCTACCAATAACCTCACTTTAAGAAATCTATTCAAGTTTTCCTTTGCCCATATCCTTTGGGGTATATGGAATGATAGGAATAATAGAATATTTAGGAATAATATTAATACCTGTGAAGTGGTGTGGGCCAAGATAAAAAATATTTGTGTAGAGAATATGATGGCCAGGGGGGTGCATTGTTGTAATAATAAGGAGGAATTTGATGTTCTCAAGTGTTGGAATATCCTAGCCTATATGGGCAACAACATCAACCAAATCAAAAGAAGTATGAGAAGTTGGTCTTATCCCCCTAATGATTGGTTTAAGGCCAATTTTGATGGTGTTGTGAAAGGGAACCCTAGACTAGCTGGTTGTGGTGGAGTTATCCAGAATGGTGCTGGACTTTGTACTGGGGTGGTTGCCTATCCCTTGGGGATTCAGACCAATCATCTAGTGGAAGCTATGGGTGTCCTCCAATCCATTAAATTAGCCTATAATTTGGGTGTCAACATGTTATGGTTGGAAGGTGACTCTAAAAACATTATTAATTGCCTCCTTGGTAAACACCAACCCTCATGGATGATTAAAAAAATCATTGATTCCACCAGAGAGTTACTTCAGGGGTTTAAAAAATGCCATATTTCCGATGTTTATAGAGAGGCCAATAGGTGTGCTGACTAGGCTACCAATGAGGTAGTATGGAGCAGGAAAATTATGACTTGGAATTGCAAGGGGGAGCCCTCTTATGTGGCACATGATATCTTAACTTATGAAAGATTGCATGGTAAGGAAGGCCATATTTGAAATCATTTCCTAAAGTGTTAGGGGTGGTCGTGGAAGCAGGAGTCGATTTTGTATACAGTCAAGAAGGAGGTACAATAATTATTGTGACATCACTTCACATTCTTAATGGTTGTTTTTTTCCCTTTTGAATAGAAGTATTAGAAATTCCCATAGAATTCTTGTGGTTTCTCACACTAAGTTTATTGCGAAGAAAGTTATTTGTTGGAAATTACAGTAGATAGATATCAATAGCATTATGGGGGGAAATCACAAGAGAACAAAGACTATCACCATTGATAAATGGAGGAACCGTCTGTAGGTATGGGCGGTACTTCAAGCTACCAAGATGACTAGTTTCATGGAGTGAATGCAGGAGAAATGACCCGAAATTATGAGAATCTTCAAGAAGGGCTTGAATAAAGGCACATTAACCATAGGCAACAGGAAGGTCAAGGTGACTAAAACTATGATCGCTGAGGAAACAAGTCTTCCGATGGATGGCATCAAGTTCTATAGGGATAGGAAAATTTTAGACACTTTCCTGAAGAAATTTCCAAAGGATGAGAAGAAGAGAGCCAGACTAGTGAAGGACAACCATACCTACTTCTTGCCAAAGGTAACTAAGTTAATTTGGTGAAGGGTTTTTCTTGCTATAATGGCATTTTTCACTCTCGATGGTAGATATACTAGGGTTTACAACTACCATTTTGTCTTACTAAACCACTTTAGGTATAAAGATAAAATTTGTATTCCATACTATCTTTTCTGTGCTCTTAATGTTAGGATCAAGGATGCAATATCCAACCCCAATACCAACCTAACGGTGCATGAATGTTTTATGGTGATTCTGTATAATCACATCGAGAACACTACCATCCATATGAATATAGCTAAGGTTTTTGAGTCACAAGAGGATCTCGATGACTCTGATGATGAGGAAGGCGAAGGCTATGACACAGAAGTTGAGATAGTGGATGACCCCCAAATTTTTGGGTTGAGCAAGAAAAAAAGAAAAATAGAGCATGGGCAACAAAATAAAGGGTCAACCAAAAGGAAGTAGAGGGGAGGATGACGATAGCTGGTGTGATGAGGATAATGAGACAGATAATGTCATGGATACTGAAAGCGAGGAGGTCCAAATCCTCACGAGGCAAAAGAAGAAAAGAAAGACTCCTAAAACTAAGGATGTGGGAACCAATTATTGGTCGCCTCTCATGACTGACTCTAAGGACAAGGGCCTAATGGGGGAGGACACAATTATGAAAGAAGCTCAAAGCTCTGATGTTAGGGAGGTGGGACTTGAGGTGAATCTTAAGATTGTTGGTGACAAGAGGCAGGAAGAGAATCACCTAGATATTGACCTTTGTATCAATAACAACATAGATTGCCTCAAAAAGCTTCTCCTCTGGAGGCAAAAAGAAATTACTGGCATTAAAACCAAGCAAGCCTAGGAAGGAGGAAAAATTGAGAGTTTAGAAGCTTTAGGCTCGGGTGAATTCAACTCCCTTCTAGATTGTCTCAGTGATCTCACCAAAGGTATTAGTAATGTAGAGGAGATCATTAATGCTAATCGAAATAGCTTTCTTATGTTGGAGAACAGAGCAAGGGCCACTGAAAAAAGACTTGATAGAGTTGAGAACATGCTCAAAATTATTGGTGAGCAAAGTCATAAGATTCTTAAGGCCGCCTCGACTAGTATGAAGGATCTTATCAGTAATCTTGAGAATGACCATGGGGATAAGGCTTTGGCGGGCATCATTGAAGTGAAGAAAGATACCCCAGAGGATAAGGAGAGTGGGCTTGGGAGAAGAACGCAGGTGAGCACTAGAAAGATGCAAAGCCAAAGCAAGGAAATTGAGGAAATCAAGCGAGCAAATGATAATATAGAACAGCTGGAGCTAGAAGCTGTAGAGATACTTTAGAACTTAACCTAAATTTGGCCTCAATTTGTCAGTCATTTTTGTTTTTGTTAGTTGTCTCTAGTGTGCTGGCATTTTTTCTTGTCAGTTGTCCTTTTCATAGGTGTTGTCTTTTGCGTGTTGCTACGCTTTAATGTATATCTTTTGATCTTTTGCTTGTAATGGGTTTCAGGGGCCCATCAAAACTTGTTTTCCCTTATTCAGAAAAAAATATTTATTCAAATTATATTAGAAGTTACAATGAACCATTCAATTGTTCCTTGTGGATATCATCATATTTACTATATCTGTGGATAATTCTATAGATAGAGAACCATCAAATGAATAGAATATTGAGTGTACATCACTAATATTCAATTGGTTTTTTTATACTTTTTATTTTCCACTTCATAGTAGATGATATCATCATATTTTACTATATATTTCATAATTGAGTCTTATAATTTTTGTATAATAACCAATAAGACAATCTAGACATCTCTTACGCACTTGAGGGTTATTAAATTCATGTGACAATTTGATTGAGTTTGTGAAACTAAATTAGGCTTATTACCTATCATAATTATATGATTACCTTCCACATAAGATAATTCTAATATTGTGGGGATAATTTTCTTTTATTTTGATTTTGTTTGAGAAATTGCCTCTAACTAGTTGAATTCATGTTTAAATTATTATTGGATTTTATTCAACCTAGAAACTAACATAAAGAATTAATGGAGATAGTGATTTATATATATTTATTTCTTGTCGAATCATAAAAAAATCTTAAAAGGAGATAAGAAACTTTTTTTACTCAATCTTGTAGGTTACAATATTGGTATTGAAAGGATGGTTAAATGTGGATCTTAGGGATAAGAATATTTAATATTATAATATTAACATGGTTGTCGCTTAATATAATATTGAGAAGGAAAAAAACAATCATCTATTATTTTAGTAAATCAACCTATATAGGCATGCATCAACATGAAAACTAACCGCAAGGAGTAAAATTGAAAAGTAAAGTGAATGGTGAAAGAATCATCCCAATATCCTATATTTTTTGGGAGATACTAGAGTTTCAATCTCAAGAAATTTATTCTATAATGTTTCAACTCATATTTGAAAACCTTATAAGCCTCAAAAAAGCTTAGAACTCTTTGTTAAATTTCAGATGATATATTATAATAGCAAATGAGACACTCAAATCAATAGTTTTGGCTCTGAGAAGTTTTGCTACCAAAATTTATTTTTCAATTGAAAAATATTACTGTAATGTAATTAAACCCTTATATAATAGAAAATCAAACACTCAAATCAACAGTTTTGGCTCTGAGAAGTTTTGCTACTAAAATTTTATTTTTCAATTGAAAAATATTTTTGTAATGTAGTTGAAAAAGGGTTCACTAGTCTAAAAATGCAAACTAGGAATCAAACTCAATCCCACAAAATACATTGGAGAACAACTAATAGGAAAAACTGCAAACGCTTGGGAGAGGTAGACACAATGGTTAATTTGTTTTTTCTTGTGTTTAATTGATTGGGTGTTATGGGTGGAAAGAACTAGGATAAATGAAGTAAAATTTGGTAATAAACAACATAAACTATCAAATGCGGATCTACAAATCAACTAACATGTACATAAATAGAAAGCGGATGCATAGAATAACATATGATATAAAGTTGAGCTTTAAATGACTAGAAACTATTTTTAGGCACCCTAGTCCTAATACATATCCAGGTGTATAATAATGGGCAAATGGATCATAGGAGATTCCAATCTCCCTTTTGGTAATCTTTCAATCTAAAATACCTCAACTATGGTGTTAGGCACCCTATTCCAAGTGGTAAATGGTCCTAATTTTGATTATCTAGTTGTCTTCTACTAAACTTTTCCTCATTACCCTTGTCTCTCTCTATACTACGCTTTGATACCTTTAGTTTGAACTTGAAACCTATGTTTGAGCCTACAGATGCACAAAATAAAAGGAGAATGGTGTTGGGTTATATAGATGCTTTCTTAAGTCAAATGCTAGATTCAAAATAACCCTAGAGAAATGAATATTAGAAATGGAATCTTACCCTTTCAAGGCAAAGGATAAATCTAAGACAAAATGCTTGAATAGGAATGGTTAATTGAAATAATTATATCCTCAATTTATAATTTCTGTTGACATGATATAATGGATTAGATCATGAAATAAATTAGGAATGATGCTTTATATAGGTGTCTCAAGATATATTCACTTTTTTGGATGACTTATAATGGTCATATCCCAAATTTGACGATACATTTGGAAATGTTAAGGTAGACACATTATCCTCAAAAAAATCAGCCAAAAAGCATTGGACACTATAGCCAAGCTACAACATATCAACAAAATAGGCTCAAGTTTTAAGGGAAGAAAAATAATATTGACCTAATAATATTGACCTAATATTAGATCTATTATTTATGTGAGAAATCATGACATTTAAGTGGTGGAAGATCACATTGAACTTTAAATTGAGATAGGATCCATGTAGGCTTAAAGATAAAGTAGACACCTAAAGTGATGGACATAATAAGAATGTGTTGATGTGTTAAAGTAATGTAGGACTCATATTCTTAAATCAAGGATTAATTTAGGGCAATACAAGGTCCCAAGATGCTAAGAGGGATGGGAAAATTAAAATGAGTGATAAGAAGAGTGTCAAGCATGACTCATAATTAAAGGAATACAATTTACAATACTACATTTAACCCTCACTTTAGCAAGAGTATGAACTTGTGTTCATACTTATAGTAAAGTAGAAATGAAGAGAAAGAGCATCAGAGCAAGAGAAGTTAGGGATAGGGTATAACAAAGATTGAGGGCAGTGCAAGTCCCCAAGCATAGGATCCTATCACTCCATGAAAATAACCTTCAAATATATACAAAGCAAACAATGATAGTACAAAAGAAATCAAAAATGTTTCAAGTAAACTAATTGAAGACACCTCGATATAAAAAAGTCTAAACCGCTAATATAATTCTTATAGCTCTATTGCAATATTCTCCTCCTTTTAATTTCTCCTTTCTTTCACTCACAAGGCCATCTCCACTTGTTATGACATCATTTTGTATTTCCATTTGTATTCTAAGCGCTAGCTCTTCACATCTGCTAGCTCCTATATTATCACTTGAATTTGGTGCATATCCATCAATAATCTATTTGGTATTACCTTTTCTCTTATTTTGTTTTCATTTTCCCATGTGGTTCACATGATATACCTTCAAGTAGTTGGATTGTATGTAAGGATCCCTCTCTAATACCAATTCAAGAGCACATGAATATACTAAGAGGGGGGTTGAATTAGTATATTAACAAACTTTTACTTTTCCAACTTTAATAATAAGCGTGTAACTTTCTCATCAACATATTAATTGTATATTATCATTCACATGAGAGCTAGCTAGGAATTACCACAAATAGAACACACAATGTACATTGAATTCCTTATGGGAAAAACTACAATTTTTTTTTTTTTTTTTTATATTTCCTATTTTACAATGTTTCTAGGCACCAACCCCTAACTTTGTTAGTGAGCAATAATGCACTAGAACATCTCCACTTTTGGATTTGTAGGCACCAACCTACTAAAAGCACCAACTCATACTTGTAAACTTTTGCATTTGTAGGTACCAACCTACTCGAAGAATGGAATACCACTTTTGAATTTGTAGGCACCAACCCACTAGAAGCATCAACTACTACAACTAAACACCAATTTAGTAAGAGACACCAATTTCTTATTTGACATCTACACCAACCTATGAATTCGTCAATGGATGATATTGTTCTCCCTTTCTCACAAATCTAATTACAAATTTTAATCTCAAATGATCTTCATATATTTATTTAATGTTAGTCTTCCACACTTATAAATTCATCATTAAATCTGCCTGCAAATCTTTCAAAGTTCTAACTCAAATATACTTCATAATTTCCTTTATAAGTCTACTTGATTCTGCCTCACAAATCTGCTTCATATGTATTTTTCAATCTTTCTTATATGTCTAAACAAATTTGCCTCATATGTTCAAACAATTCTAACACATACATAGGTTTGATGTATATACTCACACACTCTTGTCACATCTCATTAAAAAAAAAAACACTCACAACTCCTTTTCAATACATTCACTTCTCATGATTTTCAATTGTCATTTATAACGGAAAGACATACCATTTCATAAGCAATACAGCTTTTCATTAATCGATGTCTTTTATCATATTCTTTTGGTAATCATTTCCTTGGATTTCTTTCCTTAATCAATACTTATTGTTCCCTTTACAAATTTCCACCTTTGTTGAATGTTTTCTTACCTCTTTCGTTTAGAACTATTGTTGCACATAATGAATCTACTATACATTTAACTATTTTTCCATATATATTTTTCATATAAAGATCACATGTATTAAATTAAATACATTTTAACTAGTGATTTTTACTAATGTCATTGCTCTATTACTTTTGAATAAGAAATGAAGGTGTATTATATTCTCTAAATACAAAAGGTTCACATAAATATTTTATACAAACAAAATCATATAAAATCTGTCAATTAGTAACTTATTAGAAACAATCCAATCACCCTTTTTACTTATGTGAGAAAACATTGGTACCATGTGTACTATACAGGCATTCTAGTGCTAGATAATTTTTTAAAATTATAATATGTGGAAACATTTTAAATAAACAAGGTCTTAAGACTCTACAAACCAGCAATGTCACTCTTAACAAACTATATCTAGGAAAAACAAAAATTTAGAATTAAAATGAGAAAAGTCTTAGAATCTGGAAAATATTATCAATGATTTTAGTCTTTCAATAGCTAAAACACAAATGCACATTTAATCAGGGAATTGAATAGTTCAAAATGTTTGTAATTGTTTCTGGATTTGATTGTGTGATACTTTTTTGCATCAACGTTTTGGATCACATTATGTGACCCATTATCAAGATGAAAGAGTGTATAAGGAGAAGAAAAAATGACTATTAAATTTCTTGATAACAATCTAATAAATTTATTTAAACAAGCATCATATTCTAATAAACATTGTAATCTGATATATCACAATATATAATCTTTTCAACCTTATAAAGGGACATAAAATTTAAATATTTAACTTTTTTTTTTCAATATGAGGACATGAGCCTATAGGTTAAAACCTCTTTGGCTAAGAGCCAAGGACTGAGGGGTATACATTTCCCACCCTATACCAGGACACGGGCCTATAAGTTGAAAGCTCTTTGACTGAGAGCCAAAGACTTAGGGGTATCCATTCTGCTAAATTCAACCATGGCACAATCCCAACCTCATCCATTACAATATAAGAGCATTGCATTCAACAAGATTTGATACATATTAGACTCATTCAGAACCATTCAACTTCACCAATAAACCAAGAACCCATTGACAATATTCAACTTTCAATAACTAATAGAAAAAAAAATGAAACATAAAATTTAATATTTCTAGCTTCTGAAATTAATATAAGACTGATAGATCATAATTGTTTTTGACCACTCCTCAATGGCATCAGAAACTTACTCCTCCGAGATATTGTACTCCATTTTCTTAAGACTAAGATTTCGGAAGCCATTGAGGGAGAGGTAAGAATAACTTCTTCTAGTAACAAGCATATAGCCATATGAGAAGCAATCCTTTAACTTCAATACTTCAGACTGAAGTACTATATTGAAAGACGAGAGATTTATGGTATATAAAGCTTTTGAAATAGAACATATAAAGGATTTGATGGACAGTAAGAAAAAATGAAAAGTCTTATTTGACGTAGTCAATAATTTGCCATTAAATGTGATAGTGATACTGAATATAGTTATCCATAAAATCTGAATTGTAGATAAGAAAGAACCTTTTAAGGATAAAAAGCACATGAGAAGTGAGGCATATCGAAACGTCTGTTCCATCTCAGATTTTCGTACCCCTTTAATAGTAAATTTTCCTACGCATGCTCCTCAGATAAAGAAGACAAAATCTTGTAATAAAAATATAAGATAAGAAAGAACCTTTGAAGGATATAAAGCATTTGAGATCTGTTTGTTTTGCACATTTCCAAAAGTCATAATCTGTTCATACAAAGCAATGAAATTATCCAAATCCTCTTCTTTTAATTAAAGTGGCTTGTCATAACTTACGGGTGTTCTAGTTGGGTAAGCTTGTCCTCTCCTTTAATGAGAAGCTAGTCACAGTTTACAGACGTTTCAGATTTGAAAGATTAAATGGAAGCCATTTTACAAATCATAAGATTCCAACTATTAGTAATGGACAGTTTTGACATACGTTCACGTATTGATAGACACTATATCATTTATTTTCATAGACATTAATGCAGCTGTTAGGGTTCTGTATTTGCTGACACATGGTCTTTCGTGGTTTATCTTTGTCAAGCTGGAGTATTAAACTTTAGTAGTGTCTGCATGTTAAACTATAAATTTTACTACGCATAGTTATTGGTCATTTTTTACTACTTCGATGATTTCTGCACTAGGTTTGTAGATTTTAGTTGACATATAGACTTTAATTAGTTGGATTGTTGGGTGTTTGTATGTATGTCCGGAGCTAGAATCACTGATAAATAATTTTGAGTGTTTTCAATGTGATTATTTTCTTTATCTGAGCTCTTAACTTAACAGGTGTGACACATGGATAAAATGAATTCCAAACAATCATGTAATGTGTCATGTAAGTTATAAATTCTAATCTTATGATATGTTTTTTAATATTTTCAGATGAAATAGCTTTGATATCAATTGATAGAAATACGGCAGACACTAGAGAGGGGAGGAGTGGGTGAATCAGTTGTCTCAAAAACTCAAGCAACTTAGATTTATTCTCAGATCTGATAATTAAACATGAAATCATAAATCAGCAACACATCATAAACACACATAACACCAAGATTTTTGATGTGGAAAACATAGTCAAGGGAAAAACAATGGTGGGAATGAACCCACAATATAAGTATACTCTATTACATGTATTACAATGGGGAATGCACATGCATTAAGGCACACTTCCTAGAGCTATTCCCAAACTACAACATGATATTCCTTAGGATTAGCTTGAAATCTAGAAACAAGACAAATGACATTCACGATTTCAAGTCTAGTTTGAGTCAAATAGAGAAATCCACCAATAATAGATCTGAATCTAGTCTAATTTGTCTTACAGGAATCATCATCTTTAGTAAACACACATCCAGTCACCATAGGAGTACCAACCGGTTTTGAATCTTCCAAACCAAACTTCTTTGACAACTCTTTTACATAGTTGGACTAAGATATAAAGATCCCTTATTTATGACTGTATCATTTGCAATTCCAAAAATAATTTCATCTCTCCAATCATGAAAATTTTAAATTCATTCTTCATTTTATTAGCAAATTTTTTGCACAAACTATCATTCCCTCCAAAGATAATATTATAAACATAACTTCAACAATTAAATTTTTTTATCATGATCAATCTTGAAGTACGGATTATTATTAGGAGTAATTTTGTTAAATCCTATCTTTAGCAGATACTTATCCAATCTGGCATACCATGCTCTTGGCACTTGTTTCAATACATACAAAGTTTTCTTCAACTAACAAACCATATCTTCTTGATCAAACAATTGAAATCTATCTGGTTGTTTAATGTACACTTCTTCTTCCAACTCACCATTCAAGAATGCTGACTTGACATCCATTTGATAGAATTTGAAATCCTTGAAGTAGAAAAGGCAATAAGTAATCTTACAACTTCAATCCTCGCCATAGGGGTAAAAGTTTATTTAAAGTCAATTCCTTTCATTTGTGAACATCCTTTACAAACAAGTCTTGTTTTGTTTCTAACAACTTCACCTTCCTCATTCAATTTGTTCCAAAGGAGCCATTTGGTTCCAATTATATTTTTGTCCTTAGGTCTGGGAACAAGATTCTCTATATTTTTTTTTTCAATAAACATCAATTCTTCTTCCATTGTTTTTACCCAATGTTCATCTTTACAAGCTTCATTAACATCCTTAGGTTCAATCTTTGAAATCAAACAACACTCAACTTGTTCTTCAACCATTCTTCTTCTTGTTTGAACACCTTTATTTCTATCTCCTATGATCTAAGTTTTAGAATGATTCAATCTTGCATACCTGGGAGTCTTAGGATTTTCTTGAATTTTAGACTCGTTTGATTTTTCTTCAGCACTTGCACTAGTTCCTTCTCCTTGAGGCACTAGATTCTCTGGAATGATTTGGACCAGATTTTGGGTTTGAGGTTCCTTCCCATTGTTTATTCTATCATTTTGATCATCTAATTCATATCCACAAGATCTGAATTATCTCTCATTTCTTTCATCAACCCTAACATTTGCACTCTCAACTATCTTCCTCGGTCTCTTATTATAACATCGGTATGATTTATTTTTAGTAGAATAACCAAGAAATATTCCTTCATCATATCTAGTATCAAAATTTCCCAAATATTCATCCTTCTTGATATAACATTTACTTCCAAAGATCTTGAAATATTTAACAGTAGGAGCATGAGAAAACCATAATTCATAAGGAGTCTTACTAGTATCACCTATGATATGCAACCAATTAAGAGTGTAAACAATAGTACTCACGACTTCTCTCCAATAGACATGCAAAACATTTCCTTCCAACATCATTGTCCTGGCAGTTTCTTGAATGGTTCTATTCTTCTTTTCTACAACTCTATTTTGTTGTGGGGTTCTTGAAGCTGATAGCCATCTTCTTATCCCATGTTCCTCACAAAAATGCATTAAACTCACTGGAAGTGAGTTCACCGCCTCTGTCAGATCTCAGACACTTCATCTTCAAACTTGTCTCTATCTCAACAATAGTCTTGAAAATCTTGAACTTGTCTAGAGCTTCAGACTTATCCCTTAACAAAGTAACCCACATCATCCTAGAGTAGTCATCAATCAACAACATGAAATATCTATCTCCTTGCAAACTTTTGACTCTAGAAGGACCATACAAATCATTATATGCAATATGTAATAATCCACTTGAACAATGCTTCTTACTCCTGAAAGTAACTCTGTTTTGTTTTCCTAATTGACATTCCTTGCATATAGGGCTAGTAGGTTTCATCAACCTACAAAGATATCCTACAGCCTAAGTAGAAAACATGACAAAGTTCATATGACACATTCTTCTATGGCACAAACAACTTTCGTCAACGTGAGCAATACAACATCTTTTACCAAAACTATTTAAATGAAAGATATTACCTTTAGTCTTTGAACTTGATGCAATCTCAATTCCCAAACTATCCAAGATTATACACTTTCCATTTTTGAATTGAAAGTCATATCCCTTGTCAACCATGTGTCCAACACTCAAGAGATTATGCTTTATACCTTCTACTATTGGCATTTTTGATGATGTTGTTGTGATTGTCATTGATGGACACACACTTGCTTTGAGATCACTTTTTGTATGTATGAGTTATGCTCAACCGGTATTTGTTCCAACCGGTATTAAGTATTATAGTCTTTAGACTATCGGTGTTTTGCAGAATTTGTTTACTGATCCCAAGCGGTATGAATACCTCAAGCGGTTAGAGGATCCCAAAGCGGTAGGAAGAAAGAAAGTGGTTGTTATCATTTTTCCTAGTCTTCATTTTGGCAAACCGGTAATTGGTAAAATGTGTGAACCGGTAATCGGTAAAATATGTGAACCGATAATAGGTAAATGTATGAACCAGTATTAATCTGTGATGAGTTACCATCCAGTATTATTTTTTGTGATGAGTTATCATCCACTGACATTTTGGTGGTGATTTTGTGTCATGTTACCAAATGTGTCCAGATGCACTGAACCTAGGAACTTGCAAGGTAATCTTATTGGACCGACATGAAATCAGATTCCTTTATAAGGACATCATGTCTAGGGTTTTAGTAGTTGTTAGGGTTTTGTGTGGTTGATGAGGCTTTTGCATGTGCGATCATAGAAGAAGATTAGGTCTGTGTGAAGAAATAGAGTGTGGAGATTTTGAAGATTGAAGTAATGCTGAAATGCATTAACAATGAGCCATCAAGAATCTAACCAAGCATACTGTGCTAGTATTTAGATCACTCACTTGTTGATTACTCACATATTCGACAAGTCTGAAACCCTTAACCGGGTACAGCTGGCAAAACCTTTGTAAATCCTCTAACAAGGTGGTTCACAACTGTGGATCTGAAATCCTCTCACAGGGTTGTCTTTAATTAGACTTATCTCCTAACAGAGATTGAGATTCCTAATAGAATCTATTCTGGTAAAGATCATTGTATGACCTTAACCAGTCTGGTTACTATTCTGCAGATAGTTACTTGTGAGTTTCATCTCACCATGGTTTTTCCCATTTCGGTTTCCATGTGAAAATCACTTCTGTTATGGTGATTGTGCTTCTGTGGGTGAATGCCTTATTTGTTGTTTGGTTTGCATTTGTGTTAACTAGTTTGTCAGTAAAACTGTTATACCTGTTTACTGCTAAACGGTTTAAGTGTTTAAGTTCAATATTTTTTGGTATACTAATTAACCCCCCCATCTTAGTATTCATCAATTGTTATCAGAGCCAAGCTTTCTATAAGTCTAACCACTTGGAAGGACATATGGGGGAATACACTGTGAGGGAACTTACTCATCATCTCACTTAGATTGAGAAAGCCTCTGATGAACTCAAAGTCAAATATAAAGCCTCTCTAGCAAAGAGAAGAGAGCATGCTAAGAAACTGATGGAGCTTACTTAAAATAGTTCTTCTGATGAAGCAAACATGGAAGCCCTAGTTGAAGAAGTTGAAAAATGGAATGAATCTAATGCTAACCTAAGAAGGAAACTAGAAGGAATGACTATCAGAATGTGTCAAGAGTTTGAGAACCGGAGGAAAGCTGAAGATCTAGTAAAAGACAAAGATCATGAGATCTCCAAGCTGAAGCAACAAATCAGTGCACTTACCACTCATCTCCAAGAGAGTAAAGTGGAAAAAGAAGAAATGCAAGGTGAACTAAACATGGCTATCTTTGAGAATGCAACCTTGATGGAATCCAATGATGCTATTTCCAAAGAACTCACTAAGTCAAAGGAAATACTTTCCAAATTCAATAAGAGCACTGTCAAGCTAGAACAAAAGCTTGAATCAGCAAAACCGATAAAGAATACCACTGGACTTGGTTTCTCTGGTTATGAGAAAGGTGAGACCTCTGGAACAAAAGATGGAGCATCAAAGAAGTAACCAGAACCAAAGAATAAAGGTAAGAAAAAGTTCAAACCTATTTGCTTTAATTGTCTCAAGGAAGGACACACTGCCAATGTATGTAGAAGTAAGGCTTACAATAAGTTTCCCTACTTTCTAAACAATAAGCCTAGATCCAATAGATTCAATGGTAACTCTTATGCATGCAACAAGTTTGGGAAGGTCTGCTATACACAACACTAAAAGATATCCTCAAAGGAGTCAAGGAGTTTTTCCTGAATCCTCTGTGAACTAGAATCCAAACCAGTATAATGCCTATGACAATCAGTCAGGTGGTGGTGGCTATCAAGTGGCAACTAGTTGGGGAGAAACCTATTTGATTTGCCATGGTAGCAGTCACACTGCTGCAACATGCAGGAGGAAGATTGGAAATATGAATAATGGACCATGGAGAGCACCTAGAATAGTTTGCTATCATTGCAACAAACCGAGACACCCTACCAGAACCTGCAGAATGAAAAAGAACATATCAGATGATATACCGGTCACTCCAGAAGGAAAAATTGATGTTGAAATTATTAAATCAGATATGAAGACAACATGGAAGTAGAAACTTGAAGAAGTGTCACGAGAAGAACTGGTTTCTACACCTAGTGTGGAAGTCGCTGAATCAGCAAACTCAGCTTCAGAAAAGCTTAGGGGGAGCAAATCGGTGAAATGTTTTGAACCCCTAGTTTACACCAGTAAAGGACCTTAATCGGTATGCGATACTTGTCAATTGGCAGAAGACTGGAAATGGTAAAAGGCAAATTATGGTTTATGCCCTAATGGTGGAGCATTTATTGTGGTAGGTGAAGAATTCATTTCAAAGGGATTTTCAAGTCATTTTCACTTATCATTTTGTGAGCGAAGAAATTTGCAGAGCGACAAAAGGCGATTTGTCTTGCGATTCAGAGAGATTTCAAAACTTTGAAAGAAGAATCTAGAGATAATATCAATTAGTCAGGTGAAGAACACAAAGCGGTAATCCAGCAACCTAAGTAGTGTGTGGCGAAGCTGAAGTTGCAAACCCTAAATTGCAAATTTCTGAAGGTATTTATCAAAAATTCTTGTTTATCCTTTTGTCATGGCTTCTGCATCGCACTCTAGTCCTAGTGCACCTGATGATTCAGTAGATTTCATCCAACGGAAGGTGAAATACAATGCCCTATCCCAGATACCTGCTAGTGTTATAGTTGAGCAGGGTGAACTCACAAAGCTGGTTCCCACTTTTTGGTACATCCTAATTTTTGCTGAAATCATACATTTCTTGGAAAATATAATTATTTAAGCTTTAAGAGGTCCCATTTGAAGTAATTAATTGAAGAGAGTTAGATCAAAGGCTTTTACATCAAAATTTCTTGGATAGAACCTCTCTACTTCTAAATCATACTTGCAATGGAGTCTCCTTTGCATCTATCAAATGCTGATAAAAAACCAATTTTACATTAGCTTTTGAGGGGTCAAACGAATTCATTTAGAAGTTTTGTTTTCTTGAGGATTTAGTCCTTATTATAAGCTTTCCAAATAGTATAATTTTTAATATATTTAAGTTTATTAATATATTTTTATTTTATTTTTTATGAATGTAGGTTTTTCACCGAACATGAACTTCTTTGTTCAATGCATTGGGAAAAATAGCAAACTAATTCAAAAAAATTCTGAAAAATATCTATGCCCTAGGTATTGATGTCTTATTTCTAACAAAAAAAATAAAACTTAATTTTGATATATATAGAGCAAGTTATGTGTTCAAACGTACACCTATATAGAAATTATAATTAGTCGGACTTCAAAACTTAATAAAATAAAAAATATTCAACATATCACTATCAAACCAACTGCATGCCCTGGGTATTGATGTTACAAACCAAAATTTAAAAGAGATAAGTTTTTATCATTTATAGAAAAACATTTATACGTTTCGGGATGCACATCACTCTTAAAAAATGTTGTTTCCTGTAAAAAACTACTTTTGAGGGAGATGGAAAAATCAATAAAATTTTATTCAAAAAAAATTGAAAAAAATATATTTAGAATCTACAAAAAGGATGTTACAAATCACTAGTTTACATCATCTTCAAATTCTTAACGATTTAAAAGTTATAGGTGTCGAAAAGTGAAGGTTTTTTGCAAAATGTTCATCTAAGTGTCAAAGTTGGTCAAAAAGTGGGAACCAGTATTGTGAGTTCACCTAGCAAGGTATTTCAGATTATATTGATTGCAAAATAGAAGACCTAGGATCTATAGTGATCTATTCTTAGTTAAGTTTATTCTACGAGAAGGACAAGAAGATAAAACTGGAATATAGTATCCTGGAAAAGAAGAAGCTTCAGAATGAGGTGTATTTTCTTGAAGAGCTCACCAAAGATCACATTCGAATCATTCTAAGAAGAGCGGATGGTGATAAAATGTATCTTGAGAGAATATATGACATCACACCGGAAGCGATTCATGCCATCACTAGTTTCAGTAACGTTGGAGATGTGTCAACCCTAAGGAAAGTCATTAAGATGGAAATGACCAAGCTCACCAATTCTATGAGCGACCAATGGGGAATGACCATCAATACCATCAAGGATGCTCTAGTCAAATATGCTTGTATGGTGATAGGTTACCGGACGTTCTATGCTAGCAGAATTAACTCTGTCTCTGTTGCAGCGGTAAATGCCGCGTACAGGATGATCATGGAAGATGCGTCATTTGATTTATGCAACTGTAAGCAAAGGCAACTTCTGGTGAACCTAAAGCCAATTAAATAGGACAATGCCTTAATATTTAAATTTGGACAACTGCTGGTAGGATTGTTTTTCAATTTTCAAAGCTATTTCCTAGGAGTCACTGATATACAATGGTCTGCTAACCAATCAGTTACCAAGCAAATTAGAGAGAGTCTACAAGTAGTAGGAACTAGTTATCCTAAAGTCCTGAACAAATACTTTGATGAGTTCAGACACAAAATGAGCAAGAGGGTGAGAATATCTGGTGATATTGTCAAGAAGTATGAAGAGGACATCTACTTTATCATCAGAGGAGATGAGTGCATAATGGAGGCAGTTGAGCCTAGAAAAGAAGAACTGGAGCCCATGGGATATGAGCTAATGTATGACATGCTAGATAGGTATGCCTCTCCCCTACTTAACTCACCTCTTGATCCTAAGAAGAAGATAACTGGTACCTATTTGAAGAGGGTAATACCAGTTGAAGAAGCTTCAGTAAAGAAGAGAAAGGTAGTGCCATCTGTATCGACACTAGTTACTTCAGCAAGTCCTAAAGTGACCAAGCGGTCACCGGCAAAGAAGAAACTGGAAGCTGCACCTGCCAAGGTCTTTGAAAGGAAGCAGAAAACTAAGAACACCTCACCAGACTCAGAGGATATAGAACCTGAGGTACAGCCTAAAAAGACTAGGCAAACGAGGAAAAAGACAAAGATAACCAGCAATGAACCGGCATCATCAACATTGGTAAATATAGACATTTCCTCTTACAAACCTTTGACACATTGTCAAAGAACTATAAAGAATATTAAGAGAAAGCTGCTAAGTGATTTAATAGATCATTTTGATGATTTTAATGACAATGAAAAGGAGGAAGTTGAACGGGAAGTTATTCAATATTTATGTATTAATGACCAGTCGCCATCAGAAATTTGATCTGTGACACCGGATTCTTTATATAATTCTTTAGATAACAAATGGCACATTGCCATAGAAAAGGAATAGGAAATAAGAGAAGAAATATTTGCACAATATTTTCTTGATGTATCAAATTTAGAACTTTATGAAGTTATGGAAAAGTACAAAGGCCTCTTCTTCATGAGAAGAAGAAGACTCCTATTATTGGAAGGGAAAGTCCCTAAAGTGGTAAAGGATACCCACTCGCATGCCAAAGCCAGTCTGAGGTTGCACCAAGTGTCCGAAGCCAACAAGAAGGCTGAGCAAGAACTAGAAATTGGAAAATCAGATGAGGTGTATGACACTGAAGGAGAACCGATCATTGAACAAATCGACCCTATTGACATTGATGCTTTGGATGGTGAAAATGTCACTCCGGATGCAGCAAAGGACAAGGCTGACAAAGAGAGAGTGGACAAAGAAAAGGCTGATAAAGTGGAAGTGGAGAAAGAGAAAAAGAATAAAGAGGAAGAGGAGAAGAAGCAAAAGGAAGAGGAGAAGAGGAAACATGAAGAGGAGAAGAAGAAAGAAGGAGAGAAGTGGAAAGAAGAAGATAGAAAGAAGGAAGAAGAAAAGAGAAAGAAAGAAGCAAAGGAGCAAAAGAAGGTTGAAGAGGAAAAGGAAAGAGCCAAAGAGAAGGAGGAAGCGACAAGAGCACACAAGTGGAGACCCTAAGGCAACTGGTAGTAAAGCCAAACTGGCTAACATTACCAGTCCCATTGACCTCCAATTTTCAAATGAAACAAAGCTGCTACAAAGCATTAAGCTTGCCCAAGAGCGACTAGAAGCACTAAGGAGGAAGAAGGAACAAGATGTTATTCAAAATGCAGTAGAAACTCTTACTAGTTTGATACTCAGTACCAACCTCCCCAGTACCGATTCCTCTCTGGCCCAGCTGAAAATTTTATGCACAGTTGTAGAGGACTAGGTGCAATGCCTTAAAGATGTTGTTGAATCCAATGAAAAAAAGAAGCATCAAAAGGCATTGAACACTGCCTTAGTGAATAAATAAAACGAGCTTTGATCAGAACTTCAGAAAGCACAAAAAGACATAAGAGATGCTATGGATGAGGGGAAATTACTGCTCAGTAAGATAAGCAAACCCCATCTATTATGTGATGATGTTCTTGCTTAGAAAGACAAACTGCAATGTAATTTGTAGGCATATATAAGCACCTTCAAGATGCCCTATGATTCCTTCACCACATTTGGGAAAACCGTTCACCAGTTCCAACTCCAAACTACCAGAATAGAGTTGGAAATCACCAACCGGACTAGAGATTTGCAGGAACTTCAACTGTTTCTACTACCACAACTGAAAATACTTCAGAAGTGCTATCTCAATATGGATGCCTTAACGGTCACTCAAGAGATGAGTACCTTGGATGCCATGGAGGAACATGTATCCCAGATGCAAATGAAAAGTGAGGTTTCTACCTTATTGCTTGAGTCATGGTCCTTATCCATTAAGACATTTATGCATGATTTTAAATTGGTTTTTGATAAGTTTCACTCGTTATTGTCACAAACATTTATTATTTTAAGGATAATGAGAAATTGGTGTTATTCCATAGTACTTTCTCATTGTTGGCAAAGGGGGAGTAGTATTTTGTATTTAAAATTTTGATGCATGTTATGTATACTTTCATGTTTATCTCTATAAGGGAGTAGTATACATTGTATTTTCTGCAAAAGGGGTAGTGTATATGCTTAGGGGGAGTAATTTTGATTATGGCATATTTTTGTTGTAAAACACTTAGATGTGTCCAACACTCAAAAGATTATGCTTTATACCTTCTACTGTTGGCTTTTTTGATGATGTTGTTGTGATTGTCATTGATGGACACACACTTTCTTTGAGATCACTTTTTGTATGTATGAGTTATGCTCAACCGATATTTGTTCCAACTGGTATTATGTATTATAGTCTTTAGACTATCGGTGTTTTGTAGAAAGTGTACCAATCCCAAGTAGTATGAAGACCTAAAATTGTTCGAGGACTCCAAAGTGGTATGAAGAAACAAAGCAGTTGTTATCATTTTTCCCAGTCTTCATTTTGGCAAACCGGTAATTGGTAAAATGTGTGAACCTGTAATCAGTAAAATATGTGAACCGGTAATAGGTAAATGTATGAACCGATATTACTCTGTGATGAGTTACCAACCGGTATTATTTTTTGTGATGAGTTATCATCCACCGACACTTTGGCGGTGATTCTGTGTCATGTTACCAAATGTGTCTAGATGCACTGAACCTAGGAACTTGCAATGTAATCCTATTGGAACGACATGAAATCAGATTCCTTTATAAGGACATCATGTCTAGGGTTTTAGTAATTATTAGGGTTTTGTGTGGTTGATGAGGTTTTTGCATGTGCGATCACAGAAGAAGATTAGGTCTATGTGAAGAAACATAGTGTGGAGATTTTGAAGACTGAAGTAATGCTAAAATGCATTAACAATGAGCTATCAAGGATCTAACCAAGCATACTGTGCTAGTATGTCGATCACTCACTTGTTGATTACTCACATCTTTGACAAGTCTGAAACCTTTAACCAGGTAGGCCTAGAAAAGCCTTTGTAAATCCTCTAACAAGGTGGTTCACAACTATGGATCTGAAACCTCTCACAAGGTAGTCTTTAATCAGACTTATCTCCTAACAGAGATTGAGATTCGTAAAAGGATATGTTCTGGTAAAGAACATTGTATGACCTTAACCGGTCTGGTTACTATTCTGCAGATAGTTACTTGTGAGTTTTATCTCACCGTGGTTTTTCCCATTTGGGTTTCCATGTCAAAATCTCTTTTGTTATGGTGATTGTGCTTCTATGGGTGAATGCCTTATTTGTTGTTTGGTTTGCATTTGTGTTAACAAGTTTGTTAGTGAAACTTTTATACTGGTTTACTTCTAAACTATTTAAGTGTTTAAGTTCAGTATTTTTTGGTATACTAATTCACCCTCCCTCTTAGTATTCATCATCTACATATGATACATAATTAGTATTGTGTTTATCATCAAGAGAAATAGATCCTCTACCATAAATTATACTAGCCTTATCATCATCAAACATCACAACACCACCTTCAAAATTTTCCAAAATTACACTTACTTGATCACCTATCATATGGTGAGATCATCCACTGTCAATCACACATTCATCTTTCTCGTCAACATGTACTACTTATTATACCATACATCAATTGTATTGTACTTACCATCAAGAGAAATAGATCCTCTATCACGTATTATATGAACCTTGTCATCACCAAACTTCACAACACCACCTTCATACTTTTCCAAAATTACAGTTGCTCTTATCACCTACCATATCATCAGAGCATCCATTGTCAATTACCCATTCATGTTTCTCTTCAACATGTGTGGTCAAAGCTTTTTCCACATACATGTAGCTATTAGAGTCAGTAGGCATTGGATCATCTTCCTTGATATAAATAAACGCCCATTCATTATCACTTGTACTTCCTTTATCAGATTCATCATCTATCACACCTTCATTAGCAACATAATAACATCCCTTATTGAATCTAGGCTTGTAAGTTTTTTTAAGAACTCTTTTCGGACAACTTGAGGCAAAATGACCTATCTTATTGCAAGAAAAATATTTAAGAGGTAATTTTCCCTCATACTTATCGGCTCCTTTGGGTAATCTCTTGGAAATAAGGGCTTCAAGCTCCTCAAGCTCTCACTCTTATTCTTCAATTTCCTTTCTTTCCTTCTCATATGTAGACATTTCCCTTGAAGAAATTTCTCCTAGATCATATCTCTTCTTATCTTTGTTGAATACAGTATCCTTGAATGTAGATTAAATCACCAAACTCAGTCAACTCAAAGATGGAAAGCTTACCAATCAACATGTCCCTTGTTACCTCTATCATAGTTTTGATCTCCTCAATAGTAGCAACTTTATGCTTGTAGGATGGAGGTAAAGATCTGAGCACTTTAGCAACAATCTATGATTCTTCCAACTTCCCACTGGTACATTTGATATTGCACACAAGTTCATTCACCTTCTGGATTTAAAAATTGACGTTCTTATATTTTCTCATCCTCAACATCTCATATTTTCCTTTTAGGCTCTACAACTTGGCAATCTTTGCATAACTATCACCTTCATACAAGGTTTCCAACTTCCTCCAAATCTCATGAGTAGTCTGCAATTCCATATTATTTATCATCTAAGAGTCAATCAAAGCACTCAACAATGCTTCCTTAGCCCTAATATTGTATTCAACACTTTTGATCTCATCTGGAGTTGAAAGACCATTTGTACGAATGGTATACTTGATTTTAGTAATATCCCAATAAAGTTCACCAATGAATCTCAGATGACACTACATGCAATATTTTCAAAGAGAGTAGTTCGTACCATCAAGTCTTGGACTATCCCCAAGGGGAGACACTAGGATGAACCAATCCCTTATCCATTATATTTTATAGTTGCATTTTAATCTCTTGCAACCTAACAGTGTTCATTATATAAGGGGATTTTGAGATAGGCTCAGTCCCTAGAACCATCTTACATACCATACCTTACATAATGACTTGGGGTTGTTATGCCTCCATGAGGCTTTTTGATGTAATGTTCATGTGATTTGTCTTTTTTTTGAGTCAATAAGGTCTTATGGAATATTTTTAATGAGTTTGGAGCCCAATGCATGAGTTGGATTGGTCAATGACCCTATTTGGAATAAGTTGTCATATTACTGTAAATGTTGTCATATTGTTGCTCACTGTGGTCAAAGTGTCACCTAGGGTGACCAATGATGTAAAAAGGAATTTTTGGGCCTATTTAAGATTATTTTAGGTGATTTGAAAACATTGGGGGTCATTGGGTGAAGTTTGGCTAAAATTATCAAAATCTTGTAAAAGTTTCTTAGCAACTTTACAAGTTTTAGTGTAAAACAAATGCAAATATGTAACCAAAAGTCACCCATTTTGAAAAGTGGTTGGGAACCGTTAGAAATGGTTACTCACTGTTGTCTTGAAGATGATGTTTAGATGTAATAGGTTTATTGATGATTATGTTTTCATTGATGGAAAATATGTTTTTATAGCCATCTAAGTCTTTAGGCCAACCGATATAGCATAATTGGTAGAGGAGACAATTTACTAGTGAACCAACAAATAGGATTCAACTAGTAAAAAAGAATAGAGTTGTATTCAAGCAACCAATATGAGTGATCAATGAAGAGTTAGGTGATGTGGTTTTGCAAGAGTGTTGGAGATTTTATCAAGTATCTATGTTTCACACTGCAGTAGTAGATTCAACAAGATGAGTAAGTTATGGTGTATAGAGAAATCAATCATGAAGACAAAGATAACCAGTAAAAAAGAGTCACTAAGATCGGTAAACCAGTACACATAATGTTTTATTTTTAAGTTGTTATGATGGTGGTCAAAATAAGTAAAGTGTGTAGTACACGATTAACTAGATTCATTGAACCTAGGAAATTGTTCCAAGGTTGTTAGCCGACTAAGTTGATGCTTATAAAAAGTGTGATGAGTTATGAGACATAGTATGAGATCATGAGAGAATATTGAGAGTTTGATTGTACAGTAATCTGAGAATCTCTAACTGGAGTGGATCTTATCAAGCACAAAGGTGCTACATGCAAATCATTTTACTATTATTTTTCTAACAATTGCAGTAGTCAAATCCCTTAACTCGGTAGGTCCTAACAAGCCTAAAAATGTAAATCCCCTAACAGGGTAGCTCATTAACTTGAGTATAAATCCTCTTGCGAGGTTTCTCCAAAGAGGGCAAAGCTTTTAACATCATTGAGGTAAATCCCTTTACTGGGTGAAAAAAAACAGGGTTTTCTCCTAACCAGGCATGTTTGTAAGACCTTAACAGGTCAAAGATTTCTATTCTACAGATAGTGAATCTTGTGGGTATTAACTCCCACCATGGTTTTTCCCTTTTGGGTTTCCACATATAAATATTTGTGTTATGTGGAGCTTGATATATTGGTTGTTAGCTTATGTGGTGATATTTCTTTTATGTTTATTAAGCTTTAAATTATTTAAAGTTATAATCAAATTTGTGTTGTGGGTTTTTGGTTGCACTGATTCATCCCCCCCTCTCAGTGCCTTATAAGTTTATCAATTCGTATCAGAGCCTAATTCTCTTAAGGATTAACTGCTTGGGAAATATCCCTAAGGCTATCATGGTGCATACTATTTTGTACAAAGCAACCAACTTGCAGAATCTGAGGAAGTCCTAGATACATTGAAAGGAAAGTATAAAGTCTCACTTGCTAAGAGAAGAGAGCTTGTAGAACAATTGATGGAGTTTACAAAAAAAAAATTATTTTGATGAAGCAAACATGGCTCCATTGGTTACTGAAGTTAAAAAACTGAATGATGAGAAGGAAAACCTAAGGGGAGAGTTAGAAGCCCTAACCATCAGTATGAGTCAAGAGATTGAAGCAAGGAGGACAATTGAAGACAAGATCAGAGAAAAAGAACATGAGATCTTTAAGATGAACCAGGAGGTTGGAACGCTATATGCTCATTTTCATGAAGAACAAGAAGAAAAAAAAGAAATAAAGGATAATCTAGACATGGAAATGTCTCTAAGAGAAAGTTTGATGAAAAAGAATGAAGATCTTACAAAGGAACTTACTGATGATAATGAAATACTTGCAAAGTTCAACAAGAGCTCTGCTATGCTTGATGATAAAATCTAGTCACAAAGATAGAATGGAGATACACAAGGCTTGGGTTACACTACTTTTGAGAAAGGTGAGCCTTTTGGTACAAAAGACAACATTGAAGAAGGTAAATCAACACCTAAGATACAAAAATCCACCGGTAAGAAACTCTACAAACCATTATTCTTTAATTGTCATAAGCCAGGACATATTTCTATTTTTTGTAGATCTAATGTTGTTAATGGTTATAGATCTAATGCCTATCAAGGATACATACCTAGAACCTTTAATGGATATTATTACACTTGCAACATGTATGGGCATAGAGATGTTGAATGTAAGTATGGAACAAATAATCTGACACACCACATGAATCAAAGATCTGGTGGAGGTTGGCAAAGAAATGAAAATTGGTGGAGACCCTATGCTAACCGGTCTATTCCCTATGAGATGGAAAAGAGAATGAATGTGATTTGCACAATATGTCATAACTATGGTCATGTAGCTAAGAATTACAGAAGAAAGACTGCTAGAGGATTTGTTGGACCTTGGAGAGCATCTGGTATGGCATGTTTTCATTGTCACCAACCGGGACACTGTGCAAAGTTTTGCAGAGCTAAAATGAGTCAACCGGTAAATTGATCTGCTGACCAGAAAGGGAAGAAGAAAGTTGATGTGGAAGAGACTAGAGAAGAGATGAACAAGATCTGGAAAAAGAAGAGTGATGAGAAAACTGAAGACAAACCATCAGAAGGTCCCAATTCTTCACCTAGTGTTGAGAACTCATGACCAACAAACTAAGTTGTTAAAATACTTAGGGGGAGCTTAAAGTTAGATCCATTTCCGGAGCCCTCTATATGATGTGCAGTAAGATAAATTTGCATATCTTGATGCATTATGATATTGTGAAGTGTTTTTATTATAAAATCGGCAGGTTTCATGTGATATGAGAACCAGTAGTATATTGAATGGTGTTTTAGGGTTTGTTTATAAACCGGGAATAGAATTTAATATGGTAAGGAAAATAAAAGGACTTTTTAATGTCATTTTGTCACTTTGCATTCTTCAGAGAATCTAAAGAGAGAAAAGAGAAAATAAGAGCTAGTGTGAGCAACATTTGATTAGTTTAACAAAAGATTTGAAGTGGTCTACGATCAACAATAGATGAAAGTGCATTCTTACTGTTGAAACCCTAGTTGTGGAAGCATTGAAAGCTATTTATCCAGCAAATCCTGTTATCTATTTCTAAGTCAAAAATCTCTCAAGATGGATGTACCACATCTGGTAGATGTTACAGTCAGGGTTCATCTAGAGTTTAAGAGGCACTCTTTTAAATCCATTGAAATTGATCCCATCAGAGCACTATCCGGAGTCCCTTATGGAGTTTTTCATGTATAGGATATTAGATCATATATTCATTGCAAGTTGGAAGATCTTGGAATTTTTTCTATATTTGATCAATATATGGTAATGTGTGACAAGGATGGAGTATTGAAAGAACAGTATAGGATGGTTACCAATAAAGGTTTTCACCATGCATTGAATTATATTGATGAGTTTGATGATGATCTTGTGAGATATGTTTTGAGTCATGTGCATGACCAGTTTATGTGGCTTGATCGACCAAATAAGATCACTAATGAAGTGATTCATCCAATAACTAGATTGTGTTCCACTAGTGAAGTTCTAGTACTGAGATTAGTTCCTAAAATTATGTTGTCGACCTGAGCAAGTCACGATGGGATGGAAGAGCTATGACTATTAATGAAATTGATGATCCAACAGTAAAATTTGCTTCAATGGTCATAGGATACCGGATATATCACTCTAGCAGGATGAACAACATCCCTGTTGTAGTCATCCATACTACTTACCAGATGATCAAAGAAAAGTTTAATTATGATTTGTCTGAAGCATTCAAAATTTAGTTGGTGCGCAATCTTGAATCCATCAAGCAAGACAAAAGACTGAAGTTTAAATATGGACAACTTATTATTGGATTGTTCTTCTATTTTCATAATTTCTTTCTTGGTATCGGTGATGTTTAGTGGTTGAAGGACACACCAACATTGTTATAGATGAAGAGAAACATCAAGATGTTGGGTAATGATTTTTTTAAGATTGCTTGGGGTTATTTCAAATATTTTCAGAAAAAGATGCATGCAAGAGAAAGGATATCGACATAGGTTGTTAAGAGATATGAGGATACCATCTATTTTTTGGTTGACATAGACACATGTTAGATGGAGGGAATTGATCCGAGGACAACGTGGGTGATGTCTATGGGCAATGAAGTTGAAGAAGATCTTTTGGTTGGTTATGTTGAACAGTTGCTAGCACAACCGGTAGATACTACTGCTGAAACATTTGGTACCTATAAAGAGAAATCTATTGAGGTGCATTCTAAGCTTGCTAGACTGGTAATTGCAAAGAAAGTGAGAAAGGAAGTTGAGAAATTTGTTGAGCAACAAGGTTTTACCAAGGAGGCAACAACAGCGGCTAGAGAAAAATATGAAGCTAAACAACTAGGAGCATCTAGTGCCCCAACCGTTACCAACACTGAAATGAAGACAAGAAGTGCAGAGGTAAAGAAGGAGAAACCTTCCAAGATACATTTTAAGAGAAAAGGTAAAGTCATTGAGCCCCCTACACCTAAAGAACCCAATGTGAAAGAAGTTTACAGGAAAAGAAAAAACAACAAGCACAAAGGACACCGACAATTAATGATGAAGAAGAAACTGAATCAGAAAGTGAAAAGAAAGATCTGAGAGCTAGTGGAAAATAGTCAAAGGTTGTAGGAGCATCTACTGTCAAATCCGTCAAGAAAATGGTAACTAAACTTACACCTTTTGAAAATATGTTAATGCATATTAAGATATATCTTGTTCTTAAGGGTTTGGATAAACTATACGATAAGTTTAGTGAGGATGAACACAGGCAGATACAGGATGTAGTTGTTTTTATGATGAATAAATATAGTAAAGCCCTAATTGAATTGCAAGGGCAGATTTTATATTTTTTGTATGATAATCTTGATGCTAGATGGAAGGTACCCATTAAACAAGATAGAGAATTTATTGAATTTATTCTTAAAAGATCGCAACCTAAAGCCACAAAGGAGGAGTTAGATGAAATTATTGCAAAGGCTAAATCATCTTTTAGATCTAAGAAAAGGTTGACAAGAATGCTAATTTGTGAGACCCAATCAGTTCATATGGAAACTAAGAAGATATTGAAGAAGTTACTGGGTTTGGTACCTGATGAGGAGGAAGAGAAACCAAAGATGTTTAAGGTAGAAGATCTCCCAGATGATGTAGATATTGATAATTTTTCACTAGATAAGATTATTTTTACTAATCAACTGGAAGATGACAAATCGGTTAATATAAAGAGTGAGACAGTTGTAATTCCTTGTGATGATACATAAATTGGTACAAGTGGTACTGAGGAGGAAAAGAAAGATCACACTGAGGATATACAGGTTGAAGGTGTTCAGATGACTAAACAATAGGAACAAGAACCGAAGAAAGAAGAATAAAAGAAGACTAAGAAAGACCCATTGGTAATCACTCAAACACTTGATGCACATACACCATCGATAATGGACAAGGAGAAGACAAAAGAGAAGAAAGAATAGGAAGAATTGAAACTAGAACCTAAAGTGATATCTCTATCACTTACCTCTAAGAAGAAAATTGATGATGATGAGGATGATGATGCACTAAGTATACAAGGATCCGTCAATAAGGATGCATTAAGTTATACAAAACTAATGGAGATTGCACCTGCCATGCAATCTAGAGATAACAAGAAAAGAGTGAAGGAACAACAAAATGAAGCTCAATCAATACAATGTGCAGTTGATATTTTGTCTAGTCGATTGGATATAAGTACAAAGTTGTGTCACACTTTTATAAAGGAAATGGTCAATGTTTATTCAACTTTTTAAATTAAATCAATAAAAAGTGAAATATATGTTTTTAATTTTGAAATGATGTAAACTAATAAAATTTATATTCTTATGTCTATTTTATGTTTGTAATTTTAACAAAAAATTAAAAAATTATTTGAATGTAGTTTATTATAAAGTAAACACTATAATTAAGTTGCTGAAAAAATGCTGAAATTGAAGTTACATAGGCCACCACACTTTATTTAGTAAATTTTACCTTTTTCCCTCGATTTTCTTGTTTGTATATTGATAACTTGAAACTTTAGTGCATGGATATACTTTTTACTATTTTTTATAAATATATATTTTTCAATAAATTTGAAAAGTTGCATGTACTGAAATATAACTCTTTCCAATTCCCACCACCTTTTTTCTTAGTTATTTATCCAAATTAGAAAAGAATTATATCATCTTGACAAAGATTCTTTTCTCTACTGCATCATATTCTGTTCAATTTTTTTTCATAAATTTTAGTAATTTTCCTTGACAAGATAATCAACCTTATATTTTAGTGTTGATGACCTACTTTCAATAAAAAATAAAATATAAAATATAAAAACTAATTAAAATATTAAAAGATATATATTTTGAAAAGTTCACATATAGATCTATAAAAGGCTATATTTACATTTCAAAAAAAATGTTATTTATAAGAATAGGAGTTGTTGAAACATCAAGTTTTTCTTTTTTTGTAATTAGACCAAAAGTAGTATAAAATATACATTTAGTAGACACTTCCAATTGGAAAAGTTGTGGCCCATACATAACTTAGCTATAATGAATCTATATAGACCATATTTTTGACTAAAATTAATTTTAAGTTAGAATTACTTAAATTCACTTGTGCTAATAAGTTAGCCTGAAATGTGACACAGTTTTGTGCTTTTACCCTATTACTAGAGACAAACACAAATAGATTGTCTACATTGATTGATAAGCTAGGTCAATTGGTTCTTGATGCTGGGGAACAAATGAAAAGTTTTCAAGATGCAACTTATCTAAATGTGGAAAAGAAATACAAGAAGAAAATAATAGAGCGGTTGATGAATGATATTGATAAATAAAAAGTTTCTCTGACGGTTAATAAATATCATATTAAATATGCAATTAAAACCAATGGTAAAATCCTATCCACTATTACAAAGATTTCATTATTTTGTGATGATCTGATAAAAAGGAAACATGAAGCAGAAAAGGAACTTGAAGTTCTAAGTGAATCATTTATCCCCCTAAATGATTCTGCTATAATTTGTGGAAGATTAGATGTTGAAATTTAACATAAGTGAAAAGCTCATGAGAATGAACAAGTCAAAAGGAGTAAGTCACTGCAGGAAATCCATACACTTTTGATCCCTAAGGTTGAAATTTTGCAAAGAGGCTACAAGGAACTTGAAGCTATTCTAGCTACACCTGAGATGAGTACAATTGATGCCATGGAGGAGCTGACTTGCCAGACAAGAACACATGTTGAGATAGTCGACACTCTTTTGGAGACGACACAATGATTTGAAGTAGTTACAATCTTATTTTGGAGATGAATTTTCTAAGATGGAATTGTAAAACATTTTGAACTTTGATATCTATATATGATCATGCATATTTTGTTGTATATTTCATTTATCTTTTATGTATTTGCTTACCTTTGCCATTGCTATCAAAGGGGGATTAGTAGTGAAGTCAAAATTTTGAATTGTAATGGGGAGTAGTAGATAAGTCTTGTAAAATGTTGCAATTTCTAAGGGGGAGTATGTGTCATGAGTTAAATCAATTTTTGTATTGCACACTTACAAAAAATATTTACTAAGTGTTGCCATCAATTCCAAAGGGGGAGATTGTTGTCTTGATGATGAAGTTTTGATGTAATAGGTTGATTGATGACTTATTTTATGTTGTCATTGATGGAAAATATGTTTTGATAGTCATCTAAGTCTTTTAGGCCAACTGGTAAAGCATAATCAGTAGAGGAGATAGTTTACCAATGAACCAACAAATAGGACTTCAACTGGTAAACAATAACATATTTGTATTCAAGAAACTGGTATGAGTGATCAATGAAGAGTTAGGTGATGTAGTTTTGTAGGAGTGTTGGAGATTGTATCAGATAGCTATGTTTCATATCATTGTTGCAGATTCAATAGGATGAGCAACTTATGCTGTATAAAGAAGTCAATTATGAAGAACAAGTTAACTGGTAGAACAAAGTCAATAAGATAGGTAAACCGGTACACATAGTGTTTTATTTTTAAGTTGTTATGTCAGTGGATGAAATAAGTAAATCGTATAGTGCATGAATTACTAGATTCATTTAACCTAGGAAGTTGTTCCAAGGTTGTTAGCCGACTAAGTTGATGCTTATAAAAAGTGTGATGACTTATGAGATGTAGTATGAGATCATGAATGAATATTGAGAGTTTGATAATGCAGTAATATGAGAAGATTTGTATGGATGTATTGTTGATGTATTGAGCAAAAATGAAGCAGATCTTATCAAGCACAAAGCTGCTCCATGCAGATCATTTTACTATTGTGTTCCTAACAGTTGCAGTAGTCAAATCCCTTAATTGGGTAGGTCCTAACAGGCCTGGAATTGTAAATATCCTAACAGGGTAGGTAATCAATAAATCCCCTTGTGATATTTATCCTAACAAGGGAAATCTTTTAACAAGGCTAAGGTAAATCCCTTAACTGGGTGACTCCTAACAGGGCCTTCTCCTAATCGAGCATGTTTGTAAGACCTTAACTAGTCAAATATTTATGTTATGGAGATAGTGAATCTTGTGGGTATTAAATCCCACCATGGTTTTTCCCTTTTGGGTTTCCATGTATAAATATTTGTGTTATGTGATGTTTGATATATTGAGTGTTAGCTTACGTGCTGATATTTCTTTTATGTTTATTAGGCTTTAAGTTATTTAAAGTGGTGATCAAATTTGTGTTGTCAATTTTGCTTGCACTAATTCACCCCCCTCTCAGTGCCTTATAATTTTATCAATCACATGTTCAAATACATCCCATTGGATTGAGGCATAGTTGGTTGGTGATTTTTGGAGAAGATTCAATACAAAAATCATGATTTTCTTGTAAATTTCCTATTTTTGTCATGCTGCAGTATTTGGTACTTGTTCGTACAATACCTTTGGGGTTGAAGACTCACATGGTTGAAAATTAGAGTGAATATAACTTAATTTTGTGGTGGTTTGGTCCAATTTCATCTACTATTTTGGGATAAATAAGCCTTTTGGTGAAAACTGCTATAAACTCTTGCCACCTAGGGTTTGATCAACAAAATGTTAATAACCCTCCATTCTACTTTGGTAAAAGGCTAGAACCTAGTGTAATTGTAGGTGTAGGATTCCTTTTAATTTTTCTTTTGGTTTAATTGCACAAAATTTATTCTACAATGATTTTGAAGTGAATCTTGCATGACATCTATGTGACAGGCTTGTAAAGAGAGGTAAAATTGTAGCTTTGAGTGAACCTCTTAGAAACCTAAGTGTTTTATTGCTAGAAATGAGTTTAATTCATTATTTGGTGATGTATGACATATTTATATACCATTGGTTGAGTGACAAAGTGCAAAAATAGGGTACTTTCTTTTTAAAATTGGGCTAATTAGGGCTCTAGTACAGTGATAGAAGTCAAGTTTTGATGAATAAACTCTCAAACACCCTATTATCACTTTGAGATATGTTTTATAACTCTAAAAAGGGTACTCAAATCAGGTTTCATATTTTGTAGAAAAGGTTAGAGTAGAGATATATTTTCACTAGTCCTAAAAAGGAGGGCTACTAGGAATTGGGGTGGTTGTGAAGTATTTCACCATTCTTCATGTTAGAAACCTTAAAAAATTCTTGGAAAATATTTGGTTGGATTTATTAAGATCTTTGGTAATCTGTACCTTGACTTCCTAAGCCATTTGAATTCCTAGACCAAATTGAGTCTATTTTGCCTAGGTCTAGGAGGCCTAGTTTGCTAGGTGAGTTGGGAGAAAGATCTCCCTATGTGTTTTCCTACCTTGGCGACTTGGAACCCTATTTTTAAGAGTCCCTAAGAGTCCTCTCACCTATACATCACATTTTAAAATGGTGAGTCATAATTTTGGGTGTAAATTATTGATCTTCTTTGAATGGTGTTTGTAGGTGTTAATGTTTCTTGTAGAAGGTTGAAGGGGAGTCAAAGAAAAAGGAGTGTAAAGAAAGATTAAAGATTGTAGACACAAAGAGATGATCTATGTAATTGGAAAATTGTTCCAAAAAGTGTAAGTGGTGTTTCCATTAATAAGAGGTGACGAAATAACAATGAATATGTAGTTGTTGTTTTGACAAAGATGCCTGAGTTACAAGGGTTGCCTACCTAAAGAGAGCTATTTATGTTTGAAAGATATAAATTGTATGGAGCCTTAGAATAATATTCAAATATTTGATATTTGAAAATATTATCCTAATTTTAGATGAATTATTATCTATTAAGTAGTTAGAAGAAATTGAGTCAGAGTAAGGTGAGATGTGGCTTGTTTGGATTGCTATAACAGTTACATGGAGAAATATGTTTTTATTTTCATTGTTGAAACCATGTGTATTCAAAGTTCTTGGTAAACTGAAAACATTTCAAAATTATATTGGTTAGGGATAAGCTAAAAATACCTAAAGTGATTATGATGAGGATGAGTCAACAATGAAGCAATACACTAAAGTCCAATTATGAAAAGCAAAGAAAATGTTTGAGTAAGTCTAAAGACTTTGACATGATCATGTAGATTTTGTGGTTGTAATTAAGGGGGAGTGTTGGAAGAAATAATTTCTCCCACATTCCCTCTACATAGGTATTTCGTGTAGCTGTTTGAAATTGGACTAAAATTTCACTGAATCCATTGAGTTTTCTATCAATATCTCCTAATGATAATGGGAATCGGTTACCTACGTTTCCTCTATATAGATGATCATTTGTAACTAAGATAATGTTAAACTTTTGACATATTAATAACTGGTAGTTTTCATTCTTGTGTCTTCTATGAATTTGTTTGACAGCTCCACATACTATAGTTTGTTTAGTGGTGGACTATCTAGTTGTTTTACACCTATAACACTATAACTATTTCAGGTTTGATCAAATCCTCTGTATATATATAGAGGTCATGTAACTTGTATCATCAATAAATAATAACTTTTGTGTGCTATAGAATTACATTTGTCTCTGTGATAGTTTCATTGTTCTCTCCATTTATTAGTTTCAGGGTGCATTACTTGAATAATTTATCTTTATAGATTTATGTTATACATTCTTGTTATCAATTGGATTTGCACCCTTGTCAATAACCTATATTACCAATCTATTTTAAAATATAAAATAAAATCAAGGCTAGAGGGTGTGAAGGTTTTACCATTGATTTACCTATATTTAGCACTTGAAGTTTTCTTTGGAAGAGAGACAAATTGCACCTTCTTAAATTTTCTCATTAGAAACTTTTTTGATCTTAATATTAAAGACTACAAAGTATTATATAGTGATCATTAGAAACTCTAAAAATTTGGATTGGTAATTTGATAGCGAGTAACCATCTAAACATTTCATTTAAACGGTAGGAATATGGAAAATTGCTTGCTTACATAGGGAAATCTCATAATAAAATATAGAAATAGTAGCATAGATTTTGGAAGACTCGGCACAATCAATGATTTGTAGCTAAAATAGACTATTTTTCATTATTATGCTCAAAAATTGCTAAAGCTCATAGAAGCCACAACTTAAATTGGGTTTCCTTGTGCATTTAATTTATTGAGGCAGACATTACCACCAATTTAAAAAAAAAGTGAAAACATGTAACTGGTTTTAACTTTTCAATGCTCATTTAGGTTAAAGTCTTATTCTATGTAATTCTTAAATTAAATCAGAGTAGGTGTATTAAATAGATGCATGAAATCTCCTGGCCTTCAAAACTACACCCATTAAGTTTATCAGGGATGATTCTTTAATATAAAAACCAAAGCAATGGCTTGATAGTCTTCGAATATTTGAACTATAGAATGTGTTCCTTATTATATTAGTTTGGTTGCTCAATTAATTCATTTGATAAAAAATATTGTAGCTATTCAATGAGCAATAGGAGATAAGGATGATAATTTTAAAGAAACGTGGGTAAAATATTTAATGAAACGAAAATAAACATTCTTAAAGAAACATATATTTTTAGAATTGGAAATTTCGTTTCATTTTTAGATTTTATTTTGTAAGTCTAATACATTTGAGTTGAACAAAAAAAAATCTAGATATTGTTGAATGCATTTTCTCCTAGAACTATTTTATCCAACTTGTCTCAAAATGATAGGAGATAACTGTACACATATAAATCTGACCATCTAGTTAAATAAATATTTAATATTTATTTAAATTATCAAAACCACATTTTTCTATTAATTAAATTATATTTAATTAATTTCCCCACTTTCATCTATTTGGTTAAATAAATTATTCAATTTACTTAATTAAATTCATCTAACCATTTTCCTGCCTTTAATTAAATAAATCACTTTATTTAATTAAAACCCCTTTCCCATTTAATTAAATTCACATTTAATTGAAAATACCCTTCCAATTTAAATAAATCAAAGTTTTATTTAAATTAGGCAAGTTGTCATCCACTTTTTGGAATAAATCTCTTTATTTCAAAAATAAATCCAAAAATACCTCCCACTTGCATTCTCCTAACAAATCCACTTGCATCAATAATCCTCTTCTACAACCTTCTAGATTCTTCTAGTCATACTAATTAGCCTAATTCATCTCTTTAACATTTGTACATCCCTTAAGAGAAGTCACTTCTCATAAATGCCTCAAAGTCTTTGAAATGCATTAAAGGCTTTATGTCCTCAACAAGTTAACCTTCAAAGTCATCATAACCATTAATGGTTAATCCACCCTCAACCCATGGTTAGATAATTTCTCTTTAACTTAACCCATATCTAACTCATGGGTCTCATCAAGCACTCATTGTTTTCACCCTAGTTATCTTATTAACCCTTGCACAAAAGTCTACCCTTTGGATAAAAGCTTTATCCACTAGTTAACCCTAAACTAACTCTAATCACACTCTCCTAGGGTGACCTTCATGTCTTCTGAGCCATTTCATACCTCTTACATCCCATCTCAAGCCACCTCTTGTTGACAATTATCACCATTTCATTGGTGAAAATTATAAACATGGATTGAATAACTTTCAATCTATCATGCCCAAACTTTTGGGCAAAAACGCAACAACAGATTTTTTTAAACAACACAAAAATACTAGATGTTCTTCGATAAAAGATGTGATAAATAAGTTTGTCTACACTAAGGGTTAACTCACACATTAAAAGAATGGGTTCCCAAAGTTAGTTTACTTAACTCAATAAATATAGCGTTTACATTTTTAACTCAAATAATTTTACCCCAAATAGTCATCACAACTTTATTTATTAATTAATTAATTTACCAAAATAATTCTTCTATTTTTAATCAAGAGATATTAATCATCCCTAATAGTATTTAATTACTTTTGATACTAATTAAAATAATGTTTATACATATTCCATTGTATTCAAAAATAATTAATTGAGCAAATGCAAATAATGTTTTTGAATTCACCTTTTAAAGTGAACTAAAGATCAATTATAATAATCCCCTAGCCAATAACTCCACATTAATGTCAAAATAAATCTCCCTTAAATATTAAATATTTAATATTTAATATTCGACAATAAATTACCCCTTTAGCCTAAACTTAATCATTCTACTTTATATAATATATACATATATAGATATGTGTGTGTGTGTGTGTGTGTGTGTGTGTGTGTGTGTGTGTATGTGTATGTATATATATGTATATGTATGTATATATATGTATATATATATATATATATGTATATATATATATATATGTATGTATGTATATATATATATATGTATATATATATATGGGATAATATAGTCCAACGAAGAAAATAAAACCCCATTATTCTTATATGGACTCAATTAATCTTTTAATCCAAATTTATAAATCTTTCCCTATACAATAATAAAATTTCATTATTAATAATGGGAAATTCCCCCCCCCTATTATTATTTTATTTTTTTATTGCCCTAACTAGGGTTTAACTTTTTATTTCTTTAAAACACACCTCTAGCATTTTAATTTTTTTATTTGCTATTCTTGTAGGCCATAGTTATTTTTTCATGCTTCTAGGTCACAAAGGAATGGGGAATGACAGACATGGTTGTCATCGTAGGGCCGACCCTCATGGATGATGGCATGGGCAGAGAGGAGGGTGAGGAGAGGGAGGATTTGCAAAGGCGTTGTGGGGTCTCCACAGTGGGTCGACCTGCTGTGGTCTGTAGCCCACTACGGACGTGCCCACAGTGGGAAGACCACTGTGGGGGTGGTCGCAGTGGTCGTAGCCGATAGTGGGTTGCCCTGTTGTGGTCCGTGACCCACTGTAGACGTGCCCACAGTGGGAAGACCACTGTGAGTGTGGCCGTAGAGGTCACAACTGACAGTGGGTCACCCCACCGCAGATGCCCCCCCACGAATGACATGGCTCTTGCCATCGCTGCTAAACAGTTTCTCTTTTTTTTTATAAAAAAAATATATAAATATATTTATATAAATATATACGATTGAAATATGCTTATATTATTAGTGAACTAGATATATTAAATAAAAGAATTTTCATTTACAAATTAATAATATATATATATATATTTTAAATGTAGCATATATACCTATCTTATTTTTCTTCTAACAGCTTAGTTATTAGGAAAGCATTAGAATTATATATATATATATATATCTATGTGTGTGTGTGTGTGTGTGTGTGTGTGCAGCCAATACTTATAGTGCAAGTAGGTTTATTTTATTAACAAGTAGCATTTATTTATATGTGTTGGATTTGTATTTATCTACATTTACTTACTGTGCAAAGGTATTTTCTACTGGTATTTTGGTATGGTTTTTTCATTGATGTCAACACCTATTAAACACTTATCAACTCTGGCACTTTGGAGAATCGGCAATGTTCACTGGCAAGCAAATGACTCATGCACAGTAACTAATATCTAGTACACCGGCAAGATATAATGATCACCGACACTTTGAATGATATGGAAAACACTTGGTAATGTTGAAGACATCATTTGGACATCTTGTCCTAAAGTTTTGTTTATTAGTATATTCATATTTGCATATTTGTTGTTATCGGCAAATAGGTCCAGGGTTACACCGGCAGGTTTATCTTTTCCAGATCAATATGGCACGCTATGGAGATGATTAATTATTGGTGTAAATGCATTAAGCTGAACTGTTGAATCGGTTATTGCATCAGATATTGTATTGTTTGTAAAATGTCTTTATTGTAATATCTTGTAGAACCGACCTACTAAAATTGGTCTTAGGTTATGGTATAAATGTAAGATCTTATTTGTAAGATCAAATGTGGAATGCGAAAAAGGATTGCATGAAGGTATATGCGAGAATAAGCAAAGCTATGCACGAAGGCATAATTTGAAGATTGAAGAAGGGTTTTTGTGAAGACAATCAGAACTACACCGGTACTTAATCCAGCATATGAAGATGCTATTTTGTGTAGTACATTCTTATTGGATTTAACCATCCAACTGTAGTCAGTGTGACTCCCATTTTGTGATTGAGTAGTGAGCTCTAGGCGCTTGGTCTTTCTACATGTGCATACCCCATTTATGTACACTTACTATCTGCAATAGTATCATCTAATTGTGGGTAAGGTTTCCCACCGTGGTTTTTCCCCTTACAGGGTTTCCACTTACAAATATTGGTGTTATGTGTTATGGATGTCTTTGTCTTTATGTTTCATACACTAATCCTTACCGGTATAGCAATTAACTATTAAAACTATCTACCAGCATGTTAAACTAGTTTACCGGTATTAAGCATTAAGTTGGTTAAGTTCTTTTTGGTTTGAATTTATTTGACAACTGATTCACAGCTTGAGGAGATCTAATGTCTACTAACTATTTCTTTGTACAAGTTTAACAGCTTGAGGAGATCCAATGTCTACTAACTATTTCAGGAAGGACAGTCCTAAACTTGATGGAACCAACTATGGCATATGGAAGATCAGAATGGAGACACATCTAAATTGCATTGGAAAGGACATCTGGGATGTTACAAAGAATGGTTAGACTGCTCCTACTCAGAGTCAGCCCACTCCACCCAACTTGACTAAAGATGAGTAAAATGATTGCAAAGAGAAGCACTTTTGAGCGCATTATCAGATCAACAAATCATGGGACTATTAGATAAGTCTACTGCTAAAGCTATTTGGGATCATTTGGAAACAGTGAATGAAGGAGATTCCACAATCAAAATTGGAAAACTTGAAAGCTTCCAGGTTAGGTATGAACATCTGAAAATGGAAGAAGATGAAAGGATTTCTGCTTTTATGGAAAGAATAAATGAGATTATTTTGGGTATTAAATGTTGTGGATGAACCTTAAGTGAAGATGAAATTGTTTCAAAAGTTTTAAGAGGATTGCCACCGACATATAAAATGAAAGTCACTGCTATAAATGAGTTAAGAACAATGCCTAATACATCAGTTACTAGGGATACATTAATTGGGAAACTCTTAGCTTTTGAAATTGAAGAATTTGGTCCTGTTGCTATTATAAAGACATATTTGGCTTTTAAAGCATAAACATCATCTGCTCCATCATTTGATAAATCTGATTGGAAAGCCTTTTATGCAAGAGAACTTGAAGAAAGTAGGAAAGAGAATGAAGAACTTGAATAACTTGAAGCACTATTTGCAAGGAAAATGCCTAAAGGTCCAATTGGAAGTAAGTATGAAGGTAAAGCACCCTTTAAATGTTTTAACTGCAATAAGATTGGTCATATGGCTTCGAGATGCCCTGATCAACATGCTAGACTAAGAGAAGAAGCTAGAAGAACATACAAGCCTAATCCTAAATATCAGAGATATAGATTTAAGAAGAATAAAGACAAATCTTGTTACATTGCTGATGAAGGTGTGACTGATGAGGATCCAACAGACAATGGATGGGTTTTTGTTGCTATAACAAAAGATCAACCGGCACGTACTGCTCAACTAGTAGAATAGGCCTTGGTAGCTAAAGTTGAAGTAAAGGATGAATGGATCATTGATTAATGATGCTCACATCATATGACAAGAGACAAAGGTAAATTCTTGAACTTTCAAGAATACAATGGAGGCTTAGTAAGATTTGGAGATGACAAAGCTTGCTCAATCAAAGGTAAGGGTACAATATCTCTTGATGGTAAGCATAACACTGACAATGTCTACTATGTTGAAGGATTAAAGCATAATCGTTTGAGTGTTGGTCAAATAGTTGAGAAAGGATTTCGGTTGCAATTTAAAAATGGAAAATGCAAAATCATGAACAGAACTTGTTTGGAAATTGCAACCGGTAATCAAACTAGAGGTAATATCTTTCATTTGAATAACAGTGAAAAGACATGCTTGATTGCACATATAGATGAAAGTTGGTTATAGAATAAGAGACTCTATCATGTAAACTTTGATTGCATGGTGAAAATAAGTATTACTAAGGTAGTTAGAGATTTACCTAAAATTGTCAAACCTGAGAATACAGTATGTAAGGAATGTCAATTTGAAAAACAAGTTAGAGCTTGTTTCAAAAGTATTCCAGAAAAATCCAATAATGCTCTTGATTTAATTCACACTGATTTATGTGGTCTAGCTAGAACTAGAAGCTTCCAAGGTGATAGATATTTCATGGTAATCATTGATGACTACTGTAGAATGTGTTGGGTTACTTTTACTAGAGAAAAATCAGAAGCACTGGGAAAGTTCAAACTATTCAAAGAAATGGTTGAAAATGAAACGGGTAAGAAAATCAAATGTCTAAGATCAGATCAAGGAGGAGAATTTACATCTAAAGAATTTAATACATTCTATGAAGTGAATGGAATCAGAAGAAAACTATCAGCACCTCGGACACCACAACAGAATGGAGTTGTTTAAAGGAAAAGTAGAACTATCTTGGATGCAGCAAGAAGTATGTTATCAGAAGCAAACCTACCACATGTATACTAGAGAGAGGCAGTCAATACAGTGGTCTATACATTCAACAAAGTTCACATCAAAGGTGAAACTGGTAAGACCCCTCATGAACTATGGTTTGGTAATACTCCTACTCTTAAATATTTCAGAATTTTTTGAAGCAAATGTTACATTAGAAGAGATGAGTATATTGGAAAATTTGATCCTAGAAGTGATGAAGGAATATTTCTTGGCTATTCATCTAAGAGCAAGGCATATAGATGTTTTAACAAAAGATTGCGGAAAATTGTTGAAAGTAAAAATGTAAAGATTGGTGAACAATTTAGAGGAACTTCAAGGTATATAGACTCTGAACTGACAACATAAATTTTGGCAAATGAACCTACTCTAAATCCACCAGTGCAAAATGAAGATCCAGTTACCTCGGTATCATTTGAGGATTCCACAGTAACTGAGGAACAACAACAAACAAAGACACCCCAGTATCTAAGACTGAATCATTCTGAAGATCAGATAATTAGAAACAAGTTTAAAGGAGTTATGACGAGAGGAAGATTGGCAAATGAAGAGGTATGTCTCATTTCTCAAATTGAACCATCATCTATTAATGAGGCATGTGAAGATAAATTTTGTATTAAAGCTATGGAAGAAGAATTAGAACAAATTGAGAAAAATAACACTTGGACATTAGTTCCCCGGCCTAAAGATAAAAATGTAATTGGAACCAAATGGACATTCAAAAACAAACTCAATGAAGATGGTAAGGTTGTTAGAAATAAAGCAAGACTAGTGTGTAAGGGATATTCATAGAAGGAAGGAGTTGATTACAATGAAACCTTTGCACCGGTAGCGAGAATTGAGGCAGTCAGATTATTTTTGGCTTTCGTAGCACACAAGAACTACAAAGGCATGTTCTCGATATGCATGGTTTTACTGATGTAACTTTATCAGTGAAGAACGATAAGGGAAAATAAAGAAAAACTTCAGTGAGATAATAGACTCATTCATCCACGGGGCATAGTGATATCGATGAAAGAAGTATTTCGATAGAAAAATAAAGGAGGACACTAAAGCCCAAGGTTTCTTCGACATAAGACCTGATGGATACCAAATATGTTTCGATGAGGAGACAACCATACTGACCGAATACAGTATTTCGATGAAGGGAAAAAATACTTGATCGAAGTAATATTTGAAACAAAAGTATTGTCAATAGAAACAAATGATCGAAAGACATATCCTCATCGAAATGATTATCGATTTCCATGAAAATCATAAACAAATCCCAGGGAAGGTCACATCACCATTAAATTCAAATGTTTGCTCGAGTGACCATTGTCCAAAGCGCCATTACTAACTGATTAAATATGCCATAAGTAGTGGATCAACCATCAAAGGACACAACATTAAGGAATTCACAAGTGACGAATTGAAAGTAGGAATTGGACGAATTCATAGATAAAGCTCAATAATTGCAAGTAAGTTTTTTGCACACAAACCTCTTTTTTAAAATTCAAATGGAATCATCATCTAAAACTAATAAGATCAGAAAGGGAAAAGAACCTATCACTATAGAAGAAAAACCTAAAAGACAAAAAAGGGAAGGGCATTCTTTGGCCCAGGACCTGATTGACTAGTGCCCATCATCCAGTTTGAGGTCCAAGAAGATTAGAGCTGATGAGGAAGGCCTGGAAGACCAGTTTGAGGATCTTGGAGACATATGGACAGAGTTGAGAGGGTATGAATTATTCATATATGGGTACAATAGAAGAGTTTCCCCTCAACCTATCAACAATTTATGGTGATTGAACTTAGGAAGGTTACCTGTGGCTAATGTATTCGTTAATGTGGAGCTCATGAAGACATTGGCAAACAATTATAACCCTAAAACCAGGACCATATATAAATACATGGGTGAGCCAATTCTTGCAATCATAAAGGAGGTTATTGACACCGTGTTCGAGTTGGATTGGGGATTTGAAGAATTGTTTGACCTCAAGAAGTTAACAAGTGAATATTTTAACCTAGAGCACATTTACAAAATGTGGAGACTCCCTATACATAGACCTAGGAATGTAGGGTTCTTATTGCCACTAGGTCAGGATGACAAAGCTCCCTATGATATCAGCTTTTTCCATCCATATTTCAAGTATACCTATTACTGTGTTGCCCAAGTGCTAGGGATAAAAGCCCATCCTTTGATGGATATTGCAGCCATGGTCATTTGTGTCGATTTGCAGTCTAAGGACCCCCGCTTCTTTGATTTTTCTGCTTATTTGGTTGAGGTTTTGAATCATGGGTTAGAAAAGTTAAAGGGGGATGTTATCAATGTTCATTTCAAGTATTATTCCTTACTTATGCACATGCTGTTGTATGTGGGCCAAGATGAAGGTTTATGGCCAAAAGAGTTATGTGTCAGGACATATGGCAATGCTGGAATGAGAAAACCAGTGTAACTATGGGTTTCTTCATGGGACCAGAGGTATGTGAATAATCAATATTGGCATTTTGAGGAGTTCTTTGTCAAGCCATTATATAGACTGTTGGGATGCCCATGCAATCATGCCCTTGCACCAGAGGTTCAAAGATTCCTAAGACCAAAATATTTCGCTGAAGATCCCTCAATTGAACACAATTGGGGAGATTGGTATTGTTTTTCAGACTACACACAAGTTAGGGTATATGGGTTTGAAGGGAGACCATACTTACTACAACCTACAATCCCTAATAGAGTGACTTGTCTGGAAATTGTGAGGCAACTATCAATAGTGAGTACAGAACATTTGACAAGCCATGGAAAACAATCAATTGTACCTGGGTTGTTAGTATTTTCAGATTTTATTGTGAAAAGTTCAAAGAGTTATGGCCTGCTGCAGACAAAATTAGATTATTATGGCATGGCTATGGGGGATCCAATGCCCAATTTCAATCCTAAAGGATACATAAGGATAGCCCGGTCATCACAAAAGTTGAAGGTTGGAGAGCATAAATCTTACCTACCGGATGACCTCATTAAGAATATTGGCAGAGAAGAGGCCAGAGTGAAGCGAATAAAGTTTGAGAAAGAAATGCAGGCTTATAAATAGAAGCTTTATAGAAGGAAAATTGATGAGAATGTGCTACAAAAGATTGAAGACCCCTTGGAGTTGGCCAAAAAAAAATGTGGAGCATGAATTGGAAATACTTGAGGGAGTCCCGCCTCATTTTTTAGGGATTACATTGATACTATGAGGAATATAGAGCCTTTGGCTCATATGTCTCTTGCTTCCACATCTGGCATCATTCCATTCACTCCTCAGGAGGATTACCCCCCTATTTATGTAGAGGATACATCAATAGACTTGGAAACAGGACAACTGAATGTCTGAGAAGTGGCTGACATTAGATTCCTGGAGCATGAGGATTTCATTGCTGATAGTGACTTCATTACTTCCAAGGAGTTCACCGCATTCCTCTATCAACATAAAGGATCTCAAATTAGGAATAACATGAGAAATAGTGAAGAAGAGTAGCAACTTCAAAAGTGACAAGAGGAGATGGATCTTGTGATGAGAGAAATGACACCTGAGAAGGGAAGACAGTTGCTTAAGGAAGCTGGTGTGCTATTATACTCTGGATGGGACATGAACTCTGCCTTGTTGTTTGATGGATTCCTCAAGAAATAGGACCCAAGTAGGCAAATGATGCCAAAAGAGATTGATAAACTCTTTAGAGGATTAGGATATGATCTAGATTAGAAGGCTCTTCTGCAGTGGGGTATCTATCCCAAAGATAAAAGACCTATATTGGTTGATACAGAAGAAGCTTTTGGACATTTGATGGTGTAGTAGGTTGGAAAGATTGACCCTAGAACAACTGCCAAACTAAATTTGGATGTCGCTAAACTGAACCAAGATCAGATAGAGTTTCTTGTCCGAGAAAATTGTACATACAAAAGCCTATATGAGAAAACCAATGAAGAAAAATAGAGGCTGCAAGCAAGATTGCTTCAGATTGATATAGGTACTAGTAAAATAGGGATGACATATAATTTTGATAGAGATGTCATGGATGCCTTGATAGATGCTATGTATTGGAGGAACAAGGCCGAAAAGACATCTTGGAAACTAGAAAAGGAACAACAAAAGATGGATAAGTTAGTTCTCGAGGTCGTTGACCATAGAGTCAAAAGTATGATGCAGGTTGCAAAAATCTATTGGAAGACATACATTAGAATAGTCAAAGCTATGAAAGAGCATGAAAGGCTCAGGTCTTGGTTGGAAGGCTTGATGAATGAGAATAGTTTGGTGAATCCAGGTGAGAAAATTGAAGCCGAGGCTCACTTGAAGTCCCATGATGAATTGGAAAATCAATTAAGGAAAGAGCATCAGAGGCTAGATGATGGGAATACCCCTAGGGTGTCCTCTTTTTATAGTAATGGTGAGTTAGTATCTTTGGAACGGTGGAAACAAGTGTTTAGTGATGAGAAGAATCGAGCAGTAGTAGAGTTGGATCGAGACAAAGATTTGTCACTTTGTGTTAACAATATTCTATCCAATCATTTCTAGACAAAAAACGACATGAGGACACTAAACAATGACATTCTAATGTATAAAGATGATAAGTACATTGAACACATAGGAATGCTGAACTTGGTTATCTTCCAGTTTGTTAACAAAAGTGCTAATTAATAGTTATGTGCTGGAAAAGCCATGATTCTTGGTGACAATGTATACCCTCATATAAATGAGGGAATTTTTGTAACAATAAGGATCATTAGAGAAGAAGTAGAATATAGCCTCAGGCTTACTATTGTACCATTTTGCGAACATACATAATATAATCAGTCATCTTTCCTTTGTGTATATGCTATGGATTACTGCATCTTTCTTTAGGTAGTTGCTTGTGATATTATCTAAAGGAGATAAGGTTACTTATGTTCTTCTAGTAAAACTCTATGTTTCATATTGTGGATTTGAATAAAAGATTTACTTGCGAATATAGTTTTGTATATAGTGCGCATGCATATTATCTCAACCATGGTGTGCTTGCATATGTATATAGTTTTGTTTATAGATGGAAATCCTGAGGTTCAATGTCAAATTTGGTTGCTCTGATACCATATGTAATATTCCATTAATTCTATACTTAAAGAAAATAAATTGTGATCTATATTAAGATAAAAAATTGATCATTTTAAAATAGAACATAACTACTTTAGTTGAAGGAGAAAACTAACTAAATGTTCTTCAACATAATAAGAATCTAACTCATTTATCTAAAAGGAAGGTAATCTTTTAACGATAAAAAACATTGAACAAATATTATTAAGATAATCAATATGAGAAAGGAATTCAAATGGCAAGTTTCATTTTTGAGGGAAGAGATAAAGGTTCAGAGGTTACTGTTATCATTGTTTAAAAAATGGGTATTATTTTCCATAATTGGCTAAGTCTATGAAATTCTTGGGTCTGGTATGGCCTTGTGACTTCTATTGCTTTGGATCCTAAAGAGGGTTTAGGGTTTAGGTTTAATCACTTTCAAAATACCTGAGAAAAAACCCTTATAATTCTATTTCTATGTTACTTTATTCACTTAAGTAATGGGTCCTTTTGTCATGCAAAGTGTTCCCCCTGTTGTTTTTTGCCTAGGTGGTCCTTTTAAATGTTTTAATTTTTATTCGCCTTTAAATTGCCTTTTCTAATGACTGTCGGGCCTTGTAATTGTCACACAACTCTCAGTCAATCGGATGGCCCATGTGGATTCATGAACTCAACATGCCCAAAAGTTACCTATCATGAAGTAGCGGAAAGGTTTGGCAGGACCCAACGATGAGGACTTCTTTCTTGGCTAAAGGCCAATCAGTCTGGAAAGAGATCAATGACCTGTGTTGATTCGCAACCTAAAGATGCTCGTGGTTTACAAGTTGCGAAATGACAAAAAGATGGTGGGTCCAAGTGAAGTGGTTAGTAGAAAGAGCAACAGCAATGCAAGTCCTTGAGATCTGACGCCTCGCGTTATTTCGTGAGATAAAGATAACCAAGTTTGTGGGCCCAACGTCCAAGCTTCATTTGAAGATTAAAGACCGATCATGTTCTATCTGATTGGATGGCCCTTGTTATTTCGTGAGATCAAAGCACATATGTTTTAACTATTGCAAAATAGTGAAAGGTTGTGGTGGGTCCCAAAAGCTGGTAGGTTTTCTAATGAGTAAATAGTGAGTGGTTCATAGAATAATCAACAGTCTGTGTTGATTTGTAACCCAAAGATGCTCGAGAGTTAGTTTTTGCGAAGTGGCAAAATGACATGGCATTCCAAGCGAGCAGTCCAAAAGGTAGGGATCACAAATCAAAAGGTGACACATGTCCTCCAGATCACGTAAATCAGAGAACAAAATTGGTGATCAAGTGGTGGGCCCAACAAATAGAATGATATAAATCGAAGACAAAGAGGTGACCTATCAGGCACAGGTGGCATTTAGAAAGTGGATCCCGCTAAAGTCTTTTAGTGAGTAGGAAGTTGACACATCAGTTCAGGAGGGATCAAATGCCAAAGTGAATGGCGCTAATTCAGAGGGCCCATGTCTACTAGTTCTAATAGGTTGTTAAAGGAAGGGCATCTCAAGAAGGATCTAATGGCAGGCGTTATTTCACAACCTTTAAATGCATGATGGTTACTGTTCATGAAATAGGAAAAACGGTTAGCGTTAACCATTTTGAGCAGGGTTAGTGATATAAACTGCCAGGTTAGGACAATGTAAAGATCAATCAAGTTTCAGTTGATTGGATAGCTAGCGCAGCTTCGTGAGGTCAAGATGCAAGATGGTTACCCATCACGAAATAGTGAAAGGATTTTCAGCCTGTTGCCAAGCAAGGAAGAGTCAAAAGGGTAAAAGTGGTGAAAGTTCTATCTGATCCAATGGTTGGCATCCTTTTGCTAGATGAACAGGAAAGAGCTTTATGCTCTACGAAATAGTGAAAGAGAAAAATGAAAAATACTCAGAGAATTTTTGATCCGTTGGAGCCAAATTTTTGAATTCTTTCATGAATTCAGTTCTGAAGGGACGACCAAAGCATGCAGTGTTAATGTCGTAGTTAAGGAGCCAAATTGCCGTATATATCCCTACATTAATTAAATGAGGGTATCATTTCACAAAAGAAGTTACAGAGAGAGTTGGTGCAGAGTGGAAGTTTGCAAACCAAAATCAAGTTCTCTTGCTCTTTGTTTACCCATTGCTTAAAGATTGTTGAATTGTGGTCTTGTCCTGTTAGAAAATTGCTTTGATTGATAATTGGCTTAGTTGCATACTCCTAAAATGGGACCCAGAAGAGAATTAATAGCAAAGGTAAATTACCAGGACTGAAATATTTGTGATGACTTTCTTGAGCAGTTAACCATGTCGACCAATATCGGGGCTAGGGCCAAGGAGTTAGTGCCAAAAAACCCCCGTTTGAAAATTGGGGATGGTTTATATTATAAAGAAAATTGGTTGAGGGACCCTGAAATAGGGATATCCAGTCTCAGTTTGTTTAAAGTGGGTTTTTGTCAGAGACATGCCCCTTCCCCTATAAATAGTATCTGGAATTTAGATGTAGGGAAGCGTGTGATCCCAGGTGTTTTCATGGATGTAGATCTGTTGACCCTAATTATGTAGAATTATGACCCTGCTGCCAGATGCATTAGAAACATAAAGGGATCAACCCTTGTTGAAATCAAAGATGATGAACTTAGGAATTTCTTCAAGCTTAGTGAAGCTTCCTGCTACCTTGAGCCTATTGGTTTTGAGGCATTAACGCAAGTTTACAATGCCCAAAGAGATCATCTTACGAGTGGCCCATTGAGAGAATTTTTTGTCAAAATAGGTGGATTAACAGTTGTAGGCCCTAGCACAATGGAGCCATTTTCCTTGAATTTGTTTACCTCGAGAGCTAAGGGTATGTACTGGACACTATGTCAAATTTTTGGAGAAGATGCTGAGAAAAACATGCCAGTCCATTATATGTTAATGATTGCCCAAATTTTGAACCCTTCCCTGGTCATAACATTTGACTTCACTCCTTTCCCCCCTAATGCTATCCATGAGGCTTAGTAGGAATTAAGAATGGTAAGGTAGACAAGCCATTTGGATGGTATTCCTTGTTGATGCATATGTTTCTATTCAAAGGGGCTGATTATTTTGCAAAAGAGATGGACCTGGTTAAGGTCAAGGATAAAGAGGAGATGCCAGTGCAATTATGGAGTACTATTCTATCTTGGGATAGAGAGTATGTAAGTTATCTGAAGTTTGATAGATGCTTTGCATCTAAAATTAGAGTTCTCTTGTGTACAAAAACCCCTAGGATTTCCAAGGATCTTTTGGAATTCCTTAGGCCCAAAGAATTTGCAGAGGATATCAAGATTGTTCTTAACTGGGGAGATATGTATCTATATCCTATTTCTACTATTTTTAGAGTGTTTGGATTTAGGGGTACCCCTTATCTACTTCCCTATCAGGTTCCATTAAAGATAGGGATTGCAGAAGTATTAAGACAAATTGGAGGAGTGCAGGAGGGTGAGTTAACTAACAAGGGTAAAGAGACAATTTTCCCAACCATCACCATGGCTCATCGTTTTGTAATTACCAAAGGTGGATGGAATTATTTTGAAGAATTCTTTAAACCATACATGTTATCAACTACAGTGTCAAGGTGTGCTAACACTGAAGATTTCTTCAATGACATGTTCAGGAAGAGAACAGTTTGTAAAATTAGGCCTCACCAATTCCAATTCCCTGAAGATTTGATCAGGAATGAATTTAGTCTAGATGAGCAAGAGTTGAGGAAGGAGAAGTGGATTGCATATAGAAGAGCCCTTGACTTTATCCATCAATTTGATTCTAGTTATGATCCTCTCTCTAGTTTTACCCCTTTTGAAGAAAAGGTTAAATTCTTAATTCTTTATTTTGAAGATTTAATGCAAACCCTGAAGGAAAAAAGAGAAGCCATAATGCAGAATGATCTTGATAGGGCTAAATTGGTCCTAGCCAAGCTTGCATTTGCTAAGGCTATTCCACCAGGTGATTATATAATGCACAAGAGATCTAAGTATACTGTAATGATGCTAGTAATAGGTGAACCTTCTACTTCTAGAGGGAAAAAGGCCATTGAAGATACTATTGAGATTTAGGATTCACCTAAGAGGCAGAGGATAGCTAAAGAAATTGAAACCAATGACCCTCAGTAGTCTCCACCTCAGTCCCCTATTCATATAGGAGATGAGCAAGCGGTGGCTAAGAAATTGATACGATTGGGGAGTCTGGGTGAAATTGCCTACACCTACAATGAGACTCAAGAAGGAATGCTAGAAGAACTACCCTATGCTGAAATGGATGTAAGTGATGGTGAGCTACATGGAAAATAATTGGACATTACTGTCAAAAAAGCTAGTGAAGAATTCGTAGCTAACAGCAATTTTGTCACATCAGGAGCTTTTATGCAGTTTCTATGGAAGCAAAATATTGATCAATTCAAGATCAGATGTGAGCAAAGGGTAAATGAACAACCTCTCAAGAATGCAGCCCAAGTGGAGGAAGAGGTTAAACAAGAAATGATGGTTGAGTTCAAAGCTATCACTCCTGAGGCTGGAAGAGAGATGGTGGATAAGGCTAGTGTGCTAATCCTCCCTGAATGGGATATAGTTGATGCATTGGTTCTTGAAGCGGTTAGAAAGGAAACTAAGCCAATGAAGGGAGTGGTATTCAGCAAATATGACACTTCTTTGGTTATGTGGTCCCTTAAAAGAGATGAAGGTAGAAGAAGGAAAGATACCTCACAGTCTAACCTTCTAGGAGCTATGATAGTCAGAAGAGTTTAGGATACAGGGGTAGTGGAAGCAGCTAGTACTATTTTAGAGACTGCTAAGTTCAATGTAGTAGTAGTAGAGAAGGAAGCAAAAGAAAAGGCTGATCTCCAAATTAGGTTAGAAACAATTTTAAAGGCTTATAATGAAGCCAAAAAGGAGGTAGCCAGCAAGGACACTATCATTACCAAACTTCAAAGTCAGCTGATGGGACAATACCATGGAGGTGAGTCCTCTACCTTGGCAATTTCTTCTTCTCTAGGAAGGCCCCCACCTACTAGTCCCATCATAGAATTCCCTCCTTCTCCTATGCCTTCAGGTTTTCAACCAGCTGAGACTTATCAACATGAATTGGAAAAGTTGAAACAGGCTCAGGCCTTATTTGCAAATAAGAATGAGGAGAAGATAAAGGCTACAATTTTGAGTTTTGTTGATACCGTTGATGCTCCCATGGTACATATCAATATGAAGAGAATTTTTGACACTCTTTGTGAGTTAAATGAGGACAAGGCCATTCTAGAGCCTATTCTAAAGAAGTGGATCCCGAGGGAAGTAGATTTAGAATTCATGTGTGTATCTTATGATGAAGCTAGATCTAATACCACTATCAAATCCACATGTGAATTGACCAAAGGTTTGACAAAGCTGGTAGAAGGGAAAGACAATGTGGAAAGGAAGGCTAATTTATATAGAAAAGAGTATACTGAGCACAAATTTGAACTATTTCCTGGAGGTTTTGTCAACCAAAATCAGATAAAGGACAAACAGGTATGGTTGGATGAGTTACGAGCTAATCTGTCACTTAGGGTAAATGAAATAATCAATAAAGATGACACCTCACTATTTGTTAAAACAATTGAGGAAATAGAAAAGGTCAAATCACATTATGATTTCTTGGAGTCAGAAGTGAGGAAAATAAGGAACTCTTGGAAAAATCTATTAAAGTTAAAGAAAAAGATTATTGGCTACTCATGGCCTACCAATGATGTTTTTCAAGAGTGGTCCAAAAAATATGCGGTCCAGGAAGAAGATGCTCTAGAGCAATTACAAGAGGTTGCAACTGAGCAAAAAGTGCAAGAGGCCGAAGATGCTAAAAAGGACTTGTAACCATTTCTTGGGGAGTATTTTCAATTTGCAACAAACTCTTTTTGAAAAGGGGTCTGAAGCTTGTATGCATCCATGATTATATAAATGGATACCAAGACTAATGAAAGGGGGATCGCAAGAATTTGTAAGAAAACTCTATAGAAATATATCTGGGATTTTCTAGTCTTATGGAGAATACTTTGAGTTTTGTAATACTTTTCAAAATTAATATCAATATACAAACTATGAACTTTCGAGCCTAGATTTTGTGTTGTCTTCTAATTTACTTTCAATAGCTTATTGGTTTCAAGTTTGAGTAATCTAGGGTTATTCAGTTGAACATAGACTGTATTGCAGTTTTTATAGACATGTTTCTTAGCTTTTCTCTTTAGGAGGGAAATTAAATATGCAGGAAATATCTCCGTCAATAAGTTGTTTGTTGGGGATCTTGAATTTGATAAACACAGTCTAGTCCAACTATCTAGCGAACTACTTAATCTTTACAAAGAATAACGGTCATAAATGACCATCATAAGATAATTAACATACACTTGAGTCAGTTGATTCATTGGCTACAAAACTTCTAGGTTTAGTTGATCCAATTAGTTACATAACAGTCTCATGTCTACTGACATTAACAATTTACAAGGACCTTCATGGGATTGTGACATAACCTAACAAGCCAACTGCTACAAATCCCCTATCTCTAAAAAGCTTCAACTATCATCATGGAATTAAACCTAATACAACATTGGTTCCCTTATTCAGCTAAATTAACACATCATATTATGACTCAACAAAAAATATGGTTCTTCAGGTCTTGCAACCATGGAGACTGATATAATTTGATTATAACCAATGTGCATTAATTCCAAGATGAACCATATTCGGTTGAACTATGAGTTAAGAGTGGAAAATAAATAAACATAGAATAGCTGAAAAATATAGCAAGGTATTATGACTATAAGATAGAAACCATCCTAGGAGCCTCCAATATATCAAAAGTTGAGAAAGTAGCAAGCTTACTATACAAAGACAGTGATCACTATAAAGTTGCAGTAAAGTTCAAAGCATTGATTTGTGGGAACAAAGGGTTTCATATGGGGATAGAGCAGTCTCATGAAATATCATGACAGTCATAATCATAATCTAAAGAGTAGTCAAATATTCAAGATAGATTGGTGATAGTGCAGTCATTTTGTTGAGCATCAAATCTGAATTAAGTAAAATAACTTGATTTGAGAAATTAAATCATAGAAGCCATCTCTCTTTGGAAGAAATCATCATTTTCATTGATACCGTAATAGTGCATAAGTTATCGAACAAGTCTAAAAGCATTCTATCGAAGTATCTAAGATTCGGATAGTATCGATGAGACCCAGCGATGTCTCATCGATATAAAAGGGGCATCGAAGAAAGCAAACACCAATGAACTTCAAAAAGGACTCACCGAAGATAGTAACTCCATCGATAAAAGATATCGAGGAAAGTGGAGATGGTTCTCATCGACAAGAAAAGGTCTTCGAGGATATAACACTATCGATGCAAAAAGACTCACTGAAAGGGATGGTCCCACCAAAAAAAGGTATCAAAGAAAGTAGAGGTGGCCCCCACCAATGAGAAAAGGATTTCAAAGAAACAATATCATCGATGCAATATAGAGAAGATTCACCGAAAGAAGCATTCCCATCGAAAAAGTGATATCGATAAAACAGAAGAAAACTACATTGATGAATGATATCGATAAGGATATGAGTTTCGATGGGAGGAAAAAAGAAGTCACTGAAGTCCAAAGTCTCTTCGACATGAAACCTAGCGGACAGCAAAAATATTTTGATGAGAATATGAGTTTTGAAGAGACTGATAGGCATGTCTCCGATACACATGGTTTCATTGATAGAAGCCATCTCTCTTTGGAAGAAATCATCATTTTCATTGATACTGTAATAACCCATAAGTTATCGAACAAGTCTAAAAGCATTCTATCAAAGTATCTAAGATTCGAACGGTATCGATGAGACCTAGCGATGTCTCATTGATATAAAAAGGGCATCGAAGAAAGCAAACATTGATGAACTTCAGAAAGGACTCATCAAATATAGTAACTCCATCGATAAAAGATGTCAAGGAAAGTGGAGATGGTTCTCATCGACAAGAAAAGGTCTTCGAGGATATAGCACTACCGGTGCAAAAAGACTCACCGAAAGGGATGGTCCCACAAACAAAAGGTATCGAAGAAAGCAGAGGTGGCCCCCACTGATGAGAAAAGGCTTTCAAAGAAACAATATCATCGATGCAAGATAAAGAAGATTCATCGAAAGAAGCATTCTCATCGAAAAAGTGATATCGATAAAATAGAAGAAAACTACATCGATGAATGATATCAATAAGGTTATGAGTTTTGATGGGAGGAAAAAAGAAGTCACTGAAGTCCAATGTCTCTTCGACATGAAACCCGGCGGATAATGAAAAGATTTCGATGAGAATATGAGTTTCAAGGAGACTAAAAGGCATGTCTCCGATACACATGGTTTCATCAATACAACTTTATTGGTGGAAGATGACAAAGAGAGGATAAAAGGGGCTTCAATGAGACAACAGACCCATTCATCGAAGGAGCATAGTGATATTGATGGAAAAGTATTTCAATGGGAAACTATAGGAAGTCACCGAAGCCCAGGGTTTCTTCAACATAAAAAGGGACTGATGGAATATAAAGACTCTATAGCCCAAACAACAAAGAAAGGCACTGGTCATCCATAGAATACAATTCATCAGTTCACATTTCATTTTAAAGCAATAGGAGTAGCTGAGTAGGAAATATAGAGTAGACTAGAAATAGTGTATATACATAAATTTCCAGCACAGAAATCAGATAATTTCTACAACAACAATCTTGAACTCATCTGCTATATCTCCATCCTAGGAATTTATGCAATTCTAAGATAGGAGAAAATCAGATCAAGATACTTAATCTTCTATAAAAAGCATTAGTCATTGAAAACAACTAGTGAGTAGGTATACCCGTCTAGGTCCTATAGAGCCTAAAGTATAGAACAACAACACTCAGAAAATATAGACTAGAGAGATTGTAGTCTACAATAAAGGCAGTAGCCAGTCATACCTAGTACCAAATAAAATGACAATAATCAAGTCTACTAAGTGAAAAAGAGTAGGGTATAAGTTTCTAAAAGGTCTTTTCAAACATTAACAACAAATAAAATGTTATTGTTGCAGCATTGTCAAAACTTGACAACAACAACACCTTATTACCTCAAGAGGCATAGTAGTCATAGGGTAACTCATGTCAAATGTGCAACTCAATACAATAAATAATCTTAGTTTCTAGCCCTATAGCATCATAATGCAGTCCTTGACCAAGTATGCATACAAGAAACATCTAGTTCTATTAAGGCACAAGCATCAAAGTTAGAGGTTATGACAACTAGTCAAAAACATCAAGTACAAAAAGTTTGGTCTCAGTCACTAGAACACAATTTGCAAAATGGATTAGGAGTTGTCCTCCTTACAAATTGTTCAACATTAAAAAGGTATTATAAAAGCTAAAACCACAATTCAAAGAGGAAGCTTACAAAAATAGGACAAAGCTAGGTACACTCATAAGTCAAGGCAAATACATAGTTGAAACTCAGTCCAAAATAGTGAAGAAGTGCAACAAATGACATGAGAAGTCTAAAGAAGTATTATAGCAATCATGAGTCAAGGATTAATGAAGAGATTTTTTGCATCGATGATACAATCCTTAAAAGCATCCATGATACAATCTCAAACACACTTTTTACCATTCTCTTGGTGATTGTGCCCAATTGTGTATGTCTTGCTTATGTATGAAAATGGCATTTTGTAGCTTTCGACCAACCATGTATTTGAGATGTCTTTGATTTAGATATGGCATGAGCTTAGTCGTAGAGTGAGACTAGGGAGTTTGACCATCTCAACCATGGTGCGCCTACATGTGTATATAGTTTTGTGTATTCATTAAAGATTTTCATTTAATTTTAATCAACTAAAGAGCAATATTCATGACTTACAAGTAATAAAAAAAACTTACAAGGATGAGGCATATTCATTACTTACAAGTAATTAAAAAAACTTACAAGGATGAGGCATATTCATAACTTTTGCAATCCCACCTTGGATATCAACACTAGAAGCAACTCATATTGTCCGTGTACAGACAACACAATATGGGAGTTCATTATACACAACAACTTGTGGTGTTGTTGTTCCTATTGGCTCTATTGGACCCTACAATTAAGATTCAATATACATTATTCAATAAGATTAACTATGCAACATAATGAAATATTGAAAAATGTGTTACCTTGTTGAGCTTCGCTTGGTTTCAAGAATAGTTTAATATTCTCTACTTAATAGGGCCAACCACGTGAAGGTGGAAGCTCATTTGGCCCCTCCCCCCCCCCAACATCACTCTAAATTCCTCGTTAACATCTTATAACATTCACTCATTCATTCTTTCTACCATTAATAAAATATAGCATTCATTAACATCACATAACATTCATTAACATCACATAACATTCATTAACACATAACATTGATTAACATTAATTAACACGCAACATTCATCAATATTAATTAACACATATCATTCATAACCATTAATTAGCACATAATTACATTCACTAACACATAAAAATCAGTCATTATCAAATAAGTTAAATTACACTCATTTCTTTATTTGTTTTTTCTTTGAAGCTATGAAAAGACTAAGTAGAACATCAGTTTCTTCATCATTTTCCCCCTTTGTAGATGTTCCGCCAACTGCTCGTGATCTCAATGTATGCCTAGTCCTATACTAAGGATGAGGACATTGGAGTGAAGGGGGTTCCTCTGCAATAAAAAATAAAAGGGTTAAATTCAAAAAGACAAATTATTATTGTTACAAGTATTTCATTATTTTAGAGAACATAATTGTTGTGCTCTTTACCTGATGGGGCCACATCATTTTGTGTAGCCTCAACCTCAACATGTTGAACACCCTCTAGATCATCTGGAGTTGAAATAGTAAAGGTTACATTAATGTTGAGCACCAATAGAAATTATATTTCTTTAAAGCAATAATAGTGGTCCTCTTTACCTGAGTGGGAAACATCACGTTCTTGATGTTGTGTACCCAGATCATGCTCCACTTTCTCACCACTGACTACATGCTCTAAAATATTAACAAAAAAGGTTACATTAATTACTACTCTAATTACAAATTAAGATGTTTAATTGTATTAATAGCTAAATAAATAAATTTGAATAGAAAATGAATACCTCCACTACTGGGATGCACATCCAGACCTTCATGTGCAGGTGGTGTTTCACAATTAGCAGGCTACATTCCAATGACATGCACATTGTTATCATTGCTTGCTTATTTAAAAGAAATATAGTCACCTTATGTTGGAACTCAACATCAATTAGATTATTGGTAAAGTATTCAATTTGAAACAACTTCCATTTAGCATATTTACCTGTGTGATAGATGCACTCGAATGTTGTGTATGCCCACTCATTCTTGTAGTTGATTAGCCATGGTTGAATAGCCTTGCTGGTAGGAAATTCTCTTGTCATCTTCTATGGGCGCTCTATTGAATTCAGAGCCCTGCATTTTTGCTTGGTACCATGAATTTTTCTTGCATTGTTTGATAAAGAAAAAACGTTTGCAATTTATTAATATTTTGATGCAATATTTTGTTTACATGAGATACTTACAATTCATGCAACAAGTTTCATGTAACCACTAGAGCCGAGTTTGTGTTGCCTGTGCTTTTCTTGCCTTGCCTTGGTTGCCTTTGACGTGTCACTTGGTCTATAAACAAATTGAAATATGTTAGACTATATAAATATAAAGAGTAATTAATTAGTACATAATTACATTCTTAATAGTATCTCGTACCTTCTTCTGGCGTCTACTGGTGTATTTCCTTTTTCCTTTCAATTCTCTCCTTGGCATCCAAAATCAGGTCCATCCACTCCCTCTCTAGAATCATGGGGGGACGCTCGTACTTTAGGTTCCTCTCCAAATGGGTCCTGTATTGGTCCCTCACATACTTTAGATATGTGCCAGCTTTTTCAAGGAGCTTGGTTTTGTCAAAGGTGTCATTTCCAAACCACTGAACCATTTGGTTTGCCAATTCATCTTTTAACTATTTTTCTTTTTCATTCCACCTTTTAAAGCAAAAAAAAACCTGTTAGATTCATAAATGAACTGAAGCTACATTTATTACACCTCAAGAAATGGATCAAAGGAAAAGTATTCTAGCAATGATATGAAATCAAAAGTGGATTAGGGTTAGTTCACATATGATGTACCACCTTTTACGTACGGTGGGCCCAAATATCTGCAATGCAGTGTCACTAAGATGTTTATAGAAAATATCACTACCTACAAAAAATTCATGGGATCATTAGTCCAAAATGAGTGATCATAAAGTAAATTACAATTAGAGTATATATAATAATAATTTTAAAGTACCTGGAACCTTTTGTATCTTTAAGGGAAGCATTTCTTCGTCGCTCACCACCAATGTGGCCTGCAACATTCCCATACTAGCAATACGAGAAGATCCAGGAAATGATGGTATGTTATGAGCAGTAGTCACCTCTGGTACATCCTCATGTGCATCTCCTCTTGCAAAAAATGAATCCACTATGAAATGGCATAAGAATTCAAGAAAGAATGCTTGAAGGGAAATAAACACATGACAAGAGATAGAGCAAAAGAGGGATCTACCAATGGTGGGCGGGCCAATATGACGTGCACTAGAGGATGTTTGCATGCTACATGTTGCCGACATTGCAGTCATCAATATAGGTGAGGGTAACCTCTAATGAGGTGGCATCAACATTTGCACAGTAACATTGACAACACCTAAAGAATAATACATTAAATATATCAAACATTAAAAATATGAAAAGTGCAAGAATTGTAAACAAGGATGAACCTTTATTTTGAAAATTGACAGCATCAAGTATGATGTGTTTTGGGTACTCAAAGTGATAAGCCAAGCAAGTGATAATACAAGAAAATCATCATCACCTGAAGATCCTGCAACACCCTGATTGTGGGAACGACTTTCATGAGGGTAGATAAATTTCTGTAAAAACAATACGTACATATTTTAGTTAATGACATAAATGAGAATAAAATATAAACCATCATTGAACTTTTGTTATAACTAAAGCTTTCATTACTTCTTACTTGCAAGTTTTCTACTGTCTGAAACAATAATTCCACCCTTTGTTGTATCTCATCAGTGGTAGGATGCACGGCTGCCAAAGCAACAATCTCTTTTCTAATTTTTATAAGAGGCATTTTAAAGAATTTCACAAGGTCTGTGGGATCCTCAGGGTCATCATTGCTTAACCCTAATGATTCCACATCCCTAGAAAGGTGCTTAGGTACTGCAAGTCCCTTTCCCTTTCCCCGAACATCCATCTATGTCAAGAATATTATTCACAATTACAAAATTAGTATAAATCCCTAAAAAAAGAACATAATAATGTAACCATTTGCTTCTACCTAATTTGTACAATTACAATGAGGTTTACCTGCATGGTAGAAGTGTCACAAGGTACATCTATGTCTGTGATATGTGATGGATCCATGTCGGCCTGTGAGAAAGAAAAAATATAAAAAATGTTAGCGAAATTACATCGTACACAACATGAACAACATGAACTTTGTAGACAAAAAGAGTATTAAATAATAAAAAGATGTTGTCATCGAAATCATTGTAAATTTTTTAATTCCTTACATTTACTTTATGTAGACTATGCAGGATCCTCAACTAAATGGTCACATAAATAGTCACATAACTAATAAACAATCCAATTTCCATAAATAAACACAGTTTAAAAATTGTCACATAAATAGTCACACTCCCTATCTCCATCTCCATATTAAAAGGTGCATCATGAATTAATTATGTAATCGCAATAGAATTCAAAATAGAATGAATTAATTATGTAAAAAAAATTCTATCAAGAAGTCAATATTAAATAGATAATATACTAATCGCATACCTCATACATTTTATTCTTCATCATCATGAACATCAAGGTCATCATCGCCAACATCATCATCATCATCATCATCATCATCATCATCATCATCATCATCATCATCATCATCATCATCATCATCATCGTCATCGTCGTCGTCATCATCGTCATCATCATCATCATCATCATCATCAATGTCTTCGCCCTCATCATCATCACCATCATCACCATCAGCATCATCATCATCATCATCATCATCATCATCATCATCATCATCATCATCTTCTTCTTCTTCTTCTTCTTCTTCTTCTTCTTCTTCTTCTTCTTCTTCATCATCGTCATTGTGAAACTGTCGATCGTGATCATCATCCACTTCATCTTCTACTTCTTCGGTATCTTCTTCTTTGGTATCTTCTTCTTCCATCACATTATACTTTATTAGCCTTCCTCTTGGATTATGTCTAACAACAAATGACCAACCCAGTTTATGTGGAACCTTTGAGTAAAATACTTGCTCACATTGGCTTGGAAGAACATAGGGGTCATCCCCAACTGGTTCAAATGACATTGTATTTAGCATTATAAAACAATTATCATATTCAATAACAGTTCTATCAGGATCATTTTTATTCAATTGTAGCTTGTACCATTTGACTACGAACAAAACTAATTTGAAGGAATTAAAGTCACACTCAAGTATATCATCCAAAATTCCATAGTATCGATTTTGAGACTATTGAGGATGAATGTCATTTCTCGATGAAATATTTGTCACCTCAAAGACTACAGTGATGCCAAAATCACAAGTTTTCTTCGTGTCATCCAACTTTTTAATGCGAAATTTATAACCATTGTAGCACATAGCGTTGTGGTGTTTGACCTGCGATATGTCAAACATGTAAAATTTATTGCATTGTGATTTGATAAACATATGGGTGATTAATAAATTTATACATACCTGTTTATCTCTTAAACCATATCCTACATCAATTTCCCTTTGCATAACATCGGAATCTCCATTACGATGTGCTTCTTTAACCAATGAAGCCACACCTTCCCATGTTAACGTGCATCTAGAATGTTGACAACGTTCAATCCATATCGTCATCCAATCAAGACTATTTGCAATACACAAATGTAGTGCATCCCACTCTCGACCAACTGTACAAAAAATAAGTAGACATCTTACAATCAATTTATTTTGAAGATTAAGAATTAATTAACTACAAAAACATCTTATAATTACCTCTCACTTTCCTCAATCTACCTCTCCCCATCAAGTACTCCCCTTTGAATTTGTTAATGGTGTTGGGATCCCAAATGCGATCCAAGTGGATCTTTGCTACAAACTTAGGAAGATATTCAAAAATGTACACCATAGTTTGGTATACCATATATCCTTCCACCATAGAACCCTCAGGATGTGCTCTTTGTCGAACCAAAGCCTTAAAAAATTTCAAGTGCCTCTCAACCATCCACATTGACCTAGTGTGTACAGGTCCACACAATTCAATCTCCTCAACTTGGTGTATGAGGTAGTTTTCTTGTGCATTGAAAAAAGCTAGAGGTAGACACTTTTGCATTTCACACATTAAATGAGGAATTTTTCTCTTCCAATATTTTAGATCATCTTTATGGATTTCTTTACATGACAACCACCTACAAGGTATTCAAGATGCAAAAAAATATATTACATAAGTAAACAAAATTGCAAATATAATATCTATACAACAAACTAAACAAATATCACTACTTACCTCATGTATTTTCCAAGATCATATATGACTTGCTTGACATTATTGTCGAAGTTGTCTAGGAGAGATAGAGGTAGAATGTATTACAACAACTATAAAATTATCTTTTCATTTTTTTGTAACATAATGAAAAGAACACATACACACAGTACTTAAATACATACTAAAAAGACAAGAACATGAATTACCTTAATGAAGGTATGCCAATCATGTGTTTTCATCCCTGGCCCAAATTCAATTTTCTTTGATATGAGATTGTTTATGTTCATAGCAAATCCTGTGGCAAATCGAATTTTTCGTATGAATTCTTTTATAGCATTGCTTTGCTGGTCCGTTAATAACCAAGGAAGCTCACTTATATTAATCTGGTCTCCATGGCTATTTGATTGAATGACATTTATCATTGCATGATTGGAATCCTGAATGTCACTACATATTTTGACAATTTTTTCTTTGTCACGCCTTCCATCCAATATTTTCCTTAGTGTCTCTATTATATTCTTTCCAATATGCATAGTATCAAACAAATGAACAATTTGTAACTACTTGTAGTAGGGTAACCTACTAAATTGTTGGGGATAACTTTTTATTCCCTTATGAAGGTGGTCATTTATGCCTTCACGACCTTCATGATCATCAATCACATCATCAGTAAACAAAACAAAATAGAAAAGATGTTTAATGACAAACCAATAGATGGAATGGAGTTACCTTGATGATTAATTCTATTATATTCCAACTTCCATAGGTGAGGTGTCATTCTTCATGGCTTTGATGTATTGTCTTCTTTCCCATTGAAAAGATGTTTTTCAGTATTTCGATACTTATGATTTTTGTGGAGAAAGTGCCTATACTCATCAAACACCTGCTTTCCTAAAAATTTTGAATGACGAGATTTCATCTTTGGACCACAAACAGGACATGCAAATTTTCCCTTTGTTTGAATACCTACAAGATAATGTATAATTATATTAAATATGATAATTTTTTGAATTAGAATTTTCATGCACAACTTAAACACTATAACATACCACAAAAATGTGTTAGCCCTGGGGCATCGTGTATTGTCCATAGAAGCATCGCATGGAATTGAAATTGTCTTTGTCCTATTTGTCTAGAGACATCATACATAGTGACACCATTCCATAACTCCAACAACTCGTCAAAAAGAGGCTTGATATATACATTCATATCTTTAACTTGGTACTTACCTAATAGAATGAACAAAAACATTACATAATTATTATTACCAATTTACTGTAATATTTATAAATAAATTTAGATGACTATATTTAAATGATAAAATACCTGGAACAATCATTGGCAACATTATGTGCTCCCTCTTTATTGACATCCATGGAGGAATGTTATTGTTGATAACAAAAACAGGCCACACTGAGTAAATAGATCTCATCTCTCCAAATGGATTGACACCATCCGCTGCCAATGAAAGCCTAAGATTATGAGGTTTGTCTTTAAAGGGTGGGCACTTTTCCTCTATGTCCATAAATGCTGAACCATCTGCAAGCATTCAAATAATGTCATCTCGACTTCTATTGCGTGCATGGTAATCCATAAATTGTGCCAAGCTAGTGCACTTGAATAATCATTGCATATGTGGAATAATGGGAATATAGCGAAGAACCTTGTGAGGAACCCTTTTTGTTATTTGATTTGTTTGATATCTATTGATATGACATTCAGGGCATTCAGTTCAAAATTCATGTTGTTTGTGATATATAATATGATCATTGGGACAAGCATCTATTGCTTGATACTCCATTTCAATATCTTTCATAACGACAGATAATTCTCGGTATGAGCGAGGTAGAATATTTGATGGTGGTAACAAAAACTCACCTATCAATCTACAGCAACACAATATAATTTGTTATAATAAAGAATATTAATTTTACGGCATGATTCACAGTTTATTATGACATATATGACATGCCTTAACATACGTGACATTGTTATGTTGGATAAACTATTCATAACCTTCAAGTTCACCAACAATAATACAATGGAGAGAAGAGTTGCCTATGAGCCTTCATAAAGGGCCTCAGATGCCTTCTCAAGTAGAGGGACATCATGAACAACATCAAGGTCATCTTCATCATCATGATCAGCTGCATGAGTACTAAATGAGTCATGGATCAATGTTTTCTGGCTCATGATCGTCATCTTCCATGGGATCATTATCTTCAACTTCAATATTCACACCTCCATCTTCATCCACTTCAAAAACCATATTCTCAGGGTTGTATTGATCCATACCATGTGCTTTGGGGTGCTCGACCTATATAAAATTGATATACATAAATAAACCGTGATCATGATCTCATCATCACGTGATTTATTATGTATATGAATTGTCAAAATGATATAATGAAAAACTTACCAATGGATGATAATCATGTCCACCTTCAATGTGATCATGTAGCCTACAATGTTTCTTTGATGTTTTGATTAGAAGTCTTCTAGTCTTTAACCCATTACAAATTTTGCATGGATAATAACATTTTCCATCACCTTTTCTTTTCAAGTTAGACCACAATCTAGCAATTGACTCCTTATTTTGTTGTTCGTTGATATTGTCTAACATGGTCTTTTTTGACAGGAAAGAAAATAGAAATTATCATCATTGAACAAAGCATCTTATTGAATTTATATTTCTAGTTTGCTTACGGTACATCACACAACATGGAAAACAAGAAATACTCAATAAATAACAGGATTCATTGATCTAGTATTATCAAAATTTGCACTTGGCCTTCAATATTTTCTCCTCCTAACACTGTTTATCCATTACCTATCAAGTACAGAACTCTAAATGCCATTTGGGATTTCATACAAGACCTACGAAATAGACCCCTCCCACAGATGAGATTCTCTGCAAACAACTCTGGAATGATGTTCTTGATGTTAGATGCATTTACTTTGTTTACTAACCCATTGATACTCTTCCAAAGGGCATCCCATGTCATGTGCTGGTATTCCACATTGCTCTTGTCTTCCACATCTGTCATCATTTGAGCCAGCTTAAATGGGGGAATGTAAACACCCCCACTTCTTCCAACACCCTTCTCAGCTCCTCTTACAACACCTTCGCCATTCCCATTCTGAGATGGAGCAGACACAACACAAGAAGTTTTCACTTCCACTGCCTCTCTGTCCCTCTTGTTTCCAGAAACCCCTTTACCACTTAATTCGTGCTTATTTCTATACATAAACCCATTAGGAAGGATGAGTTTTTGCATATAAGCTCACCCCAATAATTTACAGTTATTTTTCATCAAGATTCCTTTAGGAGCTGGCAGATCCTGCTTCCATACTTTAATTATATTTTCTCAAAGGACAATCCTGAAAATCCATGCATTGCAAACTCTTTACACCTTTGTTGATTGTGGTGGCTTCACAGAGAGTTTACATCAATAAATGAAGAACATGCCAATGCTTTTAATGCAGTAGTAGAAGTCTATCTCTTATTCAATATCTCTAGTGAAACCCCCATGATCTTTTGTTGGAGTATAATTTTTTATATTCTAGAAAGGGTCTTGTCCTTTGTTGATGGGATATTCATCTACCTCAAGAAATAACTATTCTTTTCTCCAACAAGAAGTGGAACTAAATGAAGATCTAGCACCATGAAATGAATCCTCAAAAGGATTACTATAGTTAGTTTTGGTAGATAATGATCTAGGTAAAATACTAATGTGGCATTACGAAACATTATGTATTAACTCAGTATACTCTAACAACTTTGGTGCAACATGCTACATCCAATTAAGTCTCCATTGGTATCTCTATTGTGTTTATGGATTGGGATTCAATGTACTCTTTTTATACACATATTTTACTTTCAACTAAGGAGGTTTGTATGTACTTACTTGTCTTTTGATTGTATCCCCATTTCAAGAATTTCTTCTATCAACAAATCATTTGTTGTAAGTTGTACAATTGGAAGCTTGAACATGCCTTCCATGCTAGCCTTGTTGATATGTTCAACACCATCTTGTGCAACAAATCTTTAGAACTCCATTTTTCCAAATTGAAGAGTGAGTAGTAGGGACAATCTAGGACACTTACAGAGGTTTTGCAAGATAGATAAATAGACCTAAATATTATGGCTTAATAATGATCAATAGGTAAACAGATAAGAAACTCTCAATATCAAAATGACTTTCTCAATTGTCTTTACTAGAAATGGATAGATCTACTAATAATGGTTGTATGACTATATGTCAACTTTAGACTCAATCCAAGAAGAGCTAGAACTAATATGCGATATCTAGATTTATGATCTCTATAATATAACAATCCCATAACTATGTTTCCACACATCTATACCATAACGCAAACATCATGCTAGTGTTCAGCCATAGCAATTGATATCCTAATTATAGAATGTGAAATATTCACATAACTATGAATAAAGATTAAGAAAAACAAAGAAAGATGCTTATTGCAAACATAAATGACTAATGGACAAGAATTGAATTCATTATAGATAGTTTTGAATATCAAATTCACTTATTTGTGTGCATTTAGTAACTCATGTACATGTGGCCAACCATTTATCTCTTTCATAAATTAAACACTTATTAATAACATTAAATGGCTGAGTAATTATGTTTTAGTTGAAATTGAAAATAAAATATTTTATTTTAGGACAGCTCACACTATTCCCTATCATATTTTACTCTCGGTTTTGTTAGTAGTGGTTTGATGTCTTTGGAGCTGATCATTGCATTTCTTTAGTTACGTTTGCCAGGCTACTCCCAACTTGCGCCAAAATGGGAGCTTTGGAATAGGGTATGGACATCCATCAAAGCATAAAAGATAGAGGAATTTTGTCAGATGTAATTGCAACTATACAAAATGTATTTGTTGAGAAGGCTTTAGAAACTTTCAGGCAAATGCAATTGGTAGGTTTAAAGCCAAATTCCATGACCATTGCTACTATCCTCCCTGCCTATGCCAAAATGGGAGATTTGGAATAGGGTATGGACATTCATCGAAGCATAAAGGATAGAGAAATTTTATCAGATGTTGTAGTTCTAACTGCCCTGGTAGACATGTATGCAAAATGTGGAAGCATAGACGAGGCACGTGAACTATTTGATAGAATGCCTAAAAGAAATGTTGTCTCGTGGACTGCAACGATTGCTGGATATGCACAAAATGGATTTGTCAAAAAGGCTTTAGACACTTTCAAGCAAATGAAATTGGAAGGCATAAAGCCAAATTCCACAACCTTTGATAGCATCCTCCCTGCTTGTGCAAAAATGGGAGCTTTGGGATAGGGTATGGACATCCATCAAAGCATAACGGATAGAGGAATTTTGTTAGGTGTTGTACTTGCGAATGCCCTACTTGACATGAATGCAAAATGTGGAAACATGGACAAGGCTCATGAATTGTTTGATATGATGTCGCAAAGAGATGTGATCTCATGTGAATAATCAACATGCGCGTATATAGGAGGAAGGGATTGCTAATACAAAATTGAACACTCACTCCTTAATCATAGTTCTATGGTTTTATGAGATTAAACTAGGACAATTAACCACCACATGTATATTTTTTGCAACATGAATTTAAAAACTAGGGCAATTTGAATCTACCTCCTACATGGGATTGCCTTCGATGCAGGTTTGATGTTCTTGGGCGTTGAAGTCACCATAGATGCCTACGTGGGATTGCAATTCATAAATAAATTCCTCGCCTCTTTTTTTATTTTGTAATGGCCGCTATCATCGGAATTACGATGAACTCGAGCACTTTTTTGAAAAAAAAGAAAATTCTCATTGCTAATGCCTTCTTCGTCGAAACCAAATGGGTAATTTCCATTGGAATTATGACGAATGCGGGCATTTTTTCAAAAAAAATCAAATTTGGCCATAATATACCTTCTCCGTCGGAAACCTCAATCGAAAATCTAGTCCAAATGTATTAGTGTTTTTTTCTTACTCAACCAAGAAACTAGTTTGTTTCCAAGAAAGAATGCTCCGCCGGTGGTGCTTTTTCTATCATCCACATCTCCTACCCAATTTGCATCTGTGTATGCACATAATTCAAAGTTTTCATCTCTAGGATACCATAATCCAAGATTTATAGTGCCTTGTAAGTACCGAAAAATCATTTTTACTGTTGGTTCATGATTTTATCTAGGCTTACTTTGAAATATTGAAACAATACATACTGCATTCATAATATTAGGTCTTGTTTGTGTCAAATATAGTAAACCTCCTATCATAGATTTTTATCTAGTTGGATTAACAGGTGTAGATTCATCCCTTTGTGATAATTTGTCATTTGTTGTCATAGGTGTGCTTACCGGTTTAGAGTTCTCCATCCCAAATTTCTTTAGTAACTCTTTTAAGTACTTGGATTGACTCAAGAATATACCTTTATCAGTCTGTGAAATCTGCAACCCTAAAAGAATTTTATTTCTCCAATCATAGACATTTCAAATTCTTGCTACATCTTAATAGAAAATTCTTTACATAATCCATTTTCTCCTCCAAAGATTATATCATCAACAAATACTTCTATAATCAAGATGTCATCATTAGTTACTTTATAATATAAATTATTGTCTGCATTTCCTTTAGTAAAACCAATCTTCAAAAGATACTTATCCAATCTTGCATACCAAGCTCTTGGAGCTTGCTTCAATCCATACAAAGTTTTTCTTAACCTGCAAACCATATCATTATCATCTGTCAAAGAAAATCCATCAGGTTGTTCAATGTAGACTTCCTCTTCAACATATCCATTAAAAAATGCACATTTAATATCCATTTGATATACTTTGTAGTTCTTGTGTGCTCCAAAAGCCAAAAATAATCTGACTGCCTCAATTCTAGCCACCGGTGCAAAGGTTTCATTTTAATCAACTCCTTCCTTCTAAGAATATCCCTTACACACTAGTCTTGCTTTATTTCTGACAACCTTACCATCTTCATTGAGTTTGTTTCTGAATACCCATTTGGTTCCAATTACATTTTTATCTTCAAGCCAGGGAACTAATGTCCAAGTGTTATTTTTCTCAATTTGTTCTAATTCTTCTTTCATAGCTTTAATCCAAAATTTATCTTCCCATGCCTCATTAACAGATGATGGTTCAATTTGAGAAATAAGACATACCTCTTCATTTGCCAATCTTCCTCTTGTCATAACTCCTTTAAACTTGTTTCCAATTATGTGATCTCCAGAATGATTCAATCTTACATATAAGGGTGTCTTTGTTTGCTGTTATTCTTCAGTTACTGTGGAATCCTCAGATGATACCGAGGTAACTAGATCTGCATTCTATACTGGTGGATTTAGAGTAGGTTCATTTGCCAAAATTTCTGTTGCCAATTCAGAGTCTATATACCTTGAAGTTCCTTTGAATTGTTCATCAATATTTACATTTGTACTTTCAACAATTTTCTGCAATCTTTTGTTAAAACATCTATATGCCTTGATCTTAGATGAATAACTAAGAAATATTCCTTCATCACTTCTAGGATCAAATTTGCCAATATTCTCATCTCTTCTAATGTAACATTTGCTTCCAAAAATTCTGAAATATTTAAGAGTAGGAGTATTACAAAACCATAGTTCATGAGGGGTCTTACCGGTTTCACCTTTGATGTGAACTTTGTTGAAAGTATAGATTGTTGTACTGACTGCCTCTCTTCAATATACATGTGGTAGGTTTGCTTCTGATAACATACTTCTTGCTACATCCAAGATAGTTATGTTTTTCCTTTCAACAACTCCATTTTGCTGTAGTGTCTGAGGTGCTGATAGTTGTCTTTTGATTCCATTCACTTCATTGAATGTATTAAATTCTTTAGATGTAAATTCTCCTCCTTGATCTGATCTTAGACATTTGATTTTCTTACCAGTTTCATTTTCAACCATTGCTTTGAATAGTTTGAACTTTCCCAGTGCTTCTGATTTTTCTCTAAGTAACCCAACACATTCTCGAGTAGTCATCAATGATTAGTATGAAATATCTATCACCTTGTAAGATTTTAGTTCTAGCTCGACCACATAAATCAATGTGAATTAAATCATGAGCATTATTGGATTTTTCTGGAATACTTTTGAAACTAGGTCTAACTTGTTTTCCAAATTGACATTCCTTACATACTATATTCTGAGGTTTAACAATTTTAGTTAAATCTCTAACTGCCTTAGTAGTACTAATTTTCACCATGCAATCAAAGTTTACATGACAGAGTCTCTTATGCCATAACCAACTTTCATCTATATGTGCAATCAAGCATGTTTTTTCACTGTTATTCAAATGAAAGATATTACCTCTAGTCTGATTACCGGTTGCAATTTCCAAACCAGTTCTGTTTATGAATTTGCATTTTCCATTTTTAAATTGTAACTAAAATCCTTTCTCAACTAATTGACCAACACTCAAAAGATTATGCTTTAATCCTTCAACATAGTAGACATTGTCAGTGTTATGCCTACCATCAAGAGATATTGTACCCTTACCTTTGATTGAGCAAGCTTTGTCATCTCCAAATGTTACAAAGCCTCCATTGTATTCTTGAAAGTTCAAGAATTTACCTTTGTCTCCTATCATATGATGTGAGCATCTTGAATCAATGATCCATTCATCCTTCACTTCAACTTTAGCTGCCAAGGCCTATTCTACCGATTGAGCAGTAGGTGCGGGTTGATCTTCTGTTATAGCAACAAAAACCCATCTGTTGTCTGCTAGATCCTCATCAGTCACACCTTCATCAGCAATGTAACAAGATTTGTCTTTATTCTTCTAAAATTTGTATCTCTGATATTCAGGGTTAGGCTTGTATGTTCTTCTAGCTTCTTCTCTTAGTCTAGCATGTCTATCAAGGCATCTTGAAGCCATGTGACCAGTCATATTGCAGTTAAAACCTTTAAAGGGTGTTTTACCTTCATACTTACTTCCAACTGGACCTTTAGCCATTTTACTTGCATATAGTGCTTCAAGTTCTTCAAGTTCTTCATTCTCTTTCCTACTTTCTTCAAGTTCTCTTGCATAAAAGGCTTTCCAATCACATTTATCAAATGATAGAGTAGATGATGTTTATGCTTTAAAGGCCAAGTCTGTCTTTATAGTAGCAACAGGACCAAATTCTTCAATTTCAAAAGCTGAGAGTTTCCCAATTAATGTATCCCTAGTAACTGATGTATTAGGCATTGTTCTTAACTCATTTATAGCAGTGACTTTCAATTTATATGTCAGTGGCAATCCTCTTAAAACTTTTGAAATAATTTCATTTTCACTTAAGGTTCCTCCACAACATTTAATACCCAAAACAATCTCATTTACTCTTTCCATAAAAGAAGAAATCCTTTCATCTTCTTCCATTTTTAGAAGTTCATACCTAACCCGGAAGCTTTCAAGTTTTTCAATTTTGACTATGGAATCTCCTTCATTCAGTTTTTCCAAATGATCCCAAATAGCCTTAGCAGTAGACCTATCTGATAGTCCCATGATTTTTTGATCTGATAATGTGCTCAAAAGTGCTTCTCTTGCTTTGCAATCATTTTCCTCATCTTTAGTCAAGTTTTGTGGAGTGGGTTGACTCTAGGAGCAGTATAACCATTATTTGTAACATCCTAGATGTCCTTTCCAATGCAATTTAGATGTGTCTCCATTCTGATCTTCCATATAACATAGCTAGTTCCATCAAGTTTAGGATTGTCCTTCCTGAAATAGTTAGTAGACATTAGATCTACTCAAGCTGTTAAACTTCTGCAATAGAGGACTAAGCTCTGATACCAATTGTTAGGTCCCAGAGGCAACTTTGAGGGGGGTGGGTGAATTAGTTGTCAAATAAATTCAAACCAAAAAAAACCTAACCAAATTAATCCTTAATACCGGTAAACCAATTTAACATGCTGGTAGATAGTTTTAATAGTTAATTGCTATACCGATAAGGATTAGTGTATGAAACATAAAGACAAAGACATCCACAACACATAACACTAATATTTGTACATGGAAACCCTGTAAGGGGAAAAACTATGGTTGGAAACCTTAACCACAATTAGATGATACTACTAGAGATAATAAGTGTACATAAATGGGGTATGCACATTCAAAAAGGCCAAGTTCCTAGAGCTCACTACTCAATCACAATATGGGAGTCATAGTGACTACAGTTAGATAGTTAAATCCAATAAGAATGTACTGCACAAAATAACATCTTCATATGCTGGATTGAGTACCGGTGTAGTTCTGATTGTCTTCACAAAAACCCTTCTTCAATCTTCAAATGATGTCTGCATGTATAGCTCTGCTTATTCTCGCATATACCTTCACACAATCATTTTTCGCATTCCACATTTGATCTTACAAATAAGATCTTACATTTATACCATAACCTAAGACCAATTTTAGTAGGTCGGCTCTACAAGATATTACAATAAAAACATTTTACAAACAATACAATATCCAATGCAATAACTGATTCAACATGTTGGTTAATGCATTTACAACAATAATTAATAATCCCCATAGCATGCCATGCTAATCTGGGAAAGATAAACCTGCCGATGTAACCCTGGACCTATTTGCCAGTAACAGCAAATATGCAAATATGAATATACCAATAAACAAAACTCCAGGACAAGATGTCCAAACCATGTCTTCGACATTACCAAGCATTTTCCATATCATTCCAAGTGTTGGTGATCATTATATCTTGTCGGTGTACCAGATATTGGTGACTATGCATGAGTCATTTGCTTGCTGGTGAATGTTGCTGATTCTCCAAAGTGCCAAAGCTGATAAGTGTTTAGTAGGTGTTGACATCAATGAAAAAACCATACCAAAATACCAATAGAAAATACCTTTGCACAGTAAATAAATGCAGATAAATACAAATTCAACACATAAATAAATGCTACTGGTTAATAAAATAAACCTACTTGCACTATAAGTATTGGCTGCACATATATATATATATATATAATCGAAACCTATATCCTCATTGATACCTTTTATCGATGTAGCTTCCTTTTGTCTGATCGATATTATTCTTTCGATGAAAATGATCCTTTCGGTGGGTCCTTTTTATGTTGCACCGATAGTATTATTTCCTCGAGAACTTTTCTCGTCGATGAAGACCCTCTCTGCTTTCTTCGATATCTTTTGTCGATGAAGTTATTATCTTCAGTGAGTCCTTTCAACATTTCCTTCCTTCGATGGCTCTTTTATATCGATGATAATTATTATTTTTTTAATAAAAATGATCATCGTCAGAATTACGACGAATACCAAGCTTTCGACCGACGACTTCTTTGACCGTCGGTAGAGTCCATTGTATTGTTGAATTTCTGACAGGCACGACATCATTGACCAATCCGATGCTGAGTTTTTGACAGGGAATTTTGTCAACACTTCGATGAAAATTCATCGAAAATCCGACAAACAGCCGTCGGAAATCAGCTCTGAATGTACTAGTGAAAGTTGTACATCTTTATGAACAACATAATCAGAATATGTTGCAGCAGCAACTAACTGTACATAGGTACTATGGCTTAAGAAAATGTTGAAAGACATAAAGGTAAAATGCAAGGAACCTATTACTATCTATTGTGATAACACTACAGCAATTGATATATCTAAGAATCCGGTATTACATTTTAAAACCAAACATGTTTCTATCAAACTGAATTTTCTAAGGGAAAATGTTGAAGCAAAGGAAATAAAACTAGTTTATGTGAATACTAAAGAGTAGATTGTAGATATCTTTTCTAAACCTCTACCTAAGGATACTTTTGAATATCTTAGAGATTAGCTTGGGGTCATACCCCCACTGGTAGAGACTTAGGAAGTTGATGATTGTCATCAACCGACATAATTAATAGAGAAATCTTTTATTCCAACTTTGATGGGAACCTACTTCTCAGGGAGAGTAGTTGGTATACTAAATTGATTGGTATTTTGTATATGAACTTGGTTTTGTTGTAAGATTGACATTTGATGTCAAAGGGGGAGAGATTGGTATGGAAAAACACAAGGAAAACACATGTTTCTCCCAGGGGAAGAGATTGTTGTTTGGGAGAGATTATTACTCTCTGTATATGTATTTTGATTTCTAGTTATGATCTCTTTTTGGAGATTGTTGGCTTTTGGTATTTGGCATTTCTATTTTGGCACTTTGATGGTTTTTCCATCTTGTGTTGCCATCAATGCCAAAGGGGGAGATTTTGGGTATTTTTGTATGGTTTTGTCATTGATGTCAACACCTACTAAACACTTATCAACTCTAACACTTTGGAGAATCAGCAACCTTCACCGGCAAGAAAATGACTCATGCACAGTCACTAGTATCTGGTACACCAGCAAGATATAATGATCACCAGCACTTGGAATGATATGAAAAACACTTGGTAATGTCGAAGACATAGTTTGGAGATCTTGTCCTAGAGTTTTGTTTATTGGTATATTAATATTTGCATATTTGTTGTTACTGGCAAATAGGTCCAGGGTTACACCGGCAAGTTTATCTTTTCCAGATCAGCATGGCACGCTATGGAGATAATGAATTATTGTTGTAAATTCATTAATCTGACATGTTGAATCAGTTATTGCATCAAATATTGTATTGTTTGTAAAATGTTTTTATTGTAATATCTTGTAGAACCGACCTACTAAAATTGATCTTAGGTTATGGTATAAATGTAAGATCTTATTTGTAAGATCAAATGTGGAATGTGAAAAAGGATTGTGTGAAGGTATATGCAAGAATAAGCAGAGCTATACATGCAAACATCATTTGAAGATTGAAGAAGGGTTTTTGTGAAGACAATCAGAACTACACCGGTACTGAGTCTAGCATATGAAGATGTTATTTTGTGCAATACATTCTTATTGGATTTAACCATTCAACTATAGTCAGTGTGACTCCCATTTTGTGATTGAGCAGTGAGCTTTAGGCACTTGGCCTTTCTGCATGTGCAGACCCCATTTATGTACACTTACTATCTGCAGTAGTATCATCTGATTGTGGGTAAGGTTTCCCACGGTGGTTTTTCCCCTTATAGGGTTTCCACATACAAATATTGGTGTTATGTGTTATGGATGTCTTTGTCTTTATATTTCATACACTAATCCTTACCGATATAGCAATTAACTATTAAAACTATCTAGCAGCATGTTAAATTGGTTTACCGGTATTAAGCATTAAGTTGGTTAAGTTGTTTTTGGTTTGAATTTATTTGACAACTGATTGACCCCCTTCCCCCTCTTCTTAGTTGTCTCCGGGACCTAACATTTTCCAGAATAGACTATATTACAACAACACTTGATTTCTAAGTAAATATATATATATATATATATATTTTAAAAATAGAATAGAATGTTGAATAATAAGTAGTTTTTTTTTTCAAATAAGAATGCATAGATATAATATTTCCACTAAATGAGTATTTTCTAGATTTATAAATGTAACATAAATGCTTTATTTTACAGCTGCAAATAAACCTTTCTAATTTCTCATTTGTTCATTAAAAGAACAAGATGCATATATTGAAAAAGATTAAAGCTAACTCTTAAGAAGTTTATATTTTTTTTCTATTTAAACTATAGACAGAAATAAACATTTCCTTTCTATTAGCAACTATACAACTAACATTCATTTTGCAGAAAAGATAAGATTAAATAAATGAAATAACTTAAATGTTCATCTACCTTTTCATTTTAACATGCATTTCTTTTCAATAGCTAATAAAACAGAAAACAAGATTTCCATTTCTACTTTATTTCAAGTAAAAATTAACTATAAAGGAATAACTCAAATGCTTGTTTTTATTTCTTTATAATGATTATAATCAGGTAAATATACATTTTTTTTTGGTTCCTTAACACAATAATAAGTAGGTTACAAACTCAAGCCTCTTCATTTCTACAAAATGAGGACTTGTCAAAATACATATTTCTTTTCTTTGAATTTCAAATGAATCAAATAGGAACTTGCAAGCTAGACTTCACTCCGTCCATTATTCCAAAGAAAACCTGTAAATAAAGTTTGTAGGTTGTGACCATGGAGGCTCACCTCCCAACCTAGGCTTACATGAAGCCACCCCCGAGCTAGGAGAACCAAGACTAAATGCATTACAAACATCTGAACACAAACACATATAAGAGAACTCAACACATTTGAACTTCCAACCCAAGGATTAAAAAAGTCTCCAAGTGACTATTTCTTTTTTGGGGTGAAGGTGGACCAGGTACCTAGAGGAGATCTGCAATAAGGAGAGTGTAATGCCTTTACAAGGCTACCAAGGTAGAACCACCACAAGTCACATACTTGTCCCAAAATTTCCTTATGTTCCCCATAGAATACAAGACCATATATCCCCTTATGAACCCATTTGGATAAACATAAAAATTTCAATGAATCAAGGGTCCCATAACCCTTGTGTATCTCTCTCTTCCAAGAAGAAAGTCTCTACACACTTAGGTTGTCAAGTAGGCCCTCACCCCAAAGGCTACTCTACCCTCCCAAGGGTGAGTATGGCCTTGCAAACACCCAAATACAAAACAAAGAAACACATAAAAATAACACAAGGAAGAACCCAAAAATGGACTTCCCAATCTACATAATCAACAAGCAAAAAGCATACACATTCTTTGCTTCATAATGACAACAAAAGCAATGTATAAGAATGAAATTCTACCATCCTTAATCCTGCAAATGGAATGAGGATAGGTTGAAGGAGAGCTACCCAATCCACTATTCTTTTTCCTTCTCAAAACTTAGAAAATGCAACTCAAAACCTAAAAACTTCAACAAGAATTCTAAGTCTCCAAAAATGGAGAGTGGGTGATCAAAATCCTAAGTCTCAATCCCTTCCATGAGTAGAATCTTCTCACACTTTCCAATCCCCTTGGAAAGAGTGTGAGATCTCATGGGTTGGTCTTCCCAACCTCTTATAGGCTTTCTAAATATGGCAACTAAAAAAGGTAAGAGAGAGTGGGGAAGAGAAATTATCACTCAATACGAAGGTTGTCTAACCTAGGAGAAATCCTCAAAAGTTCAATTTCGTCTATCTTGGAAAACTCAGCTTTTGAGGTTACTAAATAGTCACATGTGAGTGGTCACATGGTTAAAATTGACCTTTACACATAAGTATAACATATGGACCTTTAAAAATACCCCTAACCAAACCTTAGGAGTTAGTTTGACCCTCTAGAAACTCACCTGAAGTTTACCTACGGGTCAAACTTTATTTGACCACTCCAAAGGATCTCTATCCAAGACTCATATGGGACCATAGTAAGGTATTTGAAAAAAGCACTGGTTATACAAATTCCATCCAAGATACATGTCACTGCCAACTCACTTCACAATACAAGTGTCAAGTGACACCATAAAAATACACATGGCAATGTCCCTTTTTGGAATTAACAATTTTAGTAAATACAATTTAACACACATTAAAGAATTCACATTTACAAATAAAACACATTACACATGAGGTTTTTTCTCTCCAAATAGACAACCCTTGGCTTCACAAACGCACATAGGCTTAGCTTGATTCTCTGGATAGTTTCCATGGTCAGATGGATTAGTTTTCCTGCACATCTCACTTTGCACATTAGTAATCCCAAATAATCACATATAATATTAACATATGAAAGGAATACAATTTAGACACTTTGCATACAATTTAAATCATAACAATCAAATAACCATTTTTCCAATAAAATCCACATAAAGAAATTTAGTCAATGGCATCATCATAATCATCATGAAATTCAATCATTTGTAAGGCATGCATCCATATTTTATAACATCATAATAAAATAGTGCAAATTAGAAATAAATGACATATATCATATCAATGCTACCCAATCACTCAATCATATAGAATCTATATCTATAATGCATCAAAATAAAGTATCAATAATAGGTCCAACATGAAAAATAACTGTTCAATGCTATGATGGATCGAGGTAGGGCCTCACACCCTCCCCCTTTAGGCATGAACTTCCTCATGGACTTCATCAAAAAGATGGGGGTACTAAGATCTCATTCATGTTGCGTCCTCCCATGATGTTGTAACCTTGTCATAACAATCCCACTAGACCCTAACCTGGTCCAGCTCTCGGCCTCGAAGAGCCAGTGTCCAGTGAGCCAAAATGCGAATGGGCTCCAAAGCCAACTGCCCTATTGACTCCACCTACAAGGAATCCCAATCTAGAATATGAGACTCATCATAAACATACTTCCTCAATACTGATACACGAAACACATCATGGATGCATGACAGACTAGGTGGCAAAGCTAGATGATATGCAACTGGTCCTATCCTCTCAAGGATCTCAAATGGTCCAACAAAGCGAGGTGAGAGCTTAGATCCCTTTCCATAATGGATTGGACTCTTATGCGGCCGCACTCTCAAGAAGAGTTTGTCTCCAACCACAAACCTAGAATCTATTCTCTTCACATCTGCATACTTCTTATGTCTATATTGTTCCTCTCTAAGGTGTTGTCTAATCAAATCCACCTATTGCTCCATATCTCAGACTATCTCAAGACCGATAGCTACTCTATCCTCAATGCAGTCCCAACTCAAAGGTGTCCTACAAGGTCTTTTGTACAAAGCCTGATAAGGTGGAATTTCCAAGGAAGTGTGATGCCCATTGTTATAGGAAAAATCTACCAAAGGAAGGTACTCTTACCATCTGGTCTGATGATCCATGATGTACAAATGGAGCATATCTTCTAACACCTGGTTTACTCTCTTTTTCCATACATCCATTTCTTGATGATAGTTTGTGCTCAAGTTGAGTTTGTTACCTAAAGTTGCCTATAATGCCTTCCAAAAGGAACAAGTAAAGAGGAAAAATTTGTCTGAAATAATCTTACATGGAACACCATGAAGTGACAATATCCCGCAAGAAAACCTATGCCACTACTGGTGCTGTGAAGGTAGTCTAAACTAGTGAGAAGTGGGTCACTTTGGTCAACTTTTCAACTATCACCAAAATGACATCATGACAACATGATGACATAGGAAGACCAATGATAAAATCCATCAATATAGTATCCCACTTCCACTCTAGTATCACATGAGACTGGAGCAACCCACCTGGATGGTGGTGCTCCGCATTGACCCTCTGGAACTCAAGGCATCAGGCTACTAACTTAGCAATGAGTTGCCGCATACCTGGCCAATGATATAATTGTCTCAAATTTGCATGCATCTTCTTAACTTCTGGATGTGCTGCATAAGGAGCTCTATGATCCTCCATCACAATGAAATCACACAACTTTCTAGAAGGTACATAAATACACCCTCTATGGAGTAGTAGTCCATCAGACTCTAATGAATAGTCTGCATACTTCCCTTTAGGGTCTCCTGAGATTGCATTACCTGGCATACCTCTAAATACCACTCATCCTTAGGCAACTATGATAATATGCTATCTCTCGAATCTGTGTCTATAGACATGGAGAATACCTCATGACATCTTCTACTCAAGGCATTGACAACTACGTTTTCTTTCCCCTTGATGTAGTGAACATCAAAATCATACTCATAAAAAATCCATCCATCTTCTCCGATGAGAATTAAGATTAGGCTGAGTAAATATATACTGCAAGCTCTGATGATCTAATTGAAGCTCAAAATGATGACCCAAAAGGAAGTATCTCCACCTCACAAGTCTATGCATTAGTGTTGCAAGCTCAAGGTCATGAGTAGGGTAGTTAAGCTCGTTAGTATTAAGTTTCCTAGACTCAAATGTTGTAGCTCGACCATCCTGCATAAGGACTGCTCCTCAACCATCCAAGGAAGCATTTGCACATACCATGAAATCAGTTGATGGATCTGGCACAACAAGAATAGGTGCACTAGTAAGTGCCCTTTTGAGTTCCTAAAAGGCTCTCTCACACTTTACTATCCACTCGAATTTCTTTCCCTTTCCCTGAAGAGATTTAATAGGTTGTGCAACCCTAAAGAACCCTTCAACAAAGCATTGGTAATAACTTGCTAGGCCCATGAAACTCCTAACTTCTATCACACTAGTTGGCATTGGCCAATCCATAATAGCTCTAATCTTCCATGGGTCAACTGAGATCCCATTACCAGATATGACATGTCCTAGATATTTGACCTCTGATCTAAAGAATACACACTTCGACAAACGGCCATACAACTGATTATCTCTAAAGCACTACAATACTTGTCTCAAGTGCTCCTTGTGCTCCTTCTCATTCCAAGAATATATCAATATGTCGTCAAGGAAAAAAATCACAAATCAATCAAGGAAAGTGCAGAATACCCCATTCATGAGACTCATGAATATAGTTGGAGCATTCATAAGACCAAATGGAACCACACTGAACTAATAGTGGCCATACCTAGTATGGAAAGCGGTCTTGTGGATATCACGCTCTACTATCCTCAACTGATGATACACTGACTTCAGATCTATCTTAGTCGATCCTAGGAAAAGGTTATCAATTCTTGATGGTCACTTTGTTCAACTATCGGTAATCCATACATAACCAAAGGGATTTGTCTTTCTTCTTTATGAAGATGATTGGTACGCCCCAAGGGGATACGCTAGGATGAATGTGACCTTTCTCTAAAATTTCCTCAAGCTGCATCTTGAGCTCATTAAGCTCATTAGTGGTCATCCTATAAGGTTATCTCAAAACTGGCTCAACAAATGGTACAAGATCTATGTGAAAATCAATCTCTCTATGAGGTGGCATACTAGGTAACTCGAAAGGAAACACACCTAAAAATCCCTTAAGGATAGGATGATCATCAAGTGATGGTTCCTTATCATCCTCTTCTTCTCTATCATTGATGGCGATAGCAAATAACTAGCATCCCTTTTGCATTCTCCACTTAATTTGCATAGTAGAAATCATACGAAGTGATACGGGTCTCTGAATCCCTGAAATTACTATGGAAGTACCATGGTCATCCACACACTTGATCTTTTTCTGGCGACAATCCATCTTGGCTCTATGGGCATATAGCCAATCCATGCCAAGACCAATACCATAAGATCCTAGTGGTGTGACTTGAAGGTCTACTATGGTGGTTGTACTTTCAATCTGAAGCTTACAATGACTAACTTATGATTCAATGGACACTCTAGCCCCTGAAGCTAACTCCACTTCCCAACTAACACCTTGCCTAACTGCCACTAGCCCACAACGCTCCACAACCAATGGAGATATAAAATAATATGTAGCTCCTAAATGAAATAGGATAGTAAAACTGCTACCTCTGATCATACCTGTGGCCTCTATGACTATGGTTTGATGCTTAGCTTGGTAGTTGTCAACCGCTAGGATGACTCTGTGGGACTTACCCATGTCCCCAACTATAGTTTTTGAACCTACCATCTGCTGACTGCCTACCATCTAACCCTATGGGCACTCTCTCACAATGTGTCCCATGGCCCCAGAAGTGAAACAAGCACTAGGTGTCTGAAACTAAACACCCTATGACCTAGAGAATGTTTGTCCTCCTATCTTGTTCGATCCACTATAACCACCCCTGGAGGACTATTGGGTCTGTGTCAGAGGTGTGTATGGAACCTGTGGTCACTAATCATGCCTAGGACCCTCTATCTACCACTGTTTGGGCTTAAAGTCCTACTAAACCTGTGGAGGCCTTTGCTTCTGATTTTGTTGTGGCTGCTGCAAAGGAGGGGGTTTGAAGGACCCTGATGAATTTCTATTATTGCTCTTCCAGTGGCATTTTTGAAACCCAAAAGACTGAAGTATAGGGTTTTAGTTCTGATATTGATCCTGTGTGTCCTGAGGTCTACCTTGAATCTCCTCTAATAACAAGGCCTTCTCCATGCCAACCCCAAGGCTTCCTCGAGCTAACATCCTAACTAGTCCTGCTATACTGGCATTCAATCCTCTAATAAACTAGTTGACAAGTAGCTTTTCATCCTTCAGATAGTCAGCTTAGGGTAAGAGCTCAAAGAACTTGCTCTCATAATGAGACATTGAAAGGCCCTTCCTCTGAAGGTCATGAAACTCATCAATTCTATGCTGCCTAAAGTGCTATGATAGGTATTTGTCTCTGAACCTCTCCATAAAGGTGTCTCAAGTGATGGTGTTTATAACTATGTCATTCTTATACTCCTCCTTCCTCCACCATGTGGAAGTTGACACTCTCAAAAGGTGAATAGAAAATTGTGCCCTCAAATTTCTCTCATAGGGATGCAATCTGAAGCATCTTTCTAGACTCAATAGCCAAGACTCAGCCTCTACCCCATCAGTAGATCTTGCAAATGATGGTGGCTGAAGACGTAACAGTTCTTTAATCTCATCCCCAGGGTGTTCTCTCTATAATCACTAGTGCCACTATTGGAGGTGGTTTAGGTAGAAGGATGGACTCTGGCTCATGCTTAGCGTGACCCTCTATATGGTTAGGAAGTGGACTCCTACTTTGCTCCCTAGCTGTTGATCTATGACTCTCAAAATTTTGGTGTTCTGCCTAATGGTCTATGGCTGGGAGCTTATCCTAAACTATTCCTATAAAGTTCTATAGTACAACCAAAATATCTTGGTTAGGGTCAATCGGTTGTTTGGGAGGAGCTTCCTGATTCCCTTCCAAAATCGACGCATCTCGCACAAAGTCTTCGCATGCCATGCGAGCACATCTAGGACCCCTACCGTGCCTACGAACTTGTCACGTAGTTGGAGGAATCCTTCATGAGCAAATAAAATAAAATAAAATAAATAAATAATTTTGAAGGAAATTAATAAGTAAATGAAAACATAATGGAGAAAGGTTCCTAGTGTTGGAAAACTTGCTTTGATATCAAAATGTCATGCCCAAACTTTTGGGCAAAAACTCAACAACAATTTTTTTTAAACAAAACAAAATTACTAGATGTTATTCGATAAAAGATGTGATAAATAAGTTTGTCTACACTAAGGGTTAACTTGTGTGTTGAAATAATGGGTTCCTAAAGTTAATTTACTTAACTCAACAAATATAGCATTTACATTTTTAACACTGAAATAATTTTACCCCAAGGAGTCATCACAACTTTATTTATTAATTAATTAATTTACCCAAATAATTCTTCTATTTTTAATAAAGAGATATTAATCATCCCTAATAGTAGTTAATACATATTCCATTGTATTCAAAAATAATTAATTGAGCAAATGGAAATAGTACTTTTAAATTTGCCTTTTAAAGTTAACTAAATCAATTATAATAATCTCCTAGCCAATAACTCCACATTAATGTCGAAATAAATCCCCCTTAAATAGTAAAGATAAAATATTTAATATTCGACAATAAATTACCCCTTTAGCCTAAAATTAATCATTCTACTTTATATAATATCCATTAACATATGTTAACAAAAAGAAATTAAACACATATATATATGGGATAATATAGTCCGACTAAGAAAATAAAACCCCATAATGCTTATATGGACTTAATTAACCATTTAATCAAAATTTATAAATCTTTCCCTATACAATAATAAAATTTCATTATTATAATGGGGAATTCCCCCCTTATTATTATTTTATTCATTTATTGTGCTAACTAGGGTTTACCTTTTTATTTCTTTAAAACACACCTCTATCATTCTTTTTTTTTTATTTGCTATTCCAACCCTAACCCGAAATTGGGTTAGGGTTTTTTTCATGCTTGCAGGTCACAAAGGAATGGGGAATAGCAGACATGGCTATTGTCGCAGGGCTAAACCCCACGAATGACGACATAGGCATAGAGGAGGGTGAGGAGAGGGAGGCTGCGTGGAGGCATTGTGGGGTCTCCAAAGTGGGTCACCCAGCTGTGGCCCGTGGCCCACTGCAGACATTCCCACATTGGATGCGGCCACAGTGGTCACGATTGACAGTGGGTCGCACCGTTGTGGTCTGCAACCCACTGTGGACAGACCCACAATGGGAAGACCACTATGGATGCAACTATAGTGGTCATGGCTGAAAGTTGGTTTCCCCACTACGGACACCCCCCCACAAACCACCTGGATTCTATGCACAAGTCATGAATGACATGGCTCTTGCCATCACTATTAAACAGTTTCTCTTTTTAAAATATATGTGTATATATATATATATATATATATATATATATATATATATATATATATATATATATATATAATATATATATATATATATACATATTTATAAATGTAACAAAAATTCTTTATTTTACAACTGCAAATAAACCTTTTTAATTTCTCATTTGTCCATTAAAACAACAAGATGCATATATTGAAAAAGATTAAATCTTTCTTAAGAAGTTTATATTTTTTTTTATGTTTAAACTATAGACAGAAATAAACATTTCCTTTTTATTAGCAACTATATAGCTAACATTCATTTTGCAGAAAATATAAGATTAAATAAATGAAATAACTTAAATGTTCATCTACCTTTTTATTTTAACACGCATTTCTTTTCAATAGTTAATAAAATAGAAAACAAGATTTCCATTCCTACTTTATTTCAATTAATAATTAACTATAAAGGAATAACTCAAATGCTTGTTTTTATTTCTTTGTAATGAATATACTCAAGTAAATATACAAGTTCTTTTTGTTCCTTTACACAATAATAAGTAGGTTACAAACTCAAGCCTCTTCATTTCTCCAAAATGAGGACTTACCAAAATACATAATTCTTTTCTTTGAATTTGAAATGCATCAAATAGGAACTTGCATGCTTGCTTTTACTCCATCCATTATTCCCAAGCAAACATGCAATTAAATTTTGTAGGTTCTGACCATGGAGGCTCACCTCCCAACCTAGGCTTACATGAAACCACCCCCGAGCTAGGAGAACCAAGACTAAACAGGTTACAAAAATCTTAACACAAACACATATAAGAGAAATCAACACACTTGAACTCCCAACCCAAGGATAAAAAAAGTCACCAAGTGACTATTTCTTTTGTGGGGTGAAGGTGGATCAAGTACCTAGAGGAGATTTTCAATAAGGAGAGAACAATGCCTTTACAAGGCTACAAAGGTAGAACCACCACAAGTCACATACTTTTTCCAAAATTTCCTTATGTCCCCAATGGCATACAAGCCCATATCTCCCCTTATGACCCCCTTTGCATAAACATAAAAAAGATAATGCAGCAAGGGTCCCATGACCCTTATGTATTTCTCTCTTCCAAGAAGAGAGTCTCTACACTATTAGGCTATCAAGCAACCCTTCATCCCCAAGGGTGAGTATGGCCTTGAAAACACCCAAACAAAAAACCAAACAACACATAAAAATAACACAAGGAAGAACTCAAAAAGGGACTTCCCAATCTACATAATCAACAAGAAAAAACCGTACACATTCTTTCCTTCACAATGACAACAAAAGCAATGTATACGAATGAAATTCTACCAACCTTAATCCTACAAATCGAATGAGAAGAGGTTTAAGGAGATTTGCCCAATCCACTATTATTTTTCCTTCTCAAAACTTAGAAATTGCAAGTCATAAACCAAAAACTTCAAGAAGAATTCTAAATCTCCAAAAACAGCAAGTGGATGATCAAAATCCTAAGTCTCAATCCCTTCCCTAAGTAGACTCTTCTCACACTTTGCAATCCCCTTGGAAAGGGTGTGAGATCTCATAGGTTGGTCTTCCCAACCTCTTACAAAATTTCTAAAAATGGCAATTGAAAAAGGTAAGAGAGAGTGAGGAAGAGAAACTATCACTCAATAGGAAGATTGTTTAACCTAGGAGAAATCCTTAAAAGTTGAATTTCATCCATCTTGGAAAAATCAACTTTTGAGCTGACTAAACAGTCACATGTGAGTGGTCAGCTGGTTCAAATTGACTTTTACGCATAGGTATAACATATAGACCTTTAAAAATACCCCTAACCTAACCTTAGGAGTTAGTTTGACCCTCTAGAAAATCACCTGAAGTTTACCTATGGTTCCAATGCATTGGTTATACAAATTCCCTCCAAGAGACATGCCACTACCAACTCATTTCATAACACAAGTGTCAAGTGACACCATAAAAAATACATAATACTTAAATACACATGGCAATGTCCCTTTTTGTAATTAACAATTTTAATAAATACAATTTAACACACATTCAAGCATTCACATTTATGAATAAAACACATTACACACGAGGTGTTGTCTCTCTAAATAAACAACCCTTGGCTTCACAAACACACATAGGTTTAGCTTGATTCTTCGAATAGTTTCTATGGTCACATGGATTAATTTTCCTACACATCTCACTTTGCACATTAGTAATCCCAAATAATCACATATAATATTAACATTTGAAAAGAATACAATTCAGACACTTTGCATACAATTTCAATCATAATAATCAAATTACCATTTATCCAATAAATCCACATAAATCAATTTTACTCAATGGCATCATCATAATCATCATGAAATTTAATCATTCGTAAGGCATGCATCCATATTTTCTAACATTATAATAAACTACTGCAAATCAAAAATAATTGACATACACCATATCAATGTTATCCAATCACTGGATCATATAGAATCTATATCCATAATGCATCAAAATAAAGTATCAATAATAGGTCTAACATGAAAAATTATTGCAATGCTATCACGGCTCGGGGTAGGGCCTCACACAATCCTAACCCTCATTAAGATTGTTGAATCTTAACCATCTATTTCCCTATTTTCTGTATAAATTGGACTCTTTATTTATTATCCATATCCAATTTTTCATGCATCTACACTATAGTCTAATTATATCAATCTTTTTAGCCTCTTTTTGATAATAGCATTTTAATCATTTAGAAGCATTTCAATAAAGAATTTTAAACTTGAATTATGTTAGCATAGCTAATTAGTTTTATTATCATATCGTCAACTTTATTATAGCTTAAAATCATATCTTAGTAAGTTTTGTTATATCTGTAATGCATTTCATATAGATCATTATCATTCACTATGACTCATTCCTGGAGTTGTCATTCCTAAGTTATTTGCTCAATGATCTAAGAGAAACCATTGGCTTGAGGGATCCTGTGAGATAGAGAACAATGAGACACATCTTGGGGAGTTAACTTGTTTATATTAGTTTAAACTTAGTTAATCTTTGTACTCAAAAGTTTCATTGGTATGTTAGCTTTTGATCTCCATTTTTGTACATTTTGATCACATTAAATCTCACATACATTTTTGGCACCCACTGTGGGGCCCATCCCCAAATATCACATCATTTTTCATACATGTTGAATACCAAAGTAGCATTTCTGCGAACCTTTGTAGCGCATCAACAACTTACTTTAACATATTTACTGCATTATTTAGCACATAGAAAACATATCATAGCGCATAGGAGCTTCATTTTAACACTTAGTTATGTTAGATACTTCAGCACATAGGAACATCAGTTTAGCACATAGAGGCTTCAGAGTAGTGCATAGGCGCTACCTTTTATCACTTAGGCACCATTCTCTAGCACATTACTTCCATAGTTTAGCACATAGAGTAGACATAGAGAAGAAAATTTTGTAATAGAATCGGAAATTAGGCTTGTGAAGCCCACCATTAGGATTTGATTTTTTCTAACTTACTGTGTGCAAGTTCTATCAGTTTTGTGTAGGAACAAAAGGAGTTAGTTTAGTTTTCTTTACTTTCTTTCGAAGTTAGTAAAAAGAACTCATCTTTCCTTTTCTTGCAAAGGCTTAAAATGAACCTCATGATTCCTTTTGGTGCTTAAAACAAGACTCATTCTTTCTCGCTTGTATAGGTAAAAAGAACAACAAACTCAAATCTTTCCTTTTATGCAAGTTAGGATCACATTTGTTTGGGCTCTAAAAAGAACAACACAAAAATTTCTAATTTTTTTAAAGGGGTTAAAATTGAACATCACTTTCCTTTGGTGCTCATTAAAATGAACCTCACTTTTTATTTGGAAGCTTAAAAAGAACCTTCACTTAACTATTTCAAAGCTTTGGAATTCAATATCATTGTTGTTCATTTTGGCGAATTTACTTTGGTTGACCATGATTTCATTTGTTCAAAAGTTTTTTCTATCACACACATATTACTATCTTGGGTTAAAAAAAACCACATCTCTTTTGGAGGAACATCTCCATGGTAACTTTTAGAAAACAATTGCTATATTGGATAAAAAGAAAGCATGTATTCCATGTTTTGAAGGTGTTAGGCATATGCTCTCCCCTTAATTGGGTGACCAAAAAGGAAAACACAAAATTTTCAAGCTTTCTTTCAATTTAGCATTAAGATAAATCCTTTAGCAGGCCTACCCTCCTCAGGTGCCTATAAGGTCAGTGAGATCCAAATGACCTAAGTGGGGAATAATTTTATTGCTAAGTATTCCAACCCACTATAATCAAATGTGGAGCCTGATGAAAATCCCCTCCAACAGTTTTTCTGAGTGATTATCCTTCCCCTAGTATCCTTGTGATACGTAAAGATTTTTTTCTAAAGGATGGGAAGCCTTCCAAGGGAGTTTATCACTGAAGACCAAATGGAAGCCTGGTTATGAACTTTAGAAATAGAAGCCTCACCAAGTCAATTTTAACAAATATTTATAATATCATAGTGTAAGGGTGGGGAAGAATCTTCTCCCAAGAAACTCACCATAAATCTCCCAATAAAGTGATCCAATTGAAGAGCAATCTTCTTTGTTTCAAATTCTAGACAAAGGCAAAAAAATAGATGCATCATAGGGTGTGCTAGGGTTTTTTGAGATGAAAGAGTATCAAGTGTGGGATATTGATATTTTAAATGACCCTTCAAAATAGAGAGGTGTATCTGATGTGTATTTCTTGTGCAAACTCGTAAAAACAAACAAGGATTTGAAAAGATCCTATAGAACATACACTATCTGTTTAGCATAGACAAACTATTTTGCTTCTGTCTGCTATGTTTTTAAATCATCTTTTAGAGGATCATCCATCAAAATGCTAGAATTTTTTTAAATCAAACAAAGAAAAACAGGGTAGCATAGCGCATTGAGAGTCCATATTAGTGCATTTAAACTGTTAGATATTTGGTTACTCCCAAAGACACTAAGAGGGGGGTGTGAATCAGTGTCTGACCAGTAGATGAAAGATTTAAACTTATTTGAAACTTTATAACTGAAATTAATATGTCAATAAGCAAATAATAATGCAGTAAAGAGAAACAAAAGAATCAACATCAATGCACACCATACCACAAATATTTTGGTGAGGAAACCTGGTAAGGGAAAAATCTTGGTGGGATTTGTGACCCACAATATTTACTCAATTGCCAATATGAATAAATATTACTTAGTACAATAAGGGCCTGCGCATGCAGGAAGGCCAACTACCTAGATCCCACTACTCAACAACAAAATATAGTCTCACTGACTACACAATTGGATGGTTAAATCCAATAATAATGTATTGCTTCATTATAGCATCTGCAATGCTCGATTCAATAGTGGTTTAAGCTTTGTCTGATACCTCTACAAAAAACCTTGTCGGTAAATGATTCTGCTTTCACAGAACCATCTTTGCTCTACTCTTCTTCTTATTTGCTCTGAAAATAAATACATCAAAGTGCATAAACAACTATCCTGTATCATATCTCTATCTCATCTCAAATATCGCTTACATACATACATACCTACATACCTTACTTACATTTCAAATAACCTATAAGATCCCATACATATATGAGTCTTTACAATACATCATGTCATCCATACAAATATAATTTACATTAGAAACAATATTATTGCCAAGTCAGCTTAGACTACCGGTATAATCTGTTGTAGGTGTAAACTGGATGCCGATGTGAATAAGCCTTGTAGTATTTGCCGATGCTAGTAGGTGAAGTCTTTTGCCAGTATAACCATGTTGAACCTTGTTGCCATCAACTACAACATCTACCATTCTCATCTGAGTGTATAATTCCAACAATCTCCCCCTTTGGCATTCATGGAAACACTCATGAGAAAAACCAAAAACTGAAATCCAAAACTGAAAGTGCTCCCCCTGAGAAAATGATCTCCTTCTATTCACTTGTCACCATGCCTCAATGTATACATTTTTATCACTATACCACTCCCCCTTTGACATCAATGACAAAGGATGTCAAAAGTATAAAAAATTCAAAAATTTACCTATAACCCTAAAGTCAGTTGTGTACAATCTGAAAAATATCTGCCAAAACCAAGTTAAGACCCTGCAAGAACTTTGTACTATTAGAAATTATTGTCTTTGTATGCCTAATCATCCTGGTGAGGTAATGCATATGTTGCTCCGGTGATCTGTCTCCTTGAATAGTTGCCCTAGATAGTTCATTCCGATGTGTTAATAGATTTTCCAATCTAGGACCAAGTTTATTCTTCAACTCCCAGGTTTTCATATTCAACCTTTCTTTCTCTCTTTCCAAATTTTCAATCTTTTCCTCATAAATAGTCATTTCTTGGTCCAAAACCGATTTTAGTTCCAAAGAACCAATCATGTTATCTACAATATCATCAATCTCCTTCTAAGTTTTCCTTATCAATTAATCAATATCTTCTATTAGATGATGAGGTTTGCAAGCTTCCCTATACAATTCCTTGTATTCCAAAATGGTGGAATTCAATGTCGGTAGCAATGAATCAATCTTCTATGTGCAATCCTTTATTGTTTCGTCAAAGAAATCTTCCTTCTCTTTATTTACTCTTTCTTGAATATTTTCCTAATTTATTTTATCTAAAGTTTTAATGTTAGAAGAAATGAATTTGGATAATGTTTCCAATTTACCAATTGAGCCAACAATGTGATCTACCTTGCACGCCAGTGCAATCATTTAAAAAAATGTTAGAGATTTGTCAATAGCCTTAAATGCTAAGGCATTGCATTCGGTTATCTTCTTTATTGAGTCCAAAAGTACATCGGTGACATTTGCCGGTCTGAAATCCATAGTAGAAGTATTGGGAGAAGTGCTAGTATCTACAATAATTTTCTTCTCTTCTCCGTCATGGACTGGAAAAGAACTTAGAAGGGGGGTGAATCAGTGACACCAAAAATGAAACTAATTCAAACACTAACTGGTAGATGAACTTAACAAAGCTTTTAAACACAATGCATGAAATCCAAAATGATATAACATCATCAACAAAAAAGAAAGCATCCACCATAAAACAAGTGTTTGTACGTGGAAAACCCAAATAGGTAAAAACCACAGTGAGATGGAACTCACAAATTAATTATCTGTAGTAATAGATAACTGACCAGTTAAGGTCTACAAAGTGCTCTACTAGGAGTGAATCTTGTTAGAGACCCCAAATCTTGATTAGAAGCTTATACCTTGTTAAAGGTAGTACCCTGTTAGGAGTAACCTTGGTGGAGGATTTCAGAATCCAAACTAATAGATCACAATGTTAAAGGATTTATACATTTAAGCTTGTTAGAGCCTACTTGGTTAGGGGGTTTGATTCTATTGTAATGGGTAGAAAACAACAAGAATGGTTTGATCTATTCTGAGAAGCACAATACTTGCTTAATCAAATCCTTCTAAACATATTCAATACTGTTATTCAACACTCTTCATCCTAACACTTATCACTCTTCTAGAAAACCTTTCACTCTTCATGCATACATCATTTTTGAAATATTTACTAAGATGTCGATATATAGACATTTAGATTTCATGTTGGCCTAAGGAAATGATGACACAATTTCCTAGGTACAGTGTATCTGGACAAGTGACCACAACTCATCACAAAAATTACCACCAAGCAGTCAATGTTGGTAACTCATCACGAAATGTGGTAACTCATCTCAAAATTACCAAATACCAGTTGGAACAATCAAATACCGATTTGAATAAAACATATGAACTGTTGTCCTTAAATCTCCACTTGATCTCCATCTTGATCTTGATCTTGATCTTCATCTTGATGTCGACTTAGTATAACCAGAAGTTGTCTCTTATTCACATACTGGTTAACACAAAGTATCGGTTATAGATAAACCTCTTAGTATAACCTTTAACATACTGGTTGACAAAGTAAACAATTGAAGTTACATCGATAGTCAATATAATCATAGTATGTGTGAGTGTTTCATCAATAAAAAAAAATGATAAATACATTACAATCATCATCAATCCAACACTTTGGATACCTGTTTAGTTACCTTAACCACTTCCTTATTCACTTTCTCTTCCTTATTCTCACTCTTATTCTTTCCTGGTCCAGATTCTCTCTGTTCTTATTCTATCAGTATCTCAATATTCAGTTAAGTGTCAATAGCCTTGACTGGTGAGTAAACATTTTCAACATTTATAGATTCAGATTTCTTCTCCTCAGCAATTTCCTTATCCATTACAATATTGATGTCCTAAGTGTCAACATTCAATGTGAATAGAATGTTTAACTCAGGATCAATATCATTTTCTTTCACTTCCTGTGACTTCTCTTCAGGTTGATTTTGCATTTCTTTTGGTGCCTTTATTACTACTGGTGGGGTGTCCTATGTCGATGGAGGTAAGTTATCTTTTATGGTGAAATCAGGAACACTGCCAACCATACTCCTACCCTTATCTTCTTTTTGGTATACCTTAGTGAAGGATTTATCAACTTTTTGTCTCTCTTTTTCTTCCCTTTTCTCTTTCTCAACAAAGAATATGTCCCCACTTATCATTTGTCTCATCTGCTATCTCCTTTACTCTGTCGTCCATGAGGCTAACTTGTTTGTGACCACTTACAAAAATAGTTTTGTTAGCTTCAGATATTAAATCATCAATTTCTTGCTTAGACATAACAAGATGAACTGCTAATAGTGCTTGAACCTTCAATTGATTATTTAATTCCATAATAGACATCCTCTTGGCTTCAAGTTTCGGATATAAATCATTTGGGAGAACATCTATAACTTCAATAAAAACCTTCTTATATATATCTAGATACAAAATTATACTCTCCTCAATAGTATCCTTATCAGAATCTTTAAAAGAATGATAGAACTTACTGACATTACCAAGATTTCCTTCCTAAGTTATTTCATTTATCAGCTCTTCTAGGGAAAGAGTAATAGATTCCTTTTGATTTGGGTCCTTCTATGTAATTTTCTTCTTGGAACCACTAAGGCTCTCTCACAGCCCATAGTTTTTTAATTAGAGTCCTTGATTTCTTCGGTGATGGAGGAGGTACCGGTGAGGATTTTCTCTTCTTCCTTCCCACCCTTTTGAATTCTCCAACCCTGTCACTATCAAAGTCAGATGAGGTAGCTATAGGAGAAATATGTGCTACCTGTTGTTGTTCTAATTTTATTTCTTGTGTAGCAACACCACTCATCAGATCAAGTTTCAAAAATCCCTTTTTAACAACTTCAACAAATTTCAAAGAATCTTTTAGTATTTTGTCTATTTTCTTCTTCTGCTTCTTCTTCTAAATGTCAACACCTTTCTCAATAGTTATAGCATTTCCAAACATCTTTTCAGTTGGTTTTGATGGAGAATCTAGGAGTATTTTGGCATAAGATTCCAAGATGTGTGAATCCACTTCATAACCCATCTCAATCATCCAAACAGTTCTAGGTCTAACTGCCTCCATCCATACTTCATCTCTTTTAATTGCAAAGCATACCTATTTGTCATATTTGTCAACAATGCTTTGAGGGATTTTTTCCCCTTGTCTCATTTTTGCTTGAAATTCCTTGAAGTATTCTTTTACCTACTTGTCACCATCTGAGCCCATGTCGATAATTGCCTCCTTTATCTATTTTCCAACAAAAATATCATAGGCAAAGTCCTTGTGGCCTATATCTAGAATCTCCTTTGAGAAATATAGCATTAAACATACAAGTAAATTGCCAAACTTGAAAGTTCCCTTTTTGTCACCTTTGATCTTGTCCAAATTTTCTATCAATTCATCTTTCAACCATTCACAAATGTCAAAGAGTTAACTTACAACTGCAATAAATGCTTCGTTAGTTAAGTGAATATTCAACATATCTGCCAGTAAAGAAGAATTATGACTTCTTACCACCATCTGAGGGTAAAATGCATGATCTTCAATTAGTTGCCTTACCCCTTAAGATTTTTCCTTCCTTAGATGAAGAATCTCTTGCCAGTGCAGGATTTCTCTATTATGTCGGTGCAGAGACAGATTCACCATTTCTCTAATCTCTCTTCTTGATCCACTATTTAGAAAATTCTTTCTTGATTTCAATCACCTTTTCCTTGCCTTTGTCATTAGATCCTCTGTTGTTTGTTGGTACATTCTTGCTTCTACAAAATCTTGCAATATGCCCAATCTTGTTGCATGGATAACAAGTTACATTGTTTCTTTGAATATATTTTCCATAACCTTGCCCAGTTTGAGTTATGCATTGATTAGATAGATGTCCAAATCTACCACAACCATAGAATTTTACATTCATTCTGCAATTGTCTGAGTTATTACCATGTTTATTGCATTTGGAACATTGACCGGTGGATGAGTTTGTATTTTGATTATTCCTAAATCTGCATTGATTTTCTCTATGACTAAATTTGTTGCAATTAAAATATTTCCCATTAAATTTATAAGCATTAGGTTGCCTTACCGGGTTGTTGTGATCATGATTGTTTGTTGTTCTGGAACTTTATGTTTGACTCCAAGTCCAATTGTTTCTCCATCAGGTCTTTAAATTTTCAGCATATCATCAAGCTTGTCTGACCTCTTTTTGAATTTGTCTTCGTATTCATTTGTAGCAACCAACTCACTTTCCAGAGTGCTAACTTGTCTCATAATTGGCCGAAATTGGGGCTAGGGTTTCGGATTATTGCTGCTTTTTATTTTCTTTCCCGTGAAGTTTTTTGGGCTGGTTTTTTTTCTCTTCTCTGGAAAAATTTTCAGCAAGCTTCTTTCTTGGCTTTGGATTTCTTCTCTCTTGGATTTGGTTTGGCTTGTGGGAGCTCTTCTTCAGCTTCAATCCATTACTTTAGGTTGCAAGTTGGATTTCTTTCACTTTGCATTTTCTTTTAATGGCTTCTTTGTGTATGCTTTGTGTCTGCAGTGTTTTGGGTTCGAGATGAGAAATTATTTTACTCTATAGTTTTATTATTGTTGAAGGTTAATATTTGGGATGGAAAGCTTTATATTATTTGGGTTTTATATAGTTGCTAGGAGATTTATTGGTTTTTCCTGTGTATGGCATTTCACGGCTCTGTGAATTTGTTTTGGAAATCTTTGGTTGATTAATCCTCTCTTGTATGAGATGAGATTGTTCTTCCTTTGTGAGCCTTCAGTTGTGATTGTTTGGGACTGTCTTCATTTGATGCTCTATGAGTTTTGCAGTGGTTTAGTTCATTTTATGCCATGAAGTTATTTGATTTAATCTTGATCTATAGTTGGAGATATTTTATTGTGTTTATACCCAATTAATCTTTTTTTTCGAGCGTCTCTCTGCATATGTTTATCAAGTCTGTTTGTAAATTTGGGATTTTACTATTTCACCATATCCATAAGTTTTATGCAAAAGAGTTGTTTTTGCAATAGCATTGTCCTGTATTGCATCTGCATTGTTCTATACTGCATTTGCACTACTCTGTGTAGCATAAGCACTATCTTAAGATGCATAAGCGTGAATCTGGAAACATAAGCATTGTTTCAGAATGCATATGCACGATTTTGCAATGCAAAAGTGTTGTCCTGTGTTGCATTTGTGTTGTTCTATGTAGCACAAGTGTTGTCCTACGGGGCAAAAGCAGTAACCTGACTGTGTTTTGTATTTTCCCAATTTTGGTCAGTTTTGAAGTATTTTCCCAAAATGATTTTTGTACTAAGGGATTTATTTGAGGTCTCTTAGTATTTCCCAATTTTGGGTTTGACCAGTTTTGATGCATTTTGATAGTTTTGAGTATATTTGTTCTTCTATACATTGTGAGTAGTTTACACTCTCTTCCATGTGGATAGGCTATGGATGATTCAGATATTTTCTATATTGTTTTGGACTAGCAAGTGAGTAGGCCTTGTTGTGATGTTATTCTTTATTTGAAGGCAGCATTTGATGGCTTGATATGCCTTTGTTATTGCTAGCCAAGAGGCTCATTTTTCTTTATTGATGTTGTATATTTTGTTGTAACCCTGTTCATGTTGTAAGGGTATATGTGAAAGTTGTTGGCTGCTTTGAGTATTATTTTCATGTAATTATGTTGGTAGAGCCTCTTTTGATCTATTTTTGGGCCATGTTAGGACAAGTGGGGTTCCCTGTGATGATTGAGGTCACAAGAGATAGGCTCGCATGAGGTTCCTTGTAAGGATGCATGAAGTCTGGACCACAGGGCACATTGGAGTTTTCTCTAATTTTCTAAATAAGTGATAACCTAATAATTGATGGGTTGGGTAGTTAGCTTAATTAATAAGATGATAAATTGATTTGTGCCTCATGACTTAGTCCTAGGGAGGATGTTTTGGGATAAGCGTGAGAAGGTTGAGTAGACAATAAGCTAATCTCCCGTAGTCTCTCATAGGTTGAGATGGCTCCACATGTCCATCAAGCTAGTGCCTTGTGTTATTATGTTATGAGGATGGCATGTGATGACACTCCACTCCTACATGTGTTTCGCCTTTATGATTTATGATTATGCATGTTGGATGCATTTATATCTAGATGTGTTTTATGCCTCTGGGAGTTCATTCTCCTTGTATGTGTGAGTTCTTTCTTGAGTTTCCTTGTGTGGTTAGTCTCCTTGGTTATAGGTGCCAACTTAGGTTTAAATTATGTGTTGGGACCTTGTGTCATCTCTTATCATGGGGGGTGGTTTCTTTGGTTCCACATAGACAGGAGGTTGGTGCTTTTTGCCATTGGGATGTTCTCTTGGACTCTTCTTGCGTGGATGTGGATTCTTATTCATGATGAACTATGGATGTACCTTGTAGCAAATTTATGTAATGAATAAGATGGAATGTATGTGATGTAACATTCTTTTATATAGTAGATGGATTCTTTTAGTAGAAAGAGCTATGCTCATGATGTATTTAATGTACTTATATTTGTTGATGAATTGTAGCTGGAAATTGGAATTAAAGCATAATTTTATTGTACTATTGTAGAGATGTGATTTTATGAATCATGGAAATTAAGTGGATTATAGTTAGAATAGAATGGAATTGCATTATGGATTAGTTGTATTATTTCATGAAATTATTAGAGGCTAGTTGGAATTTTAAATAATCTTGAAGGAGGAATATTTGTAGATTAATAAGTGAATATGTTAGAAGATGCTAATTGGATCTAGTAAATAGGAATGATTCACATAGATGCATTGGTAGGAAGGAAATAATGCATATCATGAGGAATAAGTAATGTTGTAGGTTGCATATCTCATGGTTAAAGAATTAGAATATGATGCATTAATGAAGGTGAAATATACCTATCATGTGTGCAGTATGTTATGGTGGAAATGAATTAAGTAATGGTGTTAAAGTACCCTAGAGAAAGGTTATTGATGTTGTGTTATTTCTACTTGTGTTATTTGATAAAATGAAGAATGGTGTATGTTCATATTGGTTAATTGGTTAATGAATGTAAATAGATGGAGATGTTATATGTTGCATTAGTTGTTATTAGATAGGTAATTAGAAAAAAATTATCTGCATTTGTATATTATTGGTTAGTTTCTTTAGGGTATTTTGGCAGGCATTACGCCTTGGTATCAAAGCCCATGTTCAACACTGGGTACTCTAGTTTTGATTGAGCCCATTGTGGATTAGCATTTGGCATGGGGTAACCCAGCGGTTTTATCCCTGCTATTTTTTTTCCTTGTTATAGTTCCATTAGATATTTATCTTATAGTTTCCTTTGCATTTGGTTAGATTAAATGTTTCTTAGGGGTAGAGATTGTCATTGTTCCGGTTGCATGGGTACTCTTGGGAACCCTCATCCCAAAGTTTCTGAAGAGTCACACCATGAGGAACAAGAGTAGGAGTAGCCTAGAGATGATCCGATTCCACTGTTGGTGAATGTGCTTCAGGAGCTTCTTGGTTGCCTAGAACTGAGACAGGTGAACCAGCAGGATGGATCTCATCATTCAGAGAATCAGGAGAGAGAGCATTCACATTCTCCTAGGAGGATAATTGAGGTGGATCAGGATGCGCTTATAGCTAGTCACATCAAAGATCTGAATAGGACTCATCCTCCTACTTTTGATGGCTTAGGCAGTGGCATGGAGGTAGATACATGGTTATTGGACTTAGGTAGGTGTTTTTATATGCATTAGTGTAGTAGTAACACCAACGCAAGATGTGCAATTTTGTATCTTCATGATTTTGCGATGACATGGTGGCACATGGAGGAACAAAAGTTGCATTTGTACATAGCGACGATATCATGGGAGTTATTCTTGGAGCAGTTTCATGATATATTTCTTTCAGATCATTGGAGGTAGAGGAAAGCCGATGAGTTCCATGATTTGAGACATCAGACGATGAGTGTGGAGAAGTATGAGCACAGATTCTTCGAGCTTAGATAGTATGCTAGATATGCAGATGATGAGCCGATGTTGACTCAGCACTTCGTGAGAGGTCTTAATGAGCGTATTGGTGGAGAGGTTCGGATGCATGAACCTAAGACCTTGGAGGCATCTGTGGAGAAGGAGAGACTAGCAAAGAAAAATCTTTCATTAGCATCAGGAGGAGCGACTAGATACAGGTAGTTAGTGCACCTATTACAGGATCTATAGTGAGAGGACTATAGCAGCAGTCTTTATGATATGCTAGGAGCCATCCTTCTTCTTTCCATACTGGTCAATGGTTTAGGAAGAGGTTTTCTTAGGGGCAGAGCTTTTCTTGAGGTGCTAGATTTCAGGTTGATAGGAGTCACAATTGTCAACATGATAGGAGACCTACTCCTTCTTAGCCAACATAGAGTTCATAGCCAGCTTCTAGTAGAGGCAGTTTTCAGCAGTCGAGTACAGCACCAGGTAGCTTAGTATTTGTCAGGAGAGATTGCTTCGCATGTGGAAAACCAGGTCACATTGTTGTTGATTACCCTCAGCGTACTTCTCATATGTGAGGGCAGCAGAAGCCAACTACCTTTGAGCCTACAGCTAGAGATGTAGGAGGTAGGTCTCATCATATTTTTGGAGCGGTTGATAACCGTTAGGCTAAGCATTTGGCCACCATTGTAGAGACATCAGGTGTGATAGGTGGTATCTCTTGTTCAATAATATTTGATTCTAGAGCATCAAACTCTTTTATTTCTCCTTTTCTAGTAGAGCGAAGTGGGCTTGCTATGGAAAAGCAGGATAATAGGTGGTAGGTAGAGTTTGATGAATACTAAGAGGGGGCATGAATTAGTATACCAAATAATACTAAACTTAAACACTTAAATAGTTAAGTAAACTAGTATCATAGTTTAACCAACAAACCGGCTAACACAAATGCAAACCAAACAACAAATAAGGCATTCACCCAAAGAAGCACAATCACCATAACACAAGATATTTTGACATGGAAACCCAAATGGGAAAAACCACAGTGAGATGAACCTCACAAGTAACTATTTGTAGAATAGTAACCCAACTCGTTAAGGTCATACAATGTTCTTCACCAAAACAGATCTTGTTAGGAATCTCAATCTATGTTAGGAGATAAGTTTGATTGAAGACTACCTTGTGAGAGGATTTCTGATCCACATATGTGAACCACCTTGTTAGAAGATTTACAAAGGCTTTTCTGGGCCTACCCAGTTAAGGGTTTCAGACTTGTCAAAGATGTGAGTAATCAACAAGTGAATGATCTAGAAAATAGCATAGTCTACTTCGTTAGATCCATGATATCTCATTGCTAATGCATTTCAGCATTACTTCAGTCTTCAGTAAATCCACACTCTGTTATAGCACATAGACTTGATCTTCTCTTCTAAGATCGCACATACAAAAACTCATTAACCACATAAAAACCTTAACAACTACCACACTAAAACCGTAGACATGATGTCCTTAAAAAGGAATCTGATTTCATGTCCGTCCAATAGGATTGCATTGCAAGTTCCTAGGTTCATTGCATCTAGACACATTTGGTAACACGACACAAAATCACCGTCAAAGTGTTGGTGGATGGTAACTCATCACAAAAATACCAGTTGGTAATTGATCACAAAGTATTACTGGTTCATACAACTTTACCAATTACCAGTTGGTAACTCATCATAGACTAATAATGGTTCAAATATTAAACCAATTACCAGTTGTCCAAAATGAAGACTGGGCAAATGATAACTATTGCTTCATTTCCTTCGTACTACTTGAGATCCTCGAACCGTTTGAATTCTTCATACTGCTTGGGATCGGTAAACACATTCTGCAAAACATTGATAGTCTAAAGACTATCATACATAATACCGGTCGAGCATAACTCATACACAAAAAGTGATCTCAAAGCAAGTGTGTGTCCATCAATGACAATCACAACATAAACATCAAAATTGCCAACAATCTCCCCCTTTGGCATTGATGGCAACACTTAGGAAAAAAAAAATTTGAAATCTAAGTGTTTTACAACAAAAATATTCCATAATCAAAATTACTCCCCCTAAGCATATACACTACCCTTTTTGCAGAAAGTACAATGTATACTACTCCCTTATAGAGATAAACATGAAAGTATACATAACATGCATCAAAATTTTAAATACAAAATACTACTCCCCCTTTGCCAACAATGACAAAGTATAGTTGAATAGCCTATGATTCCATTATCATTAAAATCATAAGTTTATGACAATAAAGAGTGAAATTTGTCAAAAATTGATTTAAAGTCCTGCATAAATGTCTTCATGGATAAGGACCATGACTCAAGCAATGAGGTAGCAACCTCACTCTCTGTTTGCATCTAGAAAACATGTTCCTCCATGGCATCCAAGGTACTCATATCTTGAGTGACCGTTAAGGCATCCAGATTGAGATAGTATTTCTAAAGTATTTGTAGTCGTGGTAGTAAAACTAGTCGAAGTTCCTACAAATCTTTGGTCCAGTTGCTAATCTCTAGCTCTATTCTTGCAGCCTGAAGTTGAAATCAGTGAATGGTTTTCCCATAAGCGGTGAAGGAATCATAGGGCATCTTGAAGGTGCTTATGAATGTCTACAAATTAGTTTGCAGTTTGTCTTTCTATGAAAGCACATCATCACAGAATAGATGGGGTTGACATATCTTACTAAACAGTAGATTCCCCTCATCTAGAACATATTTTATGTCCTTCTATGCTTTTTGTAGATCAGACCGGAGCTCATTTAACTTCTTTACCAAAGAAGTGTTCAGAGCCTTTTGATGCATCTTTTTTGCATTGGCTTCAGCAACATCTTCTAGACATTTCACTTGGTCCTCTACAATTGTGCATAGGAGCTTCAATTGAGCTAGAGAGGAATCGATACTTGGGAGATTGGTACCGGGAATCAAACTGGTGAGAGTTTCCACCATAGTTTGAATCACATCTTCCTCCTTTTTCCTCCTTAGCGCTTCCAGTCACTCTTGAGAAAGCTTAATACTTTGCAGTAGCTCGATCTCATTGGTAGACTGGAGGTCAATGGGATTGGTGATGTCAGCCGGTTTGGCTTTACCACCAGTTGCCTTTGGGGTCTCTACACATACACTCTTTGCCACTGCCTCCTTTTCCTTGGTTGTTTTCTTATCTTCTTCTACCTTCTTCTGCTCCTCAGCTTCTTTCTTTCTTTTCTTTTCTTCCTTCTTCCTTTCTTCTTCTTTCCACTTCTCTTCTTCTTTCCTCTCCTCTTCCTTCTTCTTCTTCTCATCTTCCTATTTCTTGTCTTCTTCCTTCTTCTTCTTCTTCTCCTCTTCATGTTTTCTCTTCTCCTCTTCTTTTCTCTTATCTTCCTCTTTTCTCTTCTCCTCTTCATTTCTCTTCTCTTCCTCTTTTCTCTTCTCTTCCTCTTTTCTCTTCTCCTCTTCATTTTTCTTCTCCTCTTCCTTTTGCTTCTTCTCTTCTTCTGCATGTTTCCTCTTCTCTTCCTCCTTTCTCTTGTCCTCGTCTCATTTCTCCCATTCTTCTATTTCTGTTGGTGTATCTAGAGTAACATCTTCACTATCTAAAGCATCAACATCAATAGGGTCCATTTGCTCACTGACCTATTCTCCTTCACGGTTATACACCTCATCCAGTTTTGCAATTTTTGGTTCTTGTTCAGCCTTTTTGTTGGCTTCAGATACTTGGTGCAATCTCAGAGCTGCCTTGGCATGAGAGTGGGTATCTTTCACCACCTCAGGGACTTTCCCTTCTAGCAACAAGAGTCTCCTTCTTTGCATAAAGAAGAGGCCTTTATATTTTTCCATAACTTCATAAAGTTCAGAATTAGACACATCAGGAAAGTATTAAGCAAATATTTCCTCTCTTATCTCCTATCTCCTATTCCTTTTCTATGGTAATGAGCCATTTGTTGTCTAAAGAATTATATAAAGAATCTTGTGTCACAAATTTAATTTCTGATGGCGACCGGTCATTAATACATAAATATTGAATGATTTCTTGTTCTACTTCCTCCTTATTATCATTGAAATCATCAAAATGATCTTCCAAATCACTCAACACTTTTCTCCTAATGTTCTTAATAGTTCTTTGAGAATGTGTCAAAGGTTTGTAAGAGAAAATATCAATATTTATTGGTGCTGATGATGTCGATTCATTGTTGGTTGCCTTAGTCTTCTTTCTTGTTTGCCTAGTCTTCTTAGGTTGTTCTTCAGATTCAGTGTCCTCTGAATCTGATGTGTTGCCCTTTCTCTTCCGCTTTCTCTCAAATACTTTGGCGGGTGCAACTTTCGGTTTCTTCTTTTCCAGTGACCGCTTGGTCACTTTAGGACTAGCTAAAGTAACTGGTGCCGATATAGATGGTACTACCTTTCCTTTCTTCATAGAGGGCTCCTCAACCAGTGGAACCCTTTCCAGGTAAGTGCGGGTTCTTTTCTTCTTAGGATCAAGTGGTGAGGTAAGTAGGGTAGAATCATACCCGTCTAGCATGTCGTACATCACCTCATAACCCATAGGCTCCACTTCTTCCTTTCTGGGCTCAACAACCTCCATTTTGCACTCATCTACTTTGATGATAAAGTAGATGTCCTCTTCATACTTCTTGACAATATCACCAGATATTCTTACTCTTTGGCTCATCTTACATCTGAACTCATCAAATTATTTGTTCAGAACATCACGATAACTGGTTCCTGCTACTTGAAGACTTTCCCTAATTTTCTTTGTAACTGGTTGGTCAGCAAACCACTGAATATCACTGACTCCTAGAAAGTAGCCTTGGAAGTAGAAGAACAATCCAACCAATAGTTGTCTGAATTTAAATCTCAAGGCATTATCCTATTTGATTGACTTCAGGTTCAGCAGAATTTGCCTTTGCATACAAGTGCATAAATCAAACAAGGCATCTTCCATGATCATCTTGTAGCCAACATTTACTGCTATAGTAGAGATAGAGTTGATCCTGGTAGCAAAGAATGTCTGGTAACCTATCACCATGCAGGAATACTTGACTAGATTGTCCTTGATGGTATTCATGGTCAATCCTCGTTGGTCGCTCACATAACTAGTGAGTTTGGTTGTTTCGTTCTTGTTGATCTTCCTTAGGGCTGGCACTTCTCCAACATTACAAAAACCGGTGACAACATGAATCGCTTCTGGTGTGATGTCATGTGTCTGCTTCAAATACATTTTATCACCATGCACTCAACTTAGAATGATGTGGATGTCATCATCTGTGAATTATTCAAGGAAATAGACCACATTGTGAAGCTTCTTCTTTTCCAATATGCTAAATTTTGGTTTGATCTTTTTGTCCTTTCTGCAGAACAAACTCAACTGAGAATGGATCACTAGAGATCCTAGGTCTTCAATTTTATAGTTAATGTAATCCGAAATACCTTCCTCAACTATAACACCAACGGGTATTTGGGATAGTGCATTATATTTTGCCTTTTGTTGTATGAAATCAACTGAATCAACGGGTGCACTAGAACTAGAGTGCGATGTTGAAGCCATGATAAATAGAGAAACTTGAAAAATACCTTCGAAAGTTGAGATTTAGGGTTTGCAAATTCTTCTTTGCCACTCACTACTTTAGTTGTTGGATTACAGCTTTGAGTTCAACACTTGACCGATTGATGTTATCTTTAGATTCCTCTTCAAGGTTTTGAAATCTCTTTGATTTGCAAGACAAATCACCTTTTGTTGCTCTGCACTTGAAAACTTCTTCGCTCAAAAATTGATAAGTGAAAATGACTTGAAAATGCTTTTAAGATGAATTCTCCACCTGCCATAATAAATGCTCCACCATTAGGGCATAAACCCTAATTTGCCTTTTAGCATTTCTGGTCTTCTGCCAATTGACAGGTATCACATACCGGTTAAGCTCTTTTACCAGTGTAAATCGGGGGTTCAAAATATTTTACCGATTTGTTTCCCCCTAAGCTTTCCTGTAGCTTAGTTTTCCAGTTCAGAGATTTCCACACTATGTGTAGAAACCGGTTCTTCTAGAGACACTTCTTTAGGTTTATTCTTCCTTGTTGTGTTCATATCTATTTTAACAATTTCAACATCAATCTTTCCTTCTGGAGTGACTGGTATATCATCTAATATGCTCTTTCTCATTCTGCAAAATCTTGCTGTATGACCCAGTTTGTTGCAATGATAGCAAACCATTCCAGGTGCTCTCCAAGGTCCATTATCCATGTTTCCATTCTTCCTTCTACATGTTGCAGTAGTGTGACCATTTCCATGATAGATCAAATAGGTTGCTCTCCATCTAGTTACCGCTTGATAGCCATTGCTACCTGACTGATGATTATAGGTATTAAACCGGTTTGGATTCTAGTTCCCAGAGGGTTCAGGAAAGACTTGTTGACTCCTTTAAGGATAACTTCCGGTGTTGTGCATGACAGACCTGCATTCAAATGCTTTATGCCCAAACTTGTTGCATGCATAACAATTTCCATTAAATCTATTGGATCTAGGCTTATTGTTTAGAAAGTAAGGAAAGTTATTGTAAGCCTTGTTTCTACATACATTAGCATTATGTCCTTCCTTGAGACAATTAAAGCAAATAGGTTTGAACTTTTTCTTACCTTTATCCTTTGGTGCCAGTTGCTTCTTTGATGCTCCATCTTTTGTTCCAGAGGTCTCACCATCCTCATAACTAGAAAAACCAAGTCGAGTGGTATTCTTCACCGGTTTTGTTGATTCAAGCTTTTGTTCTAGCTTAATAGTGTTCTTACTAAATTTGGCAAGTATTTCCTTTGACTTAGTGAGTTCTTTGGTGATAGCAGCATTGGACTCCTTCAAGGTTGCATTCTCACAAATAGCAAAATTAGTTCACCTTTCATATCTTCTTTTTCCACTTTACTCTCTTGGAGATGAGCGGCAAGTGCATTGATTTCTTGCTTCATCTTGGAGATCTCATGATCTTTGTCTTTTATTAGATCTTTAGCTTTTCTCTGGTTCTCAAGCTATTGACACATCCTGATTGTCAGTCCTTCCAATTCCCTTCTTAGGTTGGCATTAGACTCATTCAGTTTTTCAACTTCTTCAACTAGGGCTCCCATGTTTGCTTCATCAGAGGAACTATTTTCAATTAGTTCCATCAATTTTTCAGCATGCTCTCTTCTTTTTTCCAGAGAGGCCTTATATTTGACTTTGAGTTCATCATAGGCTGTCTTAGTCTGAGTGAGATGATGAGTAAGTTCCCTCACAATGTATTCCCCCATATCTATTTCCAAGTGGTTAAACTTATAGAAAGGTTGGCTCTGATACGAATTGATGAATACTAATAGGGGGGGTGAATTAGTATACCAAAAACTACTGAACTTAAACACTTAAATAGTTTAGCAGTAAACCGATATAATAGTTTAACTAACAAACCGGTTAACACAAATGCAAACCAAACAACAAATAAGGAATTCACCCATAGAAGCAAAATCACCATAACATAAGAGATTTTGAGGTGGAAACCCAAATGGGAAAAACCACGGTGAGATGAAACTCACAAGTAACTATCTACAGAATAGTAACCAGACCGGTTAAGGTCATACAATGTTCTTCACCAGAATAGATCCTGTTAGGAATCTCAATCTATATTAGGAGATAAGTTTGATTAAAGACTACCTTATGAGAGGATTTCTGATCCACATATGTGAACCACCTTGTTAGAAGATTTACCAAGGCTTTTCTGGGCCTGCCCAGTTAAGGGTTTCAGAGTTGTTGAAGGTGTGACTAATCAACAAGTGAATGATCTAGTAAATAGCACAGTCTACTTGGTTAGATCCATGATAGCTCATTGCTAATGCATTTCAGCATTACTTCAATCTTAAGTAAATCCACACTTTTTTATAGCACACAGACTCGATCTTCTCTTCTAAGATTGCACATACAAAAACTCATCAACAACATAAAAACCTTAACATCTACCACACTAAAACCATAGACATGATGTCCTTAAAAAGGAATTTGATTTCATGTCAGTCCAATAGGATTACATTGCAAGTTCCTAGGTTCATTGCATCTAGACACATTGGGTAACATGACACAAAATCACCATCAAAGTGTCGATGGATTGTAACTCATCACAAAAATATCAGTTGGTAACTCATCACAGAGTATTACCAGTTCATACAACTTTACTGATTACTGGTTGGTAACTCATCATAGAGTAATACCGGTTCAAATATTAAACCAATCACCGGTTATCCAAAATGAAGACTGGGAAAATGATAAATGCCGCTTCAGTTCCTTCGTACTGCTTGAGATCCTTGAACTATTTGAGATCTTCATACTGCTTGGGATCAGTAAATGCTTTCTGCAAAACACCGATAGTCTAAAGACTATCATACACTCATATAGAAAAAGTGATCTCAAAGCAAGTGTGTGTCCATCAATGACAGTCACAACATAAACATCAAAAATGCCAATAGAATTAGCTATGGGGTCAAAAGTGGTAGTGGACTCGCTTGTGCTCAATTATCCTTTAATCTTAGGAGATTGCCATACTTCTGTGGATCTTCATGTTATGTCTTTAGGATCTTATGATGTGGTTCTTGGTATGGATTGGCTTGGATCTCACCGAGCACAGATAGATTGTAGAGGTAAGAGAGTGCATTGGATGGATGATAGTGGGAAGAGTGTGGATATTGTAGGTATTCAAAGACCTATCTCTCTTCACTTGATTTCTACTATGCAGATGAAGAGGTGTGCGCATAAGGGTTTCCAATTGTTTGTAGTTAGAGTGAAGGATGTGGATGAGGGAGTTAGCTCAGAGGATTTATTGCAGCAACATCCCATTCTTCAGGAGTTTGCATATGTTTTTTGTATTGAGATTCTAGGTATGCCCCCTTGGTGAGATATAGATTTTAGGATTGATTTGGTGCCAGGAGCTGAGCCTATTTCTAAAGCTCCCTATCGGAGGATGATGCATGAGTTGAATGAGTTGAGGGTTCAGTTGGAGGAGTTGTTGGTGAAGGGGTTTATTCATCCGAGTGTGTCCCCTTGGGGTGCACTTGTGTTATTTGTGAAGAAGAAGGATGGATCTCTTCGATTATGCATTGATTACAGACAACTTAATAAGGTGACAGTGAAGAACCGATATCCCTTGCCTTAGATAGATGACTTATTTGACCAGATTAAGGATGCCAAAATTTTCTCTAAGATTGACCTCAAGTTCAGGTATCACTAGTTGAGGATTCAGAAGGTAGGCATTCATCGCACAACTTTTCGCACTAGATATGGTCATAATGAGTTCATAGTAGTACCTTTTGGTCTCACGAATGCACCTTCAGTTTTCATGAGCTTGATGAATGGTGTATTTAGGTTGTATTTGAAAAATTTGTATTATTATTTCTGGATGATATTTTGATTTATTCGAGTTCGATTGAGGAGCATGACGATCATGTGAGTCAGGTTTTGTAGACTCTTAGGGAGAATCAGCTATACACCAATTTGGCAAAGTGTGATTTCTTCCAGATAGAGGTGAGGTATCTTGGTCATGTGATTTCTGGAGAGGGTATCACAGTTGATCCCTTGAAGATTCAGATGATTGTTGATTGGCCAGCACTAACTAATGTGGGAGAGGTGCATAGTTTCATGGGTTTAGCAGGATATTATCGCAAATATGTTTAGGATTTATCGAGGATAGCTCATCCTATCACTTCTCTTCAGATAAAAGGGAAGAAGTTTGTTTGGACAAAGCAATGTGAGATAGCATTTCATATCCTTAAGGAGTGTTTGACTAGTGCACCCATTTTAGCAGTGCTAGATCCTTTGGGGAATTTTGTGGTGTGTATAGATGCTTCTTTGGAGGGTCTAGGAGTAGTGTTGATGCAGGATGGTCATGTGATTGCATATGAGTTGTGTAAACTTAAGAATCATGAGCAGAATTATCCCACCCATGATCTTGAGTTAGCGGCAGTGGTGCACGCTTTGGTTAGATGGAGGCACTTCCTTCTTGGACATAGGTTCGAGTTGCATAGTGATCACCACAGTTTGTAGTATATCTTCACACAACCAAATTTGAATGCTGGGTAGAGGCATTGGATGGAGTTCTTGTGTGAGTATGACTTTGAGGTGAGATATATTTAGGGTAAGGAGAATGTGGTAGTAGACGCATTGAGTCACAGGAGGCATAAGATCTCAGCAATGTCTCGTAGTGTGGATTTGAGGAGTCGTATTCTTAGTGCCCTTCCTTAAGATTTATGGTATTAGGAGATTGTTATAGAGGTTACCGCAAGTAGTGATCTTGAGGGCAGATATCCAGGTTACTTAATGGAGTCAGATGGACTTCTTAGGCATTTGGGATGTATTTATGTTCCACCATCAAATGGTCTTTGAGATTTGATCATGTCCGAGGTAGATCATGCACCTTACTCGGCACATCCAAGTGTCAAGAAGATGCATGCAGATTTGAGACAAATATATCATTGGTCTAGTATGAGGAGAGATATTGCAAATTTTGTGGCATGTTGCCTAGAGTGTTAGCGAGTGAAGGCAGAGCATCAGCATCCAATAGGATTATTACAGTCACATTTGGTTCTAGGATGGAAATGGGATATTATATCTATGGATTTTATAGTTGGATTGCCCATGTCTTCATGTCGTCATGATTTTATTATGGTCACTATAGACAGACTGACCAAAGTAGTGCAGTTTTCTCCGATCAGGTCTTCATATACAACAGCGATAGTAGCTTGGGTTTTGTTGGAAGGATTTGTGAGGTTGCATGGTATTCGTTGGCGGATCATATCAAATCATGATCAAGTGTTCACATCATCATTTTGGATAGTTCTTTAGCATGATTTGGGTATGTAGTTGAACTTTAATTCATCTTATCACCCCGAGATAGATGGACAGATAGAGAGGGTGAACTTGGTTCTGGAGGATATGTGGAGAATGTAAGTGATGGATCAACAGTCTCATTGGGAGGATTATCTCTATTTGGTTGAGTTTGCATACAATTATGGTTACCATAGCTCTATTGGCATGTCCTTATTAGGAATTATATGGTAGACCATGTCGCACGCCCTTGAGTTGGGATCGTTTAGATGATAGAGTGTGTATTGGATCAGAGATGTTGCAGGACATGGAGGAGTAGGTGGGTAACATTAGAGAGCATTTGTTGGCCACTCAGGATAGATAAAAGAAATATGCGGATGCTCATCGAGTGGACAGGCAGTTTTCGATTGGTGACAAGGTATTTCTGAGAGTTTGCTCACGAAAGAATCTGATCCGTTACGAAAAAGGCTCTAAGTTGGTGCCTTGATTTGTTGGACCTTTCAAGATTTTGGAGCGGATTGGTCCTGTGGCTTATCACCTTGCCTTGCCGCCTAGCTTGTCCCGCATCCATGATGTCTTTCATGTTTCAGTTTTGAGGTTATATCATTTTGATACTTCGCATGTGTAGGATTGGAATGCTTTACAGGTTGAGGATGAGCAGCTTTCTATGGAGCCCGTGCGCATTCTTCAGCATAGAGAGATGTCTCTCAGAGGTTGGAGTGTAGAGCAGGTAAGGGTCCAGTGGGATCCGATTGATCATTCTTCATCTACATGGGAGGATGCAGTGCGAATGAGAGAGATATATCCCTATTTGTTCTCAGGCTTCCAGGAGTAAGCCTAGGCAAATGGGGGGAGAATGTAGTGTCCACCCTTGATTTGACTTATTTTGACTATAGTTGACTTTTATATTATGCTTGATAGACTTATCTAGACTATATTTTGATGATTTGGATGATGATTACTCATGTTGATTCAGTGACTTATGATTGATGTTAGACACTATTGGACATATGCTATTTTTATTATCTATATGGATGTTGGTATTATCATGATTGATCATGTGATTTGATGATACATGTACTTGATGGATTTTATATGCTCACTATGTGATGGATTATTGATGGATTAGATTATCATGGTTTTCATGATGATTATGATTACGCTAACCCTACTTCATGATTACATATGATGAGATGTTTATGAGATGTGTTTGACTATTGTTTAACTGTCTTCATGATAGAGATGATTCCACATCACTCATTGCGAGCGGGATGTGTCGTTGTGATTCTCTATCACTTGCTTGTTCTATATATATGTATATGTATATGTGGTATTATCGTTTTGTGGTTGCAGGATTTTGCAGTTACCAGACATCAACTCCACCTAGCTTCACAAGTCTGAGCGTGTCTTAGTTCCAATGGCTTATGTGGTTCGGAGATGGCATGAGTTTCCCCTCACATACTCTAGCTCTAAGTTGTTCACCATGAGTAGTCAGCGTCTTGGCATAATTTGCCATGTTAGTTAGTAAGTTTGGTCTTTTGGTTGTGAAGTTCAGTTTATGTTGGTTGATTTACTTGTTTATGTTAGAGTAATTATGTGGCTCTTGATGTGTAGTTCTATATTTTGTAATGTTCATTTTAGTGTATTTAATTTATGTTTTGAATATTTAATTATTTGGTATTTATATTTATTTGATAATTAATGTTTATTGATTTTATGATTATTTAATAATTGATGAGCCTTATTGTTGGTTAATATTTATTTAATATTTTTGATTTAATATTTAATGATATTTGATTATTTATTTAATTATTTCACTTTCTATGGTTTAATATTTATTTGGTTCTTTAATTTATTTCATTAGCTTTTGGTTTATTTGATTTTAATCTCCTTTTGGATTATTTAATAGTTTGACTTTTATTCCTAAGTGGGGTGTATGAACACATTAAATTAAATAAAGAAATAAAACATTCCCACTTAGCTGGATAGGAATATTTCATTTACCTTACCTACCCTTCACTCTCATTGGTCGAATTCAAAATGGGTGAATAAATTATATTATATGGTGGGTCGGTAAAATATACTCCAAAAATGAAATATTTTGATTGGCCGAAATTGAGGCTAGGCTTTTGGATTATTGTTGCTTTTTATTTTCTTTCCCGTGAAGTTTTTCGGGTTTGTTTTTTTCTCTTCTCTGGAAAAAAATTCAGCAAGCTTCTTTCTTCGCTTTGGATTTCTTCTCTCTTGGATTTGGCTGGAGCTTGGATTGGATTTGGTTTGGCTTGTGGGAGCTCTTCTTCAGCTTCAATCCATTACTTTAGGTTGCAGGTTGGAGTTCTTTCACTTTGCATTTTCTTTTAATGGCTTCTCTGTGTATGCTTTGTGTCTGCAATGTTTTGGGTTTGGGATGAGAAGTTATTTTACTCTATAGTTTTATTATTGGTGAAGGTTAATATTTGGGAAGGAAAGCTTTATATTATTTGGGTTTTATATAGTTGCAGGGAGATTTATTGGTTTTTCCTGTGTATGGCATTTCACGGCTTTGTGAATTTGTTGTGGAAATATTTGGTTGTCTCTTATGCACATACCGGTTGACACAAAGTACTATTTATAGATAAACCTCTTAGTATAACCTTCAACATACTGGTTGACAGAGTAAACAATTGAAGTTACACTGGTAGTCAATATAATCATATGTGTGTGTGAGTGTTTCATCAATAACAAAAAATGATGAATACATTACAATCATCATCAAGCCAACACTTTGGATACCTATTCAGTTACCTTAACCACTTCCTTATTCACTTTCTCTTCCTTATTCTCACTCTTATTCTCTATTGGTTCAGATTGTCTTTTCTTGTTCTTGTTCTGTCGGTATCTCAATATTTAGCTGAGCATCAAGAATCTTGATCAGTGAGTCAACATTTTCAATATTTATAGATTTAGATTTCTTATCCACAAAAATTTCCTTATCCATTACAATATTGATGTCCTGAGTGTCAAGATTAATTTTGAATAGAATGTTTGACTCACGATCAATATCATTTTCTTTCACTTCCTTTGACTTCTCTTTAGGTTGATTTTGCATTTCTTCCGATGCGCCAGCTACTACTGGTGGGGTGTCCTGTGTTGGTGGAGGTAAGTTATCTTTTATGGTGAAATCAGGAACATTGCCAACCATACTCCTACCCTTATTTGCTTTCTGATATATGTTAGTGAAGGATTTGTCAACTTTTTGTCTCTCTTTTTCTTCCCTTTTCTCTTTCTCAACAAAGAATATGTCCCACTTATCAGTTGTCTCATCTACTACCTCCTTTACTCTACCAGCCATGAGGCTAACTTTTTTGTGACCACTTACAAAAATAGTTATGTTAGCTTCAGATATTAAATCATCTTTTTCTTGCTTAGAAATAATAGGATGAACCACTAACAGTGCCTCAACCCTTAGTTTCTTATCTAATTCCATAATAGACATTCTCTTGGCTTTAGCTCTCATATATAAATCGCTTGGGAGAACATCTATAACTTCAATAAGAACCTTCTTATATATGTCTAGATACAAAATTCTACTCTCCTCAATAGTATCCTTATTAGAATCTTTAAAAGAATGATAGAACTTACTCACATTACCAAGATTTCCTTCTTGAGTTATTTCATTTATCAGCTCTGTCAGGCAAAGAGTATCAGATTCCTTTTGATTTGGTTCCTTCTATGTAATTTTCTTCTTGCGACCATTGGGCTCTCTCACAGCTTGTTGTTTCTTTCTTAGAGTCCTTGATTTCTTTGGTGATGGAGCAAGTGCCGGTGAGAAGTTTCTCTTCATCCTTTCCACCCTTTTGAATTTTGCAGCCCTATCACTATCAGGGTCAGATGAGGTAGCCATAGCAGAAATATGTGCTATCGGTTGTTGTTCTGATTTTATTTCTTGTGCAGAAACACCACTCATCGGATCAAGTTTCAAAAATCTCTCTTTAACAACCTCAACAAATTTTGAAGCATCTTTCAGTATTTTGTCTCTTTTCTTCTTTTGCTTTTGAATTTCAACACCTTTCTTAATAGTTTCAGCATTTCCAAAGATATTTTCAGTTGTTTTTGGTGGAGCATCTAGGAGTATTTTGGCATAAGACTCCAAGATGTGTGAATCCACTTCATAACCCATCTCAATCATCCAGATAGTTCTAGGTCTAACTGGCTCCATCCATACTTCATCTCTTTTAATTACAAAGCATACCTGTTTGTCATATTTGTCAACAATGCTTTGAGGGATTTTTTTCCCTTTGTCTCATTTTTTCTTGAAATTCCTTGAAGTATTCTTTTACTTGCTTGTCACCATCTGAGCCCATGCTAGTAATTGCCTCCTTAATCTATTTTCCAACAAAAATATCATAGGAAAAATCCTTGTGGCCTATACTGAGAATCTCCTTTGAGAAATATAGCATTAAACATACAAGTAAATATCCACAATTAAAAGCTTCCTTTTTGTCACCTTTGATCTTGTCCAAATTTTCTATCAATTCATCTTTCAACCATTCACAAATGTCAATTTTATCATTGTTCTTTACCATCCCATAAGCACTATGAATGCATAGACTTGAAAAATAATTCCTCTTATTAGTATGTGCAACCTTATTCCCAATAAACATACTTGCATATTTAAAATTGTTATCAGTTATGTCGTTAACCCTGAGTGATCTATTATCAAATGTTGCATCGATTAAGTTCATAACCTCTTTGTTTGGAATATTTTTCTTCTCAGGTCTTGTGCCGATAGAAGGTAAACTTGTAACAACCCTAATTGCTTCCTTAGTGATTTTGAAAAATGAGTCTAGCCATAAAATTTCACCATGAACACTACTAAGAACATAACAAACAATCTCATCTAAAAATTCAAGAATGTGAAGGATGTCTACCAACCCTAAATCTTCAACAATCTTGTGTTCCAGTTTGAATACACCTTGTTTGTGAATGATCTAACATTCATTAACATGTTCTTGAAATCCTCAGACCCTAAATCTTCAATGTTATAGTGAATATATGCCTTAGGGTCTTTAGCAAATGCAACTCCCTTCAAAATTTTTGAAAATGCACCAATGGAGTCATCAAACTTAGATATCTTAGGGATTATCTTAAAGGCTGGTCTAGGATGATTGATTATTTTCACAATAGTAGGATTTGCAATTAATTTAGAAATGAAAGATGAAGAAGTCATGTGATAAGATAAATACCTTTTAAGTAAAAACCTTGGATTCCTTGAAAATATTTGTTGCTTTCTTCTTGAATGCTAGTGGTCAAATTTTGTGCTCTTCGAATACTAGAATGCTTGGTAAGTAGAAATGAGAAATTAGAGTGCTTTATAACCAAAGAGTTAACTTACAACCGCAATAAATGCTTCGTCGGTTAAGTGAATATTCAACATATCTACTGGTAAGGAAGAATTATGACTTCTTACCACCATCTGAGGGTAAAATGCATGATCTTCAATTAGTTGCCTTATGCCTAAGGATTTTTCCTTAGTTAGATGAAGAATCTCTTGTTGGTGTATGATTGCTTTGTTCTGCCAATGTAGAGATAGATTCATCATTTCTCTAATCTCTCTTCTTGATCCATTGTTTAGAAAATTCTTGCTTGATTTCATTCACCTTTTCCTTGCCTTTGTCATTATATCCTTTGTTGTTTGTTGGTACATTCTTGCTTCTACAAAATATTGCAATATGCCCAATCTTGTTGCATGCATAACAAGTTACATTGTTTCTTTGGATAGTTTTTCCATAACATTGCCCTGTTTGAGTTATGCATTGATTAGATAGATGTCCAAATCTACCTCAAGAATAGCATTTTACATTCATTCTGCAATTGTCTGAGTTATGACCATGTTTATTGCATTTCGAACATTGACCGGTGGATGAGTTTGTATTCTGATTATTGCTAAATCTGCATTGATTTTCTCTATGACCAAATTTGTTGCAATTAAAATATTTCCCATTAAATTTATAAGCAATAGGTTTCCTTACCAATTTGTTGTGATCATGATTGTTTGCAGTTTTGGAACTTTCTCTATCTTTGAATCCAAGTCCAACTATTTCTCCATCAGGTTTTTGACTTTTCAACATATCATCAAGCTTGTCTAAGCTCTTTTTGAATTTGTATTTGTATTCATAAATGCAACAACCAACTCACTTTCTAGAGTGCTAACTTGTCTCATAGGTTACTCTTTGTCATGTTGCATGTGAATCAAATCTATTTTAAGCATATCCTTTTCATAACTAAGCCTTAGAGATTCATCTGATCTTTTATTAAGTCTTCTGGCCAAATCTTCCTCCTCCTTCTTTCTATCTTCAGTATCCTTACATAGTCTCATGGTTAAATATTGCATCTTATTCTTCATGTTACTATTATCTTGCCTCGGTTTCTCTGAAATATCTTTGAGGGTTTCTTTTTCTTCATCATCTTGTTTTTGGAGTTGCTCATTTAATTCTTTTCTCTTGTTATATGCCCTAGCCAAGTTTTCTTGAAGTGCTTTCATGAATTCCTAAGCAGATCTGAGTTCATCTTCCAGTTTGATGTTCTTTAATCTTTCTACATCAAAATCTTCAAGAGCTCCTTCCAACTGTTGTCTCAAACTTTCATCAATACCGGTTTCAGAATCTTCATCAAGTTGTTAGGCTTCTACAAATAGAGGACTAGGCTCTGATACCAATTATTAGATATTTGGTTAATCCCAAAGACACTAAGAGGGGGGGCGAATCAATGTCTAACCGGTAGATAAAAGATTTATACTTATTTGCAACTTTATAAATGAAATTAATATACCGGTAAGAAAATAATAATATTGTAAAGAGAAACAAAACAATCATCATCAATGCACACCATAACATAGATATTTTGGTGAGGAAACTCGATAAGGGAAAAACCACGGTGAGATTTGTGACCCACAACATTTAGTCACTGGCTAATATGAATAAATATTACTCAGTACAATAGGGGCTTGCACATGCAGAAAGGCCAACTACCTAGATCTCACTGCTCAACAACAAAATAGAGTCTCACTAACTACACAATTGGGTATTTAAATCCAATTTAACAATGTATTGCTTCAATATAGCATATGCAATGTTGGATTCAATACTGGTTTAAGCTTTGTCTAATATCTCTGCCAAAAACCTTGTTGGTAAACGATTCTACTTTCACATAATAGTCTTCATTTTTTGCTGCTTCTTATTCATTCTCAAAATAAATACATCAAAGTGCATAAACAACTATCCGGTATTATATCTCTATCTCATCTCAAATATTGCTTACATACATACATACCTACATACCTTACTTACATTTCAAATAACCTACAAGATCTCATACATATATGAGTCTTTACAGTACATCATGTTGGTCATACAAATATAATTTATGTTGGTATTTTGGATATGTTGATATGGTTTTGTCATTGATGTCAACACTTGTCAACACTTGAGAACACTTGGAGATCTTTGGTTGTGTTCACCAACATGTTCAGTGACTTATGCATAGTCATCAGTATCTAGTTAACCAGCAAGATTATATTGTTCATTGACACTGAGGATGATCTGTTATCATCTAGAGATTACTTAGTTATGTCAAAGACATTGTTTGGACACTTGTTTGGGTGATTTGATTATTGATCTAATCAGGTTTGCGTATTTGTTGTTACCGGCAAATAGGTCCAAGATATATGTCGGCAAGCTTATCTATTCTAGATCAGCATGACACATTATGAAGATGATTTATTATTATTGTAAATGCATTGAGCCGACATCATGCATCGCATATTGATTCATTTGTAATTGATTTTATATCTTTTAGTGAGCCGACCTATACATTTGGTCTTAGGTTTTGGTATATATGTAATATCTCATTTATGAGATTGTGTGGTAGAGTGTGGAAAAGTATTGTAATAAGGTATATGCGAATATAAGAAGAGCTATACACATAGACATGATTCAAGATTGAAGGAAGGTTTGAAGAAGGCAAATTAGAGCTTAACCGGTACTGAATCCAACATATGAAGATTATATTTTGAGCAATACATTATCATTGGATTTAACCATCCAATTGTAGTCAGCGTGACTACCATTTTGTTATTAAGCAGTGAGCTCTAGGCAGTTGGCCTTTCTGCATGTGCAGACTCCATATTGTACAGACATACTATCTGCAGTAGTATCATCTAATTGTGGGTAAGGTTTCCCACCGTGGTTTTTCCCCTTATAGGGTTTCCATGTACAAATAACTATGTTATGTGTTGTGTATTTTATTTGTCTTTCTATTTCATCCATTAAACTTTACCAGTACTGCAATTACCTGTGAAACCGTCTACCGGCATTAAAGTTTGGTTTACTGGTATTAAGCATTAAGTTTGGTTAAGTTAGTTTTGGTTTGTATTTATTGGACAAATAATTCATCCCCCCCCTCTCAGTTGCCTCCAGGGCCTAACAATTGGTATCAGAGCCTAGTCCTCTTTTTGCAGAAGTTTAACAACTTGAGGAGCTCCAATGTCTACTAACTATTTCAAGAAGGATAGTCTGAAGATTGGTGGAACCAACTATGGCATATGGAAGATCAGGATGGAAACTCATCTGAATTGTATTGGAAAGGACATATGGGATGTTACAAAGAATGGCTATACTGTTCCTACTCAAGGTCAACCTATTCCACCAATCTTGGCTAAAGATGAGGAAAATGATTGCAAAGCAAGAGAAGCACTTTTGAGCACATTGTCTAATCAGCAAATCATGGGATTATCAAATAGATCTACTACTAAATCTATTTGGGATAAATTGGAGACACTGAATGAAAGTGATACCATAATCAAGATTGCAAAACTGGAATGCTTTCGGTTCAGGTATGAAAATCTGAAAATGAAAGAAGATGAAAGGATTTCTTCTTTTATGGAAAGAGTAAATGAAATTGTTTTGGGTATACAATGTTGTGGAGGAACCTTAAGTGAAGATGAAAATTTCTAAAGTTTTAAGATCTTTACCACTGACATATAAAATGAAAGTAACTTCTATTAATGAATTGAGAACAATTCCTAATGCATCAGTATCTAGAGACACTTTGGTTGGAAAACTTTTAGCTTTTGAACTTGAGGAATTTGGTCCTATTGCTACTATTAAGATAGATTTAGCTTTTAAAGAATCATCATCATCTACAGCATCATCATCATCTAATAAATCTAATTGGAAAGCCTTTTATGTAAGAGAACTTAAAGGAATTAGAAAGGAGAATGAAGAACTGGAAGAGCTTGAAGTACTATTTTCAAGGAAAATGTTTAAAGGTCCTGTTGGAAGTAAGTATGAAGGTAAAGCACCATTTCAATGTTTTAACTCCAATAAGATTGGTCATATGGCTTCTAGGTGTCCTGATAGACATGAAAGATTGAAAGAAGAAGCTAAAAGAACATACAAGCCTAACCCTTAATACCAAAGGTATAGATTTAAAAAGATTAGAGACAAAACATGTTACTATGCTGATGAAGGAGTTACTGATGATTTTGATGAGGAACTGATAGACAATGGATGGGCTTTTGTTTCTATAATAGAAGATCAACCAACACCTACTATTCAACTGGTAGAGCAGGCCTTGACAGCTAAAATAGAAGATAAGGATGAATGGATTCTTGATTCCGGATGTTCACATCATATGATTGGTGATAAGAGTAAATTCTTAACCTTTCAAGAATAGAATGGAGGTCTAGTAAGATTTGGAGATGACAAAGCTTGTTTGATTAGAGGAAAAGGCACTATATCTTTTTATGGTAAGCATAATATTGATAATGTTTACTTTGTTGAAGGTTTGAAGCATAATATTTTGAGTGTTGGTCAATTAGTTGAAAAGGGATTTCAATTACAATTCAAGAATGGTAAATGCAAAATCATGAACAGATCTAGTTTAGAAATTGCAACCGGTAATCAGACTAGAGATAATATCTTTCATTTGAATAACAATGAGAAGACATGCATGATTGCACATATTGATGAAATTTGGTTATGGAATAAGAGATTGTGTCATGTAAATTTTGATTGCATTGTTAAAATTAGTACAACTAAGGCAGTAAGAGATTTACTTAAGATTGTTAAGCCTCACAATCTGGTGTGTAAGGAATGTCAATTTGGAAAGAAAGTTAGAGCATATTTTAAGAGTATACCAGAAAAATCCAATAATTTTCTTGACCTAATTCATACTGATTTATGTGGTCCAGCAAGAACTAGAAGTTTACAAGGAGATAGATATTTTATGCTAATCATTGATGACTATTCTAGAATGTGTTGGGTTACTTTTCTTAGGGAGAAATCAGAAGCTTTTGGGAAGTTCAAACTATTAAAGGTCATGGTAGAGAATGAAACTGGTAAGAAAATCAAATGTTTGAGATCATATCAAGGAGGTGAAATCACATCTAAGGAATTTAATACATTATGTGAAGTGAATGGAATTAAAAGACAGTTATCAGCACCTTGGACACCCCAACAGAATGGAGTTGTGGAAAGGAAGAACGAAACTATTTTGGATGCAGCTAGAAGCATGATATCAAAAGAAAATCTACCTCACTTATATTGGAGAGAAGCAATCAATACAGTTGTTTACATATTCAACAGAGTTCACATCAAAGGAGAAACTGCTAAGACCCCTCATGAACTATGGTTTGTTAATACTCCTACTCTTAAATATTTTAGCTTATTTGGAAGTAAATGTTATATTAGGAGAGATGAGTATACTGAAAAATTTGATCCTAGAAGTGATGAAGGAATATTTCTTGGTTATTCATTTAAGAGCAAGGCATATAGATGTTTTTGTAAGAGATTGTAGAAAATCATTGAAAGTGCAAATGTGAAGATTGATGAACAATTTAGAAGGTCTATAGACTCTGAACCAATAGTTAAGATAATCACAAATGAACCTACTATGAGCACACCGGTAGAAAATGTTGATCTAGTCACACTAGAATCATTTGAGAATTCCACAGTGACTGAAGAACAACAACAAGTAAAAACACCCGGTATGTAAGATTGAATCACTCTGAAAATCAGATAATTGGGAACAAGTATCAAAGTGTTATGACTAGAGGAAGACTAGCAAATGAAGAGGTATGTCTTATTTCTCAAATTGAACCATCAACTATTAATGAGGCATGTGAAGATAAACATTGGATTAAGGCTATGGAAGATGAATTGGAACAAATTGAAAAGAATAACACATAAACATTAGTTCCCCGACCTAAAGACAAAAATGTAATTGGAACTAATCGGGTATTGAGAAATAAACTAAATGAAGATGGTAAGGTAATAAGAAACAAAGAAAGATTAGTGTGTAAGGGATATTCACAAAAATAAGGAATTGATTACAATGAAACCTTTGCACTAGTAGCTACAATTGAGGCAGTTAGATTATTCTTAGCTTTTGCAGCACACAAGAACTATAAAGTATATCAAATGGATGTTAAATGTGCATTTCTAAATGGAGATCTAGTATAGGAAGTTTACATTGAACAACCTGATGGATTTTCTTTGACAGATGACAAAGATATGGTTTGCAAGTTAAGGAAAGCTTTATATGGATTGAAGCAAAGTCCTAGAGCTTGGTATGCTAGATTTGACAAATATCTTTTGAAGATTGGTTTCACTAAAGGTAATGCTGACAACAACTTATATTACAAAGTGACTAATGATGACATCTTGGTTATTGAAGTGTTTGTTGATGTTATAATATTTGGATGAGAAGATGGATTGTGTAAAGACTTCTAATAAGATGCAGGAAGAATTTGAAATGTCTATGATTGGAGAGATAAAATTATTTTTAGGATTGCAAATTTCACAAACTGATAAAGGTATATTCATAAATCAATCAAAGTACTTGAAGGAATTACTAAAGAAATTTGGCATGGAAAACTCTAAATTGGTAAGCACACCTATGACTACAATTGATAAGCTATCCTTGAAGGATGAATCAACACCTGTTAATCTGACTAGGTACAAGTCTACAATAGGAGGTTTACTATACTTGACACAAACATGACCTGATATTATGAATGCAGTATGTATTGTTTCAAGATTTCAAAGTAATCCTAAGGAAAATCATGAATCAACAGTGAAAAGGATTTTTCGGTATCTACAAGGCACAACAAATCTTGGTTTATGTGCATACACAGATGCAAATTGGGTAGGAGATGTAGATGATAGAAAAAGAACCACCATCGGAGCATTCTTTCTTGGTAGCAGATTAATCTCTTGGTTGAGCAAGAAATAGAGTTGCACATCTTTATCAACAACAGAATCAGAATATGTTACAGCAACAACTAATTGTACACATGTATTATGGATTAAGGAAATGTTGAAGGACATAAAATTAAAATCCAAGGAACCTATAATCATTTACTATGATAATATGGCAGCAATTGATGTATCCAAGAATCCGGTATTTCACTCAAAAACTAAACTTGTTTCTATCAAATTCAATTTTGTGAAAGAGAATGTTGAAGCAAAAGAGCAGATTGTGGATATCTTTACTAAACCTTTGCCTAAGGAAACTTTTGAATATCTAAGAGAGAAGCTTGGAGTTATACCCTCTCCAGTAGAAACTTAGATAGTTGATGATTGTCATCAACCGACAGAATTAACAAAGAATTTTTTTTTTCGGCTTTGATGAGGAGAGCTACTTCTCACGGGGAGTAGTTGGATAAATTGATAAGTTGCTATTTTGTGATAAGTTCTTTGAACTGATTGTATTTGGTTTTGTATTACTTTGGCATTTGATGTCAAAGGGGGAGAGATATCTATGGAAAAACACATTATCTTTTGGGGAGAGATTATTCATTGGGGGAGAGACTGTTATCTTTATTTTGATGATCTCTTTTGGAGATTGTTGATTTTTGGTTTTTGGCATTTCTCCTTTGGCACTTAGATGGTTTTTCCATCTTGTGTTGCCATCAATGCCAAAGGGGGAGATTGTTGGTATTTTGGATATGTTGATATGGTTTTTTCATTGATGTCAACACTTATCAACACTTGAGAACACTTGGAGATCTTTGGTTATGTTCACCGACATGTTCAATGACTTATGCACAGTCACTGGTATCTGGTTAATTGGCAGGATTATATTGTTCACCGGCACTGAAGATGATCTGTTATCATCTAGAGATTACTTGTTTATGTCAAAGACATTATTTGGACACTTGGTTTTGGTGATTTGATTATTGATCTAATCAGGTTTGCATATTTTTTGTTACCGACAAATAGGTCCATGATATACACCGACAAGCTTATCTATTCTAGATCAGCATGGCACATTATGGGGATGATTTATTATTATTGTAAATGCATTGAGCCAACATCATGCAACGCATATTGATTCATTTGTAATTTATTTTATATTTTTTAGTGAGCCGACCTACACATTTGGTCTTAGGATTCGGTATATATGTAAGATCTCATTTATGAGATTGTGTGGTAGAGTGTGGAAAAGGATTGTAATAAGGTATATGTGAATATAAGCAGAGCTATACATGTAGACATGATTCAAGATTGAAGGAAGGTTTGAAGAAGGCAAATGAGAGCTTAACCGGTACTTAATCCAGCATATGAAGATGTTATTTTGAGTAGTACATTATCATTGGATTTAACCATCTAATTGTAGTCAGTGTGACTCCCATTTTGTGATTGAGTAGTGAGTTATAGGAAGTTGGCTTTTTTGCATGTGCAAAATCCATATTGTACACACATACTATCTACAGTAGTATCATCTGATTGTGGGTAAGGTTTTCTGTCGTGGTTTTTCCCCTTACAGGGTTTCCATGTACAAATAATTGTGTTATGTGTTGTGTATGTTATTTGTCTTTCTGTTTCATCCATTAAACTTTATCAGTACTGTAATTAATTGTTAAGCTATCTACCGACATTGAAGTTTGGTTTACTGGTATTAAGCATTAAGTTTGGTTAAGTTAGTTTTGGTTTGTATTTATTGGACAACTGATTCAGCCCCCCCCCCCCCCCCCCACACTCTCAGCTGCCTCCAGGACCTAAAAATTTAAATTACAAACAATATTATTGCCAAGTCAGCTTAGACTGCAGGTATAATCTATTGCCAGTGTAAAGTGGATGCCGATGTGAATAAGCCTTGTACTATCTGCCAATGTCGGTAGGTGAAGTCTGTTGCTAGTATAACCTTGTTGAACCTTTTTTCCACTATGAACCTTGTTGCCATTAATGACAACATCTACCATTCTCATCTAAGTGTATAATGCTAACATAAACATCAGTGTAGCACATAACATTCATTTAGTAGCACATAAAAAATAAACAATAGCACTTCAGAAGACCATAGTAGTGCATAACAAAACTCAACATTTTCACTATCAACAAACACAAGATAGTTCATACCAAGGGCACAATAGCACAGTCATTTTTAGCGCATATCAAAAAGTTTCCATACTAGAGAGAAAATTATCAATATTTTTAAAAATTTAACCCCATTTTCAGATACTCTTTTGGGTCCACTGTCAAAACCAACTTGAACAGAAGAAATTTTAACAGAGCAGCATCATTTTGTGATTTTAGTTTCACATTTCAGCCATATCGATGTCAGATACTGAGTTGAGTTATCTAAAGTTAGTCCAAACACATCAGGTTTCCAAAAACAAAGATATATCGTTCTTTATCATGAAACATTATCATATCATTTCAGACATACTTATTCATATCAATAGGGGTATATTGAATCCTCTATTCGACTGAGTAAACGTAGATACCAAAAATAAAATAATTTTATCGACCGAAGACCAAAACTTTTATCACTTGTATGACCACTTCTCAATAGTTGCAAAGGAAAAATATTCATCAGAAAACTAATTTGAAGAGAAAACAACCAATCCAAGAGAAAATATTAAAAAGAAGAAAATTGTCATGCCCAAAATTTAGGGCAAGAACGGAATAATTTTTTCTTTTTTTTTAGACCATAAATTAGAACATTAAATTGAATAAACCTATGTTGGGTTAACTTAAACCACTAACTCAAGTAATCCAAATCTTAAAATCATAACCGAATACTAAAGAACATTATATCATTTTCTCAATTTTAATTCCTGGCTCATTTTAAATCATTTCCCTAAATATAATTGACGAAGATAGAATTAGTCTTCAAGTAGTTTACAGTTTAAAGGAACTAATTAAATTAGTCCTAGTACCATGTTTAAAATGTCTAAAAGTTTATCTGAAACAATAATCATAAAATGCTTAAAATTAAATTGACAAGCGGCCAATAAATATATATATATTTTTTAAGTACTCACCTATAAATTAAATAGCACCATAACCAAAATTAATACTACCCCATTTATTAAAAGCATTCTATATGCTTAGATCTCGAAAATATTATTATATATATATTTTTTTTAAAACATCCTTAAAAAATATCCTTATGGCTTTCAAAACCCATTTCTAACCCATATATTTATTAAGGCGACTATAGTTTATAAAACTTAATAATTTATACCAATCTATATTTGTCTTAATCTCTTACATTGGGAAATAAATATATATATTTACATGTATATAAATATATCTCCTAAAAATATATATATATATATATATATATATATATATATATATATATATATATATATATATATATATATATATATATATTTATATGCATATAAATATATCTCCTAAAAATATTTTTGTTTTTTTAAAAAACATTAAACTTAACTACCATGCAAACCCTAACATTCTTTTACTATTATTTAAGTGCTCTATCTTTTATTATTTTATTTTTATAACACCTATTTACTTTTCCTAACCTAGCCCTACCTAGCTAGGATTTGTTATTTTTTTTACAACCCCATTTTTGTGCAGGGTCGGCGGCGGCCATGGAAGCTCATGGGTCAAAGGAGGGGTGACAGGGGCACAACTGTGTGTCCACATAGTGGAACCCACCGCTCCATTGTGTGTCCACATAGTGGCGGCTGCGGCTGACACTGTGTGTCCACAAAGTGGAAGCCATAACTGCCCACACTGTGTGTCCACACAGCGGAAGCCGCGGCCCACACTGTGTGTTCACACAGTGGAAGCTGCGAGGCCACCCACTGTGTGTACACATAGTGGAGTCCATGGCCGATCCACTATGTGTCCACAAAGTGGCTTTGGCCCTCCGGCATTTTCTCAATTAAAAACCCCTTTTTTTCTTTTATAATGTTATAAATTATTTTTATTTTTATGTACTTTTAAAAAATATATATAATATATATATATATATATATATATATATATATATATTGATATACACATTTATTTATATTTATATATATATATATTCAATGCATTTTATTTTATTTTTTATTTATTTTTATATGCAGGCATCATTACATTATTCTTCGTGATCATTTAATAATAGTGTTTATTTATTTTTTTCTTTTTAAACATATTTATAATGATATACATGCAATCTACATGTCAATAAAATTATATATTTGTATGAATATATATATTCTATGTGATAGCCAATTAAAATAAATAGGCCCTAATATTTTGATTTAGATGAAAATGATAGAGATGGATTAATAATTTTCAAACTTCATTTATAGCAAGGGTATACTTTTCTAAGCAATAATTTAACAGGTGTTTTATTTCTACCTTCAGCTATATACATGTTTAGATTTTAATAGTTTTACCAACAACTAATTAAATCTAGATTTTCTAATAAATAAAAAAACTATAATAGCTTGTAATATTTTTCTCTTTTTCTGCAATAAATAAATTTACTGATTCTGCAATTACTACAGCAACTAAATAGAAAATAACTTTTTTTTTTTAATAAAATCTAACAACAACTAAATCTCATATTTTCTGCAATTAAAGTGAAAACAAAATCGCAGATAAAAAGGAAAACACAAAATTAAACAAAAAAGATTTTTATAATTCAGTGGGCTATTGCATGCAATCCAAAAGCATTTCTTTTCAAATAGAAACATGAATATATCTAGCTTATTTCATTCCAAAAAGTATTCTGCAACATCTACAAGATAATTTCCTTATCTAAATAACAAATAACAAAATCCCATGTCTTTATTTCTATTTTACAATTAGAATCTCCTTTCAACGAATGAGGATATATTTCTCCTTTTAAAACTAATATTTACAACTGTAAATAATTTCTGCAACAATAACTCCTGCAACCTTCCACTTGTCCTATTCTTTTCTCCTGACAATCCTGCATATTAAATCACAACTATGACCATGGAGTGCTCACCTCCCAGCCTGGGCTAACTAGTAGCCACCCCCGAGCTCGAAGAACCAAGCCCTAGATGGGAAACAAACATGTAAACACAAAAGACAGATTGTAGACAAATACAAACACACTCCCATCCCGGCTACACTGCACCACACTTTAGTGATGACCTTTTTAAGGGTGGTAGTGGACCAATACCCTGAGGAGAACTGTAAGTATGGAAAAACATGTAGCCACCTCATGGCACAACAAATACATCAAGAATTTCAACCTCTTATTCCTTATGCCCCCCAAGGAATTCTAGCCTTATATCTCTCCTTATGACCCCCATTGCACAAACAAGCCATGCAGCAAGGGTCATACAAAAATCCCTTGTGATCGCTCTCATAACGAGAGTCTCTCACTCGAGGGTTGTCACTTCTACCACCCACAAGATCCTCCTCTCTCCCAAGAGTAAGAGGTCTTGAAGAACTCCCAAAACACATACAAAACATAATACAAAATACAAATGAAATACCCAAAAAGGACATGCAAGGAAGCAAATTTCTTTCACCAACATACTTTCACACACATGCAAAAAGAAGCCATTTTAAGAAGAATGAAACCAACCTTAATCTACCCAAAGGTAGGTTAGTATTGTTGAGGATGAGCTGCCCATGGATCTTCTCCTTCTACCCTTAGTCAAAATTCCCTATTCCAAATCTATTCTATTGTTTCCAAAATTTCTCTTGTCTCCCAAAAATGGAGAGTGGGTGATTACCCTCAAATTTCCAAATTCTTTCTTAAGAAGCTCATTCTCTCAGTTCTCACAAGTTTCTAAAAACTAAAGAGGAAGGTAAGATAGAATGGGAAAGAGAACTCTCATTCAAAAAGGAAAGTTTACAACTAGGTTCAAACTTCTAATTTCAATTTTCGCACAACTCAGAAAACTCAAATTTTAGAGTGTCTAAAAGATCACTTAGGAGTATAAACTTGCCTAAATTACCCCTAACCCTTAGGTATACCTTATGGGCTTTAGGAAACCCTATTAAACTACCCCTAGGTGTTCATTTAACCCATTTTAAACCCCTCTAAAGTTTATTTTCGGGTCAAACCTATGTTGACCACCCCAAAGATTCTTTACCCAAGGTATTTATGACACCATGTTACATTAATTGAAAAAGCTATAGTTGAACACTTTCCCACCAAGAGACAAAATAAAAATTTAAACTTAAATCCACACATGTGTCAAGTGACACAAAGAAAACACTTTTAAAATTTAATACATGAAATCGTCTCTTGTGGATTTTACACAAATTAATTAAATAACACTTAACACACATGTAGCATATACTGTTATGAATAAAATACAACACAAACGGGGTGTTGTCTCTCCAAATAGACAACCCCTGGCTTACGAACATACATAAGTCTAGGTTTGGTTCTCCGTAATATTTCCATGGTCACATGGATAACTTTCCTGCGCATCTCAATTTACACATTAGTACTTTCAAATATCCACATATAATATAATTCAAAGGAATAATAATACACATCATCACTTGCATACAATTTACATCCGAACATATTAAATACATCTTTTATCCAAGCAATTTCACATAAGAAATTCATCCTAATTCTCATAACTTAAACATACATCATAATTTTATTATCATAGTAAAGTCCTGCAAATTCAATAATGACATTTATTACCACAATATCATCTTATCTAACAATCATGTAGTGTTCTATCTCATAAAGCATATAAATAAATCATCAATATATAGCAATGTTATCCAAATCCTGAAATCATATAAGTTCTAAGTTTCAAAATGCATCAAAATAAAGTATCCATAATAGTCTCAATATAAAAATCACTAAAACATCAAACTGAGTCAAGGTGAGGCCTCACACCCTCCCCCTCTAGGCATGAACTTCCTCCTGGAGTTCATCAAAGAGGTGGGGGTACTCTAATCTCATACGTGTTGCATCCTCGCATGAAGCCGTAACCTCATCATAACAATCCCACTAGACCCTAACCTGGTCCAGCTCTCAACCTCGAAGGGCTAGCATCCGGCATGCCAAAATGTGAATGGGCTCCAAAGCTAGCTGCCCGTCTGACTCCACCTGCAAGGCATCCCAATCTAAAATGTGAGACTCATCATAGATATATTTTCTCAAAAATGATACATCAAACACATCGTGGATGTGTGATAGGCTAGGTGGCAATGCTAAATAGTAGGCAACTGGGCCTATCCTCTCAAGAATCTCAAAAGGTCCTACAAAGTGAGGTGTGAGCTTAGAACCCTTTTTGTAATGGATTGGACTCTTATGCGGTCACACTCTCAAGAAGACTCTGTCTCCAACCAAGTAGCTATGATCTATCCTCTTTGCATCAGCATATTTCTTATGTCTATCCTGAGCCTCTCTAAGACGCTACCTAATAAAATCCACCTACTGTTCCATATCCTGAACTATCTCTGGACCAATAGCAACTCTATCCTCTATGCGATCCCAATGCAAGGGCATCCTGCAAGGCCTATCGTATAATGCTTGATAGGGTGGCATCCCCAAAGAAGTGTGATGCCCATTGTTATAGGCAAACTCCACTAAGGGAAGATACTCCTCCCACTAGGTCTGATGATCCATGACGTACATGCGAAGCATATCCTCTAACACCTGATTGACCCTCTCTGTCTGACCATCTATTTTTGGGTGATAGCCTCTACTAAAATTGAGCTTAGTGCCCATAGCTACCTATAATGACTTCCAAAAGGAAGAAGTGAAAAGAGAATCCTTGTCAGAAATAATCTAGCAGGGCACGCCATGAAGTCTAACAATGTCTTGTAAGAACACCTGTGCTACTGCTGGAGCTGTGAAAGTAGTACGAACTAGTGAAAAGTGAGCTACTTTGGTCAACTTGTCGACTATCACCAAGATAGCATCATGGCGATGAGAAGACATAGGAAGACCAATGATGAAATCCATGGATATAGTATCCCACTTCCACTCTAGTATAGCATGAGACTGGAGCAACCCACCTGGATGGCGGTGCTCCGCCTTTACTCTCTGACACTCGAGGCATCAAGCTACTATCTCAGCAATGAGCTGCCGCATTCCCGGCCAATGATATAATTGCCTCAAATCAGCATGCAACTTTTTAACCCCGGGATGCGCTGCATAAGGAGCTCTATGAGCCTCCGTGACAATGAGCTCTCATAATCCCCTGGAGGAAGGTACATAAATGCGCCCTCTATGGCGTAACAGTCCATTGGACTCCAAAGAATAATCCACATATTTCCCCTCTAGAGTAACTTGAGATCGTATTACCTGACCAACCTCTGCATACCATCCATCCTGTGGCAAGTGCTATAGTATATGGTCTCTCAAATCCGTGCCCACAGAAATGGTGTAAACCTCGTGATGTCTACTACTCAAAGCATCTGCAACTACATTTTCCTTTCCTTTGATGTAGTGAATGTCAAAATCATATTCACACAAGAACTCCATCCATCTCCTCTAACATGCATTAAGGTTTGGCTGAGTGAAGATGTACTGAAGACTCTGATGATCTGAATGTAGCTCGAAGTGATGACCCAAAAGGAAGTGTCTCCACCTCACAAGTGCATGCACTATTGCTATGAGCTCAATGTCATGAGTGGGATAATTAAGTTCATGAGTCTTAAGTTTCCTAGACTTGAAAGCTATGGCCCTACCATCCTGCATAACAACTTCTCCTAAACCCTCTAGTGAAGCATCTGTACAAACCATGAAGTCAGCTAAGGGATCTGGTACAACAAGGATAGGAGTGCTAGTAAGTGCCTTCTTGAGTTCCTGAAAGGCTTTCTCACACTTCTCTGTCCACTCAATTTTATTCCCTTTATGTTGAAGAGAAGTAATAGGGTGTGCAACTCTGGAGAATCCCTCGACAAAACGTCGATAATACCCTACTAAGCCCATGAAACTCCTAACCTCTGTCACACTGGTTGGCACTGGCCAATCCATAATAGCCCTAATCTTTGATGGGTCAACTGAGATCCCATCATCGGAAATAACGTGCCCAAGGTACTTGACCTCTGACCGAAAGAAAGCACACTTCAACAGACTGCCAAACAACTGGTTATCCTGCAAACACTGCAATACCTGTTTCTGGTGCTCCTCATGCTCCTTCTCATTCTGAGAATATATTAGTATATCATCGAGAAACACAATAACAAAACAATCCAGAAATGTATGGAACACCCCATTCATGAGGCTCATAAAAACTGCTGGGGCATTCGTAAGTCCGAATGGGACTACGATGAACTCATAGTGACCATATCTAGTGTGAAATGCGATCTTGTGGATATCACTCTCCACTATCCTCAGCTGATGGTATCTTGACTTCAGATCTATTTTGGAGAAGACTTTGGCACCCTAAAGCTAGTCAAATAAATCATCAATTCTGGGCAAAGGATATCAGTTCTTGATGGTTACTTTATTTAGCTGTCGATAATCCATACATAATCAGAGAGATCCATCTTTCTTCTTAATGAAGATGACTGGTGCACCCCAAGGAGATATGCTAGGATGAATATGACCCTTCTCAAGGAGTTCCTCAAGCTGTATTTTGAGTTCATTAAGCTCATTTGTGGTCATCCTATAAGGTGCTCTAGAAAATGGCTCAGCTCCTAGTACTAGGTCTATATGAAAATCAATCTCTCTATGGGGCGGCATTCCTGGTAACTTTGAAGGAAATACATCTGAATATCCCTTAAGGATAGGATGTTCATCAAGCAATGTTTCTTTTTCTTCCTCTTCTCCTCTATCACTGATAGTGATAGCAAAAAGATGACATCCCTTTCGCATGCTCCGCTTAAGCTGCATCACAGAGATCATACAAAGAGACATGGGCCTCTGAATCCTGGTGATAACTATGGGCGAACCATGATCATCCTCACACTCAATCTTTTTCAGACGGTAATCCATCCTGGCTCTGTGGGCATAAAGCCAATCCATGCCAAGTACGATTCCATAAGATCCAAGTGGTGTCACTCTAAGGTCTACTAAAGTGGTGGTCTTGCCAATCTATAGCTAACATGCCCTAACCTCTGATTCCACTGACACTCTAGCCCCTGAAGCTAATTCCACTTCCCAACTGACACCATGTCTAGTTGCCACTAGCCTGCAATGCTCCACAACCAATGGAGATATAAAGGAGTCAGTAGCTCCTGAATCAAACAAAATAGATACATTGTTACCTTTGATCATACCTGTAGATTCAATAATCATGGCCTGATGAAAGACAAACAAGAACATGTGTCGGTAAATGTGACTACATGAGCCCAATCTAGATATGTAATGAAAGGGAGTGCCTCAAAAACAACAATACCTTTCGATGCTCAATAAAACTTGGTAGATCAGTTGAAGAAGACACCATCTCACATATCCATATTAGAGCTTCTCAAGATCTCATCCGCACACAAGGACATTCTAGAAAAGGCTCTTGTTGACACTATAGTTCCAAATAACCTGGATATTGATCGATTCCAAGACATGGTGGGACATTTAACCATGCCTCATAATCTATCATTCTCAAAACATGATGATGTCTCTCTAAATCATCCACATAATACTCCACTCCATATGGAAGTCCTGGTTTATAAACTTTGAGTGAAATGAGTACTAATAGATGGAGGAGATGGTCTAAATATATGTACTTTGAAACTTATCGATGCGTTGTGTTTCTCAGAAATGACCACTAGTCCTAAGAAAAATATAGCAATCAAAGCATATGATGCTGGAGAAAGATCATCAAAAGGGCTTGTGTGATTACCTATTCAAGTAGGACCAGTTCAGAGTAATACTCTATGTTAAGTCTTCAACATAGAATTATCTTACAACATACTTTTGGGTTGTCCTTAGATCCATGAAATGCAAGTAGTACCCTCCACATATCATCAATGCCTAAAATTCCCATATGATGGACAGGAAATATCTATCACAGTAGACACTAATCCTTTCGAGTATTGCAATAATCTTAAGGTAGTTCAGAATATTGTTGTACCCCATAATAGGGAAGCACTCACTTCCACCTTGTCAAATAGTCAAGATCAACTCAAATCTCTATCTATAGATTTTGAGAAAAGTATAAAATTGAAGGACAAAGGCATGGGAGAGTACTCTTTTGAACCATCCTTATATCTATAAAAATTGCCAATTTCACCAAGGTCTCATGGACAACCATCTACTTTAAAACAACAATCTTCACAACCTATCAAAATGTTTGATGGTGTGTTCATTCAAGAAGGAACACTAGCAGATGAAACAAAAGACAAGGATTCCTTAAATTGGTTATACAAGGATGATGAGGACACATAAGCAACAGTTAAGCAATAGTATGGTAATGGATTCAGAATCATGCAAAGGATGGGATATTCAAGAAATGGTCCTATTGGCGAATGAAAAGAAGCTATTATAGAACCGATTCAACCCCACTTGCAACTTGCCAAGGATAAATCTTGACTAGGGTATGGACAACACCAATAACCTAATCATCAAGACCAACAAAAAGAAACCACTAAGAAACAACAAAAGAAGCCGAAATTAACATGACAACAAGCAACCAATGAGGCATTACGGAAACACAAGGAAGTAGAATATGAGAAACAACAAGAATATCTTGCCATACAAAGAGAGGAGGCTTCTCACAAAAAAATTCATAGATTGTAGCCTAGTACAAATCCTTATTCAAATAGGATGCAAACAAGTTCAAAAATAGAAGTAGGATCTATACCAAATGAAAAACCCTTTTCACCAAATGATATCCCCATCACATATAGCAATAGAGTCCTAGAGAGTGATTTTAAAATAGACTCACATGAATATGAATGGGGTACTTGCTCTATGTAACTGAAGACATTGAGGTAGATATAATCCACACATATATACCCATGCCAAATGAAGGACAAAGCTCAAGGACTAGATAATTTGGAATTTGGACCATAACATATCTATGAAGCCAATGAGAATGAGAAACATCACTACGAGATAGGAAATCCTAAAGAGAGTACCATTATAGACCTTACTCATGTTACTAACAACTTTGATAATGTTTCTATCATGACCCTTATAGTTGTCAACCTAAATCTACCTAATGACTCCTTACCCCTCATACATCTCGAACTCATACATTGGGAACAACCTGAACAACTCAACATACCTATCTTCCTAGATGATGACACTATTGTCCATTACCTTTGTTCTGTAAACCTAGAAAAATGTTCCACCTACGAATCTCATAACAAAGTTCTCAATTAGGAGAGTGACAAGTCTCTTAGTCACAAAATGAATAGAATAAAAAATCAATCTAATGGTGAAAACCATTTAATGGTAGTATTAGATAATTAAAAAGTAAAAATAAAGGACGTATCCAATGGTAAAAACCTCTTTGAGGTGCTAGAAGATGAGAGACTTGACACTCTTCCTCAAAATTATCAGAAGAGAACACCATTTTTGATTGAACCAAATCAATCAATATCGACACTAAAGAAGCAACAAGGACCATGCACTTGGCAGAGTCATTAACAGAAAACAAGAAAGGCCTGATTTCACCAAGTTATTTAAAGAAAAGTAAATCATTTTTCTTGGTTCTATGTAGAGATGTTAGAGATCATGCACCACTTATCTATAGCTCTAGGAGCTAAGCTTGTCAAGCAAAAATTGAGAAAAATGAACCCACATGTTACCATATTGTTCAAAGCCAAACTGAAGAAGTTACTTGATGTAGGATTCATCCAACCTATAGACTATGCAGAATGGATCTATAACATTGTACTTGTATCCAAACCAGATAAAAGCATCAGAATTTGTACCAACATCAGGGATCTCAACAAGGCTTGTCCAAATGATGACTTTCCTTTACCCAGCATTGACACAATTGTAGATATAACAACAGGACATGCTATGTTATCACTCATGTATGGTTTCTTAGGCTACAATCAATAAAGATAGCACCAGAAGACCAAGATAAACAACATTTACATGTCCATGGGGTACTTACTGCTAGAATGTTATGCCTTTTAGCTTGAAGCATGCAAGAATGACCTATCAATGACTAATGACGACAATATTTCATGACATGATGCAAACATTCATGGAAGATTATGTAGATGACCTATTGGCCAAATCATTCACAAGAGAAGGACATCTGGAGATTTTGGATAAAATCTTTCAGAGGCTAGAGAAATTCAATGCATGACTAAATCTTAAAAGGTATGTTTTTGGTGTAACATCTGGCAAACTCTTGGGATACATAGTCTTAGAAAAAGGAATTAAGGTGGACCTTGCAATGGTACAAGAAATCATGGAAATGCCACCTCCTAGAAATATCAGTCAATTAAGATCTCTTCCACGATGACTACAATCCATAAGAAGATTCATTTCTCAACTAGCCAATGAGTGTCTTCCGTTCACTCATCTACTCTACAAGAATGTCCCTTTTAGATGGGATGATCATTGTGTAGAATCATTCCACAAAATCATGCAATATCTAATAAATCCACCTATCTTCATACCACCAATAGCAAGAAAACATCTCATTCTTTAGATATTAGCTACATAGGTATCACTAGGAGCATTATTAGCACAAGAAGATATCCCAAGCAAGGAGAGGACAATATACTACATCATTAGGACATTGAATGGTTATGAGATCAACTACACATTCATTGGAAAAGATTGTTTGGTAGTGGTATTCACTTCTCAAAAGTTTTGACACTATATGCTATCTCACACAATAAAGACGCTCTCATAGGGAGGTTAGCTAAATGGTCATGATTCTAAGTGAGTTTGACATTTGCTACACACAAAAAAAGGTTACCAAAGGTAAAGCTATCACTAATCAGCTAGCAAAAGCACCATTACAAAATAGTCATCCAATCCATGTTGAACTTCCAGATACAAATATTCTCGCAATATCAACAAAACCATGGGTCTTATACTTTGACAGATCATACACACAACATGGATCAGGAGCTAGTGTCCTATTCATTATTCTAGAAGGACACACTATTCCTGAATCTTACAGATTGATGTTTACTTATACAAATAACATTGTTGAGTATGAATCTGTAGTCACAAGAATCAAAATGGTTGTTGAGTGGAAGATCATAGAGTTGAAAGTCTTTGGAGACTCACAATTAGTCATTAATCAATTTAATAATGACTATCAAACAATGGACGAAAATTTGATGCCCTACAAGTGTTTGGTGGATGATTTCAAGAAGTACTTTATGGACATCAAATTTGAACAGATTCCAAGGTTGGACAACAAATTTGCAGATGCCATGTCAACCATTACCTCACTCCTGCAAATACCATACAAACAAAGTCATTATGAGTTCCTGGTGGAACAATTATTTTCCCCTGCCTACGACAATTTTGAATCCCAAGTCATATGCCACATAGTCAGTTCTGACTCACCCCTCTATGGCAAGATCTACACCTACCTAAAAGACAATATCCTTCCACTTGATCTATATTAAAAACTAGAAACACAACTTTATTCATCAAGAAGCTCATTATACCATAATTGTTGATACACTTTACCATTGAGGTCTCGATGGTACTCTTCTTTAGTGTCTTGATCATAACAAATTTGAAACTACCTTGCATGAACTTCATGAAGGTATTTGTGGCATGCATTCAAGTGGTCCTACTCTTGCCAAGAAACTTCTAAGGATGGGCTATTATTGGCCGACCATGGAAAAAGAATCATATCACTTTGCCAAAAAATGTCCAAAATGCCAAATTCATGGTAATCTTATACATGCACCAGCTTAGGAGCTGCAACCGTTCACTACATCAAGGCCATTCTATCAATGGGGACTCAACCCAATGGGCAAGCTTCATCCTTCCTCATCAAATTGACATAAGTTTATCATCATAGGTACTGATTATTTTATAGTGGATAGAGGTCATCACATTAACTACTATTATTGACAAACAAATATCCTCTTTTATCCTGAATTATCTCATTTGTCAGTATTGCATTTGTAGTTCAATTATCACAGATAATGGAATACCTATCAAGAATCACGATGTGAAAGAGTTTTGTGAATGATTCCATATCCATCTCATCATTTCTCCACACCTTACTATCCATAAGGTAATGACCAAGCAGAGGCCTCAAACAAAACCATGTTGAAAATCCTCAAAATGATAGTGAATGATGTTGGTCGTGATTGGTATGTTCAACTCAAACTAGCATTATGGGCCTACAGAACTAGCATCTACACACCTACAGGAGTAGCACCATACTTTCTTGTGTATGGATCAGAGGATATTATACCTATTGAGGTTTAGATTCCATCACTCAGCGTATCACTAAAGGGACTCATTCTAGATGAGGAATATCAAGTAAATAGATTGCAAGAGCTAGAGCTACTAGATGAGCACCGACAACGTGCTTTTGATCATGTGAAAGCATATCAGAAACATATGTGCCAAAGCTACAATCACAAAGTAAAACAAAGAGCATTTCAAATCAATGAATTGGCATTGAAGGAGAATCCCCACAATCGACAAGATCGGGAAAAGAAGGGCAAATTTGAACCAAATTGGCTAGGTCCTTTTGTCATCACATCCACTTATGGATCGGGGGTATATCAGTTATATACATTAGAAGGGGACCTATTTGATGAACCTATCAATAGTGTGCATCTCAAAAATTTCTATACATGAGTTATCCAATGCATAGATAAGGGAAAAAAATCTAAAAATAAAAAAATAAAAAAAATAAAAAAAATAAAAAACAAATAAAAAAGTGCAATAAAAACACGTAGTGAAATTTTGGCAACAGGCACTATTTTTTATACATAAACTCTTCCATATATATGTACCCATATCATATCTTTTTGCATCCATTTGAACTAAGCTATGGCCATCACAAAGCTTTGTAATGCGTAGCACAATCCTGGACACACTTAGCATAGTCACTATCCTTGATTATCTGAACAATCATCTGCATATATTTCTCACCATGGATTGGTAAGAAAATTACATATCCACATCAAAAGAAGTGTCCATAGTTGGGGGAAAATATCCTAATCTTAGTGAGGTCATTTCGCTTTAGTTTTCATCAAACAAATAGAATGAAAACAATAGTGAAAAACACATCACAAACAAGGAACAAAGCATACCACAATGACAAATATCAAAAACTAACTGTCAAACTTAAATTCATAATCACTCTCAGAATCAACACAAAAACAAAATGCGATCGATGATCTATTCTGAACCATGATTTGTTTACTCTTAGCATAAATTTGACTGTTTGTATCTTAATTTATGAAATTATTAGATCTCCTGAACAACTCAAGGATGCATTGAGCTAGAGAAGCAAAGAAAGAGTCTAATATTTTATTTTGGTTTTCTATTTGGGAGTCGATTATTCATATGATGCAAATGTGTCTTGAGACATGATTGGAAACATATCATTGAAGATAATTCATATTTTTCACATAATAATGGTTAACTCTTGTCTATTTTATGCAAGCAACATGCAAGTCATCTTGGTTCAATTATACCTCGATGCTTGTGTCATTTTGCAATATCAAAGTCCATGTAAGTTGTACTTAGGTCATCATGGCTCAATTATACCATTGATGTTTGTATTAACTTCCAATATTTCAAAAGAACAATGAGGACAAAATGGGTGCAAACAATTGACTAAAGCAATGACAATGAGACATAATTAGACTTGCATAGATTATTATCATTAGTGCATTTAGTTGCATTCATCATCATTGTCATCATTATTATCATCGCATCCTATGTGTATCATAAACTAATGACATAAATGCATTTACCATGATCATCATCATATCAATATCTTTTTATCAAGTAAATATATATCACCTTCAAAACATGTATAAATAATAATCATCATATAAATAACATCCATTGCATCCATACATCATCATGTCATAAAAATATACATATAAAAATGCTATCAAGAAAAACATTTGCATTATTGCATCCATACATCATCATATACTCAATACATCCACAAATCATCATCATATAATCATAATCATGAAATCATCATAAAAAAATCATAAAGCATCATAAGATATAACTCATCACATCATCCATCATCATGGAACATCACATGTGGGCCAAGGGAAAATCACTTTCATATCTCATATAATCTCAAAGGAAGGTCAAAATATACAAATGAATATCATGCTTGTATATAATTACATCAAAGGTGATCTATATCACAAAATGAGACAATCAAGTATGACTATCTCCAGAGGCAGAGGATCTCATAGCAGATGTCACCGCTCCTGGGTCCCCACCAGGAGGATCACGCTATACAAGTCCTGTCACACCTGTTCTCTCCATCCTCGAATGGCTATGTACAAATAGAGAGGAAGCTACTACAACATAGATTGGTTCTCTCTACTTTCAAGGGACTAGATCCTCGTATAAACACCAGTAATACTTGGCCTCCTTGGCTGAGTACTGTATTTCCCTAAGCGGATCTCAGAGTGTCGTTCCTACAACTACTCTATCTAATTTTTTAGAAATTTTTGCATTATGGATGAATTGATTATGTGTTGCATTGATGTTTTTTCATTGATGTAAAAACTAACTTTTATGGTTGGTTACTGACAAAACATGTTTTAGTTACCGATAGATAGGTTTTGGTTACCAGTAGAAGATCTAGTGTTATCAGCAGAAGAGACCATCTATTGGACACTTTCGGCATGTTTGGATCAATGGAGTATGTTTGATTTTATGTGTTACATGATTCTGGAGCATGTTTTGGTTAGTTGGCATTGACTTGGTAATCAGATGCTATAATACACTCTTATAAACCCATACCGGCATTGGTTTAAGGTTTAACCGGTAGAGCTTTCACTAAGGAATCTTGACAGGATGCATAAGTGGTGTTGGTGCGGTTTCTAGATGGATTTCAGGATGCTGAAGATGTTCTTTGATTGTGTTTCAACTACTTGAAGACATTTCTTTGGCGTAGTCGACCCAAAAATAGGTCCAGTACCTATCTAGGTTATGGACCGGTATCATTTTAACATGTACTCTACACGTTACCGGGATGTTCTATGGATTGGTTATTGTTGTTTTGGTCTTAAATTGACATGTAATATCAATGTAATATGGATTTACATAATGATCTTATTGTAATATCTTTTAGGTGGCCGACCTAATTGGTTTAGGCCTTAGGGTTGGTATAAAATGAGAGGTAGGAAAGTCAAAATATGACTAGTGGATGGATGCTAGACATGTGGAGGTGATCACTGCAGAATTGCATACACCACAAATTAGAATAATACCACCAAACACACCACCCAAAATTTATGTAGCAGTTGTTGATTGCAAAGTAGATTAGCAAGCCTCACTCATAGAAGTTTAAGGTACACTATATGGGCAACCTATTTTTATTTTGGTATATTAAGGAGCTGCATATGGTTTTGTTTCTCTAAGCATTATAAAAAAATTAAAATTGATCATAAAATCCTAATTATAGAGGAGATGGAGGTATAGTTTTATTTGGTAAGATGAAAAAGATCAAATTCTTCTTACGAAGATCTAAAATTGACGTAGGAACTATAAAAGCTAAGGTGAACCTATGTATCACATAATTAGGATTCCATAACCTAATATTTGCAATATATTTGTTTCAAGAGAACAAAGACAAATTGCATTTTTACAATAATTAAATCGAATGCTTAGATGACCAAAAAATACCATTGGTTCTCCAAGGAATTCAAAGATCCTTAGTTGTGAGAATGATATCATCTGTGCAATTCAAGAGAGTGGTTAGAAAGGGAAGAAAAATCTATTTGGTGAAGGTACAAGAGGGCATGGAAGAACCAACTCCTAGTATTGAAGATCATCTCATCCTTCAAGAGTTTTAAGATGTCTTTCTTCACGATGATAATCTTAGATAATCTAGTTAATACTAAGATGGGGGGTGAATCAGTATTAACAATAATTTCAATCTTAAAACTTGAACTTATAAAACTTCTTCAAATCAAACATAAACCAATAATAAACTCTTTACCATTACTAGTAATCACTGAAAACCAACTGTTAAACTGATTTATCAGAACAACTCATTAAGTGTTCATCAATATGCATAAACCTAAAGTAAAACATAATAGCACATCAAAAAATTCACCATATGAACACCATGTTTTTCATGTGGAAACCCAAATAGGGAAAAACCACGGTGGGAATTGGTACCTAGAAAAAATTGTGCATTCTTTTGAAATGTGCCCTATTAGGAGCCTAGCCTAATTAGAAGCTTACAATGATGCCCTGTTAGGAGTAGACCCTGTTAGGAGTCACCTAGTTTAAGGATTTAGATGATGAGCCCTATTAGGAGCTTTGACCTATTAAGATCAACCTCTCAAGAGGATTTAATACTCTGATATAGAGCTACCCGATTAAGGGATTTAGAATGTAAGGCTTGTTAGGACCTAACCGGTTAAGGGATTTTGACTGCTGCAATTGTTAAAGAACAACAATGAATGGTCTAGGTACAATAGTTAACTGCTTGCTTGATCAGATCCAATTAAGCTCCGAATCTGCTTCTCTCTGGAAGATCTCATACTCTGGTTTGGCTTCTCAGTTTTCTCAAAACCACCAACACACCAAACATTAACTGTACCAACATAAATAATCTTTACAACTTAACCGATTACAAAACCCTAAGACTTACAACCTAGATCATCATAGATCTTTTACAGCTCATTATAGATCATCATTGATCATCGTATGGATCATTACAATTAATTTTAAATCAATTACAACTATTGAATGATCATCGCATCTTGATCTGACACAAAGTCAAACACTTTGAATATCGTGCTAAGCACTTTGCATATTCTTGAGAAATTTGCTATCCAAATGTGCCAAAACGTCTTTCAAATAGTTCACATGGTTTGTACCACATCATCGTCAATATTTGAACTTGATGTACATCACCACCTAACCAAAAATCATTACCAGTTAAGAGAATTCTTTACCGGTCCTTAAACCCTTCTTATACCCTTGCAAAAATACAACAGAAATCATAAACATGATTTTCGATACCCAAAACATGTTGTGGTTCTGGTCAGATACATATTAAAATGATACAAGCTCATATTCCAAACCACAACACTTCAATCATCACCAATCGCCAGATCAAATCAAAACATTCCACGTTTACCGGTTAAGGCCCTAATTCCTAGTTCACTATCTATAATACCAATAAGGCATTTCTGGTAGACCCAAAAGATTGAGATAAAAAAATACAACATAGTAAACATAAGTTACCATCAATAACAACATAAATAACTAATTAATGTTATATGATCATGCAATCTCAATCTCTTCATCACAAATAGTACTTTACCAATTCAGTCACCATTCTTGATCCGCATCAGTTATGTCAATAATGCCAACATTATCCCCCTTTGACATTGATGGCAACACCAACATAAACTCCAGTATATTCAACTAAAATCATGCTGCTCAGTTCTGAAACTTCTCTGTTGTACTTCACTTTTCTGCTGATTCACTTAGTTCATCTTTACCCAAAAATGAATCTTCATTTCTTCTCCTCCTTGGGCTAATATATTTCTTCTCCCCCTTTTAAAATAATGCCAAAGTTGCATATTCATCACCGATCATTAAATCTCATCTAAGTTTCTCCCCTTGCGGAGTAGCCACCATTTCATCAATTGTCAGTGAAAAATATTCAGTAAGCCCACTAGATTGATGGATCTCCTTCATCTTAGCTCTTTTTATGTAGGGGTATGACCCCTAATTTACCTCTAAGGTACTCAAAGGTAGTCTTCAGCAATGGTTTTGTTAAAATGTCTACAAGATGCTCTTTTCTTATGCTTATCCTGGACTCTCTCCCTTAGAAAGTGATATTTCAATTCTATGTGCTTTGTCCTTGCATGTAACACAAGATTTTTTGAAATATTAATAACACTTCTATTGTCACAATAAATAGTTACTGGTTTAGACATATCAAGTTTAAAACCTTCTAATACATGTCTCATCTAGATTGCTTGTGTGCAATTCATTAATGTTGCAACATACTCTGCCTCTGTTGTTGACTGTGATACACATGTTTTTTTCTTACTTGTCCAAGAAACCAATCTATCTCCAAAAAGAAAAGCTCCACCGGTAGTGCTTTTCTAGTTATCAACATTGTATGCCCAATCTATATCAATAAACACTTCCAAAGAAAAATCATTTTTGTAAGGATACCATAAACCATAGTCTATTGTGTCTTTCAAGTACTAGAATATCCTTTTCACCACTACCAAGTGAGTCTCCTTGGGATCTTTCTGAAATCTAGCAACCAAACCAACAACATGTGAAATATTAGGCCTACTATGAACAACATAATGGAACTAGGTATGTGGAGGATCATGGTGTGCCAAAATAAACTCTTAAGTGGCAATGAAATTTCAAAAAATCAGAGTTATGCAACTTGAAATGAAAAATTGAATAAGTTATGAACATTATTTTTAAAATATGTAAGAAGAGAATCTATAGAAAATGCAATGTAGTTTCTAAGCTACTATTTTTTTTTCGAAAAAAAAAATCCTATTTGATGAAAATTTCAAATTTCAATGTAGTGGTACAAAAATTTCAGGAAAAAGATAAGAAGTAGGTGTATGTCTGACCACCCTAATCACAATCAAATCACAATATTTTTTTATAAGATTTATAATATAAGTATTAGACTCATGTCCAGATGTGAGACACATTTTTTTATAATTTTTTATAAAGTAAATAATTATTTATGAATTTTTTACTACAACTTTTCAGAAATTCAGAAACTCCTATGTCTGACCAACTCAACTTGGTCAAAACCATATGAAATTCATTTTTAATTTTTTTTTCCCTATAGTAGACGAAGCATAGGATGCGACACATGTTTCAGATTCAAAAAATGTTATGCGGTTTGAAAGTTATGAGTATTTTTCAATTAGTCTGTCAATCAGGACTTTTGTCAGAATTCAATTAGAAAATAAATAATAATTATTTATTAAAGTTGAAATAAGACAAGCCTTATATTTTCAGAAAGCTGAGAATGTCCTTAAAAAACCCTTTTCGTTTGATCAATTTTGGCTATTAAAAAAGTCGTCAGCCACCAGTGTAATGTCTGGAAAATCAAGGAATACTGAAAAACATGTTTTTTTAGTTGACTTTCCAGGCTTGTCACTTCCAAGCCAAATCCCAAAGCAAACCCAAACCAAAATAGGGAGCAAAAAAATTATGTTTTAAAATCTGATATCCAATTTTTGAAAAAATAATTTTTATTATTTTTGTAAATTGGGCATAACTTTTGCATTTTATATCGAAATTTTGATTTTTTATAGGTGTTGGAAAGGTAATTAAGAGATCTATGATATTGAATAGTTATATTTTCAATTATTTGTTTTAAAAAATAATTATAATTCATTTAAATTCATCCTTCATTTTTAAAACATAAAAAACTCATGACTTTTTCATATGATTTCCCTATTGCATGAATTTTTGTAACAATCATCTCAAAATAAACTAAATAAGTAATTAATTAATAATATTAAATTTATGAATTTTATTGAGTTCGATAAATTTTGATAAAACATGTTATCTATGTTTGTTCCTTTCTCCACCTCTCTCTCCTAAACCTATCACTCCACCTATTTGTTTCTTCCTCCCTCTCTTTTGTCCATATTTATACATCTCTCTCTAGACCTATATCTCTAACTATCAATGAATACCTCATTAAATCTCTCAAGATCTACAAGGTGCTTATATTTCTACTTCTTCATAATTTCCTCCTCTATGTCACTCTCTATTCCCTAAGATCTATACTAGTCTCTATGCATTTTCTTCTTATCTCTAGCAACAAAATTTAGAGGGGACAACGAGAGGCATAGGGAAGTATCAAAAAAAGGAGAGGGGGAGATAGGTGAGAAGGAGAAATTAATTGGGGGGAAGAGAGAGTGTTAGAGAGAGAGATATAGGTAATTAATTGGAAGGAAAAGAGAGAGAGGGAGGGGGTGATTGGGGTGAAGAGAGAATGAGAGGGAGAGTTTGAGATTATTAGGGGGTAGGAGGAGAGGGGGAGAGAAGAAAGTATCAACAAAGAGAGAAGAGAGATGGGGACAGAGGTGAAGAGAGACATAGAGAGGAATTAGGGGGTGGGTAGAGAGGGAGAGGGAAGTATCTATAAACCCATAGGAGGAGAGAGGTGATCGAGGGTAATTGAGGAAAAGAAATAATGTGAGAGAGAATATGGTGTCCTAAAGGGTCATATGGTGTCTCATGAACCTTTAGGACACCATATGATGTTGTTATAAGTCTTATTATGTCCTAAGGGGTCATATGGTGTTCTATAAGCCTTTAGGACACCATATGGTATCATTAGGGGTCATATGGTATTCTATCACCCCTTAGGACACCATATGACCCCTTAGGTATTGTGAGGGGTCATATTGTGTCTGAATGGGTCATATGGTGTTGTTGGGTGTTGTATGGCATGCTAAGGGGTCATATTGTGTCCTAAGGGGTCATAAGACATCGTATGACCCCTTAGACACCATATGATCCATTAGGTTTTGTTAGGGCTCATATTATGTCCTAAGAGGTCATATGGTGTCCCATGACCCTTTAGGACACCATATGACCCCTTAGGACATCATATGGTGTTGTTATGGGTCTTATGGTGTCCTAAGGGGTCATATAGTGTTCTATAACCCATTAGGATACCATATGACCCCTTAGGACATTATATGACCCCTTAGGATACCATACAATACCTTGGGACACCATATGGTGTTGCTAGGAGTCATATGGTGTCCTAAGGGGTCATATGGTGTCCTATGAACCCTTATGACACTATATGACCCATTAGGTGTCATCAGGGGTCTTATTGTGTCCTAATGGGTCATATGGTATCATATGACCCCTTAGAACACCATATGCTTGGAGACTATATGGTGCTATGGGTCGTATGGTATCCTATCACACCTTAAGACAACATATGACCTCTTAGGATACCATTTGGTGTTGTTATGTATTGTATGGTGTCCTATGACCCCTTAGGTGTCATTAGGGTTTATTTTATGTCCTATGGGGTCGTATTGTGTCCTAAGGGGTCATATAGTGTCCTATGACCCCTTAAGACACTATATGATGTCGTTAGGGGTCATACTATATCCTAAGAGGTCATATTGTGTCTTATGACCCCTTAGGACACCACTTGGTGTCATTATGGGTCCTATGGTATTCTAATAGGTCATATGGTGTTCTATGACCCCTTAGGACACCATTTTTATGTTGTTATGGGTCATATGGTCTCCTACGAGGTCATATGGTGTCCTATGACCCCTTAACACACCATATGGTTTTATTACACATCGTATGGTTTCCTAAGGGGTCATATGGTGTTCTATGACCCCTTAGGACATCATATGGTGTCATTAAGGGTCATAAGGTGTCCTATGACCCTTTATAACACCATATGACCCCTTAGGTATCTTTAGGTATCATTTTGTGTCGTTAGGGGTCATATGATGTCCTATGACCCTTTAGGTGTTGTTAGGGGTCATATTGTGTCCTAACGGGTCATAGAGTGTTGCACAACCCCTTAGGACACCATATGGTGCCGTTTGGGATTGAATGGTGTGCTAAGGGGTCATATTGTGTCCTAAAGATTCCTAGGATATCATATAACCTCTCAGGACACAATATGACCCCTTAAATACCATTAGGGGTCATATTATGTCCCAAGGGGTCATATGGCATCTCATGACACCATATGACCCCTTAGGACACCATATTGTGTCGTTATGGATCTTCTTGTGTTCTAAGGGGTCGTATGGTGTTTTAAGGGGTCATATGGTTTTATATGACCCCTTAGGATACCATATGACACCTTATGAAACCATATGGTGTCATAAAGGGTCGTATGGTGTTCTAAGAGGTCATATGGTGTTCTATGGGGTCATATGGTTTTGTATGACCCCTTATGACACTATATAATATTGTTAGGGGTCATATTTTGTCTTATGACCCCTTAGGACACCACATGATGTCATTATGGGTCATATAGTGTTCTAAGGGGTCATATGGTGTTATATGACCCTCTAGGATATCATATTATATTGTTATGACTTGTATAGGTCATATAGTGTCCTATGACCCCTTAGGACACCATATGGTGTCATTATAGTGTCCTAAGGGGTCATATGGTGTTATATGACCCATTAGGATACCATATGATCGCTTAGGACACCATATGGTGTCGTTAGGGGTCGTATGGAGTGCTAAGGGGCCATATGGTGTCCTCTGACCCCTTTGCACACAATATGACCCCTTAGTACACCATACAGTGTCCTTAGGGGTCATATGGTGTCCTATGACCCCTTAGGACATAATATAACCCCTTAGGTGTTGTTAGGGGTCATATTATGTCCTAACGGGTTATATGGTGTCCTACAACCCCTTAGGACACCATATGGTGTTGTTAGGGGTTGTATGATGTGCTAAGGGGTCATAATGTGTTCTAAAGGTTCCTAGGACATCATATAACCCCTTAGGACACCATATGACCCCTTAGGTATCGTTAGGGGTCATATTGTATCCTAAGGAGTCATATGGTGTCTCATGACACCATATGACCCCTGAGAACACCATATCGTGTGGTTATGGGTCTTCTTGTGTTCTAAGGGGTCATATGGTGTTATATGACTCGTTAGGATAGCATATGACCCCTTAGGAAACCATATGGTGTCATAAAAGGTGGTATGGTGTTGCAAGGGGTCGTATGGTGTCCTAAGGGGTCATATGGTGTCCTATGACCCCTTGGGACACTATCTCATGTTGTTAGGGGTCATATTATGTCCTAAGGGGTAATATTGTGTCTTATGACCCCTTAAGACACCACATGGTGTCATTATGGGTCGTATGGTGTTCTAAGGGGTCATATGGTGTTCTATTACCCTAGACACCATATTATGTTGTGATGGGTTGTATAGTCCTCTAAGGGATCATATGGTTTCCTATGACCCCTTAGGACACCATATAGTGTCATTATGCACCATATGGTGTCCTAAGGGATCATATGGTGTCCTATGACCCCTTAGGACACAATATGACCCCTTAATACACCATATAGTGTCGTTAGGGGTCATATGGTGTCCTATGACCCCTTCGGACATAGTATGACCCCTTAGGTGTTGTTAGGGGTCATATTGTGTTCTAACGGGTCATATTGTGTCCTACGACCCCTTAGGACACCATGTGGGATCGTTAGGGTTTGTATGGTGTGCTAAAGGGTCATATTGTGTCCTAAAGGTTCCTAGGACATCATATAATCCCTTAGGACACCATATGACCCCTTCGGTATCGTTAGGGGTCATATTGTGTCCTAAGGGGTCATATGGTGTCTCCTGACACCATATGACCCCTTAGGACACCATATAATGTTGTTATGGGTTTTCGTGTGTTATAAGGGGTCATATTGTTGGCATATGCACACTCCAATGAGACATTGTATGTGATTGAAGGTCTTGTCATTGATCGTAACCTTGCAATCCTATGGCACTAGCAAGACATTATACCGGCAAGATAGTGCACCGGCATCAGCAGATCACACTCTACATCGGCATAGAAGAAAACAAGTATATCAGCACAGAGGTCGATGGGATTTTTGTTATGCAATATTTTGTTTATTAATGTAAGTCAGCTTGGAAAATTGTAAAATGACTCTTATATATATATAAAGGAGATCATTATAGACATTTGATAGAGAAGTAGGAGCATTAAGGAAAATATTAGGCAGACCCAATGTGAGAAATATAGGTCAAAGGGTATATGTAAAGAGCAGAGCAGGAACCGGTACTGAATCTGGCATTGAAGATGCTATTGTAAAGAAGTAAAAGTTAGTGGATTAGTATAATCCTTATTGTAAGTCAGTGTGACTTCCCATTGAGTAGTGAGCTCTAGGCAGTTGGCCTTCCTGCATGTGCAGGCCCCTATTGTAAGTAATATTCTCTTATTGGCCAGTGAGTGAATATTGTGGGTCACAAATCCCACTGAGGTTTTTCCCACATCGGGTTTCCTTGTTAACATCTTGTGTTATGGTGTACTTTTCATGTGGATGCTCTTGATTCTATTTATTGCATCATTTCTTGCATACTAGTACACTATTATATTATGTTCTGCATGTTTTAACTTAAGAAATTCTTATTACTGGTTAGATACTGATTCACCCCCCCCCTCTGAGTATCTGTGGGACCCCTAACAAATGGTATCAGAGCCTAGTCCTCTATTTTCAAAAGCCTGATAGCTTGAGGAAGATCTTGACACTGGTAAAGATGGAAAATTTGATGAAGCAACTTGAAGGAGCTCTTACAGACTATGATGCAGAGAAATTGAAAAAATATCAAATTAGAAGATGGTTTAAGGGAAACTCAAGATATCATTCAGAAACTTCAAGAAAATTTTACTGTTGCAAGAAATAAGAGAAGAGAACTTTGTGAAAAATTGCAAAATGAGAATGATGAAAAGGAATCACTTAATGATATGATAAGTTGAAACAAGAGATCATGACAACAAAAAATGAAATGCAGGATATGACTATGAGATTTTGCAAAGAGATTGAGGATAGGAAGAAGAATGAAGAAGAATTGACTAGAAGACTAAGTGATGTAGCAAATGAGAACACAAGACTTAGCTATGAAAATGACATGTTGAAGACAGATCTGATGCACACTCAAAATGACTCAAATGAACTGATGAGACAAAAAGAAATCTTGGAAAGAGAATTGGAAACTGCAAATCAACACAAAGAAAAATTCAAGAAAAGCTCAGAGGAACTTGGTTCCTTGCTGAATAATCAAAAAGCCAAAGGTGACACTTCTGGAATTGGCTTTGAAGTTGGGGAAATATCTGGTACTGCAAATACTCAGGATCACAACAAACCGGTAAGACAAACTAATGCTTATAAATTCAATGAAAAATGCTTTAACTGTAATAAGTATGGTCATAGAGCAAACGAATGTAGATCTAGGAATTATCAGAATATTAACACAGCCACCGGTCAATGTTCAAAATGCAACAAAGTTGGTCACAACTCTAAAAACTGTAGAATGAATGTGAGATGTTATGTTTGTGGAAGATTTGGACATTTATCAAATCAATGCAGAACACAAACTGACATAGGTTATGGGAAAGCTATTCAGAAGAATAATGTAACTTGTTATGCATGTAACAAGATTGGGCATATTGCTAAATTTTTTAGAAGTAAAGGAACACTAGTAGACAACAAAAGTGCTAGCTTGAAAGGTGAAGAAAAATTTGAATAAGTTAAGCAAGAATTCTCAAAACAATGGATTACAAAAGCTGATATAAATATTGAGAATACTCCTCCACCGGTAGGACAGAGTGATGGTTCACTTGTAGGATAGAGCAGTGCTCCACCGACAGGAAGATCTTCATCTAATTGAAGAAAATTTCCTTGAGGGTTTGGCAATCTATTGATACATGTGCTAATTATTCCCTCAGTTAGAGATAAGAAGTTTAAAATTATCTATTATTGGCAAACAATGTTAAGTGAATACTTAACTAACATGCAATTAATGTAGTAGATGGTGAAAAGACATTATAAAAGTAAAGTTTTGGCTCCATTTCATTTCACCGTGATTTCAAATTTTCAGAGAGTGTGAAGATTCTGAGCTAAGGCATTTCGAGCAAGAAGCAAGCACTCTCCAAGCAAACATCCATCCAAGGCAGTAAAAGGTATTTAATCATGGAATCCACCTCTACAATTGAATACATAGCAAACCCTACTTTTGTTGAAGTAATAAAAAGACCTAGGCTCGTATTTCAGTTAGTTCCCGAGATAGCAAAGAAGGATGATACCTTAGGTGCTTTTTCTCAAATTCCTAAGGGAGTTGTATATGCTGAAGACCCCAGAATGTACATCCATTTCAACATTGAAGAGTTAGGAGATGAGGAAATCAAAACCATGTATAAAACCTTGATATGTGATAACACCGACAATTTTAAAGATGAACACAAGATTATTGAGACCCTAGGATTTACAGAGATCCTTAGCGTTCCTAAATTTCCTAAGGATGTGATTAGGATAGTCTTAAGTAGAGTACATGGAGAATTTTTTGGTTAGATGCAATCCATAAAATCACCAAGGAAGCTGTGAAAGTTGTCACAGGGTTACCGACCACCAACAAGAGACCAGATAAAACCAAGAAGGTTCCCAATGACCTAGTTATAAACCTAACTGGTGCAACATTTGACAAGAGGTCTCTAAGGGTTAATGATGTAAAAGATATCAATGTGAGATTCATCAGTATGATATTAGGTTATAAATCCACTCATGCTAATAGACTTAATTCAGTTTCAAGTTTATGCATTAAGAGTGCTTATGATATGGTCATAGATAATGCAAAAATTGAAATATGTGAATGGTTAAAGGATGAAATAATTGACAACCTTGGAAAGATCAAGAAGGACAAGAAAGGAACTTTCAGATTTGCAAATCTGTTAGTATGTCTAATGCTACACATAACAAAATAGGTTCCCAATATAGGTTGAAAAGAACTTGGATATGACATACTGGTAGGAAAACAATTGACTGAACTATTCAATAACATGGGTGAGAACAAGGAAAACTATATCCATGACTTTTTCCAAGCATTAAAAACCAAAATGAAGAAAAGAGTAAGGTTATCTTAGAAGATAGTAGACAAATACAAAGATGATATATGCTTTGTCATTAAGAAAGATGAAATCTAGATGGAAGCGGTCATTCCCAAGGACAATTTGGGTAATCGAGATGGGCTATGAAACAGATGATCACATAGTTGAAACATATGCCAAAGCACTTCTAGAAGCCCCCAATGAACCTAAGGAAGAAGTATTTGGTAGTGCTGAGACTATAGAAAGCCAAATACAATCAAATAAAAGAGTAAAGAAGGTTGAGGCATTTGTAAGGAAAGGGTCCAGACAAGCAAAAGCCATTAAGGGAGATGTATTGAAGAAAACCGGCATAACAGAGGATGAGTTGGCAACTCCAAAACCTAAAACTCACCTATCACTGGTAGGTACCTCTTCGGAAGGTGACATGCCCACAACTTTTAAAAGAGTTGTAAGAAAAAGAGATCCCTCATCGGCAAGCACACCTTCACCTAGAAGAACAAGACAAAAGCAACAAGCAGTGAGATCTCCGGTTAAAAAGGCCACATCAAAGAAGAAACTAACACCTAAGAAGAAGAAAAGGACAAACAGAGACTTGGCCCCTCTTGATGTACTGCTAAATGAAATCATAGAGGAAGGAAAAGTGAAGAACATAGAGAAAATTTATGACACTCTAACAGCTGATGAGAAAGAGCAAGTTGAGAACAGTATTATATTGCATATGGACATGTACAAGAAATTTTTGATGGAAGTAGTAAATGAAATTCCTGAGGAATTATTCAAAAGGCTAGAAGCAAGAAGACAGGCAGTGATAGAATTAGATAAGAAAATAAAAATTGTGAAACTACTTGCTGTATATCCGGTAAAATCTCCAAAAGAAATTGATGATTTGATTGCTCAAGCAAACCAGTCAGTATTCTCTACTGTACACTGGCATATTTCACTAATGGCAGGAAGGGTTAATGAAGTGACAGAGGAAATAAAAGATGGATGGGATATATTCCTAGTTGAAAAAGAAAAACAAGAAGACTATAGGAACCCTAAACCTATAAAGGTATATCACAAAGATAGAGACAAGGGGAAAGGTAAAGTTGGTGGACCACCAAGCATCAAAGTTAAAGACAACCTACCCCCACTGGTGAAAATAACAACTACTAAAGATCAACCAGTAGCAGAAAGTATGGATGTAGAGGATAACAATCCTAATTCTAAAGTCCTATATACTGTGAATGTTGATACTCAGAAGATCAACATAATAGTAGACAAAGATACAACTAATAAGTTAGATATGGCTAATGAGCCTCTGGTAGCAGGGGAAACAAAGAAACCGACAGAAGATATAGAGAAAAAGGTAGAGACTGAGTCACAGACTGAGACAACACAACATACAAAGAAACCAACTGAGCTAAAGGCTCTGGAATAACATCAACCAGAACAAGTACATAAGAAAACAGTGCCACTGGTAACTAGTGAAGTAGGAAAACCAGTGCTTAAAGAAATGCAGACACAAACTGACCTACCAGAGGTCAATACAAGAATGGTTACTTCCATCGATACTCAGATTGTTGGATCATCATCAACATTAAAATCAACAAATGTGACTGAGGTATTACTTGATTTTATCAAGATAATAACTGACTGTAGCTCATAGGATTACAAAGCAATTGATCGCTCTATACCAATTTTGAAGGTAATAGCTCCCAATTGTAATATAGATAATAAAGATTATTTAGGACAATTAGATACATTGTGTAAATATATCTCAAAAAACATTGAGAAAATAAAGGAAGAGTCAGTGAAGGATAAGGTAGAAATTGAAAAATAGAAACTCTTTAATGAGGAAATAAAGAAGTGTAACAGAGATTTTGACACACTTCTACCAGAACTATGTAATTTGTTGAAAGAATACAAAAATATGTATAAAGATACATGTAAAACAAACTTTTTGACTGTAGATATTGACAAGAAAATAACCAAGGCACAGGATGAGATAAATAAACTTGTAGACAGGTTTGTCAACTCACCTGATACACTATCAGTTTTTGAAGAGAAGATAGCAAATTTTGAGGAAGAACTACTCAAATTGGAAAGAGAGAAAGAAATAATAATAAATAAGGAAAAACATTTGAGATCTAAACTAAGTCCAAGGTTGGACTATTTAGCATCTCTGCGGAAGGAAATTTTTGAGGCATTAACATAGGGAAGCAAAACACCGGCAGAGCATTTGCAGCATCTCACCAGTACAGTGAAGAGAACTGAGACAATAGTAAAGGATAGTAAGAAGTTTATGGATAGTCTAAACTTGATTTTGGGAGATATTTTTCAGATTATAACTACCTAGCTACAAGGTTGAGGTTATGGATAGATGAAACTACAAACTCTACAACCTTTGTCATTGATGCCAAAGGGGGAGTAGTGGGATGAGAAAATTCAAAACACAGGAATTATATGCTTAGGGGGAGCTCTCACATTTTTTATAAACATTTTTCGTAACATTTTTGGACTACACATTTTGGATACTTTTTGAAATTTCTCATGAGCGTTGCCATCAATGCCAAAGGGGGAGATTGTTGGCATATGCACACTCCAATGAGACATTGTATGTGATTGAAGGTTTTGTCATTGATGGCAACCTAGCAATCCTATGGCACTAGCAAGACATTATACCGAAAAAGCATTACATCGGCGAGATAGTGCATCGACATCAGCAGATCACACTCTACACCACCACCGGCATAGAAGAAAACAAGTATACCGACACAGAGGCTAATAGGATTTTTCTTATGCAATATTTTGTTTATTATTGTAAGCTGACTTGGCAAATTGTAAAATGACTCTTATATATATAAAGGAGATCATTGTAGACATTTGATATAGAATTAGGAGCATTAAGGAAAATATTAGGCAGACCCAATGTGCAAAATATAGGTCAAAGGGTATATGTAAAGAACACAGAAGGAACTGGTACTGAATCTGGCATTGAAGATGCTATTGTAAAGTAGTACAAGTTATTGGACTAGTATAATCCTTATTGTAAGTTAGTGTTACTTCCCATTGAGCAGTGAGCTCTAGGCAGTTGGCCTTCCTTCATGTGTAGGCCCCTATTGTAAGTAATATTCTCTTATTGGCCAGTGAGTGAATATTGTGGGTCACAAATCCCACCGAGGTTTTTCCCACACTAGGTTTCCTCGCTAACATCTTGTTTTATGGTGTACTTTTCATGTGGATGTTCTTGATTCTATTTATTGCACTATTTCTTGCATACCAGTACAATGTTATATTATGTTCTGCATGTTTTAACTTAAGAAATTCTTATTACCGGTTAGATACTGATTCACCCCTCCCTCTCAGTATTTGTGGGACCCCTAACACATATGGTGTTATATGATCCCTTAGGATACAATATGAACCCTTAGGTGTTGTTAGGGGTCATATTGTGTCCTAATGGGTTATATTGTACCCGACGACCCCTTAAGACACCATATGGTGTCATTAGGGGTTGTATGGTGTGCTAAGGGGTCATATTGTGTCCTAAAGGTTCCTAGGACATCATATAACCCCTTAGGACACCATATGACCCCTTAGGTATCATTAGCAGTCATATTGTTTCCTAAGGGGTCATATGGTGTCTCATGACACCATATGACCCCTTAAGACACCATATCATGTCGTTATGGGTCTTCTTGTGTTATAAGGGGTCATATGGTGTTATAAGACCCCTTAGGATACCATATGACCCCTTACAATACCATATGACCCCTTAGGACACTATATGGTGTCATAAAGGGTGGTATGATGTCGTATGGTGTCCTAAGGGGTCATATGGTGTCCTATGACATATTGGGACACTATATGACATCATTAGGGATCATATTATGTCCTAGGAGGTAATATTATGTCTTATGACCCCTTAAGACACTAGATGGTGTCGTTATGGGTCGTATGGTGTTCTAAGGGGTCATACGGTGTTATGTGACCCTCTAGGACACCATATTATGTTGTTATGGGTCATCTAGTGTCCTAAAGGGTCATATGGTATCCTATGACCCTTTAGGACACCATATAGTATCAACATGCATCGTATGGTGTCCTAAGGGGTCATATATTGTTCTATGACCCCTTAGTTCACCATATGGTGTCATTAGGGGTTGAATGGTGTGCTAAGGGGTCATATGGTGTCCTATGACCCCTTAGAACAACTTATGACCCCTTAGGTATTCTTAGGTGTTATTTTCTATCGTTACAGGTCATATGGTCTCCTATGAACCCTTAGGACACAATATGACCCATTAAGACACCGTATAGTGTCGTTAGGGGTCAAATGGTGTCCTATGGCCCCTTAGGACACACTATGACCCCTTAGATGTTGTTAGGGGTCATATTATGTCCTAACGGGTCATATGGTGTGCTAAGGGGTCACATTATGTCCTAAAGGTTCCCAAGACATCATATAACCCCTTAGGACACCATATGACCCCTTAAGTATCGTTAGGGGTCATATTGTGTCTTAAGGGGTCATATGGTGTCTCATGACACCGTATGACCCCTAAGGATACCATATCGTGTCATTATGGGTCTTCTTGTGTTATAAGGGGTCATATGGTGTTATGTGACCCCTTAGGACACCATATGGTGTCATAGGGGATCATATGGTGTTATAAGGGGTCATATGGTGTCCTATGACCCCTCAGGTGTTGTCATGGGTTTTATTGTGTCCTAATTGGTCATATGACGTTCTTTGACCCCTTAAGACACCATATGACCCCTTGGGACACTTTATGGTGCTATGGGTTGTATGGTGTCATAAGGGGTTATATGGTGTCCTATGACCCCTTAGGACACCATATAACCCTTTAGGATGCCACATTGTGTCATTAGGGGTTGTATGGTGTCCTAAGGTGTCATATGGTGTATTATGACCCCTTAGGACACCATATGGTGTCATTAGGGGTCTTATTGTGTCTTAAAGGGTCATATGGTGTTTTATCACCCCTTATGACACCATATGACTCCTTAGGAGACCATATGGTGTCATTAGGGGTCATATTGTGTCCTAAGGGGTCATATGATGTTCTATGACCCCTTAGGACACAATATAACCCCTTAGGAGACCATACATAGTAATTTTAAAATAAGGAGAGATACAAGGGTGTGAAGAAAGATGAAGAACTAAAGAGAGGGAAAATAACTAAAGGAAAAGGACATAAATAGAGATATAGCTATTAAGGAGTATGAAGTGAGAGGGAGAAAAACTAAAGGACAAGGATGGATAGAAAGAGGTAGACATATCTAGATATTGAAATAGAGAGAGGAAGATAGAGATAAAAAATGAAGATAAAGGGAGAGGGAGGTGAATAGACATAGAGAAAGAGAGAGGCAAAGACAAAGATAAATATATCAAGAGATGGAGAAAAATGGATAGAGAGGGGTAAAGAGAGAGAGAGATATAAAGGAAGAGAAATATTGATAGATATAGATATATAGATAGTGCAAGAGAGTGAGAAAGAGAGATAAAGATTATAGATAGGGGTAGATAGAGAGGGAGAGAGAAAAATAGGAAGATATAGAGATATATAAAGGCACTATAGAGAAGGATGTGGGGAGAGAGAAAAATATATATAAAGATGCAGTAAATAAAGAGATACAAGTAGAGAAAGGGAAAGATACTTCAAGAGGGTGATATAGGAAGAGATAGAGAAGTAGATTAATCATGTATAGAGGAATACATATAAAGATAGAGGAACATATAAAAAGACAGATTGATAGGGAAAGATATGGAGATGTGAATATGGAGATAGAGATAGATATGGATAGAACATGATAGAGAGTGTAAAACAAATGGAGGGAGAGATGGAGTGAATAAGTGAGATTTAGAGATAATGAGATATAAATATACATGAAGATAGATCTATAGGGATATAGAGAGAAAGGGGACAAGATAGGGAGAGAAAGGAGGTTATAGAGACAAGTAATATATAATTATAGGTAGGATAAGGTAAGGGAGGGAGATAAATAGAGAGAAGAGAGATTATTAGAGAGAAATATAGAAATAAGGAGTGACAATGATGGGGTGGGAGAGGGAGAGATATGAATAGAAAGATGGAGATATATGCAGAGATGTATGTAACTTGAGAATTTATTTATCTACATGGAATGAGAAAATAAGTGACATAAGTAGAGAAGAAAGAGATATATAAAATATATTATATAAGTATAGATAGACAAGTGATAGATAAAGGACGTGATAGGGAAAAAAAATGAGACTTTGAATGCAAAATTTGTGACTATTTAAAGTTTTAAAATTGAATGACTAACTTCAAATTATTATAATTAATTTTTTGTCTATAATATCATCAAAATACCTCATCCATTTGATAGGTCTATTATAATTACCTTTCCAACGCCTATAAAAAATCAAAATTTCGATAAGAAATGCAAAAGTTATGCCCATTTTACTAAACTATATTTTTTATGTTGATTTGAAAAGTATGATATCACAATAGTGACATCACAATGGTGACATCACAATAGTGACATCACAATGGTGACATCACAATAGTGACATCACAAATCAGATATCCAATAATATTAGATATCTGATATTATCGGATATCTGATTAACCAAATTCAAATTTTGCCCGACCCAAACAAAAAGTCAAAGTGGATTTTGGCGTGTTTGGAAAGGTTGAAAACACATTTTTTTCTCCATTGCCACTTTTTGGCCCCCCATGATCTTGCACATACCCAGCTTACCGATCATGGACCTGTATTCCTTTTCATCAACATAGGGTGAATCATCTTTCTTAGATAGTTTACAACCTATCACCATCAGAGTACGAACCGGTTTAAAATCCTGCATGCCAAATGTTTTCAACACTTCCTTTACATACTTACTTTGATAGATAAATATTCTAGCATCCAACTGCTGGACTTTCAACCCAATGAAAAACTTAATTTCACCAATAAGAGACATTTTAAATTCTTTCTTCATCTCCTCAGTAAACGCCATACTAAATCATCATCACCTCTAAAATTATATCAGCTACAAATAGTTCAACTATTAATACTTTGTATCCATCAGTCTTAAGATATATGTTATTGTCCTCACTAGTACACTGGAATCCTATCTTGATCAGATGTGCATGCAATCTTTCAAACCATTCTCTCGGTGCCCACTTCAATCCATACGGTGCCTTATGCAACTTGCAAACCATATCTTTATTCTCAGCTAGAAAAAATCCATCTGGTTGTTCTATGTACACTTCTTCCTCTTAAGAAAAGAAGATTTAACATCCATCTGGTAGACCTTAAATCCTTTAAATGCAGCATAAGAAAGTAACATTCTAACTTAGTCCAATCTCACCACCGGTGTAAATTTTTCTCCATAGTCTTCTCCTTCTTGTTGTGCATAGCCTTTGCATACCAACCTTTCTTTATTCCTCACAACCTTGCCTTCTTCATTCAGCTTGTTTCTGAAAACCCATTTAGTGCCAATCACATTCTTGTCTTCTAGTCTCAGAACAAGTGTCCATGTCTTTTTCTTCTCAATCTGATCCAATTACTCATTCATCGCATTAATCCAGTCATCATCCTTCAATGCCTCTCTTGCTATTTTAGACTCTATAGCTGAAATCAAACAAGAGTTTTCTCTAATTTTCCTTCTTCTTTGTACACTAGCATTTTTATCTACTATAATTTGTTCTTTGGAATGATTCAATCTGACATATCTTGGTATTAATAGTTCTGATGTTGTGCCTCTGGCTTCACATTCTTCATGGCTATCTTCATTTAGCAATTGAGCACCTATTTCTGCATTGTTCTTCTCATCATTCTTTTGTACCTTTGGTTTAATAAACACAAGTTTATCTTCATCTTTCTCAGGCTCAAATCTATTGGTCTCATCATATTTCATAGAGAGCTCATCTACCTTCACCAAGAAAAATACCTTCATCATACTTTGCATCAAACTTTCTAGTATAATCATCACATTTAATGAAACATCTACTACCAATTTTTTTAAAGTAACTTACAGTAGGAGTCTTGCGATGCCATAATTCATAAGGTGTTTTTTGTTCATCCTCTCTTCTATCTCATTCTATTGTGGAGCTATAGGAGTTTTCATCTACCTCTTGATTACCTTTTTATCACATAACTTCACAAACTCATTAGAAGTAAATTCTCCACCCCGGTCAGATCTTAAACATTTCAAATTCTTCAAGATTTCTTTCTTAACTAAAGCTTTGAATGCTCCGAATTTACTGAATGCCTCTGACTTTTCTCTTAGAAAAGTTACCCACATCAGCTTGGAAAAATCATCAGTGAAAATCATGAAATATCTATCACCAAAATAACTCTCAGTCCTTATAGGACCGCACAGATCAGTATGAACCAAATCAAGGATATTTTCTAAAGAGAAAGAATTACTCTTGAAAGATACAAAGTCATCTTACCCATCTGATAGTCTTTACATAACACATTATCTAGTTTAACAAGCTGGGGTAAGCCTCTCACAATACTTGATTTATTAACCTTTATCAAATTATCAAAATTAACATGATAAAATATCTTGTGCCATAACCAGTTGTCTTCAATCTTTGCCACCATACAACTATTCACATTAGTATTCAAATGAAAAATATTACCTCTTGTCTAATTTCTAGTAGCAATTAATTCTCTATTATTTTCAAGAATCCTACACACTCCACTTTTAAATTCTAGAAGATAACCCTTATCATTTAATTGACCAATACTCAAATGTTTATTCTTTAATCCATCAACCCAAAATACATTATCTATATTGATTTTTCCATTTAATGAAATAGTTCCTTTACCTTTAACCATGTAGGGTGAGTTGTTACCAAATATTACTATACCTCCATCAAATTCTTCAAGGGATAATAAATTGTTTCTATTACCAGTCATGTGGTGTGAGCAACCACTATCTATTATCCATTCATCACTCCTATCCATGTGAGACACCAATTCCTTTTCATCAGTCAGATCTTCCTTCACAACAACAAACACTATCTCCTCTTTGTCATCTTCTTCTGATTTTTCATCAGTTACTCCTTCATGAACTGCAACATAGCAATGTTTTTGTCATTTTCCTTTGAACTTTCTGAACTTCTGTTTCTTATCAGTGTTAGGATAGTTAGCAGCTATGTGTCCAATTTTATTGCAAGAGAAACACTTCAAGCATAATTTGCCTTTATACTTACCGGTGCCTCTAGGAAATATTTTAGCCAATAGTGCCTTAGGTTCCTTCAGATGATCTTCATGATCATCCTTACCTCTGCTACTACCGTGACTAGACTTGCAGTCATGATTATGATAAATTTCCCTTCCTTTCCTAATAGATGTAATAGTAATAGAAGCTTTAAAAGAAGATTCAGATGGTTTTGAAACACTATTATCAAAGTTGTTTAACTCAAATACAGTCAACTTTCCAATAAGAGAATCAACAGTGACTTTATCTTTAGAGATAGATCTCAATTCTTGAATTGTAGAAACTAAGCATTTTTAGTAACAACAATATCATCATAAATCTTACCTCCAAAACTCTTAATACCACCTCCAACTTCTTTAATCCTTTGACCATATTGTGCAATGTTCTAACCATCAACCATTTTCAAGTCATCAAATTTTCCTCTTACACTTTCTTCTTTTGCTCTTTGAATATGTTCATTTCCTCCATAAATCAATTCTAATTTCTCCCATACCTCAAATGTAGTTTCTAATCCATGACCATCTATATACTCAGAATCATATAAAGTATTTACAATTTCTTCCAAGGCTTGAATGTTTTCTTGTTTCTCTTTAAGCTCATCTTGTGTCAAGGGGCTAGTAGTAGGAGCAATATACTTGTTCATCACATGATTCCAATATTGAGCACCCAATCCTTTAATGTATATCTTCATCCAGTCTTCCATATCCAGTAGTTGTCCCTAGTAAACTTGGGACCCTCCTTCATCATCTTTCTTCAGGATCTTTCCCTCAAGCTATTTAAGCTCTCTACACATAGAGGACCCATGGTTTGATACCAATTGATAATCTTAGAGGATCCAGTTAATACCGAGAGGAGGGGTAAATCAGTATTAACAATAATTTCAATCTTGAAACTTGAACTGATAAAACTTCTTCAAATCAAACATAAACCAATAATAAAATCTTTACCATTATCGGTAATCATTGATAACCAACTATTAAACTAGTTTATCGTAACATCTCATTAAGTGTTCATGAATATGCATAAATTGAAAGTAAAACATAACAACACATAAAAAAATTCACCATATGAACACCATTTTTTCATGTGGAAACCCAAATAGGGAAAAACCATGATGGGAATTGGTACCCACAAAAAAATGTGCACTCTTTTGGAATGTACCCTGTTAGGAGCCTAGCTTGGTTATAAGTTTACAATGATGCCCTATTAGGAGCTTTGATCTGCTAGGATCAACCTCATAAGAGGATTTAACACTATGATATAGAGCTACCCAGTTAAGGGATTTACAATGCAAGGCCTATTAGGACCTATTTGTCAACCACTACAAGAATATTGTCATGATGGTGTTTATTTTTTGGCAAACATGTCATAAAATCCATGGAAATTACTAACCATTTGTACCAAGGAAAATTATGAGGATAGAAGGTTCCTATAGGATGACAATGTTATAGTTTCACAGGTTGGTGTTCAAGACATTTCACAACATAATTTGTTATCTTTATCTTCATTCTTAAATAAAAGTATTGAGTTCTTAAATCTACTTACATATTAGTCACCCAAGGATGTACTCGATAGGACACATTATGGGCCTTTGCAAGAATTTTCAATCGTAAACATCCTTGATTAGGTACATAAATCTGGTGTAGATAAGGGGTGATATTGTCATTCCCTTCATGTTAATCAACTATATTAGTCTCTTGCTGCATTTCCAACCTTATTTATTGAGAAAAGGGATCATGAACTTGCATTTTCTTAGTCCTTTCTAGTAATTCTAACCTTAATTGAGTGATTTTTGCTAATGTAGCCCTTCAACTTAAGGCATTTGCTACCCAATTTTCTTAAACATATCAAATATCTATTTCATAGTTTCTTATGATTTATAACTAGCTTCATTTTCATCTATTCAAATTAGGTTGTGTGAAAAAATATTGAAGTTCTTTATGGTTAGTGTTCAACTTGAAGGTTCTCCTTATCAAATATTGTTTCTATACCTTCAAGACATGCATGATTTTACTTATCTTAGAGTCATGGATAGGGTAGTTAAGTTCATGATCCTTTAATTTCCTATACTCAAAGAAAATCACTTGTCCATTTTGCATTAGAAGTTCTCCTATACCATCTAGATAATAATTCATCCAAACTAAAAATTCTTTTTCTAGGTCAAGCACTTGCAAGATGGGGTAGTGGTAAGAGCATCCTTTAGCTACGAGAAGGTCATGTTGCATCTATTTGTCCATTAAAACTTTGTATCCTTTTGTTGAAGAAAGGTTATGAGGTTACCTATCTTGGAAAAGTTCTCTAATAACTTTCGTTAATATCCTACCAAACATAAAAGGCTTCTTTCTTTGGCTACATTTCTAAGAATAGGATAATCTTAAATTCTTGTATCTTGCTTGGCTCCTTTTCTATTCGTTGGGCTGATATTATATGTCCCAAATAGTGCACCTTAAGAAAGAAGAAGGAACACCTAGATAACTTCCTAATAATTTATGCTTCTTTAACCTATGCAATATTGTTGTAAAATGCTCACGTGTTCTTGTCAACTTTTGGAGTTGATTAAAATATCATTCAAAACTACTACAAAAAAATTATCTAAGTAGTTGTTGAAAACATGATTTATGAGGCTCTTTGTAAGGAACTTAAGTAGTATAAAAACTTCCTACACTAACATTGAGAGGAGGGTACTAAAAATATTTTATAGATATTTACAATAATTATAAAAAATTAATAAAAATAAATATAAATAGCATGTATACCACAATAGAGTGATTTGCATGGGGAAAACCCTTTCTAGAAAAACCCCACACTAAAAAGGCCACCCAATATACTATTCAAAAATCAACAACAAATTACAATATACTTGGAGAGAAAGATTATTACAAGAGTATCACCAACAAAAATCCAAAGGCAACCCAACATCTATCAAAATATTTAATACATCATAATTCTACCCATAATATAATATGCTCATAAAATAAGGTTTCCTTATAGGATAAACAAAGAACACAACAACAATACCCTTTAATTATTGAAAGTTTGACAAATCATTTACCTAACACACATAAAAGAAGATGATGAATTTGTTAGAACAAGAGGCACCTTCAAGAATTCATAGTATCCATACCTAGTTCGAAAAGTTAGTTTTGGAATATCCTTTTCTCTACTTTTCAAATGGTAATATCATGACCTAAACTCTAATTTAGAGAAAATAGTTTTTCCCTTCATCCAATCACAAGAGTCAGCAATTCAAGGTAGGGGATACCTATTTCAAAAATTTATCTTATTTAGCATTTGATAATCTATGCACAACCTCAATATTTCATCCTTCTTCTTGATGAACAACACTATACCTCCCCAAGGAGACACGCAATGATGAACCAATCTCTTCTCCATTAAATCTTTCAATTGTATTTTAAGCTCTTTCAATTTAGCAATGTTCATTCTATAAGGGAATTTTGAGATAGGTTTGGTCCCTAAAACTAGGTCTATGGTGAAATTCATCCACCAATTAGGAGGCAATCTTGGTGACTTGTCTGTTGGCATGATTGGCATAACTGATGCAGATCAAGAATGGTGATCGAACTGGTAAAGGACTGTTTGTGATGTCATTGTGATGAAGAGATTGAGAATGCATGATCAGATGATGTTGATCAGTTATTTGTGTTGTCATTGATGGAAACTGATGTTTACTATGTTGTATTTTTTCGTCTAAGTCTTTTTGGTCTATCGTAAATGCCTTACCAGTATTATAGACAATAAACTGGGAATTAGGACCTTTACTAGTAAACAAGGAATGTTTTGATTTGATTTGATGATTGGTGATGATTGAAGTGTTGGGGTTTAGAATGTGAGCTTGTATCATTGTAATATGTATCTGAATGGAACTGTATCCTGTTTTGGTTATCGGAAATCATCTTTATGATTTATGTTGTATTTTTGCTAGTGTTTAAGGACCGGTAAATAATTCTCTTAACCGGTAATGATTTTTGTTTTGGCAGTGATCTACATCAAGTTCAAATGTTGGTGATGACATGGAATCAACCATGTGAAGTGTTGAAAGATGTTTTCTCACATTTGGAGAGAGAATTTCTTGGGAATATGGAAAGTGCCTAGTGGGTTATTCTAAGGGTTTGACTTTGTATCAGATTGAGATGCAATGATCATTCAATGGTTGTAATTGATTTGTAATTGATTGTAATGATCCATATGATGATCAATGATGATTTGTAATGATCTATAAAAGATCTATGATAATCTATGTTGTAAGTCTTAGGGTTTTGTAACCGACTAAGTTGTAAAGGTTATTTATGTCGGTACAGTTGATATTTGGTGTGTCGGTGGTTTTGAGAAAAATGTGAAGCTAAAACAGAGTATGAGATCTGCTACAGAGTATGAGATCTGCTATAGAGTAGCAGATTTGGAGCTTAATTGGATCTAATCAAGTAAGAACTTAAGTGTTGTACCCAGATCATTCATTATTTTTCTCTAATAATTGCAGCAATCAAAATCCCTTAACTAGGTCATACTAGGAAATGTGAAGGATTATGCCTTAATTTTGACTAAAAGTTTCATCAAGGAATGCATTAGATTGATGCCTAAGATAATTAATTTTTATGGAGATAATTGTTTTACTTCAAAGTTTGAAACCTTTCCTATGACCACCTTGGGTACAAAACATAATTTTAGCACTACTTATCACCCTAAAATGGATGACCAGATAAAAAGAAATACTCAAATTAAGAAAAATATGCTTGAGATGTATGTGATGGATCGGCCCACTAAGTGAGAGGAATATTTGCCTCTTGTTGAGTTTTCATATAACAACTTATACCATTCTTTTATTGAAATAGTTTTATTTGAACCACTATATATCAAGAAGTGCAAAACATCTACAAGATGGGATGGTTTAGAAAATAGTATAACTATTGCGCTAAAGCTACTCCAAGAATATGACAATCAGGTGAAAATTATTGGTTAAAAACTGAAGGAAGATTCAAATCATCAAAAGAATTGTGCAAATTCTGAACAAACTCCAATAGACTTTGTAGTTGGTGAGAAGTTTTTTCTTCATGTTAAACCTCATAAAATCTCAATAGATTATGGAAAGGCTACCAATCTAGCTCCATGATTCATAGGTCATTTTAGATATCAGGAAACATTAGTCATGTGGCTTATTGATTGTCTCTTCTACCATCACTTTCTTGCATTCATAATCCATTTAATATATTGTTTCTTAATACATATTATTTAATTAAGCATGTAATTGATTGGCATTCACTATGGATATAAGAGGCTAGATATATCCCCCTCAAACTACTCACAATCATAGATATGTACAACCACTAGCCATGCAACCGAACCATCCTATAGGTTATTGTCCTTTGGGACCAATATATGGAATAGGTATTAACTTGGGAAGATGAAAATGTAATTAAATTAGAATATATTTGTTTAATAATTATAATTTAAATTAACCCTAAGGGGATAAGTATGTCATATCCCCTAGAAAACTCATTAATTTTATGGTCTGTAGCCCCTTGGTAATTTGGACTAGTGTGTTTACAAGTGTTGGCAATTGACACTCATTGGATTCATATGTTGTCATTGATAGCAACAACATTATCTATAAGGTATATACTAGTAGATACCAGCATTGGAGTATTCAGGGTCATAACTGGCACCGACACTGGCATCAACATCCATCACTTCAGTGAAGCTGAAATCAGTCTGGGATCCAAAAGATTTTATTTGTAAAATCATTTTATAGTTATTGTATAGGGTCGACATTGAATATCTTTTGTAATGTAGTGTAAGCTGACATAAGGCATATTGTTTGTAAAGGGTATATAAGTCATTTTATTTGGTCATTTTGATATAGGACAAAAAGGTAGAATTGTGTGATGTGAAGGATATGTATGTAGGTAGTTTGTATGTGAAAGTTATATCATGCAATGATCAGTAGATGATTTGTAAAATATTCTTGGAGGAAAGGAGATACCGATAAAAGGTTTTAGGGTTTATGAACTGGTACAAAACAAAGCTATAACCAGAACTCTTTTTGCATTAGATGCATTTTGTGAGTTCATCATTACTGTTTTATGTAAGCAGAAGCTTGTAGTCAGTGAGACTCTTTTCTATTGAGAAGTGTGCTCTATGTAGTGTTCTTTCCTGCATGTGCAGGCCCCCATGCTATGTAATATATTTCATATGGCAAGTGAATTAATATTGTTGGCCACAAATCCCACCATGGTTTTTCCTCTTTGAGGCTTTCCACATATAAAATTTAGTGTGTTATTGTGTTCATTCATGTGGTTGGTTTATTTAATTCATGTTATATGTTTCTTCATTTACCGGTTTATATGTGTATGTTATAAAAAGTTAAAATCTCATATTACCGGCAGAACATTGATTCATCCCCCCCCCCCTCTTAGTGTTCTTGGATTCCTTGTTTTCCAACAATTGGTATTAGATCTTGCTGCCTCAGAGGAAGTTTAATAGCTTGAAGAAGATCTTGAAAGTAGAATCATTGAATATGGCTATGGAGAAGCAACTTGAGATGGCACTTGAGGATTATGATGCTTAAAGGTTGAAGAACTTTAAGCTGCAAGATGAATTGAATTATACTAATGAATTGATTCTTGTTCTACAAGAAAGGTTATCATCAGCTCAAGCTAGGAAGAAATAACTTTTGCAAAATCAAGATGATGAAGAGAAAAATGCACTTAAGGAACAATGTCAGAAGCTGCGTCAACAAAACATGCTCATGAAGAATGAAATGCAAGACTTAACTATGAGGATGACAAAATATATTGAGGACAAAAGGAAGAAGGAAGAAAATCTTGTTGTATCTCTGAAGAACAAATTTGAAGAATGTGGCAAATTGGCTTAGGAGAATGATATGTTGAGAAGTAATTTGGTACAATCCTGGAATGATGAACAAGAGATGGAGAGACAAATAACAACTCAGAGAAATGATCTCACTACTGCCAATGAGTATAAAGAAAAAAACATGATTAGTCCTGCATAGTTGGATGATTTATTGAAACGACAAAGGCAGAGTGATGATTCTAGAGGACTTGGATTTGAACATGGTGAAAGCTTCGGTACTGAAAATAAAGATTAGATAACCGGTATGCAGAAATCATCAAACCAAAGGAAACTGATAAGGTAATCTAATGCTTACAAATTCAATGGTAGATGTTTTGTTTGTAATAAATTTGGGCATATGGCTAAACAATATAAAAATACAGAAAATCAAAACTACAATTCAGTTCCCGGTCAATGCACAAAGTGCAATAAATATGGTCATAAGTCAGAAGATTGCAAAACGAATGTTAAATGTCATGCATGTGGAAAGTTTGGATATTTGGATAACCAATGCAGATCAAGGAATGACACCAAATATGTCAAAGCAATTCAAAAGAACAATGTTATGTGTTATGCATGCAATAAAATAGGTCATATTTCTAAGTACTGCAGAAGTAAGACTAAAAAAGTTCGCAATGATAAAGCAAATGAGAAAGGAAAGAAAAAGGTAGATGAATTACAACAAGATCACACCAAGAGATGGGTTAGAAAGTCTGAAGAACCAAGTGGAGATGCAACTATACCAGTAACTACACCAGTAACTCCATCGGTAGAATAGAGAATTCCTGCACTGATAGGAAATTCAATTGGTAATTGAGGCAAATGCCTTAGGGGTTGGAACATTCATTGCAAATCTTGCATATTCCCTGGAAGAGATCTAGAAAGAGATCTGGAGAGTGGTATTGATCATTGATGGAGGTTTATCCGACATAAAATTGTGAAATTGACATCCGGTAGGATTCACCACTAAGAATTTATGATAGTGAAGGATTACAGATTACTTGCCAATAAAAAGGGAAATTGGACTCATTTTCACTCACCCAGCACTTGAGAAAACCAAACAAAGAAAAGGCAAATCATAAGAAATCAAGAGGAAGAAAAGGCATTCTAAAAGATTTCCAGCAGTTATCTGAGAAGTGATCATGATCTTTCAACCAACATTGTTATCCAAGTATTTCTTTGAAATAACATTTAGATCATCATCTTCTCCTATTTTCATTGTGAATCCTACTGTTGTTGAGGTTAAAGATAGGCTCAGACCTATTTTCAAGGAAGTTCCTCAAATTGTAATGAAGGAAGATTCTACTGCCGCATTTTGAGGGTTCTCGATGGCGTAGTTTATGTGGAAGATGTCAAGGCCTCTATTCACTTCATGTTGGAGGATTTAGGCACTGAGGAAATCAAGGGAATGTATCAATCTATGATACTAGGTAGCTCTAGAACAATTAGGATGAAATATCAAATCATTGAAGACCTAGGGTTAACCGGAATCCTGTAAATACTAGAATTCAAGGACGAAATGATTAGATATGTTTTGAGCAGGGTCCATAATGAATTCATATGGATGGACCGGCCTTACATGATCACCAAAGAAGCAATTCAAGCGGTCACCGGCTTACCCAAAGTTTGATAGGAACCAGGGAAGAAGATCTCCAACACTGAGGTTGAAAAGCTCATCCGTGCAACCCATGATGGAAGGTCAATGATGATCAGCACCATTAAAGATACAGATGTGAAATTTGCCAATATGACCATTGGCTACAAGGTAACATAATCAAGTCGATTGAACTTTGTTGCTAGTTCCTGTATCCATGTTGCATATCAAATGATAAAGAACAATGGAAAGTATGATTTGTGTGAATGGTTAAGAAGTGAATTAATGTTAAATCATGGAAAAATCAAAGGTGTCAAGAAAGGAACAGTCTGGTTTGGCAATCTTATTGTCTGCTTAATGTTGTATTTAATGAATGAGCTACCGGGTTTTGGAAAGAAACACTAGGCTCATGACATACTGGTAGGCATGCAGATTAAAGATGCAATCACTGATATTGGTAGCAATAGGGATGAGAAGTTATGGGGCTTCTTTAAAAATTTTCAAGAGAACATGAGAGTAAGGGAGAGAATCTCCAAACACATTATGGAGAAATACTCCACTAAAATTTGCTTCATGGTAAAAATAGATGATACCCTCATGGAAGCAGTGGAACCTAGAACAATATGGGTCACTGAATTGGGCTATGAAGTTGATGACAATATTCTAGAACTATATGCTAAAATGTTGATTCATGCTCCTTTGGATGATAAGGCTTAACACTTTGGTACTGCAAAGGAGAAGGCACTTCAAGTTAAAATTGGTTTCAAGGAGAAAATGAGGAAACATAAAATAGACAAAATGTAATTCATAGGATAGATATAGAACTAAGTTTTGGATCTAAAATAGTAGATCAACTGGCAGTAGCTAGTGTTCCAGAGGTAAAGAGGCCCGAGACCTTCATATATCCTATCGATTTTGATACAGAGGATAATCAACCTCTTGCATTCAGAAGGGTATAGAGGAAGAAAGTTGAGAAGCATCTGGTAGAAGAGAAGAAGGTGGAGCCAAGGAGGAAGCTAGTAATAAAGGTAACAACAACATCCACACCTCCAGCAAGGAAACCTACTCAGAAGAAGAAGCCTGCTTCATCCGCTCCTGCAACTCCTAGCAAGAAAAAGAAAAAGAGTGAGATTGATGAAGCAATTGAATCATGTAATGTTACCATCATCCCCCAAATGACTTGTGTAGAACTAATAGATGAGGTAACTAAAGATGAGATTTTGAAGAATGTGTCAAATTTCTATGAACATTTAGATGAAAATGAGCAAAATAAAATATAAGAAGCAATTTTGTTATATTTAGACATGTATAAGAAGGCTTTGGTAGAAATTTTGAATGAAATTCCTTCATCATTATATAATAAGTTAGATGCAAGGAGCTTAGATACAATTAGGAGGGGCAAAGAGATAAAAGAAGTTGAACTTTTGGGAATTTGTGCTTCTATAAACAATGAGGAAATGAAAATATGTATAGATATTGCAAATAGAACAATCTTTACCAGAAAACACCAACAAATAAGGTTAATGATGGGTAGAGTTAATGAAATAATAAATGAGACCAGAGATGGTTGGGCTAAATTCTTCCAAAAGAATCTTGATTTTCTTACTTCTCAAGAAGAATTTGCTAGTGCAATGGCTCCCACCATTCTAGATAGATCTAAAGGAAAAGGAATTTTGGGAAGTTCAAATAAAATTTTGAATGAACTGATAGACAATCCTAAAATTGATGAGAGTATACAGAATAAACTGACAGAGACAACATTTTTACAGTTTGAGAAAGGTAATATAGATAATTTACATGATACTATTAATATTGTGGATATTACTCCATCGATAGTAACAGATACTGCACCAAGTGGCAAAGCCACCAGTGCAAAAGAGGATAAAGATATGGTAAAGGAGACTGAACCGATAGTTGATTCCTCAACAAAAAATTTGGTAATTGACACTTCTCAAGTTGAGAAGAAATCAACCATGGAGATGAGTCCCATAGAGCTAATGAGGGTGGCTACTCAAAATCTAATGAAGGAGGGATCTGTAGACAAAGGAATAATAGATCAGTCAATAACAATTTTGCACAGACTTATTCCAAAATGTATGATTGAAAATGAATCAGGCCCTTCTGGCAAGCTTAAGGTATTGACAGAGCACATATCTATAAACTTTCAATCATTACACCAGATTTCCGACTGGCAAGCACTTGAAATATTTACTTTGGCTAAGAAAACCGCATTTGATCATATTATTGTGACAAAGAAAAGGAAGATTGGAGAGAAACTTATACTTATTGAAAATTCTTCGAAACAATGTGCTAGCATCTACAGAGTCTGTTGTAACATTGAAATTCTTACAGCAAGTGTAGATAAGAGGATAAAGGAGTTACAAGACAAGATTTCTACTATTGCTAATTCTTTTGATGGACTAACTTCACTTACAACATCTATTGATGGACAAATTTTGACTTTGGAGAACCAAATTTTTGCTTTTGAAAAGGAAAGAGACAAGATTATTTGGAGAGTTAGGAGTCTTAGAGGTTTGATGAGTCCAAGATTGGATTCACTTGGTGTAGATAAGAGGGAATGTATGGATATTCTTGCAAAGCCCACACTGATAGAAGTCACCGATGTTGGTATTATGCATGTGTTGCATTAGTTTTGTCATTGATATCAACACTTATCCTTCTGGAGATCTTTGGTTATGTTGAACCGGCACATTGTGTTCACTGGCAAGTTCGATGACTTATGCACAGTCACCAGTATATTATCCACCAACACGTTATATTATTCACCAGCACTGATGATAACTTGTTATGATCTAGAGATCACTTGATTATGTCAAAGACATGGTTTGGATACTTGGTTTTTGTATTTTGGTTAATGGTCTAATTAGGTTGATATATTTTCTGTTACCGACAAATTGGTCAATATTATGGACTAGTATGCATTATCTATTTAAGATCAACACAACATGTTATGGAGATGATTTATTGATTGGATATTGTTGTAAATGTATTGAGCCAACATGATGCATCGCATCTAGACTTATATGTAATTGATCTTATTCTAATATTCTTAGTAAGCCGACCTACACATTTGGTCTTAGGTTTTGTATATATGTAAGATCTCATTTAAGATGAGATAGAAGAGTATATGATATGTAAGGTTATGGTATGGTAATGTAACATGTTATGTGTGAATATTGAAGATCATTTGAGCAGACCATAAGAGAAGGTTCAAGGAAGGTTTGAAGATGTTTATTAGTGCTTAATTGGTACTAAATCCAACATTGGAGAAGCTATCTTGAGCAGTACATTATTCTAGGATTTAACTATCCTACTATAGTCATTGCGACTCCCATTTGAGTAGTGTGCTCTAGGCGGTTGGCCTTTCTGCATGTGCAAACCCCATTTGTATACACATACTATCTACAGTATTATCATTTGATTGTGGGTATGCTTTCCCACTGTGGTTTTTCCCCTTATAGGGTTTCCACATCAAAATCTACCTGGTATGTGTTGTGGATGTTGTTTCTCTTTCTGTTTCATGCATTAAGTTTCACCAGTATTGATATTAACTTTTAATCTATTAATCGACATTAAGCTTGGTTTACCAGTATTAAGTATTAAGTTGAAGTAAGTTATATTTGGGTTGAAATTAATTGACAACTTATTCACCCACCCTCTCAGTTGTCTTTTGGGTCCTAAGAATTGGTATCAGAGCCAAGTCCTCTTTTTGTAGAAGCCTAACAACTTGAGGAGATCTTATGGCAACTAACATTTTTAGGAAGGATAGTTCAAAACTTGATGGAACTAACTATGGTATATGGAAGATCAGAATGGAGAAACATCTAAATTGCATTGGAAGAGACATATGGGAAGTTAAAAAGAATGGCTATGTTGGTCCTACTCAGAATCAACTTAATCCACCTACATTGGGCAAAGATAAGGAGAATGATTGCAAAGAAAGAGAAGCACTTTTGAGTGCATTATCAGATCAGCAAATCATGGGATTATCAGACTGATCTACTACTAAATACATTTGGGATAAATTGGAGACATTGAATGAAGGAGATACCATTGTCAAAATTGCAAAACTTGAATGTTTCCAGGTCAAGTATGAAAATTTGAAAATGGAAGAAGATGAAAGAATTTTTGCTTTTATGGAAAGAGTTAATGAAATTGTGTTAGGAATACAATGTTGTGGAGGATCCTTAAGTGAAGATGAAATTGTTTCTAAATTTTTAAAAGCATTGCCACCGACATACAAAGTGAAAGTAATTACTATTAATGAGTTGAGAACAATGCCTAATACATCAATATCTAGAGATACCTTGGTTGGAAAACTTTCAGCATTTGAGCTTGAGGAATTTGGTCCTATTGCTACTATTAAAAAAGATTTAGCCTTCAGAGCATCATCATCTATAGGATCATCATCATCATCTGACAAATCTAATTGGAAAGCACTTTATGCAAAATAAATTGAAGATGTCAGAAGGGAAAATGAAGAACTGGAATAACTTGAAGCACTGTTTGCAAGGAAAATGCCTAAAGGTCTAGTTGGAAGTAAGTATGAAGGTAAAGCACCATTTAAATGTTTTACTTGCAATAAAGTTGGTCATATGACATCTAGATGTCCTGATAGACATGTGAGATTGAGAGAAGAAGCTAAAATGACATATAAGCCTAACCTTGAATACCAGAGATATAGATTTAAGAAGAATGGAGACAAATCTTGTTACTATGTTGATGAAGGACTTACTAATGATTCTGATAAAGAACTGATAGACAATGGATGGGATTTTGTTGCAATAAAGGAAGATCAACTGGCACCTTCTATTCCACTAGTAGAGGAGGCCCTGGCAGCTAAAATTGAAGAAATGGATGAATGGATCATAGATTATGGATGTTCACATCATATGACTGGTGATAAGAGTAAATTCTTGTCTTTTCAGGAATTCAATGGAGGTCTAGTAAGATTTGGTGATGATAAAGCTTTTTTAATCAAAGGAAAAGGTACTATATCCTTGGATTGTAAGCACAATACTGACAATGTTTACTATATTGAAGGTTTGAAGCATAATCTTTTGAGTGTTGGTCAATTAGTTGAAAAGGGATTTCAGATACAGTTCAAGAATGGTAAATGCAAAATCATGAACAAAAGTAGATTAGAGATTGCAATCGGTAATTAGACTAAAGGTAATATCTTTCTTTTGAACAACAATGATAATACATGCTTGATTGCACATATTGATGAAAGTTGGTTATGGCATAAGAGACTTTGTCATGTAAATTTTGATTGTATTGTAAAGATAATTTCAACTAAGGCAGTAAGAGATTTATGTAAGATTATGAAACCTCATAACCCAGTATGTAAGGGATGTCAAATGGGAAAGCAAGTTAGAACAACTTTTAAGAGTATTTCTAAGAAATCCAATAATGTTCTTGATTTAATCCATACTAACTTGTGTGGTCCGGCAAGAACAACAAGTCTACAGGGAGATAGATACTCTATGATAATTATTGATGATTATTCTAGAATGTGTTGAGTTACTTTTCTCAGAGAGAAATCAGAAGCTTTTGGAAAATCAAATTATTCAAGGCAATGATAGAAAATGAAACTAGTAAGAAAATCAAATGTTTGAGATTAGATCAAGGAGGAGAATTTACATCAAAGGAATGTAATACATTCGGTGAAGTGAATGGAATCAAAAGACAACTATCAACACCTTGGACACCTTAGCAGAATGAAATTGTGGAAAGGAAGAACAAAACTATTCTGGAAGCAACTAGAAGCATGATATTGGAAGAAAATCTACATCATGTGTATTGGAGAGAAGTAGTGAATATAGTGGTTTACACTTTAAACAGAGTTCACATCAAAGGTGAAACCAGTAAGACCCCTTATGAACTATGGTTTGGTAATACTCCTACTCTTAAGTACTTCAAAATATTTGGAAGCAAAAGTTATATTAGGAGAGATGAGCATATTGGTAAATTTTATCCTAGAAGTGATGAAGGAATATTTCTTGGTTATTCATCTAAGAGAAAGGCATATAGATGTTTTAATTAAAGATTGTAGAAGATCATTGAAAGTTCTAATGTGAAGATAGATGAACACTTTAGAGGAAATCCAAGGTCTATAGATTCTGAACTGACAATTGAGATGATCATAAATGAACCAATACAGAGTGCACTAGTATAGAATGTGGATCCAGTCACACTGACATCATCAGAAAATTCCACAGTGACTGAAAAACAACAACATGTGAATAAACCCAGGTAGGTAAGATTGAATCACTCAAAAAATTAGATAATTGGGAATAAGAATCAAGGTGTTATGACAAGAGGGAGACTGGCAAGTGAAGAGGTATGCTTAATTTCTCAAATTGAACCAACATCTGTTATTGAAGCTTGTCAAGATGAACATTGGATAAAATCAAAGGAAGATGAATTAGAACAACTTGAAAAGAACAATACATGGACATTAGTTCCCTGACCTAAAGACAAAAATGTAATTGGAACTAAATGGGTATTGAGAAATAAACTTAATGAAAAAGGTAAGGTAATCAGGAACAAAGCAAGATTAGTGTGTAAAGGATATTCACAGAAAGAGGGAATGGATTATAATGAAATCTTTGCACCAGTAGCTAGAATTAAGGTAGTTAGATTATTTCTTGCATTTGCAACTCATAAGAACTATAAAGTTAATGAGATGGATCTAAAATGTGCATTTCTGAATGGTAATCTTGAAGAGGAAGTTTACATTGAACAACCTGATGGATTTTCATTGAAAAATGATAAAGATATGGTTTGCAGATTTAGTAAACCTTTGTATGGAATGAAGCAAGCTCCTAGATCTTGGTATGCTAGATTGGACAAATATCTCTTGAAGCTTGGTTACACTAAAGGTAATGCTGACATAAACTTATATTTCAAATTGACTAATGATGACATCTTGGTTAGTGAAGATTTTGTTGACGATATCATTTTTGGTGGAGATGATGGATTGTGTAAAGACTTTGCTAACAAGATGTAGGAAGAATTTGAAATGTCTATGATTGGGGAGATAAAATTCTTTTTAGGATTGCAGATTTCACAAACTAATAAAGGTATATTCATATGTCAAACAAAATACTTGAAGGACTATTGAACAAATTTGGTATGGAAAATTCTAAACCGGTAAGTACTCCTATGACTAAAACTGATAAATAGACATTGAAGGATGATTTAGCTCCTGTTAATTTGACAAGATAAAATTCTATGATTGGAGGTTTACTGTATTTGACACAAACAAGACCTGATATAATGAATGCAATATGTATTGTTTCAAGATTTCGGAGTAATCCTAAATAAAATCATGAATCAACAGTAAAAAGGATTTTGCAGTATCTACAAGGCACAACAAATCTTGGTTTATGGTACCCTAAAGATGAAAATTTTGACTTATGTGCATACACCGATGAAAATTGGGAAGGAGATGTAGATGATAGAAAGAGCACCATTGGCAGAGCATTCTTTCTTGGGAGCAGATTGATTTCATGGTTAATCAAGAATCAGAGCCGTCCATCATTATCAATAGCAAAATCAGAATATGTTGTAGTAACAACTAATTGTACTCAGGTATTATACATTAAGAAAATGTTGAAGGACATAATGGTAAAATGTGAAGAACCTATAATCATTTATTGTGATAATTCAGCAGTAATTGATATATCAAAGAATATGATATTTCGATCTAAGACTAAACATGTTTCTATCAAATATAACTTTCTGAAAGAGAATGTTGAAGCAAAAGAAGTTAGATTGGTTTATGTGAATACTAAAGAGCAGATTGCAAATATCTTTACTAAGCCTTTGCCTAAGGAAACTTTTGAATATCTCAGAGAGAAGCTTGGAGTAATACCCTCACCGATAGAGACTTAGATAATTGAAGTTTGGCATCAAACCGATAGAAACTAGCAGAGAAATCTTTTTTCCAGCTTTGCTGGAGGAGAGCTACTTCTTAGGGGGAGTAGTTGGTCATATTAGTTGGATATATGTTTTGGTATTTATTTTCTTTGGCATTTGATGTCAAAGGTGGAGAGAGATCTATGGAAAAGCATTATTCCTAGGGAGAGATATTATTCTTTGGAGACATCATTCATTAGGGGAGAGATATATACTCTTTGCATTTTGATTTTGATTTCTAGTATTGATCTTTTTTGGAAATTGTTGGTTTTTGGTTTTTGGCATTCTGTTTTGGCACTTAGATGTTTTTCCATCTAGTGTTGCCATCAATGCCAAAGGGGGAGATTGTTGGTATTATGGATGTGCTGCATTAGTTTTGTCATTGATGTGAACACTTATCCTTCTGGAGATCTTTGGTTATGTTGAAATGACACATTGTGTTCACCAGCAAGTTCAGTGACTTATGCATAGTCACCGGTATATTGTCCACCGACACGTTATATTGCTCACTGGTACTAATGATGACTTGTTATCATCTGGAGATCACTTGATTATGTCAAAGACATGGTTTGGATACTTGGTTTTGGTGTTTTGGTTAATGGTCTAATTGGGTTGACATATATACTGTTATCGGTAGATTGGTCAAGGTTATGGACCAGTATGCATTATCTATTCTAGATCAGCATGACAAGTTATGGAGATGATTTATTGATTAGATATTGTTGTAAATGTATTGAGCTGACATGATGCATCACATCTAGACTTATATGTAATTGATCTTATTGTAATATTCTTAGTAAGACAACCTACACATTTGGTCTTAGGTTTTGTATATATGTAAGATCTCATTTGAGATGAGATAGAAGAGGATTGTTGGCATATGTGCAGAATATGATATTGTGTTGTCATTGATGTCAATATGCTGAAAGAGAGAACCAGTAATATGCTGAAGAGTGAACTAGTATAATGATGAGAACTGGTATATGTGCAAAAGGTGAAGCGGTACGTTTGTCCAAGTGAACCGGTATATGGAATGTTTTCTATCAAGGTTTAATATTATATGACTACTAGTTGGTAGTCTCAGCTTCAGGGTTCCCAGTTGAAGTGTTTCGAGCCTGTGTGATTCAACTGATGGCATTGTGTGATGAGTTAGTATTGTAATGGAGATCAGATCATGTTGCCACGTCAACCTCATGCACCTGAAGGATCCTACATGAAGGAGATTGATCCTATCTACCTCAGGAATGTGTGAAGTCTATGCAAACAGTGGAGAAGAAGAACGAACAATGGAGAATGTCTTGATATCTGTTCAAGACCGTTGTATTCAAATACAAAGTGTTCAATGGTCAGGATTGAACCGACTGAATTGCTCAACCTAAATGGTTAGGTTTAGGGTTTATGTTACCAACCTATCTATTTCCTATAAGGTCTATGTTGTGTTTCATGTTGAAGTTGTTGGAAAATGTTGTGTGTGTATCTAAGTGCAAAGATACGTGATTCTTGCCAAACCATATAAGAGGGTTGATACCTATAGAATGTGTATGCAGAAGAAAGGAACTAAAGTGGATCTACATTGGTATTGAAGTGCTATTACCAGATCATTGTAATACTCATTGATCTCTAACCACTTCAACAGTTGGAAAATCCCTTAATAGGGTAACTTTAACTTGCTTGCTGTAAATCCTTTAACAGGGTGACTCAAAGTCATTGGGTTCATGAAATCCTCTAACAAGGTAACCTCTAACAAGGTTTAACCCTTAACTCAGTATTCTAGCCATCCCTTAATCGGGTGATCCCTAACAGAATCGGTTCTTAACATAACCTATTGTAACAGTCTTTAACCGGACAAGGCTCCTAACAAAGTGGACTTCTAAAGAGTTCAAAAATAGCTTGTGGGTATTCATCCCCATCGTGTTTTTTCCTAATTGGGTTTCCATATGAAAAATATGTGTGTCATGTGTGATGTCCTTTTCATGTGATGTTTTGTTGTTTTCTATCAAGCAGTGAATCATGTTGATCTAGCATGTTATTATATTTTTGATGATAGATTAGCTATTTATGCACAAGGATAATGTGGAAATGAGGGTGTAGGTTGTGTGGTAAGGTAAGTGTTTCTAGTTTGTATCTTTCACAATCTCATTGTGTTTAACCAGTAGTAATTTGGTTTATGACCGGTGTTAGTGATTGCGAGTCAAGTTCACTATTTACAGTCAAAACGGTTTAGGAAAAGGTTTTATATCTATACTGATTCACCCCCCCCTGTTCTCAGTACTCGTTTGGTACTCACTATTCATCATTGTATTATCAATTGGTATCAGAGCATCCTCCAGGTCCTCTATGTTGTAAGCTTAACCACTTGAGGGAAAGATCCTATTGTAATGATGAAGAGGGAAGGCCCAAAGTTCAATAGAGATAATTTCAAAATATGGAAGGACAGAATGAAGATATACATCAGAAGCATGGGTGCTCAACATTGGAGCTATGTTGAGAATGCTTATGTTATTCCTACTGGTACTCTCACCGATGATCAAAAGAGAGAGATCCAGGAGAATGGGCAAGTCATGGAAGCCCTAATCAGTAGCTTATCTGACATTGAGTTTATTGATGTCTAGGATAAAGAAAATCCCAAGGAAGTATGGGATACTCTTGAGAATATCTATGGCAGTGATGAGCATCTAAAACAAGCTAAAGAAGAAAGCCTTAGGGGAAATTTTGAAGACATGCGGATGGTTGAAGGAGAGACCATTCAACAATATGGAATAAGAATCAAAATTGTTGTTGGAGATATCAAGAGTGCGGGTGGTAAAATGGAAGATTCCATTGTTGTTAGCAAATTTTTGAGATCCTTATTACTGGTCTATGCAATAAGGGCTACTACTATTCAGGAGTTGAGGTCAATAGACAAGACTAAGGTATCCCTAGACTCCATCATTGCAAAGTTGATAGCCTATAAGATAAATACTTTTGATGGTAGTGTTCAGAAGACTGAATCAGCCTTTAGAGCATCTGTTGCACCATCTAGAAAAGGAAAAGAGGCTAGTACTAGTGGTGAACCAAGACAGAGAAAAGAAATGGATGATGAGGAGATCTTGATGGAATTTGAAGCTCTTCTTGCCCAGAGACTTCCTAAGGGAACCAGTAAATACAGAGGTAAGCTTCCTTTGAAATGCTTCTCTTGTAACTGGATAGGACACATTGTTGTAAACTATCCTAATGGTGATAGCAAGGACAAACTAGAAAAGTTCAAGAAGTTTAGAGGAGGAAACCAGATAAACTATTTTGTAGCAGTTGATGAACGTGTCACAGATGAGGAATCAAAAGATGAAGAAAATGATGAGGATATTGTGTTTGTAGCAGTCAAGGAAGATGTGTCAGACAAGAAGGCTCTTGTCTCCCTCTTTGATAATTCCAATGAGTGGATTATTGACAGTGGCTGTTCTCACCATATGACTGGTGACCAGAGTAAGTTTCTTTCTCTGGAAGAATATGATGGTGGTACGGTTCATTTTGGTATGATGCACCATGTATGGTCAAAGGCAGAGGGTCCATCTTTGTGAATGGAAAGACCAGTGCTAACAATGTGTATTGGGTGGAAGGTCTCAGACACAACCTATTGAGTGTTGCCAAGCTGAATGATAGTGGACTCACTCTGAAATTCAAAAATGGAATGTGCAAAATCAAAGGAAAGATTGGTGAACTGATGGCCACCGGTATGCAGACCGAAGGTAACCTATTTCAGCTAAATGCAAATATAAGTACATGTCTTATGGATAGGTTTGATGATAGCTAGATATGGCATAGGAGACTGTGCCATTTAAATTTTGATAACATTGTGAAGGCCAGTAAGATCAAGGCAGTTAGAGGATTGCCGGTGTTAAGAAAACCAGAAAATCCTTTGTGCAGAGAGTGTCAACTGGGGAAAATGTCATCCTCAAACTTTAAAGGTAAATATTTCACTACAGACAATTTACTTGATCTCATGCATACTTATTTGTGTAGTCCTATAAAAACTAGGAGTGTGCAGGGAGATAGGTATTTTATGATTCTTACAGATGATTGCTCAAGAATGATGTGGGTCACATTCTTGAAGGATAAGTCAGAAGCCTTTGGAAAGTTCAAAGCTTTTAGGGCACTGGTAGAAAAGGAAAGTGGTAGAAGAATCAAATGCCTTAGAACTGATCAAGGAGGAGAATTCACTTCTGGTGAATTCAACAAATATTGTGAAGAGAATGGCATCAAGAGGCAACTATCTACCCCCCAGACTCCACAACAGAATGGATTAGCAGAGAGAAACAACCAGATAGTGGTTAAAGCGGCTAGAACCATGCTAATCCAAGGAAAGGTTGCTCACACCTTTTTAGAGAGAAGCAGTGAGCACTGTAGTCTACACAATGAACCAGGTACTCATCAACAAAGGAAAGGATAAGACTCCTTATGAGTACTGGACTGATAAGATATCAGTGGTAAGCTACTTCAAAGTACTTGGAAGTAAATGTTATATCAAGAGGAGTGAACATTAGAGCAAGTTTGATGCTAAATGTGATGAGGGAATATTCCTAGGGCATTCCACAAAGAGAAAAGCTCTCAAATGTTTCAACAATAGGACTCAGAGAATTGTTGAAAGCATCAATGTTAGGGTTCATGAAAACTCAGAGAAACTTGAGAAAACTAGCAGAGGGCATGTAGGAGATGAACCGGTAGTAACCTTCTGGGAACCGGTTGCAAATCAGCCCAGTACCAGTAATTGTGCTCCTACGCCAGTGGATGTCGATGCTGATGAAGATGAGGATGAAGAAGGAAAGCAAGAGGAATCTATTAAGAATATACCTAGGTATGTCAAACTCAATCATGATCCAAAGCAGATCATAGGAGAAAAAGATGAAGGAATTCATACAAGAAGAAAGGTTAGAGAAATCTCATGTATGATCTCTGAATTTGAGCCTAAATAATTGAAAGAGGCACATAAAGATGAAGACTGGATCAAGGCAATGGAAGAAGAACTTGACCAGATAGAGAAGAATGGTACATGGTCTTTGGTACCCAGAACGGAGCATAAAAATGTCATTGGAGCCAAATGGGTCCTCATAAATAAGCTGAATGAGGATGACACAGTGGTAAGGAACAAGGCTAGACTAGTGTGTAATGGATATGCCCAAGAAGAAGGGGAAGACTATGGAGAAATCTTTGCTCCAGTAGCAAGATTGGAAGGAGTTTGTATGATTCTTGCATATGAAGCTTTTAAAGGATTCAAGGTATACTGAATGGATGTAATATCTGCATTCCTGAATGGAATACTTGAAGAGGAGGTATATATAGAGAAACCAGATGGGTTTTCCCTATTAGAAGATAGTGACATGGTGTGTAGGCTACATAAAGCCTTGTATGGACTGAAGCAGGCACCTAGAGCATGGTATGAATGCTTGCACTCCCATCTTGTGAAGATTGGATTTGAAAGAACAAGTGAAGATAGCAATTTCTACTTGAAATCATAAGGAGATCAGATTTTGATCTGTGAAGTATTTGCTAGTGACATAATCTTTTGTGGAGATGACAAGATGAGTCATGACTTTGTAAATGAGATGAAAAAAGAGTTTGAGATGTCACTCATAGGGGAGATTAAGCTCTTCATTGGACTGCAGATTCAACAAATGAAAGATGGAATCTTTATTACTTAGTCCAAGTATGTCAAAGAGGTGTTGAAGACCTTTGGCATGGAAGATAGCAAACTAGTTGGTACACCAATGGTGACCGGTTGTAAACTATCAAAAGAGGATGACTTAGCATTGGTAAATGAGATGGAATACCGATCAATGATTGGTAAGCTGCATTATGTAGTGCATAGCAGACCGGACATTGCACATGTAGTGGGTATTACCGCTCGGTTTTAGCAAAGCCCAAGAGAATCCCACTTGGTAACAACAAGCGGATTCTTAGATATTGAAGGGAACTATTGACTATGGATTATGGTATCCATACAATGATTTCAATATGAAAGTGTTCATAGATGCTGATTGGGCTGGTAATGTGGATGATCAGTGGTGCATTATTTCTCGGTGGTAGACTGGTCTCATGGATGAGTAAAAAGCAAAGTTGTATCTCTCAGTCTATAGCAGAAGCAGAGTATGTTGCAGCTTTTATGAACTACACCCAGACTATTTGGATGAAGTATGTATTGAATGGCTTCAAAGTTCTTGTATCTAAACCGGTAAGTATATTTTGTGACAATACAAGTGCACTTAACATTTCCAAGAATCCATTTGTACATGCTAGAACCAAACACTTTGAATTCAATTATCATTTCTTGAGGGAAAAGGTTCAAAACAAAGAGGTGGTATTGGAACATGTTTCCAGTAAGGAGCAGTTAGTAGACATATTCACCAAGCCTCTACCAAAAGCTACCTTTACCTATCTGAGAGGTGAATTAGGGGTGCTGCCCCTTCAAGAGGTAATCTTAAAGGTTTATGCTCCACATCAGTTAGATCTTACTTTGCCTACCTTTTCAGGGTTGATGTGTTGAAGGAGGCTACTCCTCAGGGGGACCAACATAGTGGAACAAGGAATCTTGTGCCTCCACTTTGGCATTATTGTCAAAGGGGGAGAATATGTGAAGTGGAAAAGATATCTCCATTATTAAGGAGAAGATGTGATGCAAAAAGAGAGATATCTTTGTATATTGCCATCAATGCCAAAGGGGGAGATTGTTGGCATATGTGCAGAATATGTTGACATGATGATATTGTGTTGTCATTGATGTCAATACGCTGACACAGAGGACCAGAAATATGCTAAAGAGTGAACCGGTAATATGATGAAGAGTGAACAGGTTTATCAAAGTTAAGCAACTAGCAAAGTGAACTAGTATAATGATGAGAACCAATATATGTGCAAAAGGTGAAGCGGTATGTTTGTCCAAGTGAACTGATATATGGAAAGTTTTCTATCAAAGTTTAATATGGTATGACTACCAGTTGGTAGTCTTAGCTTTAGGGTTTATGGTTGAAGTGTTTCGAGCCTGTGTGATTCAACCAATGCAATTGTATGATGAGTTAGCATTGTAATGGAGATCAGATCATGTTGCCACATTAGCCTCGTGCACGTGAAGGATCTTGCATGAAGGAGATTTATCCTATCTACCTCGGGAATGTGTGAAGTCTATGCAAATGGTGGAGAACGTGTGATGGGTTATCACCTCCAAGAAGCGGTGAAGAACGAATGATGGAGAATGTCTTGAGATCTGTTCAAGACCGTTGTATTCAAATGCAAAGTGTTCAATGGTTAGGATTGAACTAACTGAATTGCTCAACCTAAATGTTTAGGGTTTAGGGTTTATGTTACCAACCTATTTGTTTCCTATAAGGTCGATGTTGTGTTTCATGTTGAAGTTGTTGGGAAATGTTGTGTGTGTATCTAAGTGCAAAGATACATGATTCTTGTTAGACCATATAAGAGGGTTGATACCTACAGAATGTGTATGCAGAAGAAAGTTGAACTAAAGTGGATCTGCATTGGTATTGAAGTGCTATTACCAAATCATTGTAATACCTATTGATCTCTAACCACTTCAACAGTTGAAAAATCCCTTAACAGGGTAGCTTTAACTAGCTTGCTATAAATCCTTTAACAGGGTGACTCAAAGTCATTGGGTTCATGAAATCCTCTAACAAGGTAACCTCTAACTGGGTTTAACCCTTAATCAAGTATTCTAGCCATCCCTTAACCAGCTGATCCTTAATAGGATAGGTTCTTAATAGACACTGTTGTAGCAGTCTTTAACCAGACAAGGCTCCTAATAGAGCGAACTTCTAAAGAGTTCAAAAATAGCTTGTGGGTATTCATCCCCACCATGGTTTTTCCTAGTTGGGTTTCCACGTGAAAAATATGTGTGTCATGTGTGATGTCCTTTTCATGTGATGCTTTGTTGTTTTCTGTCAAGTGGTGAATCATGTTGATATAGCATGTTATTATATTTTTGATGATAGATTACCTGTTTATGCACAAGGATAATGTGGAAATGAGGGTGTAGGTTGTGTAGTAAGATAAGTGGTTCTGGTTTGTATCTTTCACAATCTCATTGTGTTTAACTAGTAGTAATTTGGTTTATGACCGGTGTTAGTGATTGCCAGTCAAGTTCACTATTTATAGTCAAACCAGTTCAGGAAAAGTTTTTATATCTATACTGATTCACCCCCACCCCCCCTTCTCAGTGCCGGTTTGGTACTCACTATTCATCATTGTATTATCAAGGATATGATATGTAAGATTATGGTATGGTAATGTAACATGGTATGTGCGAATATTGAAGATCATTTGAGTAGACCATAATAGAATGTTCAAGGAAGGTTTGAAGGTGTTTGTCAGAGCTTAACTAGTACTGAATCTAGCATTGGAGATGCTATCTTGAGCAGTACATTATTCTAGGATTTAACCATCCTACTATAGTCACTGCAACTCCCATTTGAGCAGTGTGCTCTAGGCGGTTGGCCTTTTGGCATGTGCAAACCCCATTTGTATACACATATTATCTGCAGTAGTATCATCTGATCATGGGTGAGTTTTCCCACCATGGTTTTTCCACTTATAGGATTTCCACATCAAAATCTCTACGGTATGTGTTGTGGATGTTGTTTCTCTTTATGTTTCATGCATTAAGTTTCACCGGTATTGATATTAACTATTAATCTATTAACTGGCATTAAGTTTGGTTTACCGATATTAAGTATTAAGTTGAAGTAAGTTATATTTGGGTTGAAATTAATTGACAACTGATTCACCCCCCCCCCCCCCCCTCTTAGTTGCCTTCCGGGTCCTAACAACTGAAAAAGAAACACTTGCACATTTGCTGAGTGGACTTGTATCCATATCTAGAACATTCATAAATGGCTGGGATACTTACTTAGAGTTACTTGAGAAGGCTTATCCAAAAATATTAAAATTGGTCAAGCTCTGGTAAGTAATATGTAATTATTCTTTCAATTCTTTCACTGGTCTTTGGCATTGATTCCAAAGGGAGAGGATATGTATGTGAAAAATATGTATATAATCCTAGGGGGACAATATGAGATAGAGAGTATATTGCAAACATAGTCAATCATCTCAGGGGGAGCATATTTCAGTTGAACCGGCAGGGAAGCCATTTTTCACATGAGTGTTGCCATCAATGCCAAGGAGGGAGATTGGTGACAATCGACACTCATTGGATTCATATGTTATCATTGATGGCAATAAGATTCTATAGAAGGCATATACCGGTAGATACTAGCATTGGAGAGATATACCGACATTGGAGTATTCAGGGTCATAACCGGCATTGGCACCGGCACTAACATCCAGCACTTCAGTGAAGCCAACATCAATCTGGGATTTGAAAGGTTTTATTTGTAAAATCATGTTTTAATTATTGTATTGGACCGACATTGAATATCTTTTGTAATTTATTATAAGCCGACATAAGGCATATTGTTTGTAAAGGGTATATAAGTTAGTTTATTAGATCATTTTGATATAGGACAAAAAAGTAGAACTGTGTGATGTGAAGGATATGTATGTAGGTCATTTATATGTGAAATTTATATCATGCAGTTATCAGTAGATGGTTTGTAAAACATTCTTGGAGGAAAGTAGATATTAGTAAAAGGGTTTAGGGTTTATGACCCAATACCAAACAGAGCTATAACCGGAAATCTTTTTGGCATTGCAGATGCATTTTGTGAGTTCATCATTAATGTTTTATCTAAGCAGAAGCTTGTAGTTATTGAAACTCTTTTGTGTTGAGCAGCGTACTCTAGGCAGTATGCCTTCCTATATGTGCAGGCCCTCATGCTATGTAATATATTTCATATGGCTAGTGAATTGATATTGTGGGTCACAAATCCCACCATGGTTTTTCCTCTTTGAGGTTTTCCACATATAAAATTCAATGTGTTATGGTGTTCATTCATGTGGCTGGTTTATTTACTTCGCGTTATATATTTCTTCATTTACTGGTTAATATTTGTATGCTATAAAAATTTAAAATCTTATATTATCAGTAGAACATGGATTCACCCCCCCCTCTCAGTGTTCTTGGATTCTTTGTATTCCAACAACAATTTGGGTGCCTTCTGCGTTCTTGTTACATAGGTATCAAAGAATAGATGTTGACCTTAGGACCTATGTGCTCACACCTTCCTTGTACTAATATAGCTAATTTTAATGGAACCATGTGTGTGTGTGTAAAATTTGGGTCCCTTCTAGGTTGTCATTGTAGTCTAAAAAGAATTTCATTAACACCATTATAAATCCTAAGGTATAATCTTGCCAATTCAATATTTCATTTTTGTTTAGCTGAGCTACCCTACCCAAAGTAAGTTCTCTTTTATGTTATCATTTCTATTGTGGAGGTTGAAAAAATAATACTATGTTTGGCATAGGCATGCCCCTATAGAAGATATCATTTCCTCATTTTTTATGTGTGTAAAAAATAGATCCAATAATAGATAGCTACAAATTTACATAGACAATATTTAGTCACACATTTATAGACTCTAAACTAGGGAAAACCCTAGATCTATGACACATAGCTCACTTGATTGACACTTTTAGGCTGAATTTTAAATAGAAAGGTGTACAAAGTAACCTGATCTAGAATCCAAAGCCTTAACTAATGAAGATAGATCTAAGTATAGGGTTTTGATTTGGCTGATTTCACATATATCTATTTTTTTATTTATTGATCTTGTATATTGTCAAAGTGAATATATGTGTCTTCTTATCCTGTAGATTGATTAGGGCCACCTATAACAATGGTGAAGGCAACTCTTTATATGCCAATTTTTGCTAGAAAAGTCACATCATCTACACATTGGTCACTCACATAAATAATTGTAATATCTTAATTAGCATATCCTTTCAATTTGTGTATCTAAAATTATCCTTACTTCCATTCATATATATTTAAATGGTTGAAATAAAGCAAGGGACATTATCTACTACCTTTGATGACTAGTTTAGAGGACAAAATCCTCTCGTTTCATAGTGAAATGCCTTTCTCGGGTACTTTATCACCAAAGTATTTTACATGCAACAACCTTATGGAAATACCCTCATTGCTATGCCATGTTATATATTCATGATGTCCTTTTCTCCAAACATTAGATATAAATTTATACAACAAAACAAAATCCACAAAATTGAAACTTCAAGAAAGAATGTAGAAATGACTACCTTAGATTAAGGATTAGCTAAGAGATACAAGAATATTTAGGAAACTAGTTGGAAAGGGATTCTTAATTTGTATTGATTAAAATAATCCACCATTTCTTGCATATTTTCAATATCTTTAATACCTTCAATACCTTCTCTATGTGAGCAAAGGGAAAGTATAAAACAAAAAATGAATGCTACAACATACAAAGGGAAATATATATTTTTATTGATTATAAGACAAATTACATTATCTCTCTTTTATAGAGAATCTCACAAGAACTAAGACTTAGGTAACCAAATATAAATCAAACACTATAACTTAACAAACAATACACATCAATAGTAAGTTTAAAATATTGAGAAAATATTGGCATGTTTTCAGCCAACATGAAAAGAAACTTACGATGCAACATAGGTTTACAATAGTTTAGTAATTGTGTCCATGTAGTGTGGGAGAAATTAGTTAATTTGAACACTCCCCTTTAATTTCTACCAGTAATAGTTTCAACATTAGTAATACTTATATTTTAAGTTCAATATTCAAATTTCTCCAAATTCTAGGGCTCCTCTTTATCTCCCTGGATCTTTTTGATATTACATTTCCTACTGTCTTTTTACTAGCCGTGATATTTTTCTTTAGTGATTTTTCTCTTTGACTCCTTGTCTTCAAATATTAATCTAGAAGCTTTCTTTAATACTTCAACTATAGATGGAGCGACTTCCTCTTTGCTATACTCTCTTATCACTTGTTGGATTTTACCTCTTTTCATTTGTTTGACTTCAAACACACAAATAATATCCTTGTCTACTTTATTATTTTTCTCCACTTTATTCAACATAAAAGAGTTCAACCACTATGGCAATTTTTTCTAATACTTGATTGGTGATCTTCAAACCTTTCCTTTATCTCTAGTTTAGTTAATTGATTAGGACGGTGACTGTTGGATATTGCTGAGAAGTTTGCTAGAATGATGTGTTGTCATTGATGTCAACATATTCTTCTGTGTATTCCAGTGTTGCAGTTAGATTGGATGAGTTAGTTTGGTGAGTGTGTTGCAGAATTAAGTTGTTGTAGTTTAATGGGCTTAGAGATACTTATCTCTAGTTGATTCAACATAAGTTTCAAAGGTTTGCATGATGTTTTTATAGAGTTGTATGATCTAGTATTGAGGATGCTATTTAGTTTTTCGTGTTATCTGGTATTTTGGTTTGTGCTCTACATTGCTCCAAAATTGCATTATCTTGGTTTATCGATTTTGCAGTGTTTGGGACATTAATATGTGTCCTCAATTTAGATGGTTCATGATTTGGAAGTCCGCAAGTGGATATTTCAGTTTGATAGTCAATTGAGTTCATGTTCTTGGGGTTTGAAATATTGTTGATGAAGGTTCTAGTAAGATGTGATGTTGCAATTGTTTTTGGTGTGATTCACATTACTTGCAGATCTTTCTAGATCAAGTCCTATCCATGTTGATGGTCTGCATTGATCACTGTTCGCATTATTGATCATTTTATTGATTTGGTTGTGTTCTTCATATTGTGCAACATTCTTGGTGATTGTAGCTTGTTGCAGATGTTTGAGGCATAATTTTTGGAGGTTTTGTGTGTTTTTGCTATTGGTTTAGGTCGAGACTATGTCCTAACAGATATTGTTTTCATCCACATGTATTGTTGTAGCATGTGAGGTTATTATTTTGTAATTTGTCTTGAGGGTTTAGCCACTTTAAATATATGTTGATGATTTGTATAAATATATGTAATATTCTTTTCTAAGATGTGTCTGTGTGTGTGAACATTGAATTGATCTTTCGGTAGCAGAGGAGAACTATGGAAGAGTGTGAAGAAGTGGAAAGAGAAGAGTTTGAGTATATGCTCTTAACTAGGACTTTAATTAGGCATTGAGAGATGATATTTTCATAGTTCATGTAATCTAGATTGTTGACCGATTCTTGTAAGGCAATGAGCCTTCCTCAAGGTTGTAGCCCTTCTTATATTTGAGCAGTGAGGTCTAAGCAGTGTGCCTAAATGCATGTGCATTCCCCGTTGTAATATTAACACTTACTCCAAACAAGGTATTGTCTCATTGTAGGTAGGTTCCCACCATGGTCTTTCTCTTAACCAAGTTTTCCACATAAAAAATCTTTGTGTTATGTGTGTTATTAATGTGGTGATGGTTTATGATTTTACTATTAATAATCAGATTTGAATTTATGTTTGAGTTGTGTAGAGTTTGTGAGAAAACTAATTGGTTTATGCTCACAAACTCTACACAACTCAAACATCAGATTTGAATTTATGTTTGAGTTTGTAGAGTTTGTTGCATTCTTGCAAACAATTGGTATCAGAGCTATTTCCTCTAGAAGAAGCTTGACCACTTGAGGAGATCTGAGATGGCAATCTTTTCTTTTAAGAAGGATATTCCAAGATTTGATGGAACAAATTATACTCATTGTAAGAACTAGATGGAATGCCATTTGATTTGTATTGGTGAAAACTACTGGAAGATTACTAAGATCATGTATAGTGCTCCTCCAGATGGTCCTACCACTCTAGATGAGATTAAGGAAGTTGAATTTAATATTAGGGCTAAGGAAGAATTGCTAAGGGCCTTGATTGATTCTGAGATGACTAATGTAATGGATTTGAATACTTCACATGAGATATGGAAAAAGCTAGAGACTTTGTATGAAGGTGATAGCTATGTGAAAATTAATAAGTTGCAAAGCTTGAAGGGAAAGTGTGAGATTTTCAAGATGGGTGAAGATGAAAACATTACCTCCTTTATGCAAAAAGTAAATGAGCTTGTGTTGAACATTAGATGTATCGGTGGACTATTGGAAGAATCTGACATTGTTCCTAAGGTGCTGAGATCCTTGTCTCCTTCTTACAATAATAAAGGTGCTACTATTGAAGAGATCCAGACTATGAGAAATGTGACTAGAGATATGTTGATTGGTAAACTTGTTGCTTTTGAGTTGAATGAATTTGGTGAAACCCCTCCTAAATTTGAATTTAGATTTAAAGCCACGGTATCTGGGAAGTAGAAATATGATCTGGGAGAAAGTCCAACAAGAGTATTCAGTTATGAGAAAGAGATGAGAGATCTTGAAGAAGATGAAAGAGAGATTGAAGAGCTTGAAACCCTGATTGCCAAAATATTGCATAAAAGTGTCGATAAGTATGAAGGAAAGTTTCCTCTTAAATGTTTTTCATGCAATAAGATAGGACATTTTACCTCAAGGTGTCTGGAAAGACTTTCTAAGAAGCCATTTAAGCCATATAAGCCTAAATATTAGAAGAAGTGTTACTTTGGTGCTGATGAATGTGTGAGAGATTATGAGTCTAAGAAAAGAAATTCAGGAGATGAGTGGGTGTTCATTTCTATCAAGGAAGATGATCTGGTGACTGCTCATTCTACTAGCTGCATTGTTGAAGAAAAATATTTGGCTACTAAAGTTGGAGAGAAAGATGAATGGGAACTATTGACAGTGGTTTCTATCATATGACAGGTGATAAGAGTAAGTTTGTGAGTATGGAAAAATGTGATGGTGGTGTGTAGTAAGATTTGGATATAATAAAGTTGGTATAATCTAAGGTAGAGGTTCTATTTCTCTTGATGGTAAGTATAACACTAATGATGTCTTATATGTTGAAGGTCTAAAGCATAGTTCTTTGAGTGTTGGGTAGATGGTTGATAAGGGATATGAATTGCAATTCAAGAATAGAAAATGTAAGATCTTGAGTAGCTCCAGAACTCAGATTGCATCAGGATCAAAGACTAAAGGTAATATATTTCACCTGAATGCTAATGATAAAAGTTGTTTGATTTCTCAAGTTGATGAAAGTTTGTTATGGAATAAAAGGATGTGTTAAGTAAATTTTGACTGCATGGTTAAGATAAGTTCCACTCAAGATGTAAGAGATCTACCTAAGATTGTGAAACCTTCTAATCTGGTATGTAATGAGTGTTAGTTAGGGAAGTAGACAAGAGTTTCTTTCAAAAGAAAACAGTATACTTATAATGGGATATTGGACCTTGTGCGTATTTTTTTGTGCCGTCCCTCTACAACAAGAAGCTTGCACAGTGAGAAGTATTTCATGTTGCTAATTTATGACTATTCAAGGATGATATGGGTTATTTTCTTAAGAGAGAAGTTTGAAGCCTTAAAGAAGTTCAAGATTTTCAAAGCTATGGTTGAGACTGAGACTATTTTGAGGATGAAGTGTCTGAGATCTGACAGAGTTAGTGAATTTACTTCTAGTGAGTTCAATTCCTTTTGTGAAGAGCATGGGGTGAAGAGAGAGTTATTTTCTCTCCAGACCCCTTATCGTTATGGTATTGTGGAGAGGAAGAATAGGATATTTGAGGAAGCTTCTAGAACCATGATGATTGAAGAAAATCTTTTGTATATCTATTGGAGAGAATCTATGAGAATTTTTGTAAAGACTCTTAACGGAGTTCATATTAAAGGTGATACTGATAAGACTCCTTATGAGTTATGGTCTGGTCATGCTGTTATAGTAAGATATTTTAGAATTTTTGGTTGTAAATGCTATATAAGAAAAGATGAAGATCTAGGGAAGTTTGATGCTAGAAGAAATGAAGGTATATTTCTTGGTTATTCTACTAAGAGTAAGGCCTACCAGTGTTATAACAAGAGATTGATGAAGATTGTTGAAAATGCTAATGTGAAGGTTGATGAAGGAAATGAGTATTAGTCTAGATACTCTGGATATGATTTAAATGATTTGACTATCAGTGAAGATAAAGGAAAGAAAGTGCAGACCCATTATCAAGTTTAGATTGCTCTGAAAAAGCTTTAGAATGAAGGAGAAGCTAGTGCAGAAGAAAGAGGTGAAGAGTCTGAAAAATCATGAAAATCCTAAGACTCCCAAGTATGCAAGGTTAAGTCATACAGAGAATCAGATAATAGGAGATAAGAATAGAGGTGTGATGACTAGGAGAAGAGTTGCTGAAGAGTATTGCTTGATTTCTAAGACTAAACCTAAGGATGTTGATGAAACTTGTAAAGATGAGAGTTGGATTAAAGTTATGGAAGAAGAGTTGAATTAGATTGAAAAGAACAATACATAGATTATTGTTCCCAGACCTAAGGATAAGAATGTAATTGAAATTAAATGGGTGTTTCGGAATAAAATGAATGAGAAAGGTGAAGTTGTTAGAAATAAAGCAAGACTTGTTTGTAAGGGTTATTCTCAGATAGAAGGTATTGATTTTGAGGAGACTTTTGCTTCGGTAGCTAGAATTGAAGATGTTAGATTGTTTCTTTCCTATGTTTCTTACAAATATTTTAAAGTGTATTAGATGGATATCAAGCCTTTCTTAATGGTGAGCTAGAAGAAGTCTACATCAAGAGCAACCTGATGGTTTTCAGTTGACAGATTAGAAAGATATGGTTTGTAGGTTGAATAAAGCATTGTATGGATTGAATAAATCTCTAAGAGCTTGGTATGCCAAATTAGATAGGTATTTGATGAAGCTTCAATTCAATAAAGGTACTACTGATAGTAATCTATACTTTAATATTGATAATGATAACATTTTGATTGTTGAATTATTTGTTGATTGTATTATTTTTGCTGGAAATGATGATTTGTGCAAGTTCGTTGATGATACGCAATACGAGTTTGAGATGTCTATGATAGGTGAGATGAAATTCTTTTGGGGATTACAAATTACTCATTTGGATAAAGGTATTTTCATATCTTAGTCTATGTATGTGAAGGAATTATTGAAAAAGTTTGGTTTGGATGATGCAAAGCATGTTGGTAAACCTATGGTGATCGAATGTGAGTTGGAAAAGGATGATGATTCTCTGAAGGAAAATCAGACTAGATACAGATCTATGATTCTTGGTTTGTTGTATTTGACCCAAACTAGACCAGATAATATGAATGTTGTTTGTCTCGTTACTAGATTTCAAGTTGATCCTAAGGAATCTCATGTTGTTACTGTAAAAAGAATTTTCAAATATTTGAAAGGGATAGTTGATTTTGGTTTGTGGTATCCTAGAGATTATGTTCTCACTTTGAATCCTTTTACTAATGTTGATTGGGCAGATGATGTTTATGACAGAAAGAGTACTACTGGTGGCGCATTTTTCTTGGGGAAGAGATTGGTTTCATGGACAAGTAAGAAGCAAAATGCTATATCTTTGTCTACTAAAGAAGCTGAATACATTGTTGTTGCTATTAATTGTACTTAGGTGACTTGGATGAAGCAGATGTTCAACGATATCAGAGTTACTTTTGATAATCCTACAAATATATATTGTGACAATTCAAGTGCTATCAATATCTCTAAGAATCTGATATTGCATTCTAAGACCAAGCATATATCAATCAATTTTAATTTCTTGAGAGAGAAGGTGAATGAAAAGGAAGTCAGGTTGGAGTATGTATCTACAAAGGAACAGATTATAGATATCTTCACAAAGCCTTTTCCTAAAGATACATTTGAGTATCTCGGAGAGAAGCTAGAGGTGATTTCCCCTCCTAATGAGAACTAAGATGTGTGGAGTTGCATCAATCTGATGAACAAAGAGATATCTTATGATTTGGATTGATGAGTGAGGCTACTACTCAAGAGGATTAGTCAATGGTGTGTTGATCAAAATTGTTAGAGTGTGTGTTAAAGGGGGAGCAAATCAAGATTTGTGTTATATATGCCTTTGTCATTGATATCAAATGGGGAGAGAAGAATGTGAAAAACCGTGTAGGGGAGAGAGCTATTTTGAGGTTGGTTGTGCATAATTTTAGGGGGAGATTGTTGGATGTTGATTTGTTTCTTTGCATTGATTATTTTTCACATCCATATGTTGCCATCAATGCCAAAGGGGGATATTGTTGGATATTGATGTGAAGTTTGCTGGAATGATGTGTTGTAATTGATGTCAACATATTCTTCTATGTATTCTAATGTTGCAATCAGATTGGATGAGTTGGTTTGGCTAGTGTGTAGTAGTTGAGTTGTTGCAATTTATTAGGCTTAGACATACTTATCTCTTGTTGATTCAGCCAAAGCTTTAGAGTTTTGCCTGATGTTTTGATCAAGTTGTATGATCTGGTATGGAGGTTGTTTTTTAGTTGTTTGTGTTATTTGGTATTCTAGTTTGTGCTTCACATTCCTCCGTAATTCCATTATCTTGGTTTGCAAATTTCAAAGAGTGTTTGGGATGCTCATATATGTCCTCAATTTAGATGGTTCATGATTTGAAAGTCCGCAAGTGAATCTTTCAGTTTGACAGTCAGTTGAGTTGATGTTCTTGAGGTTCAATATATTGTAAATGAAGATTCTTGCCAGATGTGATGTTGTGATTATTTCTGGTGTGATTTATGTTGCTTGTAGATGTTTCTAGATTGAGTCATATCCATGTTGATGGTTTGCATTGATCATTGTGCACATTATTGATCATTTTCTTGATCTGGTGGTGTTCTTTGTGATATACGACATTCTTGGTGATTGTAGCATTTTGCAGATGTTTGAGACATAATTGTTGGAGGTTTTGCATGTTTACGGTATCGATTTAGGTCTAGACTATGTCCTAACCAATATTGTTTTGGTTTGTATGTATTGTTGTAGTGTGTGAGGTTATTATTTTATAATTTGTGTTGAGGGTTTAACCAACCTTTAAATATAGGTTGATGATTTGTATAAATATATGTAATATTTATTTGTGTTATGTGTCTACATGTGCGAATATTGAATATATATTTCAATAGTAGAGGAGAAGCGGGAAAGAGTGTGAAGAAGTGGAAAGAGCATAGTTTGATTATATGTGCTTAACCGAGACTGTAATCGGGCATTGGGAGATTCTATTTTCATATTTCCTATAATCTAGATTGTTGTCTAATTCTTATAAGGTAGTGAGCATTCCTGAGACTTGTAGCCCTTCTTTTTTTTGAGAAGTGAGGTCTGGGAAGTGTGCCTGAATGCATGTCCATTCCCCATTGTAGTATTTATACTTACATCTAATAGGGTATTATCTCATTATAGGTAAGTTCCCACCATGGTTTTTCCCTTAAGTAGGTTTTTGATGTCAAAAAGCTTGGTGTTATGTGTGTTATTAATGTGGTTATGGTTTATTATTTCACTGTTAATAATCAGATTTGAATTTAAGTTTGATTTCTATAGACTTTGTGAGCAAACTGATTCACCTCCCCACCTCTCAATTTGTTGCATTGTTTCCAATAGTGACAACATTACTATGCTTCCCTTGATTTCTTCAATCGCTTGCTAACGATATATCTTCACTAAAATTATTGCAACTATAACTTCAGCTATCCAACTCATTATCTTAACACCATTATTCTTTTGAATGTGATTCTCCTCCTACCAAATATGAACCACCCTCACATAGTTCTCTTTGATGGATTTAGCTTCATATATGTTTTCTAAGTAACACACACATGGTCTTCTTTCGAGTAATGAGTTGTCAAAACTACTATTCTTATCATTTTTTGTCTTAAAAATATAATATTTTCCCACTGATGAATACCTCTATTCACTAGCTCAAATCTCCTCTCTAAGTGGATTCAACAAGAAAAACAACAACATCTTTCTCATGGCTACTTCTACAACTATCCAAACCAATAATATATCTATCTTACTCGTATGCCATTACTAAAAATCTTTAGGATCTTACTGTCTTCTACAATTACTTTAAACTTGTTTCCTCCTTTATTCTTTCTCCTTTGGTAGCAACTAACTACTTCTCCTTGTCAACTACTATTATGAAAAATTCTTCACATAGCCCACAATCAAATTTGGGTCTTCTCCTTCAAAAGAAAAAAACTCTTGTGCTAACAAACAAATACTACCTTAGTGTTTGAATCTACTCCTACACTAGTGGCAAGTACAAATTGAATTTCTTAGTCTTAGAAGCTCCTTAAATATCCATCTTTAACATCTTTGCAATATATCTACTCTATGATCTCCTTTTCTGTCTAGCAATTTCCATATAGCAATGATTATTTATTTGGATTGGTGTCTCCAGTTTAGATGGTGGCATTAAAACATCTAAAATATTGTTCAACAATGGCTCCACTTTGTGGCATGTACTTTTCCTTTCCTGCAATAGTGGTATTACCTTCAATGGTTTCCTCAACATTGCCTAATGCCTTCTGCATTGGTGATCTTCTTGGTAGAACTATATGATCTATTCTTTGGAATAACTAGATCAACATTCACAATCTTGGGCCCTCAAATGAGGAAGTTAGGTTCGAGCTAGCTCTGATAACAATTTTTGAGGAGGAAAAGTATTAAAAACAATGTCTGTTACAACATACGATGGAAAACATATATATTTTATTGATTATAAAACAAATTACATTCTCTCTCATTTATAAAGTATATCATATGAACTAAGAATTAGGTGACCAAATACATATAAATAACTATAACCTGACATACTTTAGATGTGGATAGCAAGTTGAAAATGTTGAGGAATGATTGACATGTTTTTAGCATGAGAAACCTACTTATGATGCAACACAAGTTAACAACGGACTAGTAAATGCATACATGCAACATGGGAGAACTTAGTTTCTTCCAACACTCTACAAACTAGTGTAGATTCCTAGCATATTTTCATGAACTATGACTCTTCGACAAGAGATATAGGCACCAAATGCCAATAGGATTTATCCACTCCTCTCTAAATTATTTACTCTTTCATGGCACTTGGATACTACTTTGTGGGAGAAATATGCTTGATATTAGTATTTGATTGTTCATAAGAATTCATACAAGGAGCTTGTAATTTATATAACTCTAACTAAAAATAGTCTTCCTATAATTGCAACCTAACCGTTATCTAGTCACAATGATGAATAGTGTAACATATGCTAACAGTGGCTAGTGTGAATCCAAATGTTATATAATATTCAGCCTCACCAATGCACTAATATAATCAATTTTAAGAGTGATAAATATCTACCATCTACAATTGACTTTGATGTTTAATAAGGTTAACAGTAACGATAAAGGGGTATATGGTTGATAAATAGCATGCATAAGCATTTGTTATTGGTCAAGATTGTATTCAATGATATATCAAGAAGGATAACTTATCTAGTATCAAATGATTAGGTGTCACATGGTTTCTAATGGTATATGTTGCAACATATTTTATAGGCCTACATAACACAATTGATAGAGAGTTTGAAATTATATTTTTGAAATATTATTGTCTAACGTACTGCATGATTGTGTCTTATTTCAAATGATATAATAGGATTGTCATCTATGCATAACTTTCTCTACTATTAATTCTTATAGCTATTTAGTGAATGACAACATTGCATAAATGACTTCACTTATCATGAGATGGAAAATACAAATGGTCTTCCACCTACTGACATGTCATAATATAAAACAAAATCATACTAACACTGTAATTTAATTAGACAACTTATCAAACAAAACAATCTTACTATGCCCAAAAAATCTTGTTAATTTGTATAGACCAATGAGCATTAAAAAATATCATTTATTAAATATTTCTCCTTAGAAGCTCTATTTCTCTCTTGGTGTGCATGCACCTACATACATTGAATGGTTACTATAATTATCATTTATGAATTAATATGAAATATAACACATAATCTAGATGGTAAATATGATGGAAAACAAAGGCTTTAACTCTATTTATGTATACTGAAAAATGACTCTAATTCTTGGAACAGCTTAAATCACACACACTAAACTTATACTTATAGGCTTAAAAGTGTTAAATACTCAGAGTTGAGTTACTTTTTCTAGGCTTAATATGTTGCTTAATGTATGTTGTCACATTAAGAGTACACTTTTAGGCACTCAAAATTGACTAACATCCTCTAGACTTAATATGTTGCTTAGTGTGTGTGATTTAAGAGTGGCCGTAATTCTCTTTCATGAAATAACAAGACATGGACCACATAGTGTACATGAAAGACATAATAGAATGAATATATAAATAGAGAGATTATTATACTTCTCTTTCACGAATTAATAAGACTTGAACTACATGATCTAGATGATAGATATGTAGTATAATAAAAGAAAATAACCTAAACCCACAGGTATTATTAGAATTTTCCTTACCGACCTAAAAAGAAACCTAAGACTGAGTATTTTCAAATGTGTTAAAAAAAGTCGTGGTCGTCGAAAGTGGAATTGCTGTTATGATATTCGTGTTTAATTTATGACTCTTCTTTACTCCGAAAGGCCAAGGCTGTAACGTATATTTTAATTGATTCGAGTAACATGTGAATATTGTTGTATGCAGTTTACTGTCTATAATCAGTTGCCATCGTTTAAGGATATGCTCCACATGGGAACGCAACACTAAAATGTTTTATATAATAAGCAATGATAGCAAGTTTCTCAGTGGTAGCAATCAACCTACAGACGATTTTTTTGAGATGTGTATGAAATGTGTAGCTGTCTGCGCAATAGCGGCCATCCCGAAACGTTTTTCATTTCAAACATTAGTGGGAAGCGCATTTATAGCACTAATGTCCTACTGAGATATACCCTTTAATAGGGCATTAAATCTTTATGATTTCATTTTCTTAGTTATGGTTACTTTGTAGTTCTGTGAAGAAACTAACTTTGAGGAAACTAGTTTGGAAAATCAAGCCACCTCTGACAGAAATACAGAATGTTGCTTTAATGGAATTTAGAATTGGACATTAACGTGTGTCTGGACTCTTTTATATTTTTTATTTGATGTAACCTATCTAGGGTTTGTGTGGGCTGATTTCGTATTTATCAAAGTGCATGTATGTTTGTTTGCATGTTGCTTGCGGCAACACGGCTGACCATGTAGATTGATTAAGGTTACCTGTAGCAACCAGTGAAGACAGCGAGCTTTGTATACCAATTTACATCGAACAATAGTGTTACTGCCTGTCGACTTGCAGAAACTGGCTTAAGTGGCCGCCATAAAAATCAAATAAGACATTTCTGAAAAATATATAAAACATTTCGGAAAAAGATTAGGAAAGGATTAGTGAAATCACCCTACAAAACAAGATTGAGTTATATTCATAAGGATGAGATGCTTATATTGTTTCCTCAAAAATCTCATTGGAGGAGATTGGAGAAAATGGTATGGGAGATTTAATGATGTTGTGCAGTAAAAGGGTGAAACATTGTTTGAGATAATATGAACAAGATACATTCATATAAATGATTACTCATATAAGATAAACAAATTTTCTAGCCTTTTTCTATTTATATATGTTTGTCATTAAATAGCTGGAAGGACTCACATGCATCTAACATGCATCTATATTAAAACAAAAATTAAGATACAAAAAAGATATGTCTATAATGTCAAACAAACCAGATGATGAAATTACAAAGAGTATGCCTCCAAAGAATGTAAAAATCTTTATGTCTCCTATCTAATCATCTACTATCATATGGTCAAAAACAAAAAGCCCAAAAACTCCTTAGACCAACTAGAGAGCCTGAGCAAAGACTAAACAAACCAGAATTACTAACAAACCAAATTACTAACAACACATCAAACTTCCTGACCTCCAACAACCTCAAGCATGTCTTCAATTTCTAAACCCTCCATGGGCATCCACTTGCATTTTCCCTTCAAGCCCTTTTGGACGAATGCAGGTTTTGATGCAATAATGTAGGTTTATTTGTGTTCAGATTTTATATTTCTTTCATTTGGTATGAGAGCTGATTCAAGAAAGACTTTTAGATTCATGAATTTGAATAAGCAACAAAATGTGGGTTGAAGAGCCAGATAGAGCACTAAAGAAATTACTAAATCCAGTCATAGCTAAAGACAAAAGAAGCAATCCATAGGAAGTTGCCAAAGGAGATTGGCAAAGATCAAAAACCATTTTTGTGATATTTTTAAGTTAGGTAGGCCACCCAAATTCAAAGTGTGAATTTCTTTTGAAGCCAACAATGTAAAGCCTACCATCAATATGAAAGCTACCTCCTCAATGAGGTGAAGTCAACCCTCAAAAGAGGAGATAATAGCCAAAGATATTTGGCATAATTTGCCATATTTAAAACCACTTCTAAAAATGTGAAGCCCTTCATTTATAACGTTGTTAGAGAAGAAATAAGAGAAAGATATCACTACCAAGATTGAAGTATCAAGAAGATTCTAGATATAAAAGGGTTGATATGTATGAATGCGATCACAAGTCTTGTAAAAATCATAAAATTTAGTCAAAATAAGTTGTGTGAGGAAGCTATATGGAAAAGACCATAGTATTATGTCAAAAGAATTGAGTCCCTCTTTACAGGGAAAGAAAGCATGGACACAATAACATGGAATAAGAAAGTAAATCACCACACTGTGGTAGAAGAGAAGCACACGGAGGCAGAAGAAGAAATGAAATTAGCCATAGATGGTATGAAGAGAAGGAGAATTGGAGATCATATATCATTGTTTTTGTGTTAAAGACAAATTAGTGGTTGAAATTAAGGGGGAAATTGTTGGAATATTGTTGATTAATTCCTCCCAATTGCATAGTTTTATGATTTTAGTTTTTAATCTTTATTTCTAGTGACTGTGCAGTTAAAATTGTTTTAGGGTTTGGCTTTATTTTCAATAATATAAGTTTTCCAATGTCTGGATGTATCTAAGACCTCTATATAATGAGGTAACTATAATTCATTTTCTATAAATTAGTCTAATCCTTGATCAATTGATCAAGAAGCTCTTGTAATCCCTTAAATCGATAGAATAGTTTATTTATGTTTCAATGGCGACCTTTGTTGACCAGTTTATAGGACTAAAATCCTCTCCTTGCATAATCAAATGCCTTTCTCAAAAAATTTATCACAAAAGTACTTTAAAATGAAATTTGAAATACAGTAACCTTATCACAATACTCTAATCATTATGCCATGATAAACATTCATGATGTCCTCTTCCCCAAACATCAAAAATAAATTTACACAACAAAATTAAGATTCCCATGAAGTTGAAACTTAAACCAATAATGTAGAAATAACTACCTTAGATTGGGTATTAGATAACAATGCAAGTATATTTAGATAGTTATTTGGTAGGGGATTCTTATGAGTGTCAAGTTTGATGATAAGAGGTTACTTTGTATTGACTAAAATAATCCACCATTTCTTGCATATTTTGAACATCTTTAATGCCTTCTCCACACACTAGTGGAGAGTACTAACATCTTTTCACAAATTATTACGGTTCCACGGAGATAGGCACCAATAGGATTTATCCTCTCCTCTCCTCATTATTTCCTCAAACATTAAGATTAAGCATGACAGTAAAGGGATATATGGTTGATAAATAGCATTCATAAGCATTTGTTTTTGGTCAAGAGAGCATTGAATGACATGTCAAGAAGGATAACTTATCTAGTATCAAATGATTAAATGTATCACATGATTTCTAAAGGTGTATGTAGCAACATAGGCCTATATAATACAATTGATTGAGAATTTGAAAATATATTTTCAAAATGTTATTGTCTATTGTACTACATATTTGTTTTTTATTTTAAATGTTATAATAGAATTACTATCTATTCATAACTTTCTCTACTATTAATTCTTAGAGCTATTCACTGAATGAAAAACCTGCATAAATGAAGTCACTTAAAGTGAGATTCATAATACAAATGGTCTTCCTCTTATTCATATGCCATAATATAAAATAAAATCATAATAACACTATAAATTTTATTAGTTAACTTATCAAACAAAACAATCTTACAATACCTAAACAATTTTGATAATTTACACGCACAAATGTAAATAAAAAAATTTCATTTATGAAATATTTTTAGCTCCTATTAAAAAAAATCCATCCCCCCTCTTCCCATGCACCTAATACATTGAATGATTACTATACTTATCACGAATTAATAATACTTGAATTTACATGATCGAGATGACCGATATATAGTAGAATAAAAGAACTAAGACTGAATGTTTTCAGATCTGGTAAAAAAGTCGTGGCCGTCGAAAATGGAATGGCCGTAAGAATATTTGTGTTTAATTTATGGCTCTTCCTTACTCCGAAAGGTCAAGTTTATAACATATATTTTAATTGATTCGAGTAACATGTGAATACTGTTCTGTGCACATTATTGTCTATACTCAGTTGTCATCATTTCAAGATATGGTCCACATGGGCACGCAACACTAAACTGTATTTCTAGTAAGAAATGATAGTAAGTTTCTCTGTGGTAGCAATCAACATACAGACGATTTTCTTAGAGATGTTCAGCTATCTGCGCAATAGCGGCCATCCCGAAAGGTTTTCCATTTCAAATATTAGTGGGAAGCGCATTTATAGCACTAATTTTCGACTGAGATATACCCTTTAATAGGCCACTAATTATAATTCATTTTCTCAGTTATGCCTTCCCTGTGCTTCTGTGAAGAAACTAATTTTGAGGAAACTAGTTTGGCAAATCAAGCTACCTCTGAGAGAAATACAGAATGTTGTTTTAATGAAATCTAGAATTGAACGTTAACGTGTGTCTGGACTCTTTTATATGTGTTATCTGATGTAACCTATCTAGGGTTTGTGTGGGCTGATTTCTTATTTATCAAAGTGCATGTATGTGGGTTTGCATATTGCTTGCAGCCACACGGCTGAGCATATAGATTGATTAGGGTTACCTGTAGCAACTGGTGAAGACAGCTCTTTGCATATAAATCAAATCTGACCTAGGTGGCCGCCTAAAAATTAAATAGGACATTTCTGGCAAATATTAGGAAAATATATAAAAGATTTCGGAAAAAGATTAGAAAAGCATTTGAGATAATTATATTTTTCCCACAAAAGTCTCAATGGAGGAGATAGGATAAAATGGTATGAGAGGTTTAATGATATTATGCAGTAAAATGGTGAAACATTGTTTGAGATAATATAAACAAGATACATTCATATAAGTGATTATTCATACAAGATAAGTAAACAAATTTTGTAGTTTTTTTTTTAATCATTAAATAGTTGTAAGGGCAAGCACTCATTTATATTAAAACAAGAATTAAGATGTAGAAAAGATATATCTATAATGTCAAACAGTCGAGATGATGAAATTGCTGAGTATGCCTCCCAAAAATCTAAAATTCCATGTCTCCCATCTAATTATCTACTATCATATGACCCAATACAAAAAGCCTTGAAAAATCATTAAACCAACTAGAGAACCCAAGGAAAGACTAAACAATCCAGAATTACTAACAACACATCAAACTTCTTGACCTCGGGCAGCCTCAAGCATGTCTTCAATTTTGGACGTCCTCCATCGAATCTAGGCCATCCACCTTCATTTTCCCTTCAAGCCCTTTGAGATGAATGTAGGTTCTAATCCAGTAATGTAGGTTTATTAGTTTTCCAATTTTATATTTCTTTCATTCAGTATCAAAGCGAGCTCAATAAAGGCTTTTAGGTTCATGAATTTAAAGAAGCAAGAGAATGTGGGCTGAAGAGCCAGTCTAAACATTAAAGAAATTATTACATTCAGCCATGGCTGAAGACAAAAGAAACAATCCATAAGAAATTGCTGAAGGAGATTGTCAAAGATCAAAAACCATTTTTGTGATATTTTTCAAGTTAGGTAGGCCACCCAAGTTGAAACTGTGAAGTGTTTTTGAAGCCAATGATGTAAAGCCTACATTCAATGTGAAAGTCACCTCCTAAATGAGGTGAAGTCAACCCTCAAAGAGGAGATAGTAGTTAAGATATTTGGCATAATTTGCCATGTTTAAAACCATTTTTAAAAATGTGGAGCCCTTCATTTCATAAGGTTCTTAAAGGAGAAAAAAAAAAAGAAATCACTACAAAGATTGAAGTAGGAAGATTCTAGATAAAAATAAGGGCTGATATGTATGAAGGAGATCACAAGTCTTGTAAAAGTCTAAAATTTAGTCAAAACTACAAATATTAATTTGTATGAGGAATCTTTATATTAGTCTAAGAAAAGGCCATAGTATTTTGTCAAAATAATTGAATCCCTCTTTAGAAGGAATGAAAGTTTGGACACAATAAAATGGAATAAAAAAGAAAATCACCACACTGTAGGAGAAGAGCAAAAGAAGAAATAAAATTAACCATAGATGCTATGAAGAGAAGATTTGGAGATCATATATCATTATTTTTGTGTTAAAGACATTAGTGGTTGGAATTAAGGGGGAGATTGTTGGAATATTGTTGAGTAATTCCTCCAACTTACATTGTTTTATTCTTTTAGTAGTGTAGCTGTATTTGGAATGACTATGCCATAAAAATTGTTTTAGTTTTTTAGTTTTAGGTTTTCACTTTATTTCCAATAATACAAATATTCCAATGTTTGGATGTATCTAAACCATTATATAATGATGCAGTTGTAATTCATTCTCTATCAATTAGTCTAATCCTTGATTAATTGATCAAGAAGCTCTTGTAATCTCTTGAATAAATATAATAGTTTATATATGTTTCAATTTTATATTTCTTTCAAACTTCTCCTTGCCTACATTCATATGCATTTAAATAGTTGAAACATATGAATGGCTACATTTTTTGAGTTTGTAGGACCAAAATCCTCTCCTTGCATTGAAAAATTCCTTTCTCAGATATTTAATCACCAAAGTATTTTAAAATATAGCCTTATGGAAATACTCTCATAGTTATTCCATGCTAAACATTCAATCTCTTGAATCAATATAGTAGTTTATATATATTTCAATTTTATATTTCTTTCAAACTTCTCCTTGCCTACATCCATATGCATTTAAATGGTTGAAACATAGGAATGACTACTTTCATTGAGTTTACAAGACCAAAATCCTCTCCTTGAATAGAAAAATTATTTTCTGAAATATTTTATCAAAAAAGTATTTTAAAATGAAATTTTTAAATGCAATAACTTTATGACAATACTCTCTTGATTATTCCATGCTAAACATTCATAATGTCCTTTTCTCCAAACATCAAAAATAAATTTACACAACAAAATTAAGGTTCCCATGAAGTTGAAACTTACACCAATAATGTAGAAATAACTACCTTACATTGGACATTAGCTAAGAGATGCAAGTATATTTAGGTAGGTAGTTGGCAGGGGATTCTTATGAGTGTGATGTCAAATGATAGGAATGGAATTTATCTTCTCTTATCCTCATTATTTATTCAAACATTAAGTTTAAGCAGGAAAATAAAGGATATATGGTTGATAAGTAGCATGCATAAGCATTTTTTATTAGTCAAGAGAGCATTGAATGATATGTCAAGAAGGATAATTTAACTAGTATCAAATGATTAGGTATCATATGATTTCTAAAGGTGAATATTGCATCATATTTTGATAGGGCTATAAAATACAATTGATAGAGAGTTTGAAAATATATTTTAAAAATGTTATTGTCTATTGTACTATATATTTGTTTCTTATTTCAAATGGCATAATAGAATTACCATCTATGAATAGCTTTGTCTACTATTAATTCTTAGAACTATTTAGTGAATGAAAATCCTACATAAATGAAGTCACTTAGCATGAGATGCAAAAGACAAATGGTCTTCCACCTACTCATATATCATAATATAAAAGAAAATCATACTAACACTAAATTTTATTAGACAACTTATCAAACAAAACAAACTTACAATACCTAAACAATCTTGATATTTAGTACAGACTAATGTGAATAAAAAAAATGTCATTTACTAAATATTTCTAGGTCCTTTAAAAGAAATATCTCTCCCTCTCTCTCTCTAGTGTGCATGCACCTAAATACATTGAATGGTTACTATACTTATTCCTTATGAGTTAATATGACATAGACCAGAGCCTAGATAGTAAATAAGGTGCAATAAAAAAAACCCTAAATTTTTATATGTAAACTGAAAAATGACTATAATTCACATTCATGAAATTACAAGACATAAACCACATAGTAGTTAAAACTTCATAATTGCATCATTCTTGTTGTAAAACCACAAAAAATTGTAAAAAATTACTGTAATTTGCAAATCTGAAAGTTTTTTTGGAATACCATTTTTTATAGAAATTAACCGCTGTCAAAAGAAAATAACCTAAACCGATAGGTATTATTATTTTCCTTAATGACCTAAAGAGAGACCTAAGACTGAAGGTTTTCAAATCTGGTAAAAAATGTCGTGGGCGTCGAAAATCGATTTGGCTTATAATATTCGTGTTTAATTTATGGCTCTTCCTTACTCCGAAGGCCAAGGTTGTAACATATAGTTTAATTTTGAGTAACATGTGAATACTCTTGTGTGCACATTATTGTCTATAATCAGTTGTCATCATTTAAGGATATGGTCCACAAGGGCACACAACACTAAAAGGTGTTTTCTAGTAAGCACTGATAGTAAGGTTCTCAGGGGTAGCAATCAGCATACATATAATCAACATACATATGATGTTTTTGAGATATGTAACTGTGCGCGCAAAAGCGGCCATCCCGAAACGTTTTTCATTTCAGTAGTTAGTGAGAAGCGCATTTGTAGCACCGATTTCCCAGTAAGATATACCCTTTAATAGGGCACAAAATCTTTATAATTTCAATTTCTCAGTTATGCCTTCTCTGTGCTTCTGTGAAGAAACTAACTTTGAGGAAACAAGTTTGGAAAATCAAGCTACCTCTGAGAGAAATACAGAACGTTGTTTTAATGCAATCTTGAGTTTATTGTTAACGTGTGTCTGGACTCTTTTGTATGTGTTATCTGATGTAAACTATCTAGGGTTTCTGTGGGCTGATTTCGTATATTCTCAAAGTGCATGTATGTGTGTTTGTATATTGTTTGCAGCAACGCCGCTGAGCATGTAGATTGATTAAGGTTACCTGTAGCAACCAGTGAAGACAGCTCTTTGTATACCAATTTAAATCCAACAATAGTGTTGGTGCCTGTGGACTTCGAGAAACTGGCTTAGGTGACCGCCATTAAAATCAAATAAGACATTTTGGAAAAACATTTGTAAAATATATAAAACATTTATGAAAAAGATTAGATAAACATCAGTCAAATAACCCTAAAAAAAAGACTGAGTTATATTCATAAGGATGAGATGCCTATATTTTTCCCTCAAAAATCTCATTGGAGGAGATAGGAGAAAATGGTACGAGAGATTTAATGGTGTTGTGCAGTAAAAAGGGTGAAACACTGTTTGAGATAATATAACCAAGATACATTCATATAAATGATTACTCATGCGAGATAAGTAAATAAATTTTGTAGTTTTTTTTTTTAATCAGTTAATATTCGGAAGGGTTAGCAATCATTTATATTAAAACAAAAATTTAGATAGATAAAGCACATGTCTATAATGTTAAATAGTTCAGATTGCTTCTCAAAAATCTAAAAATCTATATGTCCTCCATCTAATCATCTACTATCATATGGTGGAATATTAAAAAATCCTTAAACCAACTAGACTAAACAAATTAGAATTACTAACAAGACATCAAACTGCTTGATCTCCAATAACATCAGGCATGTTTTCATTTTCAAAGTCCTCCACCAAGTATAGGGCATCCACCTCAATTTGCCCTTGAAGCCCTTGAAGATCAATGTAGGTTTTGATCCAGTAATGTAGCTTTATTTGTGTTTCAATTTTATATTTCTTCCATTCGATATCAAAGCGAGTTCAAGAAAGGCTTTTAGGTTCATGAATTTGAAGAAGAAAGAGAATGTGGGTTGAAGAGCCAGTCAGAATATTAAAGAAATTACTATATCCATCCATAGTTGAAAACAAAAGAAGTAATTTATAGGAAGTTGCCAAAGGAAATTGGCAAAGATCACAAACCAGTTTTGTGATATTTTTCAAGTTTGGTAGGCCACCCAAGTTGAAAGTGTGAAGTGTTTTTGAAGCCAATGATGTAAAGCCTACAATGAATGTGAAAGCCACCTCCTCAATGAGGTGAAGTCAACCCTCAAAAGAGGAGATAGGATAGTAGCCAAAGATATTTGGTATAATTTCTCATGTTTAAAACCAATTCCAAAAATGTGAAGCCCTTCATTTATAAGTTGTTAAAGGAGAATAAAAAGAAAGATATCATTACCAAGATTGAAGTAGCAAGAAGATTCTAGATAAAAAATGGTTGATATTAATGAACCAGATCACAAGTCTTGTAAAAATCATAAAATTTAGTCAAAACAATCAATATTAAGTTGTGTGAGGAAGCTCTATCTTATCCTTGGAAAAGACCATAATATTTTGTCAAAAGAATTGAGTCCCCCTTTACAAGGAAAGAAAGTGTGGCAAGAGTAAAAAGGAATTAAAATACAAATCACCATGGTAGAAGAGAAGCACACATCAAGTAGAAGAAGATATGGAATTAGCCATAGATGTAATGAAGAGAAGAACTAGAGATCATATATCATTATTTTTGAAGAAATGAAATTAGTCATAGATGCAATGAAGAGAAGAACTCGAGATCATATATCATTATTTTTGAAGAAATGAAATTAGTCATAGATGCAATGAATAGAAGAACTGGAGATCATATATCATTATTTTTGTGTTATAGATATTAGTGATTAAAATTAAGGGGGAAATTTGTTTTAGTTTTTAGTTTTAATTTTTCACTTTAGTTCCAATAATACAAGTATTCCAATGTCTGGATGTATCTAAGACCACTATATAATGAGATAGTTGTAATTCATTCACTAAAATCCTCTTCTTGCATAGTCAATAACTTACTTAGATATTTTATAACCAAACTATTTTAAAAATGAAATTTGAAAATGCAGTACCCTTATAGAAATACTCTAGTCATTATGCCATTCTAAACATTCATAATGTCCTTTTCTCCAAACATCAAAAATAAATTTACACAACAAAATTAAGATTCCATGAAGGTGAAACTTAAACCAATAATTTAGAAATAACTACCTTAGATTGGACATAGCTAAGAGATGCCGGCATATTTAGGTAGCTAGTTGGGAGGGGATTCTTATGAGTGCGAAGTCAAATGATAGGAGACCATTTTGTATTGATTAAAATAATCTACCAGTTCTTGCATATTTTGAACATATTTAATGCCTTCAATGCCTTCTCCACTCGCGAGTGCAGACTGCTAACATCTTTTCACAAACTGTGACTCTTCCACGGAGATAAGTACCAGTAGAATTTATCCTCTACTCTCCTCATTATTTCCTCAAACATTAAGTTTAAGCATGACAATAAAGGGATATATGATTGATAAATAACATGCATAAGCATTTGTTATTGGTCAAGAGAGTTTTGAATGATATGTGAAGAAGGATAATTTATCTAGAATTAAATGATTAGGTATCATATGATTTCTAAAGGTTTATTTTACAACATATTTTGATAGGTCTTTAAAATACAATTGATAGAAAGTTTGAAAATATATTTTCAAAATATTATTGTCTATTATACTATATATTTGTTTCTTATTTCAAATGCCATAATAGAATTACTATCTATGCATAACTTTCTCTTCAATTAATTCTTAGAGCTATTTAGTGAATGAAAACCCTACATAAATGAAGTCACTTAGCATGACATGCAAAAGAGAAATGGTCTTCCACCTACTCATATGTCATAATATAAAAGAACTAAAATTTTTTAGACAACTTATCAAACAAAACAATCTTACAATACCTATCTTGATAATTTGTAGAGACCAATGTGAATTAAAAAATGTAATTAACTAAATATTTCTAGCTCCTTTAAAAAAAAATCTCTCTCCCTCTCTCTCTGATGTGCATGGACCTAAATACATTGAATGGTTACTATACTTATCACTTATGAGTTAATATGACATAGACCACAATCTAGATAGTAAATAAGGTGCAATAAAAAAAAAAAAATCTAAATCTTTATATGTAAACTGAAAAATGACTATAATTCACATTCATGAAATTACAAGACAGAGACCACATAGTAATTACCCATTGTTGTAAAACCACAAAAAATCTGTAAAAAAATATTGTGATTTACAAATCGGAAATTTTTTTACAATACCATTTTGTTTAAAAATTAACCACTGTCAAAAGAAAATAACCTAAACCGAAAGGTATTATTATTTTTCTTAATGACCTAAAGAGAGACCTAACACTGAATGTTTTAAATCTGGTGAAAAAGTCGTGGGCGTGGAAAATGGAATTGCGGTTATAATATTCGTGTTTAATTTATGGCTTTCCTTACTCCGAAAGGCCAAGGCTGGAACATATATTTTAATTGCTTCGAGTAACATGTGAATACTGTTGTGTGCGCATTATTGTCTATAATCAGTTGTCATCATTCAAGGATATGGTCCGCATGGGCACGCAACACTAAAATGTGTTTTCTAGTAAGCACTGATAGAAAGTTTCTCAGTGGTAGCAATCAACATAAACATGATTTTTTTGAGATATGTAGATGTGTGCGCAAAAGAGGCCATCCCGAAACTTTTTTCATTGAAGAAATTAGTGACAAGCGCATTTATAGAACCGATTTCCCAGTGAGATATACCCTTTAATAGGGCACAAAATCTTTATAATTTCATTTTCTCAGTTATACCTTCTCAGTGCTTCTGTGAAGAAACTAATTTTGAGGAAACTAGTTTGGCAAATCAAGCTATCTCTGAGAGAAATACAGAATGTGATTTAATGAAATGTTGAATTGAACGTTAACGTGTGTCTCGACTCTTTTATATGTGTTATCTGATGTAAACTATCTAGAGTTTGTGTGGGCTGATTTTGTATTTGTCAAAGTGAATGTATGTGTGTTTGCATATTGTTTGCAGTAACACGGTTGAGCATGTAGATTGATTAGGGCTAGCAGTAGTAACCAGTGAATACAGCTCTTTGTACACCAATTTACATCTAACAATAGTGTTGGTGTCTGTGGACTTGCAGAAACTGGCTTACGTGGCCGCCATTAAAATCAAATAAGACATTTTAGAAAAATATTTGTAAAACATTCAAAACATTTCTGAAAAGGATTAGAAAAACGATAGTCAAATAACCCTACAAAATAAGATTGAGTTATATTCAAAGGATGAGATGCTTATGTATTTCCCTCAAAAATCTCATGCGAGGAGAAAGGAAAAAATGGCATGAATGGTGTTGTGGAGTAAAAGGGTGAAAAATTGTTTGAGATAATATAAATAAGATACATTCATATAAATGATCATTCATACAAGATAAATAACCAAACTTTGTTGTTTGAATATAAATGAATTAATTATAAGGAATTTTTATTTGAAGAAAAATGTACGCAGAGAAATTTGGTATGCTTTGCTTAAAAAAATAATTGTCAATAAGTAAATACCATCCATTCATTCACAGGCACTGTCTAAAAATAAAAAATTGAACATAACATCTAGAGAAACATCAAAGGAGAACAGTAGTAAACAAAGCCATTGTATATAAAATAAAGCATTCTAGAATCATGGCTATATCGTCAAATTCATATGAGCGTCATCAACTAAAGAAAAGATGTGATACTTACTTCCATAGCAAATAAATAAATAGGGAGAGAAATTTCGTAAACTATTACGTGGCTTCTTTCTGTGAGAAATATTTAGAAGAAATTGGAACTCGACACAATGGGTTTAAATCTAAGTGAGATGAAGTGCTGTTATCTCCCCTCAAAGGTTCCCAAAATCACATAAACAAAGATTTTGGGAGCCTTTGAGGGAGAAGTAGTAGCATTTCTCTCATATCTTTCATCCTCCTATGCAATACATCTCAGCTGCTAAAAGCTTTTAATGAGATTAGAGGGCTCTTCTGTGATATGTATTTGACGAGAGGAATATATATAGGCAAGAGCTGCGATGTATGTGAACGCAATATAAAAATTTGGCTACTATTAATTGGTCCCCATTAAAATTTTCATATCTATAAACTCTCTTTGCATGGAAACCTAACTTTCTTTATCCCCTGCATAAAGTAGAAGACATGTTTATCTACACAAATTCTCCGAGAGATTTGATGGTACAAGTGATAGCTTGTTTAATGTCAAGTCAAATTCGATGAACAGTTTTGTGATGCAAGTGAACATGAGGTTTCTTCGCAAATAAGAAATCAACCACAAAAGGTTAGAAGAATTACCATTTTCTATTTTTTGGTTGGGCGGAAAGAAACTGAAAAATCAATTATTGAAGAATTATAATTTCCTATTTCTGGGTTGGTCGGAAAGAAACTGAATAATCAATTATTTTTCACGATCCATGTGAAACATTCAAATTACCATGTCTTATTAAACCAATGGTGTGTAAACAAGAAAATATTCCCTTTATTCACTGATTAAGTTATTCAGATCTGACAGTTCCTGGACTGAAACACAATATAGGAATTATTAAAAATGAGCAAAACAACACGTTAATATTTCCTCAGTTAAAAAATGTGGGACTCATAATCCATTCCGAAGAGGTTTTCCATTACGATGGAAGAAAGAAAATTATTTTTATGATATTCCGTGACAATGACCTGTGTGAATTCACTACCAAGTTCTAGTGTCACTAATACGTTTGGTTGAATCATAGGTTACTCCTGTAAAATAGGTTCACTTAAAAGTTAAGACAAGATGAAGTTTCAACCTTAATCATTTATAGACTCAAGTTCAAATAAAACAACATACAAAAATTAAGTAGTTAAGCTAAAATAATTTCAGTATGAGGAGGTCTATTTGGCTTCCGGTTCTTTTGATTGACGCCTTGGATTCTGTTCTGGGAAAAAGACTCATGACCTCCGGGCTTCGGCAGTTATTATTCAGGTGTGGGGTGATTCCATTCCTTTTTCAAAGTTCTATTGTAAGATTCATGCTCACTGGTATGGCACTTTGTACTTCCAAGTTTTATCTCCAAATTCTTTTATTATTGTCTTGGATTCTGCAGAAGCTAGGGATAAGGCTCTGAGTGTTCCATTTTTTTGGCTTGGGAAAATTTTGACTTTTGTGGAAACTTGGAAACCTTTTTTTACGCCCTCTGGGCTTGGTTCTAAGCAAGTCCCATCCTGGTTTAAACTCCCTTTGTTACCTTCTGAATTTGTGGAATCTGACATTTTAACAAAGATTGGGGACTAGTTTGGTAAATTTTTGCCATCCCATTCAGTGTTCAAAGATGGGTTGTTTATGGTCAAAATGTGTCTCTTACTTTCTAGCAATGTTTCTCCTCCTAAGACTTGCAACATTCGGTCATCCTTTGCTATTTGGCTTAAAAACCTTATTAGGGATTCTATTGAATTTGGTCGTTCTTCGGTGATTATGGATTCTCCCTTGTTTTTTCACATGAAAAAGATTAAATTGGGTTCAGGCATCATTGATTCCTCAATTGATAAGAATGTGGAAATTTTTGCTTGGAATAAAGATCATGTAGGAGTTCTAGATTCTCATTTGGCTTCTATTCCTTCTCCTTTGGACAAAAATGTCTCAACTAGGGTTACTTTAGATTTACCTCAATGCTCTGTTCCTTCTCTTGTGGTTGGCTTTGATAATGACTCTAATTTAGATAATATTAATGATATCTTGAATATAGGAAAACCTTCTTTGCATTTTGGTGGTTTGGAGAAAGACTTGAGGGCTGAGTTAGAGACTCCTCGGTCGGGTAAGAAAATTGTTTTTGATCTTCTTAATCCGGAGAGGGCTCTGGTGTCGTTGGTTCTGGGGACACCATCGGATCCCTTTGAATCTGGAAAATTGAATCACAGTCAAGATAAGGCACCCGTGGATTCTACTCCTTTGGGTTTCAATGGGTTTCCTTTGATACAGTCCCCCATTTCTCCTACTTCACCTTTGTCTACTCCTGGTAAAAGAGGTCGGAAGCCTAAGCATATCAAGAATCAACTGGAAATTGATGTGGGCATTCAATCAACTCTTCTTTCTTCTTTGGAGTCTTCCAAAAAGAAACGATCAAGAAAACCCTTTAGCCCACCGGTTACAAGAGCTTTGGCTTCTAAGATAAGTCTTCAGAAGGTCTTCCTGGTAGGAAAGGACTCTCAAGTTTATTTGTGTGTTTCGAGGGGAGCTGATGCCTCCACTCTGGGCCAATGAGGATTATATCTTGGAATGTTAGGGCCTTAAATGCCCCTAACAAACTACACTTGATTAAGTCTCAGTTGGACATAATGAAGTGTGATATTGTGATGGTGCGGGAAACTAAGTTAAGTTTATCATCTGCAGATATGCTATTTTCTTCTTGGAAAATTTAAAAATTTAGTTAGGTGCTTTAGGGGGTCTTGCGGTCCTTTGGAAAGATGCTTGTGTGGATTTCTCTTTGATTGCTTCCTCATCTAACTGGATGCTTGGACCGGTTAAGAGTATGATATCAAACTCTAAATTGTGACTTTTTAATGTATATGGCCCGACTGGGGTGTTGGAAAAAAGGAAACTTTGGGAGTTTTTAGCTTCAATTGCGTTTCCTTTGCATGATGCCTTTTTTATTTTTGGGGATGATTTTAATGCTATTGTTGGTTTAGATGAGAAAGCTGGGGGAATCATCCCTAATAAGCATATTATCTCAGATTTTTGTCACTTTATTGATACTTTGAATTTGGTTGACTGTAAACCTCTTAATGTGCCATTCACATGGACTAACATGCAGAGAGATTTTTCTCAAATGTCGTAAAGATTGGAGGGGCTTTTGATTTCTGAAAATTGGTTTAACTTGGGTCAGGATTTGGTTTCCTCAGTTCTCCCCTTCACTGGGTCGGATCATTTCCCTATTTTGTTTTCTCTTCTTGAGGATAGGGCCCCTAGGAAACTGCCTTTCAAGTTCAAGCCAATGTGGTTTAGGGACCAATCTTTCTTGCCTTCGTTAAAACATTGGTGGCTTTCTGCCCCATATATTCCTGGTCCAGGATGTTCCAGATTATTAAGAAATTGGCTTTCTTAAAACATAAGATTAGAAGTTTGAATGTTGCACACTTTAACAATATCTTTGGAGAAAAGGATAGGATTCAGGAAGAAATTGAGCAGCTTAATAAGAGTATCACTATTTTGGGTATGTCCTCTTTTTCTTATGATAGGCTTAAATTTTTAAATTTTCAATCGGGTGAGATTCTGGCTTGGGAAGAATTTTATTGGAGGAAAAAATGTAGGGATCTTTGGTTATCAGAAGGGGATAGAAATACCAATTTTTTCCATTCTTCTTCTAAGCTTAAGAGGGAATGCAACATAATTTTGTGTATTATTGATTCTAATGGGAAAAGTCTATTTGATGAGGGTGGTATTGCTTCTGAAGCTATCAGGTTCTTTAAGTCTTTGCTTACGGCTGAACCTCTTTCTTTAGATAATGCTTTTGCAAATTCGATCACCCCTCTAGTGACTCCAGAGGATAATAAGATTCTTATGGCTCCCTTCTCTTTGAAGCAGCTAAAACAGATAGTCTTTTCCATGCATCTGGAAAAGGCTCCGAGTTCGGATGGTTTTACGGCTTTATTTTTTCAGAAGTGTTGGGCTTTTATAGGAAATGATGTCTTGTTAGCCCTAGAAGAGTCTAGAAGAAATAGGTCGATATTGAGAGAGTTTAATACTACCCTTATTGCTATTATTTCAAAAGTGGATAATCCTAGCTCTTTCTCTGAGTTTCGCCCTATTGCCTTGTGTACTACTTTATATAATTTTTTTACTAAGAGAATTTCTGTTAGGCTTTCTAGGCTCCTTCCTTGGATAGTTTCCATGGAGAAGGGTGGATTTGTGCCTTGTAGGGAAACCTCTGAAGGTGCAATTTTAGCTCATGAAATTCTCCACTCCATATCGCAACAAAAGGTTCTGACCATGATTTTTAAACTAGACATGCTTAAGTCTTATGATCATGTCAACTGGCAGTCCGTTGTTGTTGTCTTGAATCGCCTAGGGTTTGTGCATTTTTGGGTTAAATGGGTGTTTTCATGCATATCTTATGTCTGTTTCTTAGTGTTGATTAATGGTTCTCCTTCGGGGTTCCTTGCTTCCTCCCGGGAATTAGGCAAGGGGATCCTCTCTCCCCTTTTTTTTTTATTCTTTTCGCTAAGGAGTTAAGTAGGGCCATTTCTAATGCTACAACATCTGGTTTATGGTCAGGAATCAAAATTGATGGCCTTCTTTATTCACAATCCCATTGCTTGTTTTCTGATGATACGCTTTTGTTTGGGGCTGCCTCTTTGAGGGAAGCTAGAGTTATAAAGAAAATTATTTCTGATTATGTTGCATTTTCTGGTCAGAAGGTTAATAACCAGAAGTCTAAGGTTTTCTTTGTGAATGTCTCTCCTCTAGTTAGAAATAGACTCGTCCACTTTTGGGGCTTTCAATTAGGGACCTTTCCTTGCAAGTATCTAGGCATTCCTTTTTTTCTGGGCTCTGAAAAGACCTCCTTTTGGGATAAAGTTGTTCATGCAGTCACTTCTAGAATATCTTCCTGGAATCACAAGTGGCTTACAATGGCCGGTAAGATTCTTTTAATTAAATCAGTTCTGAATGCCATCCCTACATATTTTTTGTCTATTTGAAGGCTCGCCCTAAAGTTGTTAAGGACATTAAGATTTCCCTTAGGTCCTTTCTTTGGAATAATAATGTGGGGGGTAGAAAGAAGATTCCTCTTCTTGCATGGGACAAAATCTATCATCCTAAAGAATTGGGAGGTGTGGGTATTCATGATTTAGTAGCTCAAAATAAGGCCATGGGGGCCAAACTGGTGTGGAAGTTATATGCAGACCCTTTAAGTAAATGGGCTTCCATTATGCTTGTTAAGTATTTAAGGGGATCTTCTAGAGAAATGATTTTTACGGCTACATCTCTCCCAAAGAGTTCTACATTTTGGAACTTTCTGGTTTCTTGCAGGATGGTTATTTTACCACACCTTTCTTGGGTTGTTCATAATGGGAAGAAGGCCTGGTTTTGGGATGAAGTTTGGAATGGTCATCCCTCTCTTTCAGCTATTCAAGATTGGTCCCCTTCGCCTGGTATTTTATCGAATCTTTGGGGGGCTTTTGTTGTAGATTATTTTATATTGTTTCTAAAGGTTCATAATTAGTAGCTAAATGGAAGGATAGTCCTCCCTTGCCCATTGATAACAGCCTTAGACTTTCTTTTATGGAAGAAATTCAGAAAAGACCTCTTGTATTTCAAGATAAGGAGGATTCCTTGGTATGGACTAAGAGTGCCTCAGGTGCTTATTCAGTAAAAGAAGGGTATAATTATTTGTCTGAGGCTTCCCTGACCTCCCTCTCTTGGCCTACTAAGCTATTTTGGCATCCAGCTTGTCTTCCTAAAGAAGGGTCTTTTGCTTGGTTGGCAGTCCAGGATAAAGTTCTCACTGGGATGCGATTGGACAGGCTTGGGATTACAGCGGTATTCCCTTGTGTTTTTTGTGGATATTGTATAGAAAGCATGGATCATCATTTTCTGCTCTATCCTTTTGCTCATTTGTGTTGGTATTGGCTTTTTGGGATGCTTGGTTGGTCTTCTGCTCTTAGTCCTAATTTGTTCTCGCACTTCATGGCCTGGCCCTTGTTGTACTCGTCTTCTTTTTATTCATCTCTTTGGATTGTGGCACCATCTTTTGTGGTCTGGAATCTCTAGCTAGAAAGAAATTCTAGGATTTTTAAACATAAATCTACTACACTTGATGAAGTTCTTGGCAAGGTTCAATCCTCCATTTGTGAGGTGGTGCTTTCTTACATCCATAAAAATTTAGATCACCTGACGTTTTTTTCTCACTGGGATAATTGGGTCACTTGGAAATGGAGTTCTCTTCATCTAATTCCCTCTCATGGGGCTATATCATCTAGTTTTTCTTCTATTATTAAGTGTAGGATGGCCAAATGGAGGCCTCTCCCCCAGTTTGCCTACAAGCTCAATTTTGATGGGAATTCTAAGGGAAATTCGGGAAGGTCCACTATTGGAGTGGTCATTTTTAATCATTCTTCTAAGATTATCAAAGTTGTGGGAAAATATATTGGTCAGGGTTCTAATAATGTAGCCAAATTTTAGGCATTATCCTTATGTCTTGATCTTGCTATCTCTTTGAATATTAAAGACATTGTTATTGAAGGAGACTCAATGTTGGTTTTTTAGGCGGTTGTTGCCAAAAAATGTATCTCTTGGCATTTACAGTATTTGTTAGAACGCATTCTTGTGCAATTGAAGTGTTTTTCTACCTTCTCCATCTCTCATTGTTACAGGGAGATCAATGTCATTGTGGATTTTTTGGCTAATACGGCTATTGTTGAGGGTGTTGATTTCTTAGAGGTTCTTCATTTGGACATTCCAACCTCTTGCATTAGGCTTCTCTCTTAGCGGGAATTGGGTCTTACTTGGAAGCCTTTCTCATTTTCTATGCTGGATGTGGTTTTCTTTTGCAAGCATTAGCAGTGAGGGTTTTTCTCCTTATGAAAATATCTTTGTTGTTGATATTTTTAGTTAGAATTTCCTGATGGAGCCTGGAGGATGTTGTGGCTTCTCTTGCTGGAGTGCTACCTTTCATCTTTCTATACAACTGTCTTGTAGTCTTCTTCCTTCTCCCTGTTTGGTGTGGTTTTTCTTTTGCATATGACTACAGGGAGGATGTTGTCCTACCTTATGGCAGCATCTTTGTTGTGGGTATATTCAGTAGTATCTCGTCATTGAGCATGGAGGGTGAAGGGGCTACTTTTGCTTGGCTGGTACCTTATGTTTCCTGCATTTCTTTTGTGCCTTGGGCTTTTTTACTATTTGGTGATTGGGGGAATTCTGCTATGTCCTAAGTATGTTCTAATCAGTTGTTTGGTTTGGGCCTGCATTCCATTTGTTGTTACTTTATTGGTGGGTGACTTGGGCTCATTTGATGATGTGTCTTAGTTTCTCTGAGGAATGTTGTTGAGTAATAATGGTTTTCTATGGTGTTTGATCTTCTGCATTATTTGGCAATCATTAACTCATTAGATTTTGTGGTGTGGGCATGGTGGTTATTTGATGGGGGTTTGGGTCATGAGTGTGGATTGGTTGTGCTGGCCTCATCATTCCATTGTCACATGATGTTGTGTTTGTTCATATCCTTTGCGATATGCTCTTTTCATGATTGGGGGTGATGTGCGAGGAGGTTGTGTTCTTCTACATGATTATGCTTCATCATTGGTTGGTCATTATCCGCTGAGCTCCTGCATTTTCTCCTCATTTTCTTGTGAGCTGCCTTTTTTTAATTCGGAGGGCTAATCATGTTTCTTATATCTTTTCTTCTATTTATATTCATAGAGGCTTGTAGTCCTGGTATTAATTCTTTCTTTTCCATTAACTTTTTACTAACACAAAATGCTTTGTTTTCTTTGGAGAGTACTTGTTAAAATTGGTGGTTGGTGGCTATTTTTGAGGAACTAGAAATTGCAAATAGCTTGGTGTTTCAAATGGTTTTTCATCCTACTTCTATTTCTTTGGTTGTTTCTTTGGCTTACCTTATGTCTCAGTCTTATTCCACTTCCTCAGGGTCTTCAACATCCCTCACTTCTTCTTATCTGGATTGTCATATGTTTTCTCACCATTTTTGTGTTGGCAGGTTCACTTATCATAGGTTCTTTTCTGGTTGTGAGTTTTATTCTATTTAGAGGTCTGGAAACATGTGTTGAGTAGACAAGATGGTTCTGGGTTGATGGAAATGGTTTTGGTTTTGGATTGATGGCATTGGTTCTATTTTGATATGTTCTCTTTTATGTTGGTTGAGGCATCTTCCTTTATATCTAATGCAAATGACTATGTAATTGGGAGGGTTTTTGGGGAGCCTATGGGCTTTTGTAATTAGTAAATAGGCCTATGTTTTCTTGAGCAATATGAAAGGGTTTTCTTATTGGTTCTTTCCCTTCAGTGCTCTTTGAAATAGACACATGTAAAAAAAAAAAATTAATATAAATTCAGTGGTTTCATCCACTTTTATCAAAAAAAAAAAATGACTTCAAATTTTTGATATCAAGTTCAAATGAAGGATTGAAGTTGCCAATATTGAGTTAGTTAGGCCTTCTTTGGAAGATGAAAAGACTTCCATAACTACCCTTAGTGGATTTTAACTACAAAATAGTGTGTCAAGGTACCATATGATCCTTCCACCATTAAATTGTTATACTTGGTAGAATTATGTTAATATTATATTAATTATTTTTTATATATAAAATGATCATTCCATTTGAATAGTCATGTGATTTATTTTAAGTTAAGGATAATCATAAGAACCACTTAATTATTTTAATTTTCTTTAATTTTAAGATATTATGTAATATTATCCAAATTGCTCATGAATATTAGTTTTTAAAATATTATTGAATAGTTTCTAGTAATAATAATATGTGTTAATTATTATTTTATTTATTTTTTAAATTCATAATACTAATTTTAGACTTCATTTATGCTAAAAGTGATTAATAATTTTTCCTCTTTTTATTCATGAAACTTTATCTTTGGGAAGAATGGTGACTAAAAGTGAAAGATTCTTTAAAGATTTTTTTTAATGATTATTTTTGAAAAGCTAAATTTTGTGACATGTGGACTAATTCTATCCCTTAACATTGGAAGATTATTTATTTTATGTTAAATTATCTCAATGACATATATTCAATTCTAATGAGGGTGAAATTTCTTTGATGATATCTAAATATTTAAATTATTTGATAAAACAAGGATACATGACACTTTACCATTCTTCCCATTCACCAAGCCATTTGTATTTCATTTTATATAATAATATTTTATAAAAAAAATTCATGATGTATGAATATATCCACATATATTAATTGAATGTTTTATCGACAAGATGTGGAGGATATTCATCATATTTTGTTAAATTATAACTTAAATAATAAATGTTGTAAATAGCTTTGTACAAAAATATGATAGATAGATGGTTTTATTAATATCATTCAAAACCTTTTTCAAATTTTACCTTCCCTATACAATACTTCCTCTTAAAGGTGAAAAGAAGAAAAGCACAAAACTCAATGCGATGATTTGATTAATATTGTAGGAGTATTAAAACATCGTAGATAATATGTAAACCATTAAGAAATGATGAGAAATATGAGAAATGGTATAATTAAAGTTTATGCTAACATTCTCCCCTATATAAAATTAGTCTTGTAAATTTACCCCTAAAACAACTCAAATTTCACCTTGCCAAGAGACTTGGTGAGTATATCTATAATTTGAGAATTGGTCTTGTAGTACTAGAGCTGAATGTGGTGGTGCATCACTTTCTCTTGAATGTAGTAGTATTTTACCTCAATATGTTGCATTCTCTCATGAAAAACTAGATTCTTGACAAGCTTCAACACCTCCTTATTGTTGTAATATAGAATTGATGGTTGTTCTTTGTGAATGTCCACATCAGCTAGAATGTGATGTAATTAAATCACCTTGCACACATCTCCTCATGTGACATGATATTCAACCTCAATAAATGACAAAGAAACAACAATTTTTTTTTTCTTATCCATGAAACACATTTAGATCTTAAATAAAAAACATAGCCTAAAGTTGATTTTCTATCATCTATAGATCCAACATAGTTTGAGTCAACATATCATTGAAAGATTAATTGGTTGTTCTTCTTATATCACAAACCATAATCAAGTGTACCTTGGACATATCATGAAACATTATTAGCTACAATCCAATGGCAGTTCTTTGACTCTTGCATAAAACTTGACAAATGAATGAGAGCAAATCATAAATCTAGTCTTCTATAAATCAAGTAAATGAGACTCCCAACAAGATGTCTATAGAGAGTTTCATCAACTTAAGGTGAATCATGGAAGTGAGAGAGCTGCAAAACTTTCTCCATTAGAGCTGACAGATGTTTACAATCAGAAATACCAAACCTTTCCAAGAATGTTTTGGCATATGTCATCTATGAGAAAGAAATATGATTGTCCTTCCACTAGTTCCCTAAGAAAATAAAATAGAGATAATCACAAGGCTATCCCACATTAATGGTTCCCACTTTTTCAAATGAAGAAAATTGGCAGAGGTGGGGAAATATTTTTTTGGGGGGATGGTTTGAATGAACTAGGGGTGTTCGAGCGAACCCCTCCTTGGGTTCAATCGAACCCACCATCGGAGAGGGGTTCGATCGAACCCCGGGTGGGTTTGGGGATTCGATCGAACCCATTAAAAATAAATATTCTAACTGGTTCGATTGAACCCTCATTAAATTATTATTTTTAAACTTCTATAAAAACCGAAAACAACAGTTAAACTGTCATTTTCAAATTTGTATTTTTCTATGTCCAGAGGGGGTTAGAGCAAACCCAACGTCAGCACCACGTCACCGTGCCCTGTTAGTAGCAGCCAACGCATCTCACCTTTTAGCTTTCAACCTACACTATTTTAGGTGCACAAAATAACCTTTTCTTTTGTTTAATAATGTCTTTTTGCTTATTAAATTTAATTAAAAATTAATAAATTATTTGTTTGTTAATTTATTTATTTAATTAAATAATTGTATATTTATTGTTTTTCAACTTTTTAGAAAAGCATTTGAAAATTTAATGTTTTGATTTAATGTCAATTTGTTTTTAATATTAAATAACTATATATGTTTTTTTTTTAACTTTTAAAAAAAATGTTATGAAAAACTTAGAAAACTAAGGTAGTAAATTAGAAATTAGAAAAAAATTAAGAAAAACATTAGGAAAAAAAATAAATTAGAAAAATCTTACAAATCTAAATATAATAAATTAAAACGTTAGAAAAATTAATAAATTTAGATTTTAAAAAACATTATAAAACTTAGATAACAAATTTTAAAAAATTAGACAAAATAAATCCTCTACAATGTGACCCCTTTTCACATCCTATTACACACACAACATGACCCCTTAGGACCCCTTAAGACCACATATGCCCCTGATGACACTATACATCCCCTTAGGACCATAGAGGATCACATAGTGGACCCTAAGGGGTCACATATGTGTTCTACAACATGCATGACCCCTTAGGACCACATGTGACCCCTTCTAAAATCCCAGTGTGTACGACATACCCCTTAGTCCATTACATAGTGTCCTAAGAGGTCACACATGTTTTAACAAATGTGTGAGCCCTTAGGACCACATATGACCCTTTATAACATCCTAGTGTTTACGACATACCCCTTAGGATCACATAGTGTCCTAAGGGGTCATATGCGGTCCTAAGGGGTCACACATGTGTTATAACACATGTGTGACCCCTTAGAACCGCATATGACCCCTTATAAAATCCTACTGTCAACGACATACTCCTTAGTACATCACATAGTGTCCTAACGGGCCATATGTGGTCCTAAGGGGTTATGCATGCGTTAACACGTGTGACCTGTTAGGACCACATATGACCCTTTATAACATCCTATTGTATACAACATGTACCCCTTAGGATCACATAGTGTCCTAGAAGGGGTCATATGTGGTCATAAGGGGTCATGCATGCGTGATCTAAAATTGTACATGTGTGACCCCTTAGGACCACATATGACCCCTTATAACATCCTACTGTCTACGAAATATTTTTTTTTAAAGATCACATGTACAGTGTCCTAAGGGGTTGAATATGAGATCCTAAGGGGTCATGCATGTGTTCTAAAATATGCATGACACCTTTGGACCACATATGACCTCTTATAACATCCTAGTGTACATATGCAATTCCCCTTAGGATCACATAGTGTCCTAAGGGGTCATATGTGGTCCTAGGAGGTCATACATGTGCTCGAACACATGCATGACCCCTTAGGACCACATATGACCCCTTATAACATCCTAGTGTACATACGACATTCCCCTTAGGATCACATAGTGTCCTAAGGGGTCATATATGGTCCTAAGAGGTCACGTGTGTGTTCTAAAACATGTGTGACCCCTTAGGACCACATATGACCCCTTATAATATCCTAGTGTACATACGACATTCCCCTTAGGATCACAAAGTGTCCTAAGGTGTCATATGTGGTCCTAAGAGGTCATGCATGTGTTCTAACGCATGTGTGACCCCTTAGAACCACATATGACCCCTTATACAATCCTAGTGTGTACGTCATATTGGTCCCTTAAGATAACATACATTAGTGTGTACAACATATCAAGAACATGTGCTCCTAAGGGATCATGAATGTGTTCTAACACATGTGTGACCCCTTAGAACTGCATATGACCCCTTATAAAATCCTAGTGTGAATGACATACCACTTAGTCCATCACATAGTATCCTAGAAGGGGTCATATGTGGTCACAAGGGGTCATGCATGTGTGTTCTAACACTATACATGTGTGACCCCTTAGGACCATATATGACCCCTTATAACATTTTAGTGTCTATGAGATACGATCCCTTAATATCACATGTACAATTTCCTAAGGGGTTGAATATGTGGTCCTAAGGGGTTATGCATGTGTTCTAACATATTTGTGACCCCTTAGGACCACTTATGACCGCTTATAACATCCTAGTGTACATACGACATTCCCCTTAGGATCACATAGTGTCCTAAGGGGTCATATATGGTCCTAAGGGGTCACGCATATGTTCTAACACATTCGTGACCCCTTAGGACCACATATGACCCCTTATAACACCCTAGTGTACATACAACATTCCCCTTAGGATCACATGGTGTCCTAAGGGGTCATATATGGTCCTAAGAGGTCATGCATGTGTAACACACATGCGTGACCCCTTAAAACCACATATGACCCCTTATTAAATCCTAGTGTGTATGACATATCGGTCCCTAAGATCACATACATTAGCATCCTAAGGGATCAAGAATATGTGCTCTTAAGGGGTCATGCATGTGTTCTAATACATGTGTGACCCCTTAGAACCACATATGACACCTTATAAAATCCTAGTGTGAATGACATACCCCTTCGTCCATCACATAGTGTCCTAGAAGGGGTCATATATGGTCATAAGGGGTCATTCATGTATCTATCTTATTAAAACTACTAAGATGTGTCTATGCAAGCTGAGTGATAATGATGATTAATGTTATATATGATAGATCTATTATACAAGGAGTTAGTCATAATTATGAAATAAAAACCTTGATTGTTATGATTGATGTTTTGTGGGGATTGGTAGGTGCAAGCTTGAGTCATGATAATTGATATATAATTTAAAGAACAATAGTTAGTTAATATATGCCTAAAATCCCCAAAGCTTGAACCCTCCTCTATGGAGCCTCTTACATAATCTTATTTTCTCATCTCTAGATATTGAAAATTAATGTTAGTTTGCTTCATGTGTTCAAGGGTCAAATAAATCGCCTAATTTTACAAGAATGTAGCATTCGATGTTATCTATTTCAAAAGTGTCCACGATGATCAATGTTATATTATTAGTCTAATATGCAAGAAGTTATACTCAAATACTAAATATAAACTTTAATTATGATGGTTAATGTCATGTTGGGAAGTTTACAGTATCAATGTGTGCAAGCTCGAGTCATGATATATGATATTATATTGAATTGAAGCATAATAGTGTGTCCTACTAGTGGTCCAACATTTATTTTATTTTATTTTTAAATCTTCACATGATTAAAAAGTGTATGATGTTGTATCAAAGAAGGGGAAGTTTGATCTAAGCCTAGGGGGTTATATATAACCACCCTTTGTGGAGCCCTCAACATCGTCATCTATGCTTCCATCCACATACTAATAAAATATGTTAGGTTGCTTCATGCTTTTAAGGGCCAAACAAAATCATCTAATCTTACAAGTATGCAACCAGGTTACTGCTAGCTTTCTAAAAAGTATAATTTACATCTAGTATGTTTTTTGATATATTACAGATTTATTAATTTTAGAATCATATGCCCATTACAGAAATACAATGACCTCTATTTTTTTGAGATATGGAACAATAACAAACTTTGTCAAAAAATTTAGAGAAGTTATATTCCATTTTGTATCAATGCCCATGTTTTAGTGAACAAAAAATTAATTTTGATATACACAAAAATATTTATACATTACAATAAAATATAGGTCTAATTTTTTTTGTTATTGACTTATAAAATTAAAAAAGTTTCAAAAACTAACAAAATTTGATAATTTTTTCTATTTTTTAAATTGTAAAGTGAGCTCACATAAACAAATGCCACAAATTAATAGTTTATTATATCATTCTTGAATTTTTTATGTATTTGATTTAAATGATAAATTTATATATGTTTTAATTTAGTAAATTTGTATGCATATATCTTTAATGATCTCTCTCTCTCTGAAATTAATGTTAGATCTCTTTCTAGATGTCATGATTGAAATGACCTCCCTCTCTCTCTCATTAATGTTTCAATAATTTAAAATGTATGTATGTGATCTATATAGATAAATTTATATATGTTTTAACTTAGTATATGATGTATAGATATCTTTAATGATCTCTCTCGCTCTCTCTGAAATTAATGTTTTAATAATTTAAAATATACATACATATATATATATATATATATACATACATATATATATATATACATACATATATATATATATATACATATATATATATATATATATACATATATATATATATATATATATATATATATATATATATATATATATATATATATATATATTGATATACAGGCTCTTGATTAGGAGCCAGATGATGATATAGATCCTCCACACCAGGATCCCCCATTGCCTGATATTGCTACCAGGTTGAGGGTTATATTAGATGACCCACAGACTAATGGTGTGTACTAGAGTACATGCGAATACATTTTTGATAGTTTGTAGACATTGGGGGACCGCTTAGTTTATCACACCTCATTTCCACCTGAGGTTATAGAAGATATCTATAGACAGTTGAGGAGTGAGGTGAGGAGTCCTGATTCTTTTGCTGATGTGGTGAGGGTGGTCTCAAAGGAGACCATCAAGGAGAGATGTTTTCCATAGTATCAGGAGAAGAGTAAGGTGAGAGGATATCAGGTCATGAGGTGTATCGACCCACAGGTTGTATCGCTGATTTAACCACACTTATTAGTTTCCCATGATCGTTATCGTAATAACGACTAGATACCATTATACTTTGCACATCAGGTATTTGGTGAGGTTCATTGTTAGATGAAACCAAACTACCTTGATATTCCAGTATATTATGGATAGGGGAGGAGCAGGATTGTTAATAGAGATGCATATCATAAGCGTGATAGAGTTTCGCCTAGACACAAGGACCTTGTTAGCGAGAGATTTTCGGTAGTAGTCCCAGGCCTCGCCCCCATAGTGAATCACATTGTGATTGCTTCTCAAAGAGAAGAAATTGATAGGATTGGATAGATTGCATCAACAACAACCACCATATCATTTGATAGGCTGGGCAGATATATGATGAGCCAACCACATTCGAGATCATCCACAAATCATGCATCTTCTAGTCACGGGGTGGGTTCAAATTCAAATGATCAATATATTATTGTTGGCATCCTCTCCCTAGATGAGGTAGCAGCTATAGTAGGAGGTGTTAGACATGTATAGATATTGTAGTATTTAGCCAAGGACCATATATATTCTTACCATTTTATTTCATCTTGACTTGGGATACCATTGGCTACTGTTAGAGAGGAGATTCTCAAAGACGGGCAGGCTACCGCTGCATAGATGCATACCCTGAGGCAGTCACAACATTCTCATTACTCTACACATGCACTAGGCACTGACCCACCTACAGATCACTCTATTGTTGTAGAGGAGGAGATACGAGTTGATCAGGTCCATATCACAGGTGAGGGGTTGGATTCATTTGAGGAGCAGTTGCAAGGTTTGAGCCATATTAGGTTTATGGATATGCTACTATAGTCAGAAACTTTAATCATGATGCCTAGTCATCTAGTTATCCCCTTATACCCCTTAGTCATACGTACATCCAAAGAGAGATATGCAGGCACGAGTGATGTGGCTGATATGATCACAGGACGTGATTAGACTATACAACCTACTCTTGAGACACAAATATTAGATGTGCATTTAAATTTTTACAAGATGTATTTGTTGTAATGTATGATAAATATATATATATAAATCTTTTAATAAATAATAGAAGTTAATTTGTATCATTTAAATTGATCCTAGGCTAATCCTTACATACATGTATATATGTATATGTATAACAATTAGCTCATGTCACTCCTAGCTTGAGCTCTGAGCGTGTGTGTAGGAGAGATTATTTGGATGCTACATAGGGTGTTAGTGGACAGGTTAGTTATGGTTTTTTATTTATATGTACATGTATGTATGTGTGTTATAATTTATATTTTAATTTAAATTTAACTAGTTGGATGTGATTATTTTTAAAAATATGCACATATGTCTAGAGATCTATATTTAATATTTAGATAAATTCTACTTTTGTAGGGGTCTATTGGGCATTCAGACTCTCACCAAGACTATCCCTTAGATGGTCACTCTATGCGTGGCTGACATGATGCATGTTGATTTGCTGAACTTTATAGCTCATTTGTTTATCTTTTTATATATGTACATTTTAGACTTTCATATTATATATTCATGCATGTATGAAGTTTAGGCTAGATTATACTTTATACAGTTTGTGTTTGATCAGATTATATATTTCATGCATGTATGTTAGATTATGCACTTTATACATTTTGTGTTTGATCTTGGATTATATATATCATGTGCATGTATGGTTAGAATATACTTTATATATGTATAGTTTGTAGATTTGGTCCAGGATTATATATCGCATCATTTGTATTTAGATTATATATGATCATGCACATGTTAGATTAGTTACACACTTTATATATATGATCATGCACATGTTCTAAAAAACTTTCAAATTTATATATATCTGTGATTGAGTTTGTGTACATGTAGATAGATTAAAAAAAGATTGATATGTTGATCATTTAAATTTTAAATTTTAAATTTTACTACATGTAACATGTATATGTAGATATGCATTAATTTTAAAAAAATTGGAAACAATATATCCACTCCACTCTGCAAGCCATGAACAATATAAAAATCACACTTGTTCATATCAAATGAACAAACTCAAGTTAATGAACATATTCAATAATTTAAATTCTAGGTGTACTAAATAGTTCACACCATGTACTCTTAGGTACACACTAAATAGTTCACAACACATTGAGTGGTTCAGAATGCTCTTCAATTATTACACACATGTCCTAATTTAATATCAAATTTACACATACATTCTAATTTAATATGCATTTTTATTTAAATTTACACATGTGCATTTTTAATTAAATAAATACATGTCCTAATTTACTTTACATACATCCTAAATTATTTTAACAACTTACAAATTACATATTCATACATGGATTTAGAATTATATAGAATATACATCCTAATCAAGTGCATACATCGAGCCTTAACACGTTTTCAACTCATCCACACATCCCAATTTACTTTACATATGTGCACGTAAGTATTATTTAACATACATACATTAACTTCATACATCCTAATTTAATATAATTGAAAATTTCATATTTAACTAAACAATATATGGTCCACACACGGCATCTATATATATATATATATATATATATATATAATTCAAATTCATGGGTTGAACAACATGTACTTTGGTTTACTAAATAGTTCATACCACATCAAGTGGTTCAGACCGTTCTTCACTAACACAATGTTTTCTCATTATCTTCACTATCTAGTATAGCCACTTGGTCATTGTTGTTGGCCTAATTCTTCATACAGTTCCACGTCGTAGGCAATATATAAGAAGGGAGAAATTAAAAATTTGCACGTAAGAGAGCCGTGTACATATAAAAATGAAAACATGTGCAGATGTGTGCATGTTTTAAATAAATTTATTTTAAATAATTTAAACGTTCTTGAATCAGTTCAAACCTGTGGGAAAGGACATTCCATCACTCATTTCAGATTTTGTTAACTTCTTTCTCTCTTCTGTGTAACACAATAAATAATAACTAACACCTTCTATATTTCCATCTTCTGCCATGACTGCAAAAATATCTCCTGCAATTTGAAACAAATTAAATAAATTTAAAACATATATGTATTCGATTTAAAACTTATATATAATTTATTTACATGTACACAAGATTTTTTAAGGAAATAAATATGTATGGTTTTAATATATGTGTATGTCATATATCTTTTTTAATCAATACTGAAATATGATCATAATCACTAGAAATCAAAGGAATGTCTTCGTCCTCATTTAAATCGTCGTATGTGTCAGAAACATCTAGTGGTAGCAATTTCCATTCACTAACATATTCAAGCTCTTGGTTCTTGCAATCAACATAGTTTTCCAAAATGCAATCAAAACAAAAACATGAGTAATCCCTAGTGTACAATGTCTATGGGCGAATATCTATACTCATGACACAAAGAAAAGATCTTGTCCTCTCCATGCTCTTGCAACCATACGTTGATCTTCTATCCACATCTACAAAATGTACATGTGTACATGAACATACATGTAGATCAAGCTATTAAATTAAAACATTTGAACTAGGAACATTTTAAAAAAAACAAAAAAACATTTAAATAAAACACTAAAAGAGAACACATACTGGTTATCTCCCAAAATAGTCTATATCGAATGGGTCTGTATGTTCTCGATGATGATTCAACAAGATAATTAGGTTGCTCAAAGTGTTTTTAAACACCATAATATGCATGATCTATATGATCTCTTGTATAGTTTATTTGATGCTTTCTTAGATCATGTTTGATACAATCTCCTGCACCATCATGTTCACCCTTCCATGACCACTCCCAAAAAAACTCCAAACATGTGGTATTTTATCATTTCGATGATATCTACATAGTGCATAAAATGGCCTCAAAGATTTGAATTGTGTCACAAATCCATCAAACCAAAACAAATGTTTAACTATTGTTATGCCTCTCTCTTTCAAATATTCAAAAAACTTCTTAAAGTAATGTTGTAAAAAAAGTGTGTCATGCTCCTTATCATCACTGATATAGAAGTGGTAATTTTTCTTAATAACACGATTTTCAAATATACTATCAACACCATCCAAATCCATCTGTGCATGTCAATAATACACATGCACCATAATAGCGATTTGCTTTGAAAATTAATACTCTAATTGAATCTCTTTTTGGTGTGCAAAGAGTAATTTTCTGTGAAGTCCACTATGAATAGAATAGTTCCAAGTGGGAAAGTGTCTCTTAATCTTTTAAATTGTTCTGCTTGCCAGTTGGCAAAAAAAAACATGGCATATGTTATTAGGATAATCGGTGAACAACTAAGAGGGGGGGGTGGGTGAATCAATTGTTAACATAATATAACATTTAATCCACTTAATAACCTTTAAATAGATCAAGTACCGGTAAAGCACATACAGATGCCAGTAGGATCATATACCGGTAAACAATACAACTTAACAATTAAATAGATAATCAATGCAAAGAAACCATACCACATAACACCATGATTTGTATGTGTAAAACCCGGAAAAGGAAAAACCATGATGAGAAGCCTACCCACAATTAGATGATACTTCTGCAGAATGTATGTATTACAATGAGGGGCTTGCACTTGTAGGAAGGCACACTACCTAGAGCGTACTGCTTATTACAAAAGAGTCTCACTAACTACAAATAGGCTACAACCATCTCAAGTTAAATGGACAACAATCCAATAGAGTGAACTGCCAGAAATAACAACTATCATGCTTGATTACAGTCTCGGTTAAGCTCAATAACAAAGGCTTTTGACCAATTCCTTAATCCTAGTTCGATCACCTATGATCAACCAAATATCCTTTGAATATGATATTGCATTCCAAGACCACAACACATAATGCCCATCATCTACAATGAGATCTTACATCATTTTATGCAAACCCTAAGGCCTAAACCAATTAGGTTGGGCAGCTAAAAGATATTACAATAAGATCATTTCATAAATATGTATTACAATGATATTCCATGTCTACTTAAGACCAAAATTAAAATAACAAATCCACAAAACATCCTGAAACATCTCGAAACATCCTGAGTACACATTAGCATGGTATCAATCCATAACCTACATAGGTACTAAACCTATTCTGGGTCCACCATGCCAAAGTAATCTCTTCAAGAAGTTGAAGCACGATCAAAGGATATCTTCTATATCCTGAAATCCATGAAGAAGTTGCATGAACACAAATTATGCATCCTATCAAGATTCCTCAGTGAAAGCTCTACCGGTAGAGCCTTAAACCAATGCCGTTAAGGGTTTACCAGAATGTATGCTACCAACCGATTACCAAGTCAATACCAAATAACCAATATATGCTCATGGAGCATATAACACATGAAATCAAACATACTTTACTGATCTAAACATGTTGGAAGTGTCCAACAGATAATCTCTTTTGCCGGTAACACTAGATTTTCTACCGGTAACCAAAACCTGTCTGCCAGTAACCATCGATAATAGCTAGTGTTGACATCAATGACAAAAATTAAATGCAACACATAATAAATCCATCCATAATGCCAAAAATCTCCCCCTTTGGCATTGATGGCAACACTAGATGTGAAAAACATCTAAGTACCAAGAAGTGCCAAACTTGTCTCCCCCTGTGGAAGACAACCAACAAAGCCAACAATTTGTGTCAATGATATCTCTATAAATTTCTGAATAAATCTCTCCCCCTAATGTATACAACTCCTTTTTCTTTATTTTCACATCAATATCTCTCCCCCTTTGATATCAATGCCATAAATCTGACAAAAATATCAAAGAAATAATGTCAACCTTTGTATCACAAAGCTGACTACTCCCCCTAAGTAGTAGCACCACTCATCAGTGCCAGAATGAATACTATCTTTGGTAATGCATGTCAGTCTAATGACAAACTGCATCAATCAAGTCTCTGTCGGAGGGGCAGAGACCCCTAACCTGTCTCTCGAATACTCAAATGATTCCTTAGACAACAATTTAGTGAATATGTCTGCAATCTATTCTTTAGTGTTTGCATAAACCAATTTTACTTCCTTTGCTTCTACCTTGTCCTTCAGAAAGTTATACTTTATTGATATATGCTTAGTCTTAGAGTCAAATATCAGATTTTTAGACATGTGAATAGCTGCAAAGTTATCATAGTAGATAACTAATGGTTCACTACAATTTACCTTGATATCCTTCAACATTTTCTTCATCCACAAGACTTGACTGCAATTATTTTCTACTGCAACATACTCAGCTTTTGTAGTAGATAAAGAAATGCATGACTATTTTTTTGTTGATCCATGATACTAGTTTCTTTCCAAGAAAGAAAGCTCCACCAGAAGTGCTCTTCCTATCATTAGCATTGCCTGCCTAGTCTGAGTCAATATATGCACATAAAGTGAAATCATCATTTTTAGAATACCATAAATCATATTTTGTTGTTCCTTGCAAATACCATAATATTCGATCTAGTCTAAGTTCGATATAACAAACCACCAATCCTAGACTTATACCTTGTCAGATTTAACGATGTAGAAGTATCCTTGATAGATAATTTCTCACTTGTCACCATAGGAGTACTTACCGGTTTGGAATTATCCATACCAAACTTCGTCAACAATTCCCTTAGATACTTAGTTTGATAGATAAAAATGAATTTTTCAGTTTGAGTAATCTGCAAACCTAAGAAAATCCTCATCTCACGAATCATAGGATATTTCAAATTCATTCTTCATATTGTTAATAAATTCCATGCACAATTTATCTTCTTCTCCAAAAATGATACCATCAATAAATACTTCAATAATCAGAATATCATTATCAGTGATCTTATAATATAAATTACTATCAACACTGCCTTTAGTAAAACCAAGCTTCAAAATATATTTATCCAACCTTGCATACCAAGCTCTAGGAGCCTATTTCAATCCATATAAAGCTTTCTTCAATCTGCAAACAATATCTTTATCATCTATCAGTGAAAATCCGTTAGGTTGCTCAATGTATTCCTCTTTTTCAAGTTCACCATTCAAAAATGCACATTTAACATCCATTTGATAAACCTTATAGTTCTTATAAGCTGCATAGGCAAGAAATGGTCTAACAACTTCAATTCTAGATATAGGTGCAAGTGTCTCACCATAATCAATTCCTTCCATTTGAGAATATCCTTTACAAACCAATCTAGCCTTGTTTCTTACAACTTGACCATCCTCATTGAGTTTATTCCTAAAAACCTATTTAGTTCCAATAACATTCTAATTTTTAGGCCAAGGAACTAAAGACCAAGTCTCATTTTTCTCTATCTGATCTAATTCATCTTCCATAGCCTTTAACCAATGTTTATCCTTACAAGCTTCAATAATAGTTTCCTGTTCAACTTGAGAAATAAGACATACCTCTTCATTAGCCAGTTTTCTTCTTGCCATAACTCCCTTGTTCTTATCTCCAATGATTTGATCTTCAGAATAATTTAATCTTAGATACCTTGTGTCTTTTGAACTTCAGGTTCACTACTCTGATCATCAGTCATAGTTAAATTTGCTGATTGTGCCGGTGTAACTGTCTCAGTTTCCTATACCGGTTGAGGCATTTCCGGTTTAGTTATGATCATTTCCACTGCTGGTTCCCTATCATATGAAATAGAATGATTTATGTACTACTCATCCACTTTCACATTAGCAGTCTCAACATTTTTATGTAATATTTTGTTATAACATCTATATGCTTTTCTTTGAATTGAATAACCAAGAAATATTCCTTCTTCACATCTAGGATCAAACTTTCCAATTGAATCATCTCTTTTGATATAGCATTTACTTCCAAAAATTCAAAAATACTTAACAGTAGGTGTATGTCCAAACCATAGTTCATAAGGGGCCTTACCAATTTAACCTTTGATGTGAAATCCATTGAATGTGTAGACTGATGTACTCATTGCTTGTCTCCAGTAGATATGAGGCAATTTGGCTTCCATTATCATAGATCTTGTTGCATCCAAAATGGTCTTGTTCTTCCTTTCCACTACATTTTGCTGAGGAGTCCAAGGTGTAGATAAATGTCTCTTGATTCCATTTGTCTCACAATAACTGTTAAATCCGTGAGAAGTGAATTCACTCCATGATCTGATCTTAGACATTTGATTTTCAATCTAGTTTCTATTTCAACTTTTGCTCTAAAGATCTTGAATTTCTCAAAAGCTTCAGACTTCTTCCTAAAAAAGTCACCCACATCATCCTAGAATAGTCATCAATAATCAATATGAAATACCTATCACCTTGAAAGCTTCTAGTCCTTGTTGGACCTCATAAGTTAGTGTGAATCAAATCAAGTACTTCACTAGATTTATCAGGTATGCTCTTAAAATGACTTCTAAATTTCTTTCCCAATTGACATTCCTTACATACTGAATTATGAGGCTTCATAATCTTAGGTATATCTCTAACTGCCTTAGTTGAACTGATCTTAACAATACAATCAAAATTAACATGACACGACCTCTTATGCCATAACCAACTCTCATCAATATGAGCAATCAAACATGTCTTATTACTTGTGTTCAAGTGAAAGATATTACCTCCGGTCTGAATACCGGTTGTAATCTCCAAACCAGTCTTGTTAATGATTTGCATTTTCTATCGTTAAACTCAAGGAAACCCTTATCAACCAATTAACCAACACTCAAAAGATTATAATTTAAACCTTCTACATAATAGACATTATCAGTATTATGCTTACCATCTAAAGAAATAATACCTCTACCTCTGATCATACATGCTTTGTCATCTCCAAATCTGACTTGACTTCCATTGTATTCTTTCAGGTATAGAAATTTCCCTTTGTCTCCAGTCATATGGTGTGATTATCCACTATCAATTACCCATTCATCGTTATCTTCAACTTTTGCTGCCAGGGCCTTTTATTCATTTTTGATAGCCGGTTCCAGTTCATCTTCCTTCAAAGCATAGAATACGCATTCCTTTCCATTGCCAGATCCACTAGTAGAGTCTTCTGCCGGTTCATCTCTAGAGTCATCAGTTACTCCTTCCTCACCTACTATGTAGCATTGTTTAGTTTTCATGAATCTATATCTGTTCTGTTTAGGCTTAAAAGATTTCTTAACTCTTTCCTCAAACCTTGCATTTCTTTTAGGACATCTAGATGCAAAATGACCAATCTTATTACATGAAAAATATTTAAAAGGTTCTTTTTCTTCATACTTACTTCTAGTTGGTCCTTTAGGTACTCTTCTAGCAAATAAGGCTTCAAGTTGCTCAAATTCCTCATCTTCTTTCCTCATGTCTTCCAATTCTTTTGTACATAAAAATTTCCAATCACTTTTGCCTATAGATGATGATGATGATGATGCATGAAAAGTACGTTCAGACTTTACAGCTCCAGAAGCTCCAAACTCTTCAAGCTCAAAAGCAGATAATTTCCCAATCAGAATATGTTTGTTAACTGAACAGTTTGCCATTGTTCTCAACTCATTAATTACAGTTGCCTTCATCTTGTAAGTCAGTGGAAGGGCTCTCAAGACTTTGGAAACTATTTCATCTTCACTTATAAATCCCCCACAACATTGAATTCCCAGAACAATCTCATTTACTCTTTCCATAAACACAACAATTCTTTCATTATCTTTCATTTTCAAGTTTCCATATCTTACCCAGTAACCATCAAGTTTAGCAATTTTGATAGTAGGGTCACCTTCATTCAAAGTTTTTAATTTGTCCCACATAACCTTTGTCGATTATTAATCAATTAATCCCATGATCTGCTAATCAGTAAGTGCACACAAGAGGGCTTCTCTAGCTCTGCAATCATTCTCAATGTTTTTATCCAATTCTATAGGAGCAAGATTGCCAGATGCCTGATCATAAGGTGTGTATCCTTTCTCAGTGATCTCCCAAATATGCTTGCCAAGACATCTAAGATGAGTCTCCATTTGAATTTTCCATATCCCATAATTTATTCCATCAATCTTAGGGATTTCTCTTCTGAAAATAGTTGCCAGTGGATTAGAAGTGTTAGCTGCCATAGGATCTACCTCAAGTGGTTAAGCTTCTACAAAAGAGGACCAAATCTCTAATACCAATTGTTAGGATAACCGGTGAACAACTGAGAGGGGAGGTGAATTATTTGTTAACATATTATAACATTTAATCCACTTAATAACCTTTAAACAAATCAAGTACCCATAAAGTACATACAGATGCCGACAGGAACAGATACCGGTAAACAATACAACTTAAAAATTAAACTGATAATCAATGCAAAGCAACCATACCACATAACACCAATGTTTGTATGTGGAAAACTCAGAAAGGGAAAAACTATGGTGGGAAGTTTACCCACAGTTAGATGATACTTTTGCATAAAATATGTGTTACAATGAGGGGCCTGTACACTGCCTAGAGCGTATTGCTCATTACAAAAGAGTCTCACTAACTACAGAGAGGCTACAACCATCTCAAGATAAGTGGACAAAAATCCAATAGAGTGAACTACTAGAAATAGAATCTATCATTCCTGATTATAGTCCCAGTTAAGCTTAATACAGGAGGCCTTTGACCTCTTCCTTAATCCCAATTCGATCACCTATGATCGACCGAATCTCCTTCACATATAATATTTCATTCCAAGACCATGACATATAATCCCCATCATCTAAAGTGAGGTCTTACATCATTTTATACAAACCCTAAGGCCTAAACCAATTAGGTAAACCACCTAAAATATATTACAATAAGATCATTTCATAAATCTATATTACAATGATATGCCATGTTGGCTTAAGATGAAAATAACAAAAAAAATCCACAAAAAATCCTGAAACATCCCGGTAACGTGTAGAGTACATGTTAGCATGATACCGATCCATAACCTAGATAGCTACTAGACCCATTCTGGGTCCACCATGCCAAAGAAATGCCTTAAAGAAGTTGAAGTACAATCAAAGGACATCTTCAGCATCCTGAAATCCATGAAGAAGCTGCATCAACACCAATTATGCATCCTATCAAGATTCCTTAGTGAAAGCTCTGTCCGTAGAGCCTTCAACCAATGTCAGTAAAGGTTTACTAGAATGTATGATAGAAACTAATTACCAATTCAATACCAACTGACCAATACATGCTCATGGATCATATAACACATGAAATCAAACATACTTTACTGATCCAAAAATGTCGAAAGTGTCCAACAGATAATCTATTCTGCCGATAACACTAGATCTTCTACCAGTAACCAAAACCTATCTGTCGGTAAGCATCCATAATAGCTAGTGTTGACATCAATAACAAAACATCAATGCAACACATAATCAATCCATCCATAATGCCAACATATGTATGGTTTTATCAACTTATAAAAATTTTCCATAAATGTTCCAATAGGTATTTTTTCTTCTACATAATCTAACCTTGTAGATTCCTTTCCAAATTTTGTTTCAATTTTTTTGTACTTGTAACTCTTGCAATTTACCATATTCCTCATGTCAATATCTTCATCTCTCAAAGGCAATTTAGCTAACTCCCCACATGTTCCACAAATTCATTTTATGCAATTTATTTGACCGGTTGCATGATCATCTGATTTATCACATAAGATGGATGCTATGAATTGACTTGTTCATTTAGGAGGAGCTTTTTCATAACCATCACTATCTTCTCTAATATTTTGAAACACCTTATAGTATAGATCAAATTTGATTTGATAATGACAACAACAAGTTTTGAAGACTTTGTTTACCTTCACATAATATGGCCTTAACCATTCAAACATGGTTTGGCCAATCTTTATATGAGGGTTTGTTTTAGTAAACAACACATACAATTCATGTGTTTTTGTGTCTAACCAATGTTTTACATGGAGATCATAACGATCAGGGCCAATCCTTTGCTTGATAACATCTCTACTATTTGACGAAGGATGAGTATTATCATTCCAAAAACTTATCATGAAGTTCCTAACAACATCTTCAATTCTATGAGAACGGGGAGCTCTACACATAATTGCCCAATTCCCTTTTGAGGTAGTATCATCCAAACTCTTTCTCTTTTTCACATATTTTGATATTGTCCTTCCACTAAAACCAAACTTAGATCACAGTGAAGAGATTTGTCTTTTTTGAGGCAATCTTTCATTTACTAAATATGTCAACGTCACTCTTGTTAAAATGGTCTTATCTACTATTCGAGATTTTTTACTAATGTTCACCAAACCTTTCTTAACAATATCAACAATAGATTTTTGTAGCTGAGAAGTTTTCCTCTTTTGACTTGTTGTATCTCTACCCAACAATTTCAATGGATCTATTAAGTCTTTATGAGTAAGTACAATTGACAAAAATTGAGCTTTCTCTAGTGTAGTATCAAGATTGTAGAAATGAGACATTATTTATTTTGCACTTTTATTCATTGAACTCCTTTTAGTATGTCTAGGTCCTTCACTGAGATGTTTCAACTCATCCACATCCATTTCAAGTAAATGATCTAAATTTTTATAAGAAATATTTCTCTTCACCTATTTAGCCAGACCCATAATATGCTCATCCATACCGGTGGTAGGAGGTAAGGAGCCTGACCCCTCTCCTTCAACCTCCATTGGTTCAACTTGGGAAACCTCCTCCCTATGTTTATCAACTATATTGTGTTCTTCAATAGGTCCATTTGCCTCGACTCCCACTTCAGAACTCCTTTCTTCTCGAGCCCATTCTACACATAATTTAAGACCAAATTTTCAAGACATTTAGTAAGACCTAAAAATTATGTCATAACAGGTGGACTATTATGTCATATTTAAGACCTATTATTGCATAATAGACCTCCTAATATCACATGTAATAGGTCCTAATATGATCTGGATAATATAGGTCTTATGGGGACTCTTGAGTATAATGTGAAATGTTTTGCATATGTCAAGTCATATAAATAGAACCTATTATGACATAATAGGTTCTAAATTTATGTCACATTTAAGACCTCTAATCACATAATAAGTCCTAATATCACATAATAGGCCTTATTATTACTTAATACGACCACATAAGCAAAAAAAATCACATTAATATACTTGACTCCCCTTAAGACGGACATATTATGTGATATTAAAGGACCTATCACATGAAATTAAGTAGGTCTTAAATATGATATAAGTTAGAACCTAAATTATGACATAATAGGTCTTATTAATTTTATGACTTAATACATGACCACATATGCAAAAACATTTCACATTATACTTGACTCCCCTTAAGACCTATATTATTCAAATATTAGGACCTATTATGTATGTGATATTAGGACCTAAATTATGCGATAATAGGTCAATAATTTATCACATGTACATAATAGGCCCTAATATATCATAAATATAGGCCTTAAGGCCCGGAATCAAGTATATAATGTGAAATGTTTTTGCATACATGATCATGTTATTAAGTCACAATAAGACTTATTATGTCATAATAGGACCTATTATGTCATATTTAAGATAGGTATTATCACAGATAATAGGTCTTAATATCACATAATAGGTCCTAGTATACATAATATAGGTTTTAAGGGGACTCAAGTATAATGTGAAATATTTTTGCATACACTTGAAAACAAAGAAGACACAATGTTTGTTTGTTTGAAAGTTTTTTATTTTTTTGATCATGCAAGCACAAATCCTAGGACTGGACAAGACAGTAACCCATTGGCTCCTCTCCACGACACTCACTTCTCTGGGGCAGCCAAGCACCAGCTCCCACAAAAGCTCCCCATGGCAAACTTTGTATCTCCACTAAGAACCATAAGAATGCGAGCTGCTTTAGAGGTCCGGAATCCTATGCCAACAACTTGAAGGTTTTTGGCTTCTAACACAAAATGTGTGTAGTAAGGACATCCGTTCAGGTGGCTATAATCAGTAGCGTGTTACAGTTCGTTAAATGGAAGGCCTCCCAGCTTATAGAGATTTCACTCTATAGGGTTTATGGGGAGTCATAACATCGTTATAGGAACATGTAACACCCGTTGCTTGCAACTTTTGTCATAAACACATTTATTTATAGTGGCTTGGAATATCTTAGCTTTATCTTGTTACCACTTTGGGTCATTCCCTCTCACTGAGCCTTAAGGGCTACTCGGGAGGTAGGCCCCTTTATAAGGATAAAACTAAAAGAGCCTATTTTTGAAGACACAAAAGACAAGTTTGTTCATTTTAGAGCACCAATTGAAGTGTTTTCTAAACTATAAAGATACATGGTTTCAAAATCTAAATTAAATTATATATTTATGGACTATCTAAATTAAACTATACATTATAAATAATAAATGGGAAAGAGAGGGTCCTAAAGATCTAAATTTTAAATTAAAACCATGTTCTATTATAAATGGACTTAAGGGGGTGAAGAAAATGTCAATTACACAACAAGCAAGTTAATGGAATTTGAAATTTGCAAATACACATATTATTTCAAATTAAAGCATAATTAATTTTAATTAAAACGAGATTATTTTTAATCCTACTATTTCCAATTAATTTAATAAAAATAACATCATTTAGAATCAATTAAGATAGAACTATTATATAAAATAAATAAATTTAATTTAATTAATATTATTAAAACTAATTTTCATTAAAAATATTAGATAAAAAATATTTAACTAATACTAACAAATAAACACAATTTTTGGTATGTAATACATATGAAATTAAATAGAAATAAAAATAAAAATGCATACTTGCATCATGATATCTTTGCCTTCTTTGTTCTCAATATCTTTGTTCCATTTCGAGAGAATAATTCCTTGAAGTCTTATTTTTCATTCTCTTCTTGTTCCCCATGCTTTAAAAATAACCTTCAAATATCTTCAAATTATTGCCCTCAAAATAATTTTCAAATGTCTTCTTTCATCCAAAAATGCAAATTGTTTTAATCATTTGTGTGTAAAAAAAGAAAAAAATTATGTATATTTATACGAGTCTACTAAAATGTAAAAAAAAGTAAAAATTGGTTCGACCAAGGTTTGAATGAATGCCGACAGTTACAAAAGGTCGGGTTGGTTCGAACTTGACTATTACATGAAAGTACATAGCATAATTTTTCCCAAGGGGTTCGATCAAAGGGGGGTCCGATTGAACCCCTTAGGGTACGTTCAGAGCCCCCTACACTCGAACCAATGTTCATTCGAACCCGCTTGTTAGAGGTCTCTCCCCAAATTTTTCAAAGTTCTAAGAAATTTTTTCCTTCAGACCTATGGTTCAAGGCACAAATGAAATGATCTTGATAACCCAAAATTATAAGATGGTAGTGCTCGGAGAAAGCTTTCAAACAAGTATAATTTTATTACATTGTGAATTTATTATGTTCTTGTTTTTTTAATTTTACAGAATATTGGTTTTTCACTAAACATGAACTTATTTGTTCAATGCATTGGGAAAAATAGGAAACTAATTAAAAAAAAAATTGAAAAATGTCTATGCCCCAGGAATTGATGTCTCTTTTCTAACAAAATAAATAAATTGAATTTCAGTATATATAGAACAAGTTATGTGTTCAAACTTAAACCTATCTCTGAATTATGACTAGCAGACTTCAAGCTTAACAAAATGAAAAATATTCAACATATCACTATCAAACCAACTACAAGCCCTGATATTGATGTTACAAACCAAAATTTGAAATAATTGAGTTTTTATCATTTGTAGCAAAAAATTTATGCATTTCGGGAGGCACATCACTGTTAAAAAATGTAGTTTGTTGTAAAAAACTACTTTTCGAGGGAGATGGAAATTTTTTTAAAAAATCCTTCAAAATTTTTTGAAAAATATATATATAGAATCTATAGACAAAATGCTACAAATCACTAATTTACGTCATCTGGAAATTCTTAATAGTTTAAAAGTTATAGTTGTCGGAAGTTGAAGATTATTTTAAAAATGTTCATCTCAATGTAAAAAGTGGCAAAAAAGTGGGAACCATTATTGTGAGTTCACCCGCAAATATATCACCTCAAAGAAATTCCTTAGATCATTCTTGACAATATCAATGAGATTGTTGGGACTCCCTATAATCACAAGATTAGTGACACACAAAAGAAGAATGACAATCTATGTACTAACCTTCTTAATATACAAATTAGGACATGAGGGGATACTTATAAAGTAATGCTACAATAGGTGACCATATATTTATATATAACATTCATGAGTGGCTTGTTTAAGTCCATAAAGTTACTTAATCAGATTACATACATTGTGAGGATTATATTCATCAATGAAGCCTTGAGGTTGGATCATTTGGACTTCATCAAGTCGAGATCACCTTTTAAGAAACAAATTTTGACATCCATTTGGTGAAGCTTTGATCCTTTCTATAGAAACAAGACATAGACAACTCCAATTTTACACTCTCCTAAAACTTATTGTAGTGCCCCTCCTTGTTTCGCCTTTGTTTATCTATCAATAGACTTGCCTAAACTCTTTGATGATGTTTTGATTTATACTTATGATTGTATCTATGTTTGGATGCAAATTGATGATGCTAGACATTTCTATATTGACACTTGATACTTTCTAGGTTATTATGATGGATGGACTTTCATTTGGTAATTTTCATGTACTCATTTATATTTTTTATGATGATATTGTAATGCTTGCCAAAATACCCTATAGAATTAAACCAAAATCTGCCAACAAATGGAGATAATGTTTTTTTCTTTTAAATTAATCTTCACTACAACGTTGATACTAACCTCTAGATTGCATCATAACTACAAATAATGTATCATTAACTATATACATCATCACATGAATCAACATGAACATAACCATGAATCATATTATGCAAGTGAAACATCTATTTAATCATTAACATAACTAACTAATAAAACCATATAATGCATATCCATTCCCTAGGGTATCTCAATGCCACTACTTGACAATAAACTAACACATCACATATCCATGTATAACACCATATACATCCAACTAAACATTTAATTCCCATGTAACTATGATAAAACATTAACACATATGCATAACTCTATTCTCTTCCATACTCTTTCTAAGGTTCATTTTTAAGTACCAATCAAATATTTACATAGACACATTCGTATTCCTCATTTACAAGACATCATAATATGGTAACATCTCTAATATGGAAATCAGCACCAGATGACAACTGCATAATAAAGAGCCATATTCTCCATACGAGCCACAACTATTCCCTTAACTTCCATATCTCAAGATATCTAACATTGGAGATTAACATCCTTCAAATCAAGGCATATATGAACATCATCCCTACTATCCATAAAATATACTCACTACATAGAATGCATATCTGTAAATCATTTAATTCATTTCTAATCGAGAACAACATCTACAATAGAATATCCATTTACATAAATCTTATTCAATACATTTCATTCAGAAATCATCTTAGTACTTGTTGTATAATACACGATCTCAACATGCTGATTACATAGTCTTCTTTACATTTCCATATTTCATAATACATGATATCAATTCTATTTACACAAATATGCTCCAAATATCCAAGGTCATGATGAGATACTATAGATCCAAATCCACACACGCTAACATCCAAGAAGAATATCCCAATGGTAGAAGGCATCAAACCACCCAACCATGTGGACCCAAATAGGAACCACCCCCCATGCTAGGAGATGACATAAGGTTCCTACTCACACTGAAGACCTAAGTTGACACCTAACAACCATAGGATACAAAATGACACTACAAGAATCCAACATAAGAATATAACATCAAAAAACATCACATGGCTAGATCAAAGTAATCAACCTCCAGAGGCACAATTAAAAAAAATGCATATGGATAATGGACACGTGTGGGGTAGAGTGTCATCACATGCTAGCCTCATGTGGCATCCATCTCCACCTTGGAGTCACTCAAGGGAGATCGGTTATACCTCTCCAGTGGTCTTCCCAATCTAGGATCCCAAAAACCACCTCCCTGGGTCTGTCCAATTGGGGCATACAACAACATATTCTTTATCTTGATTAGTTGAATTCCTAATTAGCCAACCCACTAATCAATTATTAATAATGTTATCACTTGTAAATTAAACCATAAACTCTTCATGTGGTTTCATCAAGTCTAGACCCCCTCCTAGAGGCCTAATGCTCAAGACCCTGGTCTGCACATGCAAGAGCCCACTCTCCCAGCTATGGACCATAACCATAGGATAAAACACAACTTTGTACTTTTACCCAACCATGAACATACAACCAAGAGCCACTTAACCAAGATCAATCCATAAGCTCATAATGCCAAAATGCAATAATAAAGAGAGCCTCAAGAATGTCAAATACATATAAATAGGAGCAATACATGAATCCAATAACATAGAATGATCCTCCACAGTGAGTCACAACATAACCTCTCATTGGAGCTGCAATTAACCATCCTTAATAGTAAGGAATAACTCAACTTGATGGAGAAATATATCAAAACCTGAACAGACAAGCACAAAACCACTTGCTATGAACCAAATGGATTCACACATATCACAAATGAATGGCATAGTGCCCTAAAACCATCAAACATAACAAAACAAGCCTCTAGAATGAAGACCAAGAAGAGAAATCAATTGAGGGACTCAAAAACCAACCCACAAATCTCTTGACACTAATTTGGTTCTATTGAATCCTAGAGTAGTGCTATTGTAACAGGGGACCAACTCATAGAAAACGAGATACAAAGATACTCAAATTTGCCCAGATTCGGGAACAAGCCTTATAATGACATAAATACGACCTAGAAGTCACTAAAAGCCAATAAGAAACCAAAACAAAGCCTTGTTAAGGCCAACAATACAACGTATCCAAGAATTCCAACTCATACCGACAATAACTTGCACATAAATGATTACAGACATAGCCACTCGAGATCTAATTAAATCAAATGGACACAAGATAGGGTATGCAACAACAAATAAACCTCACAAAACCAACTGTTACCACAATGCATTCGTAGACAAATTATAATCAACATATCAACATAAAAAAGTTCCCTTTTCTAGTATTACAACACATAGATTCATAAAATCATATATAAATATTTTTCCCAAAATATTACTCCCAATTAATGATAATAGAATAATCATTAATTCCCAAATCTACCCAAACAATCTTTTAGCAATAAAAAAGAAAACAACTCTTTTCAAAAATCAAAATGCTAGAATGGAAAAAGATCTCGAACTTGGAAGTAGAGTGATGGTAATACAAACGTAGAAGAACAATCATCCAAAGCAAAAAGCTTTCCAAAATTCAATCCGACAAAGCAGTTCTCTCTCCAAGCAATTCTAAAATCTAAAAGTCAGAGAAAGATATCCAGAAGAACACCTACAAAAATGCTCACAAAGCCAATAAATAGAATCTCATTCAAAACTATAGAAGAATATCAGCCAATCAAAATATTCCAATAAAATATATTCTATACCACCTCCCTACCAAAAATCAAGGTAAGAATATAAAATAATATTATTTACTTACCCTCAAATATCAACCATAAAATAATAGGGTAGGTATAAACATAATATTCATTTACTCAATTAGTATTGTTAAAAAAGTAACTCATAATACTTTTATGAAAAAGAAAAATTTGAGTGTGATGCGTTAGCGGGAGAAGGGAGCAACTTTAAATTTGAACTTAGGATAGGATGGAAAACCCTGAAATGGACAGGCAAACCAGGGGGAGGGCGGAAAGGATGGATCTCGAGACTACCCTGATTCCTCTGAGCCGAATGGAAAGGACCTGGCGGATGGGGACCCACAAGATAAAGACAAACCTCTTTATCCTAATGGGGGAAAAGAGAATCATGTGCTAGAGATGGCCCAAGATAGGACTTGTTCGAAGGGACAACGGTCGATCATGTACTTCCCTATTCGGTATCAAACCAAATGAAATGTCCTCACTCCCTCTAGTTCGTAATATCTCAGAACCAAAAAATGATAGATTTTCTATTGAAGTTATAGACCCAATGATTGAGCATAATATTAACCTTATGGCAATGACTCTCGTTGGAAAAATTTTGGGCCCAAGGCCGAACATTGATGTTGTCAGGGCATTTACAAAGTGCAAATGGGTGCTTAAAGGTCAAGTAGAAATCACTGCTATGTCCAAAGGTGTGCTATCAATGTCCTTTTCATGTAAGGAAGACATGTCGAGGGTGCTTTGTGATGGTCCTTTGTTGATTAAAAAATCAATGCTTGCTCTACAAAAATGGTCACCTAAGATGGACCTAAATGAATCCTTTTTTGTTCAAGCTCCTGTTTGGGTTAGATTGTCGAGCCATCCCATGGAGTTCTGGGTTGAAGATGTCTTTAAAGGAATCACTAGTTCCTTTGGGGAACTCCTATCTATGGATCCTATCACATCATCCATCATCATGGAACATCACATGTGGGCCAAGGGAAAATCACTTTCATATCTCATATAATCTCAAAGGAAGGTCAAAATATACAAATGAATATCATGCTTGTATATAAATACATCAAAGGTGATCTATATCACAAAATGAGACAATCAAGTATGACTATCTCCAGAGGCAAAGGATCTCATAGCAGATGTCACTGCTCCTGGGTCCCCACCAGGAGGATCACGCTATACAAGTCCCGTCACGCCTGTTCTCTCCATCCTCGAATGGCTATGTACAAATAGAGAGGAAGGTACTACAACATAGATTGGTTCTCTCTACTTTCAGGGGACTAGATCCTCGTATAAACACCAGTAATACTTGGCCTCCTTGGCTGAGTACTGTATTTCCCTAAGCGGATCTCAGAGTGTCGTTCCTACAACTACTCTATCTAATTTTTTAGAAATGTTTGCATTATGGATGAATTGATTATGTGTTGCATTGATGTTTTTTCATTGATGTAAAAACTAACTGTTATGGTTGGTTACTGACAAAACATGTTTTAGTTACCGATAGATAGGTTTTGGTTACCAGTAGAAGATCTAGTGTTATCAGCAGAAGAGACCATCTATTGGACACTTTCGGCATGTTTGGATCAATGGAGTATGTTTGATTTTATGTGTTACATGATTCTGGAGCATGTTTTGGTTAGTTGGTATTGACTTGGTAATCAGATGCTATAATACACTCTTATAAACCCATACCGGCATTGGTTTAAGGTTTAACCAGTAGAGCTTTCACTAAGGAATCTTGACAGGATGCATAAGTGGTGTTGGTGCGGTTTCTAGATGGATTTCAGGATGCTGAAGATGTTCTTTGATTGTGTTTCAACTACTTGAAGACATTTCTTTGGCGTAGTCGACCCAAAAATAGGTCCAGTACCTATCTAGGTTATGGACCGGTATCATTTTAACATGTACTCTACACGTTACCGGGATGTTCTATGGATTGGTTATTGTTGTTTTGGTCTTAAATTGACATGTAATATCAATGTAATATGGATTTACATAATGATCTTATTGTAATATCTTTTAGGTGGCCGACCTAATTGGTTTAGGCCTTAGGGTTGGTATAAAATGAGAGGTAGGAAAGTCAAAATATGACTAGTGGATGGATGCTAGACATGTGGAGGTGATCACTGCAGAATTGCATACACCACAAATTAGAATAATACCACCAAACACACCACCCAAAATTTATGTAGCAGTTGTTGATTGCAAAGTAGATTAGCAAGCCTCACTCATAGAAGTTTAAGGTACACTATATGGGCAACCTATTTCTATTTTGGTATATTAAGGAGCTGCATATGGTTTTGTTTCTCTAAGCATTATAAAAAAATTAAAATTGATCATAAAATCCTAATTATAGAGGAGATGGAGGTATAGTTTTATTTGGTAAGATGAAAAAGATCAAATTCTTCTTACGAAGATCTAAAATTGACGTAGGAACTATAAAAGCTAAGGTGAACCTATGTATCACATAATTAGGATTCCATAACCTAATATTTGCAATATATTTGTTTCAAGAGAACAAAGACAAATTGCATTTTTACAATAATTAAATCGAATGCTTAGATGACCAAAAAATACCATTGGTTCTCCAAGGAATTCAAAGATCCTTAGTTGTGAGAATGATATCATCTGTGCAATTCAAGAGAGTGGTTAGAAAGGGAAGAAAAATCTATTTGGTGAAGGTACAAGAGGGCATGGAAGAACCAACTCCTAGTATTGAAGATCATCTCATCCTTCAAGAGTTTTAAGATGTCTTTCTTCACGATGATAATCTTAGATAATCTAGTTAATACTAAGATGGGGGGTGAATCAGTATTAACAATAATTTCAATCTTAAAACTTGAACTTATAAAACTTCTCCAAATCAAACATAAACCAATAATAAACTCTTTACCATTACTAGTAATCACTGAAAACCAACTGTTAAACTGATTTATCAGAACAACTCATTAAGTGTTCATCAATATGCATAAACCTAAAGTAAAACATAATAGCACATCAAAAAATTCACCATATGAACACCATGTTTTTCATGTGGAAACCCAAATAGGGAAAAACCACGGTGGGAATTGGTACCCAGAAAAAATTGTGCATTCTTTTGAAATGTGCCCTATTAGGAGCCTAGCCTAATTAGAAGCTTACAATGATGCCCTGTTAGGAGTAGACCCTGTTAGGAGTCACCCAGTTTAAGGATTTAGATGATGAGCCCTATTAGGAGCTTTGACCTATTAAGATCAACCTCTCAAGAGGATTTAATACTCTGATATAGAGCTACCCGATTAAGGGATTTAGAATGTAAGGCTTGTTAGGACCTAACCGGTTAAGGGATTTTGACTGCTGCAATTGTTAAAGAACAACAATGAATGGTCTAGGTACAATAGTTAACTTCTTGCTTGATCAGATCCAATTATGCTCCGAATCTGCTTCTCTCTGGCAGATCTCATACTCTAGTTTGGCTTCTCAGTTTTCTCAAAACCACCAACACACCAAACATTAACTGTACCAACATAAATAATCTTTACAACTTAACTGATTACAAAACCCTAAGACTTACAACCTAGATCATCATAGATCTTTTACAGCTCATTATAGATCATCATTGATCATCGTATGGATCATTACAATTAATTTTAAATCAATTACAACTATTGAATCATCATCGCATCTTGATCTGACACAAAGTCAAACACTTTGAATATCGTTCTAAGCACTTTGCATATTCTTGAGAAATTTGCTATCCAAATGTGCCAAAACATCTTTCAAATAGTTCACATGGTTTGTACCACATCATCGTCAATATTTGAACTTGATGTACATCACCACCTAACCAAAAATCATTACCAGTTAAAAGAATTCTTTACCGGTCCTTAAACCCTTCTTATACCCTTGCAAAAATACAACAGAAATCATAAACATGATTTTCGATACCCAAAACATGTTGTGGTTCTGGTCAGATACATATTAAAATGATACAAGCTCATATTTCAAACCACAACACTTCAATCATCACCAATCGCCAGATCAAATCAAAACATTCCACATTTATCGGTTAAGGCCCTAATTCCTAGTTCACTATCTATAATACTGATAAGGCATTTTTGGTAGACCCAAAAGATTGAGATTAAAAAAATACAACATAGTAAACATAAGTTACCATCAATAACAACATAAATAACTAATTAATGTTATATGATCATGCAATCTCAATCTCTTCATCACAAATAGTACTTTACCAATTCAGTCACCATTCTTGATCCGCATCAGTTATGTCAATAATGCCAACATTATCCCCCTTTGACATTGATGGCAACACCAACATAAACTCCAGTATATTCAACTAAAATCATGTTGCTCAATTCTGAAACTTCTCTGTTGTACTTCACTTTTCTGCTGATTCACTTAGTTCATCTTTACCCAAAAATGAATCTTCATTTCTTCTCCTCCTTGGGCTAATATATCTCTTCCCCCCCTTTTAAAACAATGCCAAAGTTGCATATTCATCACCGATCATTAAATCTCATCTAAGTTTCTCCCCTTGCGGAGTAGCCACCATTTCATCAATTGTCAGTGAAAAATATTTAGTAAGCCCACTAGATTGATGGATCTCCTTCATCTTAGCTCTTTTTATGTAGGGGTATGACCCCTAATTTACCTCTAAGGTACTCAAAGGTAGTCTTCAGCAATGGTTTTGTTAAAATGTCTACAAGATGCTCTTTTCTTATGCTTATCCTGGACTCTCTCCCTTAGAAAGTGATATTTCAATTCTATGTGCTTTGTCCTTGCATGTAACACGAGATTTTTTGAAATATTAATAACACTTCTATTGTCACAATAAATAGTTACTGGTTTAGACATATCAAGTTTAAAACCTTCTAATACATGTCTCATCTAGATTGCCTGTGTGCAATTCATTAATGTTGCAACATACTCTGCCTCTGCTGTTGACTGTGATACACATGTTTTTTTCTTACTTGTCCAAGCAACCAATCTATCTCCAAAAAGAAAAGCTCCACCGGTAGTGCTTTTCTAGTTATCAACATTGTCTGCCCAATCTATATCAATAAACATTTCCAAAGAAAATTCATTTTTGTAAGGATACCATAAACCATAGTCTATTGTGTCTTTCAAGTACTAGAATATCCTTTTCACCACTACCGAGTGAGTCTCCTTGGGATCTTTCTGAAATCTAGCAACCAAACCAACAACATGTGAAATATTAGGCCTACTATGAACAACATAATGGAACTAGGTATGTGCAGGATCATGTTGTGCCAAAATAAACTCTTAAGTGGCAATGAAATTTCAAAAAATCAGAGTTATGCAACTTGAAATGAAAAATTGAATAAGTTATGAACATTATTTTTAAAATATGTAAGAAGAGAATCTATAGAAAATGCAATGTAGTTTCTAAGCTACTATTTTTTTTTTGAAAAAAAAAATCCTATTTGATGAAAATTTCAAATTTCAATGTAGTGGTACAAAAATTTCAGGAAAAAGATAAGAAGTAGGTGTATGTCTGACCACCCTAATCACAATCAAATCACAATATTTTTTTATAAGATTTATAATATAAGTATTAGACTCATGTCCAGATGTGAGACACATTTTTTTATAATTTTTTATAAAGTAAATAATTATTTATGAATTTTTTACCACAACTTTTCAGAAATTCAGAAACTCCTATGTCTGACCAACTCAACTTGGTCAAAACCATATGAAATTCATTTTTAATTTTTTTTCCCTATAGTAGACGAAGTATAGGATGCGACACATGTTTCAGATTCAAAAAATGTTATGCGGTTTGAAAGTTATGAGTATTTTTCAATTAGTCTATCAATCAGGACTTTTGTCAGAATTCAATTAGAAAATAAATAATTATTATTTATTAAAGTTGAAATAAGACAAGCCTTATATTTTCAGAAAGCTGAGAATGTCCTTAAAAAACCCTTTTCGTTTTATCAATTTTGGCTATTAAAAAAGTCGTCAGCCACCAGTGTAATGTCTGGAAAATCAAGGAATACTGAAAAACATGTTTTTTTAGTTGACTTTCTAGGCTTGTCACTTCCAAGCCAAATCCCAAAGCAAACCCAAACCAAAATAGGGAGCAAAAAAATTATGTTTTAAAATCGGATATCCAATTTTTGAAAAAATAATTTTTATTTATTTTGTAAATTGGGCATAACTTTTGCATTTTATATCGAAATTTTGATTTTTTATAGGTGTTGGAAAGGTAATTAAGAGATCTATGATATTGAATAGTTATATTTTCAATTATTTGTTTTAAAAAATAATTATAATTCATTTAAATTCATCCTTCATTTTTAAAACATAAAAAACTCATGACTTTTTCATATGATTTCCCTATTGCATGAATTTTTGTAACAATCATCTCAAAATAAACTAAATAAGTAATTAATTAATAATATTAAATTTATGAATTTTATTGAGTTCGATAAATTTTGATAAAACATGTTATCTATGTTTGTTCCTTTCTCCACCTCTCTCTCCTAAACCTATCACTCCACCTATTTGTTTCTTCCTCCCTCTCTTTTGTCCATATTTATACATCTCTCTCTAGACCTATATCTCTAACTATCAATGAATACCTCATTAAATCTCTCAAGATCTACAAGGTGCTTATATTTCTACTTCTTCATAATTTCCTCCTCTATGTCACTCTCTCTTCCCTAAGATCTATACTAGTCTCTATGCATTTTCTTCTCATCTCTAGCAACAAAATTTAGAGGGGACAACGAGAGGCGTAGGGAAGTATCAAAAAAAGGAGAGGGGGAGATAGGTGAGAAGGAGAAATTAATTGGGGGGAAGAGAGAGTGTTAGAGAGAGAGATATAGGTAATTAATTGGAAGGAAAAGAGAGAGAGGGAGGGGGTGATTGGGGTGAAGAGAGAATGAGAGGGAGAGTTTGAGATTATTAGGGGGTAGGAGGAGAGGGGGAGATAAGAAAGTATCAACAAAGAGAGAAGAGAGATGGGGACAGAGGTGAAGAGAGACATAGAGAGGAATTAGGGGGTGGGTAGAGAGGGAGAGGGAAGTATCTATAAACCCATAGGAGGAGAGAGGTGATCGAGGGTAATTGAGGAAAAGAAATAATGTGAGAGAGAATATGGTGTCCTAAAGGGTCATATGGTGTCTCATGAACCTTTAGGACACCATATGATGTTGTTATAAGTCTTATTGTGTCCTAAGGGGTCATATGGTGTTCTATAAGCCTTTAGGACACCATATGGTATCATTAGGGGTCATATGGTATTCTATCACCCCTTAGGACACCATATGACCCCTTAGGTATTGTGAGGGGTCATATTGTGCCTGAATGGGTCATATGGTGTTGTTGGGTGTTGTATGGCATGCTAAGGGGTCATATTGTGTCCTAAGGGGTCACAAGACATCGTATGACCCCTTAGACACCATATGATCCATTAGGTTTTGTTAGGGCTCATATTATGTCCTAAGAGGTCATATGGTGTCCCATGACCCTTTAGGACACCATATGACCCCTTAGGACATCATATGGTGTTGTTATGGGTCTTATGGTGTCCTAAGGGGTCATATAGTGTTCTATAACCCCTTAGGATACCATATGACCCCTTAGGATATTATATGACCCCTTAGGATACCATATGATACCTTGGGACACCATATGGTGTCGCTAGGAGTCATATGGTGTCCTAAGGGGTCATATGGTGTCCTATGAACCCTTATGACACTATATGACCCATTAGGTGTCATCAGGGGTCTTATTGTGTCCTAATGGGTCATATGATATCATATGACCCCTTAGAACACCATATGCTTGGAGACTATATGGTGCTATGGGTCGTATGGTATCCTATCACACCTTAAGACAACATATGACCTCTTAGGATACCATTTGGTGTTGTTATGTATCGTATGGTGTCCTATGAGCCCTTAGGTGTCATTAGGGTTTATTTTATGTCCTATGGGGTCGTATTGTGTCCTAAGGGGTCATATAGTGTCCTATGACCCCTTAAGACACTATATGATGTCGTTAGGGGTCATACTATATCCTAAGAGGTCATATTGTGTCTTATGACCCCTTAGGACACCACTTGGTGTCATTATGGGTCCTATGGTATTCTAAGGGGTCATATGGTGTTCTGTGACCCCTTAGGACACCATTTTTATGTTGTTATGGGTCGTATGGTCTCCTACGGGGTCATATGGTGTCCTGTGACCCCTTAACACACCATATGGTTTTATTACGCATCGTATGGTTTCCTAACGGGTCATATGGTGTCATTAAGGGTCATATGGTGTGCTAAGGGGTCATATTGTGTCCTATGACCCTTTATAACACCATATGACCCCTTAGGTATCTTTAGGTATCATTTTGTGTCGTTAGGGGTCATATGATGTCCTATGACCCCTTAGGTGTTGTTAGGGGTCATATTGTGTCCTAACGGGTCATAGAGTGTTGTACAACCCCTTAGGACACCATATGGTGCTGTTTGGGATTGAATGGTGTGCTAAGGGGTCATATTGTGTCCTAAAGATTCCTAGGATATCATTCTATGACCCCTTAGGACACCATATGGTGTCATTAAGGGTCATATGGTGTGCTAAGGGGTCATATGGTGTCCTATGACCCTTTATAACACCATATGACCCCTTAGGTATCTTTAGGTATCATTTTGTGTCGTTAGGGGTCATATGATGTCCTATGACCCCTTAGGTGTTGTTAGGGGTCATATTGTGTCCTAACGGGTCATAGAGTGTTGTACAACCCCTTAGGACACCATATGGTGCCGTTTGGGATTGAATGGTGTGCTAAGGGGTCATATTGTGTCCTAAAGATTCCTAGGATATCATATAACCTCTCAGGACACCATATGACCCCTTAAATACCATTAGGGGTCATATTGTGTCCCAAGGGGTCATATGGCATCTCATGACACCATATGACCCCTTAGGACACCATATTGTGTCGTTATGGATCTTCTTGTGTTCTAAGGGGTCGTATGGTGTTTTAAGGGGTCATATGGTTTTATATGACCCCTTAGGATACCATATGACACCTTAGGAAACCATATGGTGTCATAAAGGGTCGTATGGTGTTCTAAGAGGTCATATGGTGTTCTATGGGGTCATATGGTTTTGTATGACCCCTTATGACACTATATAATATTGTTAGGGGTCATATTTTGTCTTATGACCCCTTAGGACACCACATGGTGTCATTATGGGTCATATAGTGTTCTAAGGGGTCATATGGTGTTATATGACCCTCTAGGATGTCATATTATATTGTTATGACTTGTATGGTCTCTCAAAGGGTCATATAGTGTCCTATGACCCCTTAGGACACCATATGGTGTCATTATAGTGTCCTAAGGGGTCGTATGGTGTTATATGACCCATTAGGATACCATATGATCGCTTAGGACACCATATGGTGTCGTTAGGGGTCGTATGGAGTGCTAAGGGGCCATATGGTGTCCTATGACCCCTTTGCACACAATATGACCCCTTAGTACACCATACAGTGTCCTTAGGGGTCATATGGTGTCCTATGACCCCTTAGGACATAATATAACCCCTTAGGTGTTGTTAGGGGTCATATTATGTCCTAACAGGTTATATGGTGTCCTACAACCCCTTAGGACACCATATGGTGTTGTTAGGGGTTGTATGATGTGCTAAGGGGTCATAATGTGTTCTAAAGGTTCCTAGGACATCATATAACCCCTTAGGACACCATATGACCCCTTAGGTATCGTTAGGGGTCATATTGTATCCTAAGGAGTCATACGGTGTCTCATGACACAATATGACCCCTGAGAATACCATATCGTGTGGTTATGGGTCTTCTTGTGTTCTAAGGGGTCATATGGTGTTATATGACTCGTTAGGATAGCATATGACCCCTTAGGAAACCATATGGTGTCATAAAAGGTGGTATGGTGTTGCAAGGGGTTGTATGGTGTCCTAAGGGGTCATATGGTGTCCTATGACCCCTTGGGACACTATCTCATGTTGTTAGGGGTCATATTATGTCCTAAGGGGTAATATTGTGTCTTATGGCCCCTTAAGACACCACATGGTGTCATTATGGGTCGTATGGTGTTCTAAGGGGTCATATGGTGTTCTATTACCCTAGACACCATATTATGTTGTGATGGGTTGTATAGTCCTCTAAGGGATCATATGGTGTCCTATGACCCCTTAGGACACCATATAGTGTCATTATGCATCGTATGGTGTCCTAAGGGATCATATGGTGTCCTATGATCCCTTAGGACACAATATGACCCCTTAATACACCATATAGTGTCGTTAGGGGTCATATGGTGTCCTATGACCCCTTCGGACATAATATGACCCCTTAGGTGTTGTTAGGGGTCATATTGTGTTCTAACGGGTCATATTGTGTCCTACGACCCCTTAGGACACCATATGGGATCGTTAGGGTTTGTATGGTGTGCTAAAGGGTCATATTGTGTCCTAAAGGTTCCTAGGACATCATATAATCCCTTAGGACACCATATGATCCCTTCGGTATCGTTAGGGGTCATATTGTGTCCTAAGGGGTCATATGGTGTCTCCTGACACCATATGACCCCTTGGGACACCATATAATGTTGTTATGGGTTTTCGTGTGTTATAAGGGGTCATATTGTTGGCATATGCACACTCCAATGAGACATTGTATGTGATTGAAGGTTTTGTCATTGATCGTAACCTTGCAATCCTATGGCACTAGAAAGACATTATACCGGAAAGATAGTGCACCGGCATCAGTAGATCACACTCTACATCGGCACAGAAGAAAACAAGTATATCAGCACAGAGGTCGATGGGATTTTTGTTATGCAATATTTTGTTTATTAATGTAAGTCGGCTTGGAAAATTGTAAAATGACTCTTATATATATAAAGGAGATCATTATAGACATTTGATATAGAAGTAGGAGCATTAAGGAAAATATTAGGCAGACCCAATGTGAGAAATATAGGTCAAAGGGTATATGTAAAGAGCAGAGCAGGAACCGGTACTGAATCTGGCATTGAAGATGCTATTGTAAAGAAGTAAAAGTTAGTGGATTAGTATAATCCTTATTGTAAGTCAGTGTGACTTCCCATTGAGTAGTGAGCTCTAGGCAGTTGGCCTTCCTGCATGTGCAGGCCCCTATTGTAAGTAATATTCTCTTATTGGCCAGTGAGTGAATATTGTGGGTCACAAATCCCACTAAGGTTTTTCCCACATTGGGTTTCCTTGTTAACATCTTGTGTTATGGTGTACTTTTCATGTGGATGCTCTTGATTCTGTTTATTGCATCATTTCTTGCATACTAGTACACTGTTATATTATGTTCTGCATGTTTTAACTTAAGAAATTCTTATTACTGGTTAGATACTGATTCACCCCCCCACTCTGAGTATCTGTGGGACCCCTAACAAATGGTATCAGAGCCTAGTCCTCTATTTTCAAAAGCCTGACAGCTTGAGGAAGATCTTGACACTGGTAAAGATGGAAAATTTGATGAAGCAACTTGAAGGAGCTCTTACAGACTATGATGCAGAGAAATTGAAAAAATATCAAATTAGAAGATGGTTTAAGGGAAGCTCAAGATATCATTCAGGAACTTCAAGAAAATTTTACTGTTGCAAGAAATAAGAGAAGAGAACTTTGTGAAAAATTGCAAAATGAGAATGATGAAAAGGAATCACTTAATGATATGATAAGTAAGTTGAAACAAGAGATCATGACAACAAAAAATGAAATGCAGGATATGACTATGAGATTTTGCAAAATGCAACAAAGTTGGTCACAACTCTAAAAACTGTAGAATGAATGTGAGATGTTATGTTTGTGGAAGATTTGGACATTTATCAAATCAATGCAGAACACAAACTGACATAGGTTATGGGAAAGCTATTCAGAAGAATAATGTAACTTGTTATGCATGTAACAAGATTGGGTATATTGCTAAATTTTTTAGAAGTAAAGGAACACTAGTAGACAACAAAAGTGCTAGCTTGAAAGGTAAAGAAAAATTTGAATAAGTTAAGCAAGAATTCTCAAAACAATGGATTACAAAAGCTGATATAAATATTGAGAATGCTCTTCCACTGGTAGGACAGAGTGATGGTTCACTTGTAGGATAGAGCAGTGCTCCACCGACAGGAAGATCTTCATCTAATTGAAGAAAATTTCCTTGAGGGTTTGGAAATCTATTGATACATGTGCTAATTATTCCCTTAGTTAGAGATAAGAAGTTTAAAATTATCTATTATCGGCAAACAATGTTAAGTGAATACTTAACTAACATGCAATTAATGTAGTAGATGGTGAAAAGACATTATAAAAGTAAAGTTTTGGCTCCATTTCATTTCACCGTGATTTCAAATTTTCAGAGAGTGTGAAGATTCCGAGCTAAGGCATTTCGAGCAAGAAGCAAGCACTCTCCAAGCAAACATCCATCCAAGGCAGTAAAAGGCATTTAATCATGGCATCCACCTCTACAATTGAATACATAGCAAACCCTACTTTTGTTGAAGTAATAAAAAGACCTAGGCCCGTATTTCAGTTAGTTCCCGAGATAGCAAAGAAGGATGATACCTTAGGTGCTTTTTCTCAAATTCCTAAGGGAGTTGTATATGCTGAAGACCCCAGAATGTACATCCATTTCAACATTGAAGAGTTAGGAGATGAGGAAATCAAAACCATGTATAAAACCTTGATATGTGATAACACCGACAATTTTAAAGATGAACACAAGATTATTGAGACCCTAGGATTTACAGAGATCCTTAGCATTCCTAAATTTCCTAAGGATGTGATTAGGATAGTCTTAAGTAGAGTACATGGAGAATTTTTTGGTTAGATGCAATCCATAAAATCACCAAGGAAGCTGTGAAAGTTGTCACAGGGTTACCGACCACCAACAAGAGACCAGATAAAACCAAGAAGGTTCCCAATGACCTAGTTATAAACCTAACTGGTGCAACATTTGACAAGAGGTCTCTAAGGGTTAATGATGTAAAAGATATCAATGTGAGATTCATCAGTATGATATTAGGTTATAAATCCACTCATGCTAATAGACTTAATTCAGTTTCAAGTTTATGCATTAAGAGTGCTTATGATATGGTCATAGATAATGCAAAAATTGAAATATGTGAATGGTTAAAGGATGAACTAATTGACAACGTTGGAAAGATCAAGAAGGACAAGAAAGGAACTTTCAGATTTGCAAATCTGTTAGTATGTCTAATGCTACACATAACAAAATAGGTTCCTAGTATAGGTTGAAAAGAACTTGGATATGACATACCGGTAGGAAAACAATTGACTGAACTATTCAATAACATGGGTGAGAACAAGGAAAACTATATCAATGACTTTTTCCAAGCATTAAAAACCAAAATGAAGAAAAGAGTAAGGTTATCTCAGAAGATAGTAGACAAATACAAAGATGATATATGCTTTGTCATTAAGAAAGATGAAATCTAGATGGAAGCGGTCATTCCCAAGGACAATTTGGGTAATCAAGATGGGCTATGAAACAGATGATCACATAGTTGAAACATATGCCAAAGCACTTCTAGAAGCCCCCAATGAACCTAAGGAAGAAGTATTTGGTAGTGCTGAGACTATAGAAAGCCAAATACAATCAAATAAAAGAGTAAAGAAGGTTGAGGCATTTGTAAGGAAAGGGTCCAGACAAGCAAAAGCCATTAAGGGAGATGTATTGAAGAAAACCGGCATAACAGAGGATGAGTTGGCAGCTCCACAACCTAAAACTCACCTATCACTGATAGGTACCTCTTCGGAAGGTGACATGCCAACAACTTTTAAAAGAGTTGTAAGAAAAAGAGATCCCTCATCGGCAAGCACACCTTCACCTAGAAGAACAAGACAAAAGCAACAAGCAGTGAGATCTCTGGTTAAAAAGGCCACATCAAAGAAGAAACTAACACCTAAGAAGAAGAAAAGGACAAACAGAGACTTGGCCCCTCTTGATGTACTGCTAAATGAAATCACAGAGGAAGGAAAAGTGAAGAACATAGAGAAAATTTATGACACTCTAACAGCTGATGAGAAAGAGCAAGTTGAGAACAGTATTATATTGCATATGGACATGTACAAGAAATTTTTGATGGAAGTAGTAAATGAAATTCCTGAGGAATTATTCAAAAGGCTAGAAGCAAGAAGACAGGCAGTGATAGAATTAGATAAGAAAATAAAAATTGTGAAACTACTTGCTGTATATCCGGTAAAATCTCCAAAAGAAATTGATGATTTGATTGCTCAAGCAAACCAGTCAGTATTCTCTACTGCACACCGGCATATTTCACTAATGGCAGGAAGGGTTAATGAAGTGACAGAGGAAATAGAAGATGGATGGGATATATTCCTAGTTGAAAAAGAAAAACAAGAAGAGTATAGGAACCCTAAACCTATAAAGGTATATCACAAAGATAGAGACAAGGGGAAAGGTAAAGTTGGTGGACCACCAAGCATCAAAGTTAAAGACAACCTACCCCCACTGGTGAAAATAACAACTACTAAAGATCAACCAGTAGCAGAAAGTATGGATGTAGAGGATAACAATCCTAATTCTAAAGTCCTATATACTGTGAATGTTGATACTCAGAAGATCAACATAATAGTAGACAAAGATACAACTAATAAGTTAGATATGGCTAATGAGCCTCTCGTAGCAGGGGAAACAAAGAAACCAATAGAAGATATAGAGAAAAAGGTAGAGACTGAGTCACAGACTGAGACAACACAACATACAAAGAAACCAACTGAGCTAAAGGCTCCGAAATAACATCAACTAGAACAAGTACATAATAAAACAGTGCCACTGGTAACTAGTGAAGTAGGAAAACAAGTGCTTAAAGAAATGCAGACACAAACTGACCTACCAGAGGTCAATACAAGAATGGTTACTTCCATCGATACTCAGATTGTTGGATCATCGTCAACATTAAAATCAACAAATGTGACTGAGGTATTACTTGATTCTATCAAGATAATAACTGACTGTAGCTCACAGGATTACAAAGCAATTGATCGCTCTATACCAATTTTGAAGGTAATAGCTCCCAATTGTAATATAGATAATAAAGATTATTTAGGACAATTAGATACATTGTGTAAATATATCTCAAAAAACATTGAGAAAATAAAGGAAGAGTCAGTGAAGGATAAGGTAGAAATTGAAAAATAGAAACTCTTTAATGAGGAAATAAAGAAGTGTAACAGAGATTTTGACACACTTCTACCAGAACTATGTAATTTGTTGAAAGAATACAAAAATATGTATAAAGATACATGTAAAACAAACTTTTTGACTGTAGATATTGACAAGAAAATAACCAAGGCACAGGATGAGATAAATAAACTTGCAGACAGGTTTGTCAACTCACCTGATACACTATCAGTTTTTGAAGAGAAGATAGCAAATTTTGAGGAAGAACTACTAAAATTGGAAAGAGAGAAAGAAATAATAATAAATAAGGCAAAACATTTGAGATCTAAACTAAGTCCAAGATTGGACTATTTAGCATCTCTGCGGAAGGAAATTTTTGAGGCATTAACACAGGGAAGCAAAACACTGGCAGAGCATTTGCAGCATCTCACCAGTACAGTGAAGAGAACTGAGACAATAGTAAAGGATAGTAAGAAGTTTATGGATAGTCTAAACTTGATTTTGGGAGATATTTTTCAGATTATAACTACCTAGCTACAAGGTTGAGGTTATGGATAGATGAAACTACAAACTCTACAACCTTTGTCATTGATGCCAAAGGGGGAGTAGTGGGATGAGAAAATTCAAAACACAGGAATTATATGCTCAGGGGGAGCTCTCACATTTTTTATAAACATTTTTCGTAACATTTTTGGACTACACATTTTGGATACTTTTTGAAATTTCTCATGAGCGTTGCCATCAATGCCAAAGGGGGAGATTGTTGGCATATGCACACTCCAATGAGACATTGTATGTGATTGAAGGTTTTTTCATTGATGGCAACCTTGCAATCCTATGGCACCAGCAAGACATTATACCGAAAAAGAATTACACCGGCAAGATAGTGCATCGACATCAGCAGATCACACTCTACACCACCACCGGCACAGAAGAAAACAAGTATACCGACACAGAGGCTAATAGGATTTTTCTTATGCAATATTTTGTTTATTATTGTAATCTGACTTGGCAAATTGTAAAATGACTCTTATATATATAAAGGAGATCATTGTAGACATTTGATATAGAATTAGGAGCATTAAGGAAAATATTAGGCAAACCCAATGTGCAAAATATAGGTCAAAGGGTATATGTAAAGAACACAGAAGGAACCGGTACTGAATCTGTCATTGAAGATGCTATTGTAAAGTAGTACAAGTTATTGGACTAGTATAATCCTTATTGTAAGTTAGTGTTACTTCCCATTGAGCAGTGAGCTCTAGGCAGTTGGCCTTCCTTCATGTGTAGGCCCCTATTGTAAGTAATATTCTCTTATTGGCCAGTGAGTGAATATTGTGGGTCACAAATCCCACCGAGGTTTTTCCCACACCAGGTTTCCTCGCTAACATCTTGTTTTATGGTGTACTTTTCATGTGGATGTTCTTGATTCTATTTATTGCATTATATCTTGCATACCGGTACAATGTTATATTATGTTCTGCATGTTTTAACTTAAGAAATTCTTATTACCGGTTAGATACTGATTCACCCCTCCCTCTCAGTATTTGTGGGACCCCTAACACATATGGTGTTATATGATCCCTTAGGATACAATATGAACCCTTAGGTGTTGTTAGGGGTCATATTGTGTCCTAATGGGTTATATTGTACCCGACGACCCCTTAAGACACCATATGGTGTCATTAGGGGTTGTATGGTGTGCTAAGGGGTCATATTGTGTCCTAAAGGTTCCTAGGACATCATATAACCCCTTAGGACACCATATGACCCCTTAGGTATCATTAGCAGTCATATTGTTTCCTAAGGGGTCATATGGTGTCTCATGACACCATATGACCCCTTAAGACACCATATCATGTCGTTATGGGTCTTCTTGTGTTATAAGGGGTCATATGGTGTTATAAGACCCCTTAGGATACCATATGACCCCTTAGAATACCATATGACCCCTTAGGACACTATATGGTGTCATAAAGGGTGGTATGATGTCGTATGGTGTCCTAAGGGGTCATATGGTGTCCTATGACATATTGGGACACTATATGACATCGTTAGGGATCATATTATGTCCTAGGAGGTAATATTATGTCTTATGACCCCTTAAGACACTAGATGGTGTCGTTATGGGTCGTATGGTGTTCTAAGGGGTCATACGGTGTTATGTGACCCTCTAGGACACCATATTATGTTGTTATGGGTCATCTAGTGTCCTAAAGGGTCATATGGTATCCTATGACCTTTTAGGACACCATATAGTATCAACATGCATCGTATGGTGTCCTAAGGGGTCATATATTATTCTATGACCCCTTAGTTCACCATATGGTGTCATTAGGGGTTGTATGGTGTGCTAAGGGGTCATATGGTGTCCTATGACCCCTTAGAACAACTTATGACCCCTTAGGTATTGTTAGGTGTTATTTTGTGTCGTTACAGGTCATATGGTCTCCTATGAACCCTTAGGACACAATATGACCCATTAAGACACCGTATAGTGTCGTTAGGGGTCATATGGTGTCCTATGGCCCCTTAGGACACACTATGACCCCTTAGATGTTGTTAGGGGTCATATTATGTCCTAACGGGTCATATGGTGTGCTAAGGGGTCACATTATGTCCTAAAGGTTCCCAGGACATCATATAACCCCTTAGGACACCATATGACCCCTTAGGTATCGTTAGGGGTCATATTGTGTCTTAAGGGGTCATATGGTGTCTCATGACACCATATGACCCCTAAGGATACCATATCGTGTCATTATGGGTCTTCTTGTGTTATAAGGGGTCATATGGTGTTATGTGACCCCTTAGGACACCATATGGTGTCATAGGGGATCATATGGTGTTATAAGGGGTCATATGGTGTCCTATGACCCCTCAGGTGTTGTCATGGGTTTTATTATGTCCTAATTGGTCATATGACGTTCTTTGACCCCTTAAGACACCATATGATCCCTTGGGACACTTTATGGTGCTATGGGTTGTATGGTGTCATAAGGGGTTATATGGTGTCCTATGACCCCTTAGGACACCATATAACCCTTTAGGATGCCACATTGTGTCATTAGGGGTTGTATGGTGTCCTAAGGTGTCATATGGTGTCTTATGACCCCTTAGGACACCATATGGTGTCATTAGGGGTCTTATTGTGTCTTAAAGGGTCATATGGTGTTTTATCACCCCTTATGACACCATATGACTCCTTAGGAGACCATATGGTGTCATTAGGGGTCATATTGTGTCCTAAGGGGTCATATGATGTTCTATGACCCCTTAGGACACAATATAACCCCTTAGGAGACCATACATACTAATTTTAAAATAAGGAGAGATACAAGGGTGTGAAGAAAGATGAAGAACTAAAGAGAGGGAAAATAACTAAAGGAAAAGGACATAAATAGAGATATAGCTATTAAGGAGTATGAAGTGAGAGGGAGAAAAACTAAAGGACAAGGATGGATAGAAAGAGGTAGACATATCTAGATATTGAAATAGAGAGAGGAAGATAGAGATAAAAAATGAAGATAAAGGGAGAGGGCGGTGAATAGACATAGAGAAAGAGAGAGGCAAAGACAAAGATAAATATATGAAGAGATGGAGAAAAATGGATAGAGAGGGGTAAAGAGAGAGAGATATATAAAGGAAGAGAAATATTGATAGATATAGATATATAGATAGTGCAAGAGAGTGAGAAAGAGAGATAAAGATTATAGATAGGGGTAGATAGAGAGGGAGAGAGAAAAATAGGAAGATATAGAGATATATAAAGGCACTATAGAGAAGGATGTGGGGAGAGAGAAAAATATATATAAAGATGCAGTAAATAAAGACATACAAGTAGAGAAAGGGAAAGATACTTCAAGAGGGTGATATAGGAAGAGATAGAGAAGTAGATTAATCATGTATAGAGGAATACATATAAAGATAGAGGAACATATAAAAAGACAGATTGATAGGGAAAGATATGGAGATGTGAATATGGAGATAGAGATAGATATGGATAGAACATGATAGAGAGTGTAAAACAAATGGAGGGAGAGATGGAGTGAATAAGTGAGATTTAGAGATAATGAGATATAAATATACATGAAGATAGATCTATAGGGATATAGAGAGAAAGGGGACAATATAGGGAGAGAAAGGAGGTTATAGAGACAAGTAATATATAATTATAGGTAGGATAAGGTAAGGGAGGGAGATAAATAGAGACAAGAGAGATTATTAGAGAGAAATATAGAAATAAGGAGTGACAATGATGGAGTGGGAGAGGGAGAGATATGAATAGAAAGATGGAGATATATGCAGAGATGTATGTAACTTGAGAATTTATTTATCTACATGGAATGAGAAAATAAGTGACATAAGTAGAGAAGAAAGAGATATATAAAATATATTATATAAGTATAGATAGACAAGTGATAGATAAAGGACGTGATAGGGAAAAAAATGAGACTTTGAATGCAAAATTTGTGACTATTTAAAGTTTTAAAATTGAATGACTAACTTCAAATTATTATAATTAATTTTTTGTCTATAATATCATCAAAATACCTCATCAATTTGATAGGTCTATTATAATTACCTTTCCAACGCCTATAAACAATCAAAATTTCGATAAGAAATGCAAAAGTTATGCCCATTTTACTAAACTATATTTTTTATGTTGATTTGAAAAGTATGATATCACAATAGTGACATCACAATGGTGACATCACAATAGTGACATCACAATGGTGACATCACAATAGTGACATCACAAATCAGATATCCAATAATATTAGATATCTGATATTATCGGATATCTGATTAACCAAATTCAAATTTTGCCCGACCCAAACAAAAAGTCAAAGTGGATTTTGGCGTGTTTGGAAAGGTTGAAAACACATTTTTTTCTCCATTGCCACTTTTTGGCCCCCCATGATCTTGCACATACCCAGCTTACCGATCATGGACCTATATTCCTTTTCATCAACATAGGGTGAATCATCTTTCTTAGATAGTTTACAACCTATCACCATCAGAGTACGAACCGGTTTAAAATCCTCCATGCCAAATGTTTTCAACACTTCCTTTACATACTTACTCTGATAGATAAATATTCCAGCATCCAACTGCTAGACTTTCAACCCAATGAAAAACTTAATTTCACCAATAAGAGACATTTTAAATTCTTTCTTCATCTCCTCAGTAAACGCCATACTAAATCATCATCACCTCCAAAATTATATCAGCTACAAATAGTTCAACTATTAATACTTTGTATCCATCAGTCTTAAGATATATGTTATTGTCCTCACTAGTACACTGGAATCCTATCTTGATCAGATGTGCATGCAATCTTTCAAACCATTCTCTCGGTGCCCACTTCAATCCATACAGTGCCTTATGCAACTTGCAAACCATATCTTTATTCTCAGCTAGAAAAAATCCATCTGGTTGTTCTATGTACACTTCTTCCTCAAGGATTCCATTAAGAAAAGAAGATTTAACATCCATCTGGTAGACCTTAAATCCTTTAAATGCAGCATAAGAAAGTAACATTCTAACTTAGTCCAATCTCACCACCGGTGTAAATTTTTCTCCATAGTCTTCTCCTTCTTGTTGTGCATAGCCTTTGCATACCAACCTTTCTTTATTCCTCACAACCTTGCCTTCTTCATTCAACTTGTTTCTGAAAACCCATTTAGTGCCAATCACATTCTTGTCTTCTAGTCTCAGAACAAGTGTCCATGTCTTTTTCTTCTCAATCTGATCCAATTACTCATTCATCGCATTAATCCAATCATCATCCTTCAATGCCTCTCTTGCTATTTTAGACTCTATAGCTGAAATCAAACAAGAGTTTTCTCTAATTTTCCTTCTTCTTTGTACACCAGCATTTTTATCTACTATAATTTGTTCTTTGGAATGATTCAATCTGACATATCTTGGTATTACTAGTTCTGATGTTGTGCCTTCTGCTTCACATTATTCATGGCTATCTTCATTTATCAATTGAGCACCTATTTCTGCATTGTTCTTCTCATCATTCTTTTGTACCTCTGGTTCAATAAACACAAGTTTATCTTCATCTTTCTCAGGCTCAAATCTATTGGTCTCATCATATTTCATAGAGATCTCATCTACCTTCACCAAGAAAAATACCTTCATCATACTTTGCATCAAACTTTCTAGTATAATCATCACATTTAATGAAACATCTACTACCAATTTTTTTAAAGTAACTTACAGTAGGAGTCTTGCGATGCCATAATTCATAAGGTGTTTTTTGTTCATCCTCTCTTCTTTCTCATTCTATTGTGGAGCTATAGGAGTTTTCATCTACCTCTTGATTACCTTTTAATCACATAACTTCACAAACTCATTAGAAGTAAATTCTCCACCCCGGTCAGATCTTAAACATTTCAAATTCTTCAAGATTTCTTTCTTAACTAAAGCTTTGAATGCTCCGAATTTACTGAATGCCTCTGACTTTTCTCTTAGAAAAGTTACCCACATCAGCTTGGAAAAATCATCAGTGAAAATCATGAAATATCTATCACCAAAATAACTCTCAGTCCTTATAGGACCACACAGATTAGTATGAACCAAATCAAGGATATTTTCTAAAGAGAAAGAATTACTCTTGAAAGATACAAAGTCATCTTACCCATCTGATAGTCTTTACATAACACATTATCTGGTTTAACAAGCTGGGGTAAGCCTCTCACAATACTTGATTTATTAACCTTTATCAAATTATCAAAATTAACATGATAAAATATCTTGTGCCATAACCAGTTGTCTTCAATCTTTGCCACCATACAACTATTCACATTAGTATTCAAATGAAAAATATTACCTCTTGTCTAATTTCTAGTAGCAATTAATTCTCTATTATTTTCAAGAATCCTACACACTCCACTTTTAAATTCTAGAAGATAACCCTTATCATTTAATTGACCAATACTCAAATGTTTATTCTTTAATCCATCAACCCAAAATACATTATCTATATTGATTTTTCCATTTAATGAAATAGTTCCTTTACCTTTAACCATGTAGGGTGAGTTGTTACCAAATATTACTATACCTCCATCAAATTCTTCAAGGGATAAGAAATTGTTTCTATTACTAGTCATGTGGTGTGAGCAACCACTATCTATTATCCATTCATCACTCCTATCCATGTGAGACACCAATTCCTTTTCATCAGTCAGATCTTCCTTCACAACAACAAACACTATCTCCTCTTTGTCATCTTCTTCTGATTTTTCATCAGTTACTCCTTCATGAACTGCAACATAGCAATGTTTTTGTCATTTTCCTTTGAACTTTCTGAACTTCTGTTTCTTATCAGTGTTAGGATAGTTAGCAGCTATGTGTCCAATTTTATTGCAAGAGAAACACTTCAAGCATAATTTGCCTTTATACTTACCGGTGCCTCTAGGAAATATTTTAGCCAATAGTGCCTTAGGTTCCTTCAGATGATCTTCATGATCATCCTTACCTCTGCTACTACCGTGACTAGACTTGCAATCATGATTATGATAAATTTCCCTTCCTTTCCTAACAGATGTAATAGTAATAGAAGCTTTAAAAGAAGATTCAGATGGTTTTGAAACACTATTATCAAAGTTGTTTAACTCAAATACAGTCAACTTTCCAATAAGAGAATCAACAGTGACTTTATCTTTAGAGATAGATCTCAATTCTTGAATTGCAGAAACTAAGCATTTTTAGTAACAACAATATCATCATAAATCTTACCTCCAAAACTCTTAATACCACCTCCAACTTCTTTAATCCTTTGACCATATTGTGCAATGTTCTAACCATCAACCATTTTCATGTCATCAAATTTTCCTCTTACACTTTCTTCTTTTGCTCTTTGAATATGTTCATTTCCTCCATAAATCAATTCTAATTTCTCCCATACCTCAAATGTAGTTTCTAATCCATGACCATCGATATACTCAGAATCATATAAAGTATTTACAATTTCTTCCAAGGCTTGAATGTTTTCTTGTTTCTCTTTAAGCTCATCTTGTGTCAAGGGGCTAGTAGTAGGAGCAATATACTTGTTCATCACATGATTCCAATATTGAGCACCCAATCCTTTAATGTATATCTTCATCCAGTCTTCCATATCCAGTAGTTGTCCCTGGTAAACTTGGGACCCTCCTTCATCATCTTTCTTCAGGATCTTTCCCTCAAGCTGTTTAAGCTCTCTACACATAGAGGACCCATGGTTTGATACCAATTGATAATCTTAGAGGATCCAGTTAATACCGAGAGGAGGGGTAAATCAGTATTAACAATAATTTCAATCTTGAAACTTGAACTGATAAAACTTCTTCAAATCAAACATAAACCAATAATAAAATCTTTACCATTATTGGTAATCATTGATAACCAACTATTAAACTGGTTTATCATAACAACTCATTAAGTGTTCATGGATATGCATAAATTGAAAGTAAAACATAACAACACATAAAAAAATTCACCATATGAACACCATTTTTTCATGTGGAAACCCAAATAGGGAAAAACCATGATGGGAATTGGTACCCACAAAAAAATGTGCACTCTTTTTTAATGTACCCTGTTAGGAGCCTAGCTTGGTTATAAGTTTACAATGATGCCCTATTAGGAGCTTTGATCTGTTAGGATCAACCTCATAAGAGGATTTAACACTATGATATAGAGCTACCCGGTTAAGGGATTTACAATGCAAGGCCTATTAGGACCTATTTGTCAACCACTACAAGAATATTGTCATGATGGTGTTTATTTTTTGGCAAACATGTCATAAAATCCATGGAAATTACTAACCATTTGTACCAAGGAAAATTATGAGGATAGAAGGTTCCTATAGGATGACAATTTTATAGTTTCATAGGTTGGTGTTCAAGACATTTCACAACATAATTTGTTATCTTTATCTTCATTCTTAAATAAAAGTATTGAGTTCTTAAATCTGCTTACATATTAGTCACCCAAGGATGTACTCGATAGGACACATTATGGGCCTTTGCAAGAATTTTCAATCGTAAACATCCTTGATTAGGTACATAAATTTGGTGTAGATAAGGGATGATATTGTCATTCCCTTCATGTTAATCAACTATATTAGTCTTTTGCTCTATTTCCAACCTTATTTATTGAGAAAAGGGATCATGAACTTGCATTTTCTTAATCCTTTCTAGGAATTCTAACCTTAATTGAGTGATTTTTGCTAATGTAGCCCTTCAACTTAAGGCATTTGCTACCCAATTTTCTTAAACATATCAAATATCTAATTTATAGTTTCTTATGATTTATAACTAGCTTCATTTTCATCTATTCAAATTAGGTTGTGTGAAAAAATATTGAAGTTCTTTATGGTTAGTGTTCAACTTGAAGGTTCTCCTTATCAAATATTGTTTCTATACCTTCAAGACATGCATGATTTTACTTATCTTAGAGTCATGGATAGGGTAGTTAAGTTCATGATCCTTTAATTTCCTATACTCAAAGAAAATCACTTGTCCATTTTGCATTAGAAGTTCTCCTATACCATCTAGATAATAATTCATCCAAACTAAAATTTCTTTTTCTAGGTCAAGCACTTGCAAGATGGGGTAGTGGTAAGAGCATCCTTTAGCTACAAGAAGGTCATGTTGCATCTATTTTTCCATTAAAACTTCGTATCCTTTTGTTGAAGAAAGGTTATGAGGTTACCTATCTTGGAAAAGTTCTCTAATAACTTTCGTTAATATCCTACCAAACATAAAAGGCTTCTTTCTTTGGCTACATTTCTAAGAATAGGATAATCTTAAATTCTTGAATCTTGCTTGGCTCCTTTTCTATTCGTTGGGCTGATATTATATGTCCCAAATAGTGCACCTTAAGAAAGAAGAAGGAACACCTAGATAACTTCCTAATAATTTATGCTTCTTTAACCTATGCAATATTGTTGTAAAATGCTCACGTGTTCTTGTCAACTTTTGGAGTTGATTACAATATCATTCAAAACTACTACAAAAAAATTATCTAAGTAGTTGTTGAAAACATGATTTATGAGGCTCTTTGTAAGGAACTTAAGTAGTATAAAAACTTCCTACACTAACATTCAGAGGAGGGTACTAAAAATATTTTATAGATATTTACAATAATTATAAAAAATTAATAAAAATAAATATAAATAGCATGTATACCACAATAGAGTGATTTGCATGGGGAAAACCCTTTCTAGAAAAAACCCATACTAAAAAGGCCACCCAATATACTATTCAAAAATCAACAACAAATTACAATATACTTGGAGAGAAAGATTATTACAAGAGTATCACCAACAAAAATCCAAAGGCAACCCAACATCTATCAAAATATTTAATACATCATAATTCTACCCATAATATAATATGCTCATAAAATAAGGTTTCCTTATAGGATAAACAAAGAACACAACAACAATACCCTTTAATTATTGAAAGTTTGACAAATCATTTACCTAACACACATAAAAGAAGATGATGAATTTGTTAGAACAAGAGGCACCTTCAAGAATTCATAGTATCCATACCTAGTTCGAAAAGTTAGTTTTGGAATATCCTTTTCTCTACTTTTCAAATGGTAATATCATGACCTAAACTCTAATTTAGAGAAAATAGTTTTTCCCTTCATCCAATCACAAGAGTCAGCAATTCAAGGTACGGGATACCTATTTCAAAAATTTATCTTATTTAGCATTTGATAATCTATGCACAACCTCAATATTTCATCCTTCTTCTTGATGAACAACACTATACCTCACCAAGGAGACACGCAATGATGAACCAATCTCTTCTCCATTAAATCTTTCAGTTGCATTTTAAGCTCTTTCAATTTAGCAATGTTCATTCTATAAGGGAATTTTGAGATAGGTTCGGTCCCTAAAACTAGGTCTATGGTGAAATTCATCCACCAATTAGGAGGCAATCTTGGTGACTTGTCTGTTGGCATGATTGGCATAACTGATGCAGATCAAGAATGGTGACCAAACTGGTAAAGGACTGTTTGTGATGTCATTGTGATGAAGAGATTGAGAATGCATGATCAGATGATGTTGATCAGTTATTTGTGTTGTCATTGATGGAAACTGATGTTTACTATGTTGTATTTTTTCATCTAAGTCTTTTTGGTCTATCGTAAATGCCTTACCAGTATTATAGACAATAAACTGGGAATTAGGACCTTTACTAGTAAACAAGGAATGTTTTGATTTGATTTGATGATTGGTGATGATTGAAGTGTTGGGGTTTAGAATGTGAGCTTGTATCATTGTAATATGTATCTTAATGGAACTGTATCCTGTTTTGGTTATCAGAAATCATCTTTATGATTTATGTTGTATTTTTGCTAGTGTTTAAGGACCGGTAAATAATTCTCTTAACCGGTAATGATTTTTGTTTTGGCAGTGATCTACATCAAGTTCAAATGTTGGTGATGACATGGAATCAACCATGTGAAGTGTTGAAAGATGTTTTCTCACATTTGGAGAGAGAATTTCTTGGGAATATGGAAAGTGCCTAGTGGGTTATTCTAAGGGTTTGACTTTGTATCAGATTGAGATGCAATGATCATTCAATGGTTGTAATTGATTTGTAATTGATTGTAATGATCCATATGATGATCAATGATGATTTGTAATGATCTATAAAAGATCTATGATAATCTATGTTGTAAGTCTTAGGGTTTTGTAACCGACTAAGTTGTAAAGGTTATTTATGTCGGTACAGTTGATATTTGGTGTGTTGGTGGTTTTGAGAAAAATGTGAAGCTGAAACAGAGTATGAGATCTGCTACAGAGTAGCAGATTTGGAGCTTAATTGGATCTAATCAAGTAAGCACTTAAGTGTTGTACCCAGATCATTCATTATTTTTCTCTAATAATTGCAACAATCAAAATCCCTTAACTAGGTCATACTAGGAAATGTGAAGGATTATGCCTTAATTTTGACTAAAAGTTTCAGCAAGGAATGCATTAGATTGATGCCTAAGATAATTAATTTTTATGGAGATAATTGTTTTACTTCAAAGTTTGAAACCTTTCCTATGACCACCTTGGGTACAAAACATAATTTTAGCACTACTTATCACCCTAAAATGGATGACCAGATAAAAAGAAATACTCAAATTAAGAAAAATATGCTTGAGATGTATGTGATGGATTGGCCCACTAAGTGAGAGGAATATTTGCCTCTTGTTGAGTTTTCATATAACAACTTATACCATTCTTTTATTGAAATAGTTTCATTTGAACCACTATATATCAAGAAGTGCAAAACATCTACAAGATGGGATGGTTTAGAAAATAGTATAACTATTGCGCTAAAGCTACTCCAAGAATATGACAATCAGGTGAAAATTATTGGTTAAAAACTGAAGGAAGATTCAAATCATCAAAAGAATTGTGCAAATTCTGAACAAACTCCAATAGACTTTGTAGTTGGTGAGAAGTTTTTTCTTCATGTTAAACCTCATAAAATCTCAATAGATTATGGAAAGGCTACCAATCTAGCTCCATGATTCATAGGTCATTTTAGATATCAGGAAACATTAGTCATGTGGCTTATTGATTGTCTCTTCCACCATCACTTTCTTGCATTCATAATCCATTTAATATATTGTTTCTTAATACATATTATTTAATTAAGCATGTAATTGATTGGCATTCACTATGGATATGAGAGGCTAGATATATCCCCCTCAAACTACTCACAATCATAGATATGTACAACCACTAGCCATGCAACCGAACCATCCTATAGGTTATAGTCCTTTGGGACCAATATATGGAATAGGTATTAACTTGGGAAGATGAAAATGTAATTAAATTAGAATATATTTGTTTAATAATTATAATTTAAATTAACCCTAAGGGGATAAGTATGTCATATCCCCTAGAAAACTCGTTAATTTTATGGTCTGTAGCCCCTTGGTAATTTGGACTAGTGTGTTTACAAGTGTTGGCAATTGACACTCATTGGATTCATATGTTGTCATTGATAGCAACAACATTATCTAGAAGTTATATACTGGTAGATACCAGCATTGGAGTATTCAGGGTCATAACTGGCACCGACACCGGCATCAACATCCATCACTTCAGTGAAGCTGAAATCAGTCTGGGATCCAAAAGATTTTATTTGTAAAATCATTTTGTAGTTATTGTATAGGGTCGACATTGAATATCTTTTGTAATGTAGTGTAAGCTAACATAAGGCATATTGTTTGTAAAGGGTATATAAGTCATTTTATTTGGTCATTTTGATATAGGACAAAAAGGTAGAATTGTGTGATGTGAAGGATATGTATGTAGGTAGTTTGTATGTGAAAGTTATATCATGCAATGATCAGTAGATGATTTGTAAAATATTCTTGGAGGAAAGGAGATACCGATAAAAGGTTTTAGGGTTTATGAACCGGTACAAAACAAAGCTATAACCAGAACTCTTTTTGCATTAGATGCATTTTATGAATTCATCATTACTGTTTTATGTAAGCAGAAGCTTGTAGTCAGTGAGACTCTTTTCTATTGAGAAGTGTGCTCTATGTAGTGTTCTTTCCTGCATGTGCAGGCCCCCATGCTATGTAATATATTTCATATGGCGAGTGAATTAATATTGTTGGCCACAAATCCCACCATGGTTTTTCCTCTTTGAGGCTTTCCACGTATAAAATTTAGTGTGTTATTGTGTTCATTCATGTGGTTGGTTTATTTAATTCATGTTATATGTTTCTTCATTTACCGGTTTATATGTGTATGTTATAAAAAGTTAAAATCTCATATTACCGGCAGAACACTGATTCATCCCCCCCCCCCTCTTAGTGTTCTTGGATTCCTTGTTTTCCAACAATTGGTATTAGATCTTGCTGCCTCAGAGGAAGTTTAATAGCTTGAAGAAGATCTTGAAAGAAGAATCATTGAATATGGCTATGGAGAAGCAACTTGAGATGGCACTTGAGGATTATGATGCTTAAAGGTTGAAGAACTTTAAGCTACAAGATGAATTGATTCTTGTTCTACAAGAAAGGTTATCATCAACTCAAGCTAGGAAGAAATAACTTTTGCAAAATCAAGATGATGAAGAGAAAAATGCACTTAAGGAACAATGTAAGAAGTTGCGTCAACAAAACATGCTCATGAAGAATGAAATGCAAGACTTAACTATGAGGATGACAAAATATATTGAGGACAAAAGGAAGAAGGAAGAAAATCTTGTTGTATCTCTGAAGAACAAATTTGAAGAATGTGGCAAATTGGCTTAGGAGAATGATATGTTGAGAAGTAATTTGGTACAATACTGGAATAATGAACAAGAGATGGAGAGACAAATAACAACTCAGAGAAATGATCTCACTACTGCCAATGAGTATAAAGAAAAAAACATGATTAGTGCTGCATAGTTGGATGATTTATTGAAAAGACAAAGTCAGAGTGATGATTCTAGAGGACTTGGATTTGAACATGGTGAAAGCTTCGGTACTGAAAATAAAGCTTAGATAACTGGTATGCAGAAATCATCAAACCAAAGGAAACTGATAAGGTAATCTAATGCTTACAAATTCAATGGTAGATGTTTTGTTTGTAATAAATTTGGGCATATGGCTAAACAATATAAAAATACAGAAAATCAAAACTACAATTCAGTTCCTGGTCAATGCACAAAGTGCGAGAAATATGGTCATAAGTCAGAAGATTGCAAAACGAATGTTAAATGTCATGCATGTGGAAAGTTTGGACATTTGGATAACCAATGCAGATCAAGGAATGACACCAAATATGTCAAAGCAATTCAAAAGAACAATGTTACGTGTTATGCATGCAATAAAATAGGTCATATTTCTAAGTACTGTAGAAGTAAGACTAAAAAAGTTAGCAATGATAAAGCAAATGAGAAAGGAAAGAAAAAGGTAGATGAATTACAACAAGATCACACCAAGAGATGGGTTAGAAAGTCTGAAGAACCAAGTGGAGATGCAACTATACCAGTAACTACACCAGTAACTCCACCAGTAGAATAGAGAATTCCTGCACTGATAGGAAATTCAATTGGTAATTGAGGCAAATGCCTTAGGGGTTGGAACATTCATTGCAAATCTTGCATATTCCCTGGAAGAGATCTAGAAAGAGATCTGGAGAGTGGTATTGATCATTGATGGAGGTTTATCCGACATAAAATTGTGAAATTGACATATGGTAGGATTCACCACTAAGAATTTATGATAGTGAAGGATTACAGATTACTTGCCAATAAAAAGGGAAATTGGACTCATTTTCACTCACCCAGCACTTGAGAAAACCAAACAAAGAAAAGGCAAATCATAAGAAATCAAGAGGAAGAAAAGGCATTCTAAAAGATTTCCAGCAGTTATCTGAGAAGTGATCATGATCTTTCAACCAACATTGTTATCCAAGTATTTCTTTGAAATAGCATTTAGATCATCATCTTATCCTATTTTCATTGTGAATCCTACTGTTGTTGAGGTTAAAGATAGGCTCAGACCTATTTTCAAGGAAGTTCCTCAAATTGTAATGAAGGAAGATTCTACTGCCGCATTTTGAGGGTTCTCGATGGCGTAGTTTATGTGGAAGATGTCAAGGCCTCTATTCACTTCACGTTGGAGGATTTAGGCACTGAGGAAATCGAGGGAATGTATCAATCTATGATACTAGGTAGCTCTAGAACAATCAGGATGAAATATCAAATCATTGAAGACCTAGGGTTAACCGGAATCCTATAAATACTAGAATTCAAGGACGAAATGATTAGATATGTTTTGAGCAGGGTCCATAATGAATTCATATGGCTGGACCGGCCTTACATGATCACCAAAGAAGCAATTCAAGTGGTCACCGGCTTACCCAAAGTTTGATAGGAACCAGGGAAGAAGATCTCCAACACTGAGGTTGAAAAGCTCATCCGTGCAACCCATGATGGAAGGTCAATGATGATCAGCACCATTAAAGATACAGATGTGAAATTTGCCAATATGACCATTGGCTACAAGGTAACATAATCAAGTCGATTGAACTTTGTTGCTAGTTCCTGTATCCATGTTGCATATCAAATGATAAAGAACAATGGAAAGTATGATTTGTGTGAATGGTTAAGAAGTGAATTAATGTTAAATCATGGAAAAATCAAAGGTGTCAAGAAAGGAACAGTCTGGTTTGGCAATCTTATTGTCTGCTTAATGTTGTATTTAATGAATGAGCTACCGGGTTTTGGAAAGAAACACTAGGCTCATGACATACTGGTAGGCATGCAGATTAAAGATGCAATCACTGATATTGGTAGCAATAGGGATGAGAATTTATGGGGCTTCTTTAAAACTTTTCAAGAGAACATGAGAGTAAGGGAGAGAATCTCCAAACACATTGTGGAGAAATACTCCACTAAAATTTGCTTCATGGTAAAAATAGATGAGACCCTCATGGAAGCAGTGGAACCTAGAACAATATGGGTCACTGAATTGGGCTATGAAGTTGATGACAATATTCTAGAACTATATGCTAAAATGTTGATTCATGCTCCTTTGGATGATAAGGCTTAACACTTTGGTACTACAAAGGAGAAGGCACTTCAAGTTAAAATTGGTTTCAAGAAGAAAATGAGGAAACATAAAATAGACAAAATGTAATTCATAGGATAGATATAGAACTAAGTTTTGGATCTAAAATAGTAGATCAACTGGCAGTAGCTAGTGTTCCAGAGGTAAAGAGGCCCGAGACCTTCATATATCCTATCGATTTTGATACAGAGGATAATCAACCTCTTGCATTCAGAAGGGTATAGAGGAAGAAAGTTGAGAAGCATCTGGTAGAAGAGAAGAAGGTGGAGCCAAGGAGGAAGCTAGTAATAAAGGTAACAACAACATCCACACCTCCAGCAAGGAAACCTACTCAGAAGAAGAAGCCTGCTTCATCCGCTCCTGCAACTCCTAGCAAGAAAAAGAAAAAGAGTGAGATTGATGAAGCAATTGAATCATGTAATGTTACCATCATCCCCCAAATGACTTGTGTAGAACTAATAGATGAGGTAACTAAAGATGAGATTTTGAAGAATGTGTCAAATTTCTATGAACATTTAGATGAAAATGAGCAAAATAAAATATAAGAAGCAATTTTGTTATATTTAGACATGTATAAGAAGGCTTTGGTAGAAATTTTGAATGAAATTCCTTCATCATTATATAATAAGTTAGATGCAAGGAGCTTAGATACAATTAGGAGGGGCAAAGAGATAAAAGAAGTTGAACTTTTGGGAATTTGTGCTTCTATAAACAATGAGGAAATGAAAATATGTATAGATATTGCAAATAGAACAATCTTTACTAGAAAACACCGGCAAATAAGGTTAATGATGGGTAGAGTTAATGAAATAATAAATGAGACCAGAGATGGTTGGGCTAAATTCTTCCAAAAGAATCTTGATTTTCTTACTTCTCAAGAAGAATTTGCTAGTGCAATGGCTCCCACCATTCTAGATAGATCTAAAGGAAAAGGAATTTTGGGAAGTTCAAATAAAATTTTGAATGAACTGATAGACAATCCTAAAATTGATGAGAGTATACAGAATAAACTGACAGAGACAACATTTTTACAGTTTGAGAAAGGTAATATAGATAATTTACATGATACTATTAATATTGTGGATATTACTCCATCGATAGTAACAGATACTACACCAAGTGGCAAAGCCACCAGTGCAAAAGAGGATAAAGATATGGTAAAGGAGACTGAACCGATAGTTGATTCCTCAACAAAAAATTTGGTAATTGACACTTCTCAAGTTGAGAAGAAATCAACCACGGAGATGAGTCCCATAGAGCTAATGATGGTGGCTACTCAAAATCTAATGAAGGAGGGATCTGTAGACAAAGGAATAATAGATCAGTCAATAACAATTTTGCACAGACTAATTCCAAAATGTATGATTGAAAATGAAGTAGGCCCTTCTGGCAAGCTTAAGGTATTGACAGAGCACATATCTATAAACTTTCAATCATTACAGCAGATTTCCGACTGGCAAGCACTTGAAATATTTACTTTGGCTAAGAAAACCGCATTTGATCATATTATTGCGACAAAGAAAAGGAAGATTGGAGAGAAACTTATACTTATTGAAAATTCTTCGAAACAATGTGCTAACATCTACAGAGTCTGTTGTAACATTGAAATTCTTACAGCAAATGTAGATAAGAGGATAAAGGAGTTACAAAACAAGATTTCTACTATTGCTAATTCTTTTGATGGACTAACTTCACTTACAACATCTATTGATGGACAAATTTTGACTTTGGAGAACCAAATTTTTGCTTTTGAAAAGGAAAGAGACAAGATTATTTGGAGAGTTAGGAGTCTTAGAGGTTTGATGAGTCCAAGATTGGATTCACTTGGTGTAGATAAGAGGGAATGTATGGATATTCTTGCAAAGCCCACACTGATAGAAGTCACCGATGTTGGTATTATGCATGTGTTGCATTAGTTTTGTCATTGATATCAACACTTATCCTTCTGGAGATCTTTGGTTATGTTGAACCAGCACATTGTGTTCACCGGCAAGTTCGATGACTTATGCACAGTCACCAGTATATTATCCACCAACACGTTATATTATTCACCAGCACTGATGATAACTTGTTATGATCTAGAGATCACTTGATTATGTCAAAGACATGGTTTGGATACTTGGTTTTTGTATTTTGGTTAATGGTCTAATCAGGTTGATATATTTTCTATTACCGACAAATTGGTCAATATTATGGACTAGTATGCATTATCTATTTAAGATCAACACAACACGTTATGGAGATGATTTATTGATTGGATATTGTTGTAAATGTATTGAACCAACATGATGCATCGCATCTAGACTTATATGTAATTGATCTTATTCTAATATTCTTAGTAAGCCGACCTACACATTTGGTCTTAGGTTTTGTATATATGTAAGATCTCATTTGAGATGAGATAGAAGAGTATATGATATGTAAGGTTATGGTATGGTAATGTAACATGTTATGTGTGAATATTGAAGATCATTTGAGCAGACCATAAGAGAAGGTTCAAGGAAGGTTTGAAGATGTTTATTAGTGCTTAATTAGTACTAAATCCAACATTGGAGAAGCTATCTTGAGAATCACATTATTCTAGGATTTAACTATCCTACTATAGTCATTGCGACTCCCATTTGAGTAGTGTGCTCTAGGCGGTTGGCCTTTCTGCATGTGCAAACCCCATTTGTATACACATACTATCTGCAGTATTATCATCTGATTGTGGGTATGCTTTCCCACTGTGGTTTTTCCCCTTATAGGGTTTCCACATCAAAATCTACCTGGTATGTGTTGTGGATGTTGTTTCTCTTTCTGTTTCATGCATTAAGTTTCACCAGTATTGATATTAACTTTTAATCTATTAATTGGCATTAAGCTTGGTTTACCAATATTAAGTATTAAGTTGAAGTAAGTTATATTTGGGTTGAAATTAATTGACAACTTATTCACCCACCCTCTTAGTTGTCTTTTGGGTCCTAAGAATTGGTATCAGAGCCAAGTCCTCTTTTTGTAGAAGCCTAACAACTTGAGGAGATCTTATGGCAACTAACATTTTCAGGAAGGATAGTTCAAAACTTGATGGAACTAACTATGGTATATGGAAGATCAGAATGGAGAAACATCTAAATTGCATTGGAAGAGACATATGGGAAGTTAAAAAGAATGGCTATGTTGGTCCTACTCAGAATCAACTTAATCCACCTACATTGGGCAAAGATAAGGAGAATGATTGCAAAGAAAGAGAAGCACTTTTGAGTGCATTATCAGATCAGCAAATCATGGGATTATCAGACTGATCTACTACTAAATACATTTGGGATAAATTGGAGACATTGAATGAAGGAGATACCACTGTCAAAATTGCAAAACTTGAATGTTTCCAGGTCAAGTATGAAAATTTGAAAATGGAAGAAGATGAAAGAATTTTTGCTTTTATGGAAAGAGTTAATGAAATTGTGTTAGGAATACAATGTTGTGGAGGATCCTTAAGTGAAGATGAAATTGTTTCTAAATTTTTAAAAGCATTGCCACCGACATACAAAGTGAAAGTAATTACTATTAATGAGTTGAGAACAATGCCTAATACATCAATATCTAGAGGTACCTTGGTTGGAAAACTTTCAGCATTTGAGCTTGAGGAATTTGGTCCTATTGCTACTATTAAAAAAGATTTAGCCTTCAGAGCATCATCATCTATAGGATCATCATCATCATCTGACAAATCTAATTGGAAAGCACTTTATGCAAAATAAATTGAAGATGTCAGAAGGGAAAATGAAGAACTGGAATAACTTGAAGCACTGTTTGCAAGGAAAATGCCTAAAGGTCTAGTTGGAAGTAAGTATGAAGGTAAAGCACCATTTAAATGTTTTAATTGCAATAAAGTTGGTCATATGACATCTAGATGTCCTGATAGACATGTGAGATTGAGAGAAGAAGCTAAAATGACATATAAGCCTAACCCTGAATACCAGAGATATAGATTTAAGAAGAATGGAGACAAATCTTGTTACTATGTTGATGAAGTACTTACTAATGATTCTGATAAAGAACTGATAGAAAATGGATGGGATTTTGTTGCAATAAAGGAAGATCAACTGGCACCTTCTGTTCCACTAGTAGAGGAGGCCCTGGCAGCTAAAATTGAAGAAATGGATGAATGGATCATAGATTATGGATGTTCACATCATATGACTGGTGATAAGAGTAAATTCTTGTCTTTTCAGGAATTCAATGGAGGTCTAGTAAGATTTGGTGATGATAAAGCTTTTTTAATCAAAGGAAAAGGTACTATATCCTTGGATTGTAAGCACAATACTGACAATGTTTACTATATTGAAGGTTTGAAGCATAATCTTTTGAGTGTTGGTCAATTAGTTGAAAAGGGATTTCAGATACAGTTCAAGAATGGTAAATGCAAAATCATGAACAAAACTAGATTGGAGATTGCAACCGGTAATTAGACTAAAGGTAATATCTTTCTTTTGAACAACAATGATAATACATGCTTGATTGCACATATTGATGAAAGTTGGTTATGGCATAAGAGACTTTGTCATGTAAATTTTGATTGCATTGTAAAGATAATTTCAACTAAGGCAGTAAGAGATTTACATAAGATTATGAAACCTCATAACCCAGTATGTAAGGAATGTCAAATGGGAAAGCAAGTTAGAACAACTTTTAAGAGTATTTCTAAGAAATCCAATAATGTTCTTGATTTAATCCATACTAACTTGTGTGGTCCGGCAAGAACAACAAGTCTACAGGGAGATAGATACTCTATGATAATTATTGATGATTATTCTAGAATGTGTTGAGTTACTTTTCTTAGAGAGAAATCAGAAGCTTTTGGAAAATCAAATTATTCAAGGCAATGATAGAAAATGAAACTAGTAAGAAAATCAAATGTTTGAGATTAGATCAAGAAGGAGAATTTACATCAAAGGAATGTAATACATTCGGTGAAGTGAATGGAATCAAAAGACAACTATCAACACCTTGGACACCTTAGCAACTAGAAGCATGATATTGGAAGAAAATCTACATCATGTGTATTGGAGAGAAGTAGTGAATATAGTGGTTTACACTTTAAACAGAGTTCACATCAAAGGTGAAACCAGTAAGACCCCTTATGAACTATGGTTTGGTAATACTCCTACTCTTAAGTACTTCAAAATATTTGGAAGCAAAAGTTATATTAGGAGAGATGAGTATATTGGTAAATTTTATCCTAGAAGTGATGAAGGAATATTTCTTGGTTATTCATCTAAGAGAAAGGCATATAGATGTTTTAATTAAAGATTGTAGAAGATCATTGAAAGTTCTAATGTGAAGATAGATGAACACTTTAGAGGAAATTCAAGGTCTATAGATTCTGAACTGACAATTGAGTTGATCATAAATGAACCAATACAGAGTGCACTAGTATAGAATGTGGATCCAGTCACACTGACATCATCAGAAAATTCCACAGTGACTGAAAAACAACAACATGTGAATAAACCCAGGTATGTAAGATTGAATCACTCAAAAAATCAGATAATTGGGAATAAGAATCAAGGTGTATGACAAGAGGGAGACTGGCAAGTGAAGAGGTATGCTTAATTTCTCAAATTGAACCAACATCTGTTATTGAAGCTTGTCAAGATGAACATTGGATAAAATCAAAGGAAGATGAATTAGAACAACTTGAAAAGAACAATAAATGGACATTAGTTCCCCGACCTAAAGACAAAAATGTAATTGGAACTAAATGGGTATTGAGAAATAAACTTAATGAAAAAGGTAAGGTAATCAGGAACAAAGCAAGATTAGTGTGTAAAGGATATTCACAGAAAGAGGGAATGGATTATAATGAAATCTTTGCACCAGTAGCTAGAATTAAGGTAGTTAGATTATTTCTTGCATTTGCAACTCATAAGAACTATAAAGTTAATGAGATGGATCTAAAATGTGCATTTCTGAATGGTAATCTTGAAGAGGAAGTTTACATTGAACAACCTGATGGATTTTCATTGAAAAATGATAAAGATATGGTTTGCAGATTTAGTAAACCTTTGTATGGAATGAAGCAAGCTCCTAGATCTTGGTATGCTAGATTGGACAAATATCTCTTGAAGCTTGGTTACACTAAAGGTAATGCTGACATAAACTTATATTTCAAATTGACTAATGATGACATCTTGGTTAGTGAAGATTTTGTTGACGATATCATTTTTGGTGGAGATGATGGATTGTGTAAAGACTTTGCTAACAAGATGTAGGAAGAATTTGAAATGTCTATGATTGGGGAGATAAAATTCTTTTTAGGATTGCAGATTTCACAAACTAATAAAGGTATATTCATATGTCAAACAAAATACTTGAAGGACTATTGAACAAATTTGGTATGGAAAATTCTAAACCGGTAAGTACTCCTATGACTAAAACTGATAAATAGACATTGAAGGATGATTTAGCTCCTGTTAATTTGACAAGATAAAATTCTATGATTGGAGGTTTACTGTATTTGACACAAACAAGACCTGATATAATGAATGCAATATGTATTGTTTCAAGATTTCGGAGTAATCCTAAATAAAATCATGAATCAACAGTAAAAAGGATTTTGCAGTATCTACAAGGCACAACAAATCTTGGTTTATGGTACCCTAAAGATGAAAATTTTGACTTATGTGCATACACCGATGAAAATTGGGAAGGAGATGTAGATGATAGAAAGAGCACCATTGGCAGAGCATTCTTTCTTGGGAGCAGATTGATTTCATGGTTAATCAAGAATCAGAGCCGTCCATCATTATCAACAGCAAAATCAGAATATGTTGCAGCAACAACTAATTGTACTCAGGTATTATAGATTAAGAAAATGTTGAAGGACATAATGGTAAAATGTGAAGAACCTATAATCATTTATTGTGATAATTCAGTAGTAATTGATATATCAAAGAATACGATATTTCTCTCTAAGACTAAACATGTTTCTATCAAATATAACTTTCTGAAAGAGAATGTTGAAGCAAAAGAAGTTAGATTGGTTTATGTGAATACTAAAGAGCAGATTGCAAATATCTTTACTAAGCCTTTGCCTAAGGAAACTTTTGAATATCTCAGAGAGAAGCTTGGAGTAATACCCTCACCGATAGAGACTTAGATAGTTGAAGTTTGGCATCAAACCGATAGAAACTAGCAGAGAAATCTTTTTTCCAGCTTTGCTGGAGGAGAGCTACTTCTTAGGGGGAGTAGTTGGTCATATTAGTTGGATATATGTTTTGGTATTTATTTTCTTTGGCATTTGATGTCAAAGGTGGAGAGAGATCTATGGAAAAGCATTATTCCTAGGGAGAGATATTATTCTTTGGAGACATCATTCATTAGGGGAGAGATATATACTCTCTGCATTTTGATTTTGATTTCTAGTATTGATCTTTTTTGGAAATTGTTGGTTTTTGGTTTTTGGCATTCTGTTTTGGCACTTAGATGTTTTTCCATCTAGTGTTGCCATCAATGCCAAAGGGGGAGATTGTTGGTATTATGGATGTGCTGCATTAGTTTTGTCATTGATGTGAACACTTATCCTTCTGGAGATCTTTGGTTATGTTGAAATGACACATTGTGTTCACCAGCAAGTTCAGTGACTTATGCATAGTCACCGATATATTGTCCACTGACACGTTATATTGCTCACTGGTACTAATGATGACTTGTTATCATCTGGAGATCACTTGATTATGTCAAAGACATGGTTTGGATACTTGGTTTTGGTGTTTTGGTTAATGGTCTAATCGGGTTGACATATATGCTGTTATCGGTAGATTGGTCAAGGTTATGGACCAGTATGCATTATCTATTCTAGATCAGCATGACAAGTTATGGAGATGATTTATTGATTAGATATTGTTGTAAATGTATTGAGCTGACATGATGCATCACATCTAGACTTATATGTAATTGATCTTATTGTAATATTCTTAGTAAGACAACCTACACATTTGGTCTTAGGTTTTGTATATATGTAAGATCTCATTTGAGATGAGATAGAAGAGGATTGTTGGCATATGTGCAGAATATGATATTGTGTTGTCATTGATGTCAATATGCTGAAAGAGAGAACCAGTAATATGCTGAAGAGTGAACTAGTATAATGATGAGAACTGGTATATGTGCAAAAGGTGAAGCGGTACATTTGTCCAAGTGAACCGGTATATGGAATGTTTTCTATCAAGGTTTAATATTATATGACTACTAGTTGGTAGTCTCAGCTTCAGGGTTCCCAGTTGAAGTGTTTCGAGCCTGTGTGATTCAACTGATGGCATTGTGTGATGAGTTAGTATTGTAATGGAGATCAGATCACATTGCCACGTCAACCTCATGCACCTGAAGGATCCTACATGAAGGAGATTGATCCTATCTACCTCGGGAATGTGTGAAGTCTATGCAAACAGTGGAGAAGAAGAACGAACAATGGAGAATGTCTTGATATCTGTTCAAGACCGTTGTATTCAAATACAAAGTGTTCAATGGTCAGGATTGAACCGACTGAATTGCTCAACCTAAATGGTTAGGGTTTAGGGTTTATGTTACCAACCTATCTATTTCCTATAAGGTCTATGTTGTGTTTCATGTTGAAGTTGTTGGAAAATGTTGTGTGTGTATCTAAGTGCAAAGATACATGATTCTTGCCAAACCATATAAGAGGGTTGATACCTATAGAATGTGTATGCAGAAGAAAGGAACTAAAGTGGATCTACATTGGTATTGAAGTGCTATTACCAGATCATTGTAATACTCATTGATCTCTAACCACTTCAACAGTTGGAAAATCCCTTAATAGGGTAACTTTAACTTGCTTGCTGTAAATCCTTTAATAGGGTGACTCAAAGTCATTGGGTTCATGAAATCCTCTAACAAGGTAACCTCTAACAGGGTTTAACCCTTAACTCAGTATTCTAGCCATCCCTTAATCGGGTGATCCCTAACAGGATCGGTTCTTAACATAACCTATTGTAACAGTCTTTAACCGAACAAGGCTCCTAACAAAGTGGACTTCTAAAGAGTTCAAAAATAGCTTGTGGGTATTCATCCCCATCGTGTTTTTTCCTAGTTGGGTTTCCATATGAAAAATATGTGTGTCATGTGTGATGTCCTTTTCATGTGATGTTTTGTTGTTTTCTATCAAGCAGTGAATCATGTTGATCTAGCATGTTATTATATTTTTGATGATAGATTAGCTATTTATGCACAAGGATAATGTGGAAATGAGGGTGTAGGTTGTGTGGTAAGGTAAGTGTTTCTAGTTTGTATCTTTCACAATCTCATTGTGTTTAACCAGTAGTAATTTGGTTTATGACCGGTGTTAGTGATTGCGAGTCAAGTTCACTATTTACAGTCAAAACGGTTTAGGAAAAGGTTTTATATCTATACTGATTCAACCCCCCTGTTCTCAGTACTGGTTTGGTACTCACTATTCATCATTGTATTATCAATTGGTATCAGAGCATCCTCCAGGTCCTCTATGTTGTAAGCTTAACCACTTGAGGGAAAGATCCTATTGTAATGATGAAGAGGGAAGGCCCAAAGTTCAATAGAGATAATTTCAAAATATGGAAGGACAGAATGAAGATATACATCAGAAGCATGGGTGCTCAACATTGGAGCTATGTTGAGAATGCTTATTTTATTCCTACTGGTACTCTCACCGATGATCAAAAGAGAGAGATCCAGGAGAATGGGCAAGTCATGGAAGCCCTAATTAGTAGCTTATCTGACATTGAGTTTATTGATGTCTAGGATAAAGAAAATCCCAAGGAAGTATGGGATACTCTTGAGAATATCTATGGTAGTGATGAGCATCTAAAACAAGCTAAAGAAGAAAGCCTTAGGGGAAATTTTGAAGACATGCGGATGGTTGAAGGAGAGACCATTCAACAATATGGAATAAGAATCAAAATTGTTGTTGGAGATATCAAGAGTGCGGGTGGTAAAATGGAAGATTCCATTGTTGTTAGCAAATTTTTGAGATCCTTATTACTGGTCTATGCAATAAGGGCTACTACTATTCAGGAGTTGAGGTCAATAGACAAGACTAAGGTATCCCTAGACTCCATCATTGCAAAGTTGATAGCCTATAAGATAAATAGTTTTGATGGTAGTGTTCAGAAGACTGAATCAGCCTTTAGAGCATCTGTTGCACCATCTAGAAAAGGAAAAGAGGGTAGTACTAGTGGTGAACCAAGACAGAGAAAAGAAATGGATGATGAGGAGATCTTGATGGAATTTGAAGCTCTTCTTGCCTAGAGACTTCCTAAGGGAACCAGTAAATACAGAGGTAAGCTTCCTTTGAAATGCTTCTCTTGTAACTAGATAGGACACATTGTTGTAAACTATCCTAATGGTGATAGCAAGGACAAACTAGAAAAGTTCAAGAAGTTTAGAGGAGGAAACCAGAGAAACTATTTTGTAGCAGTTGATGAAGGTGTCACAGATGAGGAATCAAAAGATGAAGAAAATGATGAGGATATTGTGTTTGTAGCAGTCAAGGAAGATGTGTCAGACAAGAAGGCTCTTGTCTCCCTCTTTGATAATTCCAATGAGTGGATTATTGACAGTGGCTGTTCTCACCATATGACTGGTGACCAGAGTAAGTTTCTTTCTCTGGAAGAATATGATGGTGGTATGGTTCATTTTGGTATGATGCACCATGTATGGTCAAAGGCAGAGGGTCCATCTCTGTGAATGGAAAGACCAGTGCTAACAATGTGTATTGGGTGAAAGGTCTCAGACACAACCTATTGAGTGTTGCCAAGCTGAATGATAGTGGACTCACTCTGAAATTCAAAAATGGAATGTGCAAAATCAAAGGAAAGATTGGTGAACTGATGGCCACCGGTATGCAGACCGAAGGTAACCTATTTCAGCTAAATGCAAATATAAGTACATGTCTTATGGATAGGTTTGATGATAGCTAGATATGGCATAGGAGACTGTGCCATTTAAATTTTGATAACATTGTGAAGGCCAGTAAGATCAAGGCAGTTAGAGGATTGCCGGTGTTAAGAAAACCAGAAAATCCTTTGTGCAGAGAGTGTCAACTGGGGAAAATGTCTTCCTCAAACTTTAAAGGTAAATATTTCACTACAGACAATTTACTTGATCTCATGCATACTTATTTGTGTAGTCCTATAAAAACTAGGAGTGTGTAGGGAGATAGGTATTTTATGATTCTTACAGATGATTGCTCAAGAATGATGTGGGTCACATTCTTGAAGGATAAGTCAGAAGCCTTTGGAAAGTTCAAAGCTTTTAGGGCACTGGTAGAAAAGGAAAGTGGTAGAAGAATCAAATGCCTTAGAACTGATCAAGGAGGAGAATTCACTTCTGGTGAATTCAACAAATATTGTGAAGAGAATGGCATCAAGAGGCAACTATCTGCCCCCTGGACTCCACAACAGAATGGATTAGCAGAGAGAAACAACCAGACGGTGGTTAAAGCGGCTAGAACCATGCTAATCCAAGGAAAGGTTGCTCACACCTTTTTAGAGAGAAGCAGTGAGCACTGTAGTCTACACAATGAACCGGGTACTCATCAACAAAGGAAAGGATAAGACTCCTTATGAGTACTAGACTGATAAGACATCAGTGGTAAGCTACTTCAAAGTACTTGGAAGTAAATGTTATATCAAGAGGAGTGAACATTAGAGCAAGTTTGATGCTAAATGTGATGAGGGAATATTCCTAGGGCATTCCACAAAGAGCAAAGCTCTCAAATGTTTCAACAATAGGACTCAGAGAATTGTTGAAAGCATCAATGTTAGGGTTCATGAAAACTCAGAGAAACCTAAGAAAACTAGCAGAGAGCATGTAGGAGATGAACCGGTAGTAACCTTCTGGGAACCGGTTGCAAATCAGCCCAGTACCAGTAATTGTGCTCCTACGCCAGTGGATGTCGATGCTGATGAAGATGAGGATGAAGAAGGAAAGCAAGAGGAATCTATTAAGAATATACCTAGGTATGTCAAACTCAATCATGATCCAAAGAAAATCATAGGAGAAAAAGATGCAGGAATTCATAAAAGAAGAAAGGTTAGAGAAATCTCATGTATGATCTCTGAATTTGAGCCTAAATAATTGAAAGAGGCACATAAAGATGAAGACTGGATCAAGGCAATGGAAGAAGAACTTGACCAGATAGAGAAGAATGGTACATGGTCTTTGGTACCCATAACGGAGCATAAAAATGTCATTGGAGCCAAATGGGTCCTCATAAATAAGCTGAATGAGGATGACACAGTGGTAAGGAACAAGGCCAGACTAGTGTGTAATGGATATGCCCAAGAAGAAGGGGAAGACTATGGAGAAATCTTTGCTCCAGTAGCAAGATTGGAAGGAGTTTGTATGATTCTTGCATATGAAGCTTTTAAAGGATTCAAGGTATACTGAATGGATGTAATATCTGCATTCCTGAATGGAATACTTGAAGAGGAGGTATATATAGAGAAACCAGATGGGTTTTCCCTATTAGAAGATAGTGACATGGTGTGTAGGCTACATAAAGCCTTGTATGGACTGAAGCAGGCACCTAGAGCATGGTATGAATGCTTGCACTCCCATCTTGTGAAGATTGGATTTGAAAGAACAAGTGAAGATAGCAATTTCTACTTGAAATCAGAAGGAGATCAGATTTTGATCTGTGAAGTATTTGCTAGTGACATAATCTTTTGTGGAGATGACAAGATGAGTCATGACTTTGTAGATGAGATGAAAAAAGAGTTTGAGATGTCACTCATAGGGGAGATTAAGCTCTTCATTGGACTGCAGATTCAACAAATGAAAGATGGAATCTTTATTACTTAGTCCAAGTATGTCAAAGAGGTGTTGAAGACCTTTGGCATGGAAGATAGCAAACTAGTTGGTACACCAATGGTGACCGGTTGTAAACTATCAAAAGAGGATGACTTAGCATTGGTAAATGAGATGGAATACCGATCAATGATTGGTACGCTGCATTATGTAGTTCATAGCAGACCGGACATTGCAAATGTAGTGGGTATTACCGCTCGGTTTTAGCAAAGCCCAAGAGAATCCCACTTGGTAACAGCAAGCGGATTCTTAGATATTGAAGGGAACTATTGACTATGGATTATGGTATCCATACAATGATTTCAATCTGAAAGTGTTCATAGATGCTGATTGGGCTGGTAATGTGGATGATCAGTGGTGCATTATTTCTCGGTGGTAGACTGGTCTCATGGATGAGTAAAAAGCAAAGTTGTATCTCTCAGTCTACAGCAGAAGCAGAGTATGTTGCAGCTTTTATGAACTACACCCAGACTATTTGGATGAAGTATGTATTGAATGGCTTCAAAGTTCTTGTATCTAAACCGGTAAGTATGTTTTGTGACAATACAAGTGCACTTAACATTTCCAAGAATCCATTTGTACATGCTAGAACCAAGCACTTTGAATTCAATTATCATTTCTTGAGGGAAAAGGTTCAGAACAAAGAGGTGGTATTGGAACATGTTTCCAGTAAGGAGCAGTTAGTAGACATATTCACCAAGCCTCTACCGAAAGCTACCTTTACCTATCTGAGAGGTGAATTAGGGGTGCTGCCCCTTCAAGAGGTAATCTTAAAGGTTTATGCTCCACATCAGTTAGATCTTACTTTGCCTACCTTTTCAGGGTTGATGTGTTGAAGGAGGCTACTCCTCAGGGGGACCAACATAGTGGAACAAGGAATCCTGTGCCTCCACTTTGGCATTATTGTCAAAGGGGGAGAATATGTGAAGTGGAAAAGATATCTCCATTATTAAGGAGAAGATGTGATGCAAAAAGAGAGATATCTTTGTATATTGCCATCAATGCCAAAGGGGGAGATTGTTGGCATATGTGCAGAATATGTTGACATGATGATATTGTGTTGTCATTGATGTCAATACGCTGAAACAGAGAACCAGAAATATGCTAAAGAGTGAACCAGTAATATGATGAAGAGTGAACAGGTTTATCAAAGTTAAGCAACTAGCAAAGTGAACTAGTATAATGATGAGAACCAATATATGTGCAAAAGGTGAAGCGGTATGTTTGTCCAAGTGAACTGATACATGGAAAGTTTTCTATCAAAGTTTAATATGGTATGACTACCAGTTGGTAGTCTTAGCTTTAGGGTTTATGGTTCAAGTGTTTCGAGCCTGTGTGATTCAACCAATGGCATTGTATGATGAGTTAGCATTGTAATGGAGATCAGATCATGTTGCCACATTAGCCTCGTGCACGTGAAGGATCTTGCATGAAGGAGATTTATCCTATCTACCTCGGGAATGTGTGAAGTCTATGCAAATGGTGGAGAACGTGTGATGGGTTATCACCTCCAAGAAGCGGTGAAGAACGAATGATGGAGAATGTCTTGAGATCTGTTCAAGACCGTTGTATTCAAATGCAAAGTGTTCAATGGTTAGGATTGAACTAACTGAATTGCTCAACCTAAATGTTTAGGGTTTAGGGTTTATGTTACCAACCTATTTGTTTCCTATAAGGTCGATGTTGTGTTTCATGTTGAAGTTGTTGGGAAATGTTGTGTGTGTATCTAAGTGCAAAGATACATGATTCTTGTCAGACCATATAAGAGGGTTGATACCTACAGAATGTGTATGCAGAAGAAAGTTGAACTAAAGTGGATCTGCATTGGTATTGAAGTGCTATTACCAAATCATTGTAATACCTATTGATCTCTAACCACTTCAACAGTTGAAAAATCCCTTAACAGGGTAGCTTTAACCAGCTTGCTATAAATCCTTTAATAGGGTGACTCAAAGTCATTGGGTTCATGAAATCCTCTAACAAGGTAACCTCTAACTGGGTTTAACCCTTAATCAAGTATTCTAGCCATCCCTTAACCAGCTGATCCTTAACAGGATAGGTTCTTTATAGACACTGTTGTAGCAGTCTTTAACCAGACAAGGCTCCTAATAGAGCGAACTTCTAAAGAGTTCAAAAATAGCTTGTGGGTATTCATCCCCACCATGGTTTTTCCTAGTTGGGTTTCCACGTGAAAAATATGTGTCTCATGTGTGATGTCCTTTTCATGTGATGCTTTG